>NC_072403.2:44678000-45293750 GCF_028858775.2 Pan troglodytes | reverse complement strand
GTCAGCTGACATGTAATCAATCCTTAGAAAACAGATTCCTGTGATTTCTGTGGTACAGAAAATCATTACATCAAGTGTATTGTCTCCAGCAGAAAATATCCTAAGGCCCACAGTAAACTTCTCACCAAAAACTGCATGTCATACACATTCACTCTTCATTGATACCCTTGACTGCAAAGAGAAAAGATTACAAATATCCCCGTGGAGAAGGGGTCAGATCTGTTTCCAGTGACAGGCCAGAGTCAAAATCCTGTCGCATGAAGCTGAATGGATTCAGAAGCTTCTCCCCCACAACCCTCTTCCCCTCTCCTTGCCACACACTCACATGACTCCCCCAAAGGAAGAACTATTTCAAGTGGCAGCCTTTGGGGATAGAGAAAAATCTTTAGATTCCTTTATTAATTCCTTGGCCACCTCTCTGGCCTCCCAATGCTGACCAAGTCTAGCTCAGGTGTGTTTGTTTTGGAGCCCACAAGGCCTGGCCAGTGTGGCCGGTATAAAGCTGTCTGAAAAATACTTGCTTTTGATATTTTTAAGAAGGGCAAAAAGGAACACATTTAACCAGATTTCATTTCTTCAGCAGTTTGTGAGTTAGGATTGGCATGAGTTAGGAATATAATCATCCAGTCTGTGTCTGAAAGAATGCTGCCCTTTTCCAGTTTGCACAGCTTTCTTGCCTCTTGCTCGCCTTTATAAGCCACCCATCCTTGTTCCTGGAGGGGTGACAGCACTAAAGGAAACTTCTCACAATGAGTCCCACATGTCCCAGGACTCACCAGCCTGTGACAGCCAAACAGGGTGCGTCTCCTTCTTATTCCCAAAATATTATGGCCAAAGTCCCTCCTGGCTTTACTGCTGGAAATTAATCCACTCCCATCAAAGCAAGTCCCCAGACTGTGCCCAAAAGTCTCTTCAAGCACTGCCTCCAAGCACTGCTCTGGAGCGCCTGCCTGAGGCCCTTCCCCTCTGTCTTCCTTATCTGCTCTCGTGCTATAGGGGCTGCTGCCTGCTGGGCACGCTGTCCTCTAATGGTGCCATTGCTGGTGGCTGCTACCAAGCCTCAAAGACCCTGTGGCCCTGGCGATGGCATCTGACTAGGCGAGGCAAACTTGAACAAGGTACTGTTGGAGGCTTAAGCCTAAAACAAATGCTTCTTGGAGAGCAGCTGAAAGCTCCTTCTGGTTTCTTGGAGGGCTTTGACCCATAGGCTTCCAGCCTCATTCATGGAGGCTTCCACACACCCTCAGGCAGGCCTGCTCCAAGAAAAACCTGCAGTGGACACAGGGCCCAACAGCCTATTTGTATGTTCACTTTCTCCAGAGCACTGCCTGGACCCATAGCTCTCACAAGATAGTTTATAGCAGTTTGTTTTCCAAAACTCTGGGCCATTCAGTCTTCAATGACACAAGCATGTCATCAGTCAAGGTGGGACTCCCCCCAGTGACCAACAACTTGTTCCATCTTTCCTCAAAAGCAGCGTTTCTCAATGGGGGTGCCATTGGCCTGATGAGACAGGCGGTTCTTTAGTTGCAGGACCCGGCTCGGCTCACTCAGTACAAAAGTGTCTTTCCCTCATTGTTGTGACCACTATTGAGTACCTGGATGAAAGTCTCCATTCACATGTGAGGTGGGGACAAGATCAGACCTACATATTCATCCCACTGTTGACTGCCCACTGTTCCCAAAGAGCTACAGCAGGTGCTTGGACAAGTACACATCCACATCATCTGTATTAGTCAGGGTTCTCCAGAAAAACAGAGCCAAAAGGATGTGCATAGATACAGAGAGAGAGAGATTTATTTTGAGGCATTGGCTCATGAGATTGTAGGGGCTGGCAAGTTCAACTCGAACAGGGCAAGCCTATAAGCTGGAGAGCCAAAGAAGAGTTGATGTTGCAGGTCAAGTCCAAAGGCAGTCTGGAGGCACAATTCATTCTGCTCTGGAGGACTTCAGTCTTTTTTCTCTTAAGGCCTTTAACTGATTGGGTGAGGCCCACTCCCATTATGGATGGTAATCTATTTTTCTTGAAGGCTACTGATTTAAACATTAACCACATCTAAAAGCAACCTCTAGACTAGTGTTTAAGCAAACATCTGAGCACTGTAGCCTATACGCTTTGACATATAAAACTAACCATCACAACATCCAAGTACAAGCATTACTTTTTAGGCATAGATAAACTGTATGAAGATATTTTTTAATCTCTAGCTCTGCAAACCTATAGTTCTGCTAAAGAAGCACCCGATCTGTGTTTCTGAAGCCAGAATACTAAATAGAACATCTAACTCTTACTTAGAAGCACCTAGCTGCATTTGGGTTATTTCATTTTTAGAGCTTCCCCCAAAATAATGGTGTATCTTTACCTTACATGTACAAACCTCAAATGCCCCATTAAAATGATTAGCTTGTCTCCAACAGAGCCATGTTTTTCTCAAAGATAATATCCAGACTTTCTCATAGAAGGCAAAGGCTGCTCCTTATTCTGGAAATTTTACCTTCCCAAGTTCAAAGAATATGAAGGTTTGGTCTCCTCCTGGCACCTGTTAGACCCTGGAGCAGCTGATGATCAATATGCTCCATTAGCTGAAATGAAATCAGCTTCTGCTTCGATGAGGATTAGAAACAAGTGCTGTGCTCTGGGATGTACATTATCACATCTCCCACATTATAGGAAACAGTTATCCACCTGTCCCTAGCCACGAAGGAACTGAACATCCCTGTGATAGAAAAAGCCATAATTAAGGATTACGCCTTTATGTGAAAAGCAAGATTAAGTTTACAAGTAAACCTATAAAAGTCCCTACAAGTATTTTTATATTCACCAAAACAAAACATTAAAACCAATACACTAAAGAATCATAATAACATTTCATTCATCATAATGGGCTCTGTATATTTAGCCTCCATTTACTATCCCTTGGACGCAGAAAATTTTTCAGGATCTCTCTCCCCTAAAGATTCAACCTGAAGCTTGTAAATTATTTTTATCTTTGCATATTGTGGCAATTCCCTCTCCATCTCTGTTTTTCTTCTCTCTGGGTATTCACTGCCTTCCTGATATTAGCCCTTGGAATTGTTGACTCCCCAGAGACACAGCACCCAAAATCGTGCCATCAGCCCTTCTTACACACCTTCTGATTTCCCGCTCCCCTTGCTCACTCATTTTGTTGGCTGAAGAAGTGTAGTTCTCAGGCCATGTGTACTGCAGCTTCCCTCATCTCCCAAAGCTTCACTGCAAAAACCTCTCATTTGGTTATGTTGTCTGCTTTGCCTCTTTTTTCTAGTCCTAACTCCCTAGATTTCCTTATTATGCATTATCCCCAAAATGACCAGCTTATATCCACCAGGACTGAGATCGGTAAGAAACAGAGCCATGGGTACTGGAATTTCAGGCAGGCAGAACTCAAGTTCAGGGAGGGGAAACGATGTTCTTCCTGAAATATGTCACTCCTGAAAAGCACCGTCTGTAAAATGGTGGGATGTCCGTCTCCACCTCTCTCCTTCCTCTTTCCTCTTTGAAAATATTTAGCCTCAGAGGAAACAAAAGGAGAAAGAGCTCTGGTGTTATTTTTCTGGAATAAAATAAAGTAAAATAACAGGATGGGGATAGAAATCATCCCAGGCTCTGAAAACAGAACCATTACCACCAGCATTTCAAGCAAGCTTTTTAAAAAGTCATTTACTTCCAATTACAGAAATCAATCATATTTGACTATAACGGAATATGGAAGACCCCATTACTAACTAAAGTGATGGTGAATTTGAGGGTAAATAACTGATCAGAAGGGAGAAGGTTTAGTAAAGATAAACTAAATTTGTAAAAAGTTGGAGTCAGCGAGTGCTGAAAGGTCACAGCTCTGCTTTGTGAAACCCTGATTTGGACGATTGCAAGGACATGTGACTGTCCCCCCTTCCTCCCCACCGAGGTGGAGAGAGGCACTTCAGCAAAGTCTGCTGGGCCCACGATAACTTGTTAATTTAGGCCTGAAAGATGCTTTTCTAAAAGGGAACAGGGGAAAATGCAGATGTCCTGCCATATTTGAATGTGATCGAGGCCTTAGAAAAAATTGCAATAGGTTAGCTTGCTTCAGTCCTCCATGCAGTGTTATTTGTAATCAGAGCCACCCACCTCATAATCATTACTTTTTATTACTACCACCACCATGATGACCACCACTCATTGTGCACCTACAATGTGCCAGGCACTGTGCTGGGGGCTTTATGTACCTTGGGTCTAATTCTTGCAGCAACCTTGCAAGGTTGGTGTTATCACCCTATTCTAATGAAGAAATTGAGGCTCAAAGGGATTAAGTAGCCTAGGGTCACAGTAGCAGGTGGCAGTGCCAGTCTACCTGCTCCCAGAACCCATGCTCTTTCCATTATTGTAGGCCCAGGATTCCCTCTGCAACTTCTCCTGCCGTTTTCCACTCCCTCTCCTCTGACGGGCCTTCACTGCTGTTCAGTTGTCTCTGAAGGCTAGCCACCTTTCTCTGGCTCCCCACTCCACCACAGTTTCCCAGTGCACCTGCTGGGCTCGGCCCCCGTTGGCTCCCTTGGATGGTTTTCCTGAGATGCACTAATGTATCCACCCCCATGCCACTCCCATGGAGGTGAGTGCAGAGACAGAGCACAGGGAGCCTCACAGATTCAATGGTGGGCCTGGCCCATTGCACCAGAAAGACGCAACGTGCATATGCAGCATCTAACAATGACTTTTGAACCTGGAAGCTGAAACCATTTCCATTCCGTTTTGTCTTTTATTCACAAACTCACTAACACATTTCTCCTAATCTCCAGTCTCTTCAAATGGAGAACAATTCCCACATCATGAAGCACCAACTCTGTGTTAGGCAATTATTTTACAGGCCAGCTGGAAGTTTGGCCAGCAGTGAGCCTTAATTGGGGCTTGTTTTTTTCCCACTGACTTTTTTTTAAGCACTAACTGATTTAAAATTAAATGAGTAGAATCAAGTTTTATTTTGGAGTGAAAGAGTTGATTATTTATATCAAAGAGCCATGTAAAACTTGCTGTTTTCATGTTAGAATCCAAGTTTTTAAAACTATATTCACTGCAAAATCAAACATCTCAGTGCTTGGGGTTGATTTTATGTCCCTTCAGTGAACCTGCCCTCTACCTCCCAGTTAGTGAGGGGTCCTACAAACTAGCCTCCAGTGCAAGTAGGAGCATGTTGGGAACAGATGGAATATACCTGTCCCACCCACACTGGAGTAGAGGAGCTTTGAATGCCCCCAGGTACTCCTAAGAGTGTACCCTGGGCTACTTCTGGGGATATAAGGATGGAAATCAGAGGCAGTGGCTACCTGGGCCCTGCCCTCACCCCCCACAACATTTCTGGCAACCGCAACCACATCTTCAAACAGAAAGAACAATTGTGAACTACAGCTACTCCTCCAGGGCAGGCCTTGGAAGCTGGTTATATCCCCCTTTGCTGAGAAGAACTTTCAAGCATCTAAAGTAACATCTTTTGAATAGATACCAACACAATCATGAGCCCTCAGCTCCCTGAGATGTTTAGTATTTAATAATTCATGCTGGTTGCTGAGCTGAAAATATTCCTAATGCTCACCTACTTGCATCTCCACGTTTGTTTGAGCTTTTAACAAATGTGCTTACTTAATTCTCTGAATCTGTTTATGTAATAGTATCACATACAGAAATAGTGATATCAATAAGCTTCTTAGCTTAATTACACATATACAATAGCCAAATGCTTGAGCTTCAGGCAGAACGTGCTAATCTTGTGTGATTATTTTGATTACTTGGGTAGCCCAAGTGAATATCCCACAGCAAAAGAAATTGGGTCTCCCAGACATGGTGTAATTTGGTCATTTTTTGTAAATGAGAGCATTCCCCAAAATGTGATTATCATGTACCGTCATAATGATAAGCAAGGAGCTGTCTTGAAAAGCCCAGACTACTGTCTGGTGTTTTCATCCCAAGCTGAAATGTTCATCAATTACCAGGCACATCCTCCTCCACAAGATAGGGCCAAGGTGATGGGGAGCCCTTGAGAAAATCCCCACGGGGGGAAATCAAGACAAGTTCCGGTGGTGTTTTTCTAGAAAGTATTGATATCTTTTATAAGGAGCTGCTTTCCCCCTCTCTCTGTGACTCAATTATGTTATCAACTGTGATGTTTAGCATACTAAATGGAAGAAGAATCTTGAATTCTGGAGAAATGAAATGTCAGTTTAGAATAAGGCAGCTTAAAAACATTTGCCTAGCATTTAGGCCACTCCAGGTCTCCCACTGTGTGTTCCATTGCTGGACCTTTCTCTTTGAGGAACCCATGGAAGGACCTGTTGCCCTGACCTCAAGAAGGGAAGAAGGCTTCTCAGAGGTGCCCCCACCCCTGGCCCCCAAGCCAATGGAAATCCCTTGCTGTCTTGGGCTGCCTCTGGGACTCTCTGTCTTCCACCTTCACTTCTTTGCCAGGCTGCTGGTGAATAACACAGCTCTGCCAAATAATCCGATGCTGAAACCCTCCTTATTTCCCCTATCCCTGTCGCTGAGACTTGGGTTATGAATATTTTCAGTCAGCACACATGGCAGATGACATCACATGTGTGGCAGGTGCTCAAGCGCAATTTCCAGCATGCTATAGTAACATCACATTTCCCTATCAAGGAAGTGCAGTGGGTATTTAATTTTTATTTCTTTTTATAAATATATACAAATATAGCTTTTATGTGAATCGTAAATCACGCGCCTTTATTAAAGTACATTTTCTCTTTTGTTTGATCTTGCTGGGCTTCATCCTCTCCTACCCGATTCACTCTCCACCCCACTTCCACCCTCAGTGACCTGTCATAGCATTGTAGATATTCATTCACATAACCTCCATGGTCACATCATCATACATATACATATATATGCACAAGGGCATATGTGCATGCACAAACACACACACACAAACACACAGTTATTTACATACATATATGTGAAGCTCTTGCCATTGTTTGTTTCACCAAACACAGGATCATTTACACCCCGTTCTTTTCTCTGATTCCTTTTTTCTTCTTCCTTGGCTTCTGTCGAATTGTTAAAATGTTGGCATTCCCTCCCCACAACACCCATCCCTTGCCTTTTTTTCTGATCTTCTATTGATTTGGCTGCTACTGTACATATTTTTATTCTTCTAGAGTTAAAAAGTAACTATAACAATGTCTCTAGTTGTTCCAAATATATCCTCCTCCCAACCACATCCAGGGTCACAGCTGGTTTTAACTCCCCACTGAACATCTAATTTATCTTCACTTTGTTATTATTGCCTAAAATGTTAGTTTTCAGATACACACATACACATACACACAGAGGTTTTTAATGGTCAAATAATAAAATATTTTTACTTAAATATTTTATTTACATTTTATGCTATTACTTCTTTTATCCCCCATCTTTGTGTTTATTTTTCTTCTTGCTGATCATAACAACTTTCACACTTACATAGTTTTTATTATATGTCAGGAACTCCTTAAGCACTTGACACATGTGACCTAATTCAGTTCTCACAGCACAAATGCTGTTATTATCCCCATTTTTCAGATGTCAAAACTGAGGCACACTGACATTCAGTCACTTGCAGGAGGTTACACAGTAAGTGGCCCAGCTGGATGCAAACCCAAGGGGGTTGGCTCCAGAGTCCACGCACTCACCCTCCACGCTTGGCTGCCTCAGTTGAGTTCTTTTAGGGAGAGAGGGCCTGCGGGTGGTAAATGCTCTTTGTCTTCTTATGACTGATAATGTCTTTACTGTGCCCTCACCTGTGAATGATAGTTTGGGTATGAATAAAATTCACGTTCACAGTTGTTTCCCTCCACTATCTCCCGGCACCTGTGGTTGTCACTGAGGAGTGGGCAGTCATCTAAGTTCCTCCTTTGCAGGTCCCCTGGAAGCTGTTAATAGTGGTTCTGATTCCCTGAAGTTCTGTAATTTTACTATGATATGTGTGGGGGTGGATTTATTTTTATTTATTCTGCTCAATACTCAAACTGCACTTTCAACCCAAGGGCTTATATTTTTCTCGAATGCTGGAAAATCTCAACTGCTATCTCTTCACCATTCTTTACCATTTGCCTCCATTCTCTTCTAGAATTCTAGGCAAATGAGGAAGCCTCTCAGTCTCTTCTCTGTGACTTTTAACCGCTTTCCCCATTTTTATGTCTTGCTTTCTGTGCTGTGTTTGAGTCAGTTTTTCCAACTGTCTTCCAATTCACTAATTCACTTTTGAAATTTACCCCGTCTAGGGTTTATTTCCTTAGTCTCTGTACTTTTTATTTGTTTCAATGACTAATTTTTATTTCAAAATTTCTGTTCTATCCACCTATTCTTGTATCATTTATACCTATTTGTCACATATTTCTTATTCTTTTTAAAGAAAATGTATCCCTTCATTAATCTTGTTAAGTATCCTCAACATACTTTAAGGTCTTTACCTTGGGCAGATAGACTAGCACAATCATTATGGAGGGCAGCACTCAAATTAATTACGCAAATCTGCTGAGACCCAGCAGAGAAATGTTCTCACAGACTTATAAGACTACACGTTTAGGGATGGTCATCACAGCACTGTTTGTGTTAGTGGGAGTGAGGTGCAATCCAGTTGTTCAACTATCAAAAAATGGAAGTAAAAGTTGGGGTGCATTCTGTGGAATGGATGTAGCAGTCAGAAACTGAGAATTAGATGCATATACAGCAAAACAGATGTCAAAAACAGTACTAATAAATAAGTAAGAAACAGAATGAGATCTATAGCACAATATTACTTTCACAGCTTAAAACTACACAGAAAACTTTAATACGAATTGTAAGAACACCTACAATAAAAGCATATACATCAAACCAACTAGAATGGTTGCCTGTTGGAAGAAGAGGAGAATAAGAATAGGACATGAGACATGAAGTATCAGGGCCAAAATACATGTATACATACACACACACACACATATATATACATGCATTCATATGTACATACATGCATATGTATACATACACCTATACATACATACAAACATACATACCAGAGAGGCATTGCCCAGGCTGATGAGTGGTGTACCCTAAACTGAAGAGTAAAATTAACTCAACCCTCTGTGCTTCTGCATCAACAAATGTCTTCGTCTGCCTGCCCAGAAAATTACTTTCATCTGTAACTAATTCATGTTCCAACTATTGAACTTGACTATCTTTTTTTTAGCATTAGATTTATTCATATATTTTGGCATTTTGCTGGGCAGGCCCATTTTTAATGAAACATGTTTTATTTATTTCTCTTACTCTCTTTTTCTTTGTGTTCATCCCTCTCTGGCTGACAGACCCTCCAGGCCCCCAATCCAGAATCAACTCCAGTAAAGACAATTTGGAGTGACTGCTCCATAACAGTACTGGAGATGAGCAGATCCTGTATAGAGCCCGTGAGCAGCTGGGCTTAGCAACTGGAGAGGGGCTGAGTTTGTACGTTTCTTCCTCCTTGGGCTTGCATTGAGTTGGAAACCATAGCCCCAGGCAACATCTGGTGCACGTTTTATCAGTCCCCTTTCACTCACAGATTGGGTGGTAGGGAGCCTCACTTCAACCCGCAGCCTCACACAATGTGCCAGACTCTTACCCTGTTTTGCATGGCGCTGTTTTAGTTACCTTCCTACTTCTGGAACCAGTGCTTTGCAAGTTCAAGGCCTCAGCTCCACTCACCATTTTTGCATTTCCATCCTACTTCTGGTCTTCAGAAATATGTCTCATAATCAAATCCCACAATGTCTTCCTGATAGTCTCTTTTCTATTTTATCCACCACTGCTATGGTGAGAAGAGGTAGTTCCTGACTCAATACATTTTCAAAGTATACCAACAAGTTTGGATAAAGCCTGATGAAATATATATTAGCAAGGGGGATATGAATATGTCTGATTTTAAGGTTTCAAAGAATTTACATCCTCCTGTTAGTTGGGAATCCGTGTAAGGATTACACAATTTATTCTAGGCCCATTATTTTTACAAATAGCCTTACACACAGCCTTTAGGGATCTAACCTTTTGGTTATCATGATCCTCTGTGTTAGTACCAAAAAAACTGGCTTCTCACATCACAGCTGAAATTGTCACTCAGAGTTCGGAGCCTCTAACTAGACCTTCCATTTCAAAGAGGCCCCTCAGGCAGGAAACATATTCTGCATATTCTCCCCACACCCCAGTTCTACAACTGATGTTTATATTAACCAGATTTTGCCCAGAAACTCTAGTAGTATAGTCAAACAGACAAATAGCATTTATCTGGGTCCAGAGCTCTTAGTAATTACCCAGGACCCCAGACTCCAGTATGAATACAACTTAGTCTTCCCCAGCCCTAGTCCTCCACTCAACCTTCCCTTGCCGCCCCTGTCCCAAACCAGTATGTACTTGGCCTCTGCATTATTGTCCCAGCAGTTCTCTCAGACTGAGGTGCCCTTCCCAAGTGCACCTTAACACCCTTGCTCTTTTCTGAGCCTACTCAATTCGCCTGTAGTAATTATGCCTTTCCCAATGTCTCCTTTCCCTCCTCTAAATGTATCTCTACCATTGATTTGACATTTAGCCGCTTGACCTGTCATCTTAACCATGTAGTATCCTTCCAATATGTCTGAAAGTGCCTGAATACCTAAAACTAGTGTGGTATATCATACATGCTGGTGCGTTATCCCTTGCTCCTCTGAAAGATCTTGAGATATAGCAAAGCAGATATTATTGCAGTTATAATATTTTTCCATTTTTCAAATGATAACATTGAGGTTAGAGACGTTAGTTAGCCCATTCAACTAAGAAGTAGCAAAACTGGGATTTGAACTCAACTTCGTCTACCTCCAGATTTGTAATTATTTCCTTTTCTTTTTTTTTTTTTTTTTTTTTTTTTTTTTGAGACAGAGTCTCATTCTGTTGCCCAGGCTGGAGTGCAGCGGCGCGATCTTGGCTCATTGCAACCTCTGCCTCCCAGGTTCAAGTGATTCTCCTGCCTCAGCGTCCCAAGTAGCTGGGATTACAGGTGCCCGTCACCATGCCCAGCTAATTTTTGTATTTTTAGTAGAGATGGAGTTTTGCCATGTTGGCCAGACTAGTCTTAAACTCCTGACCTCAGGTGATCCACCCACCTTGGCCTCCCAAAGTGCTGGGATTACAGGCATGAACCACCATGCCTGGCCCAGATTTGTAATTATTTTCTAGAATAACTGAAATAGCAAAGAGGTTTGCTTCATCTCAAGTCCAACTTCAAGTGATGGGCTATAGCTGCCCAGAGTGCTGTGTCGAAGAGCCAAACTCAGGCTCAGCAGGAAAGCAAACCATCCCTGATGGAGGAGCAAGGCCAGCCGTTGGTCCAGCACTTAAAGGAAAGAGCGCACGGGCCACCTATGTGCTGATCCCTGTACCGCACTGACTTTCCTAGGTTAGGATAGAGCCTTCTACGAGTGTGTATATTCCACAGCACTTAGAACATAGTGCTTAACCAATAGTAGATGAGAGATAAGTATTTATTGTTTGATAGCAACATAAACATGTTGAATGAGGCACAGCATCCCAGAAATTGCAGGAGCAGCAGACAGCCACTCAGGGAGTCGTAAGTGAATAGCTCTCCTCCAGGCCAGCCAAGCAGCGTTCACGTGAATAATCTCAAACTAGCATGCGTGCAAAATAAAGTGTGAAGCTTATGGAAAATGGTTTTATTCAGAAGACTGAATACTGATGTAAAAAAATCAGTTTCACTTCTGCATGATGATAATACTTTCCCTAGAACTACTCAGTAACAGAGAAAACCCATATACCACACAGAGCACCACCTCCACATACCCTGCTCGCGGTCATATTTAAGGTCACCCGTCTCCTCTGGAGCTTTCCCGTGGATTGCTGTAAGCTCTGCTCCCCGCTGCCACCCACAATCCATCAATTAATGTATCAAAAGGGAGAGGTGTTTCTAGCATGTACTGTGGTAAATTACTGAAGGAAAAATTACTAATTATGGACACTCCTGCAGGCAGAGCATTCCTTCCCTCCCCTACCCTTTTGGTTTTCAGCCCCAATCTGGGCTCCCTACTTCCCTCCCAGACTGTCTCCGGCCTCAGGCTGGGAGTTCTCTGTTTCCATTTCATCTCTTTTCCATACCTCTGGATGGGGATGTGTCCAGGAACCCAGGCCAAAACCAGCAAATTTATCACCGTGGTAATGACAGCAAGCTGCATGCTGAGTGAATTCTGCAATCCCCCTCAACTCCTTTTTTTGCCAAAACCCATGAAGCTGCAAGATCCAGCAGGTTACAGAGACTGTTATCTGCACATGAAGAATAGCTCTGTTAGAAATGCAATTAGGTATCAGCCATAAGGCTATTTTTGGAAGCTTGTTTGGGGGAAATAAAAAAAAACTTGCCATGTGGTGGGAGATGTTAGTCAATTCACCAAAACTGAGTATCACTAGCGGCATTGTAAAACAACCTTTATCAATATGTAACATTATAAAGACCCACCTTTTGTTCCCTAGGGGTGCCTCGTTGTTCTGAGAGTGAGTATTTATGCTTGTGGTGGCAAAATCCCCTCTTTATTTACGTGAGCAGCTCCTCCCAAACCAGGGGCAGTGGAGAATCCTTAAACCTGGTCATTCCAAAAAAAAAAAAAAATACTTCCTTAGGGTTTGGGAGAAAGGAACTTGGTCGTTCCAATAGGCGCTGAAGAAATTGTAACATACCAGGTTGAGCACACCTACTCTGGTCAAGGCATGGGGTTTGGAGGCACAGACTTGAGGAAGCATGTGTCAGGAGGCGCATTGTCAGGGAGGCTTATTACTGGGAAGGCTTATTAGCAGGGAGGTAGTTTCCAGGAAGCAGTGCAAACCAGTGTGTGCTCTAAAGGAGCAAGCCACTGTCCAGGCTCATTAGGAAGGCAGTACCCAGGCATATGAGAGGCTCGTGGTATAAGGCTGTGCCCGATACCCAGGAAACAGGCAGGGCACCAAAGCATCACTGACTCTCCATACTGCAGGATTAAAAAGCTTTTGATGACTCACTCTAAATCAAGAGATGTTTCTAATTGGTGTGTTGCATTTGTCACAGCAATATCTCCTTTTATTTGGAGCATGCATGTGCTATCCCATCTTAAAATTTAATTCAGCAGTGTTTGATGCAGCCTAGAGTCTCAGTCCAGCAGCAGCCTTATGTCCCCAACTTCTTTACTCTGCTTATATGGACAATAAGGGTCAAATCGCACTGAGTAGGGAAAAGATCCATTTGGGGCTGTGGCTGGCTCAGGTGTCAAGTCATTTTCCTGTTGGATCCAGGTTCACCAATACTCATCATTGGGTCAAGTTTCCACTTCCCCAAATCCCCCTCAGCACACTCCTGAAGTTCCCACCCTTCCCCCACATGGAATAAGGGTGCAATTATTGTTTAGGCCCAATGCCTGCCATGCTCTCTATGCATAATTCTCTCCAGTGGCGACACATGGAAACCAAGGCACAGACATGCAGGTGCCCCAGACCCTTACCCAAGACAATGATGTTCCTGGAGATAGTGGCCTCCGAGGTATTACCTAAGGACTGGTGATGTTTGACCTCCATAAAGGGCAAGTCGAAGTAGAGAAATCAATCATAGCATCCTCAGATATGTGAAGATCCTATGCCAATGACAGAGGATCTTTTTCTGTGCTGATCCAGAAAACAGGCCAGGCACATAGCTGAAGATTATAGGGAAGCAGATGCAACTCCACAAAATTAATTCCTTACATATAACTTAATGGAATAGCTCGAATACATACAAGTCAGAAAGGAAATGCCCATTTCCTTCTGTAGAAGGGATTCCTAAATTGACTGCAAAGTTGAACTGAATGACCTCTGCCATCTCTCCCAATTATAACATTCTAGAGGTGCCCTAGAACTCTCCATAAATGATAAAGTCTCTTGTGACTGCTTCCTCATCTACTCATCT
Organism: Pan troglodytes; assembly: GCF_028858775.2. NCBI lineage: Eukaryota > Metazoa > Chordata > Mammalia > Primates > Hominidae > Pan > Pan troglodytes. Next base: position 45,279,798 of record NC_072403.2, on the reverse strand, counting down.
TTTGAATACTCAATTCAGCTATAGCCTTGGAGGTATAGAATGTACTTATGTGAGGAAAGAAATATCTTAAACAAGGAAGCAATGAATTTTCCAGGCTTTCTTGGAATCCCCCAGTGGCCTGATCACATCCCCCAAATGGGACATGCCATACAGACAGCACTGACATTTTAACAAGTGTGCTGAGTCCTTGGACATAAACAAACTCCGGGCTGCTGTTTCACCCATCCTTCATGCACGAAATCATGGAATTTTAGAGACGGAGGAAGCCTGGAGGTCATTGCCTCCCAGATCCTACCCAGGGCAGGAATTCTCACTCTAACAACCCAACAGATGGTCACCCAGCTTCTGCTTGAACCCTTTCAGGAAGGGGCTCACTGCTTTGCCAGAAGATTTAATCCATTTTGAGACAACTTAATCCATTTTGAGACAGTCCTCATTGTGAGTTGTTTCTTCCTTGTATTAAGCCCCAAGTCTGCTTTCATTAGACTTGATTTCTGCCCTCAGGAGCAAGATAAAAATAAAGCTGTTTCTAATTCATATGACAATGTTCAGATATTCAAAGACAGCCATTATCTCCATTCCTCCTCTCCAAGTCTTGTCTTCACATCTAAATGTCTCATGTCACCTTAAATAGTTCTCAGATGGCATGGTTTCAGACCCCTCACCATTCCAGTCACCATCTTCTGAATATTTTCTATTTTGCAAATGTTCCTTATGAAGAGTAACTCCCAGAACAAATACCAGCTGATGTCTCCTCACTTGTAGAGCAGAGTGGAACTATCACCTCCCTGAAGGGAACTATCACTGTTCTCTGTGCATCATACCTTTATTAATGTAAACTAGAATTATATGAGTTTCACACCAAATGACCAACTATTAGGGTTATTGTCAGTTAAAACCACCATCTTTTTTTATTTGACACAGTTTCATGTAGCTTAAATAAAGATGTGGATTTTAAAGTAGGCCTAAAAATTATTAAAAGACCAAATTCTGCTTTTCCCTTTATTAATAATAGAAAGAACCATTTAAGAGAATAGGGGCCTCAGTGAAAATTATGGGTGACAGGCTAAGATACTTGAATCCTAAGATGATTGAACTCAAGGGTGAAATGTGTGTTTGCACTGATGTGCCAGCACCTAGGCCTTTGCAACCTCTTCTTCCAACACGATCTAGGAATCATGGAAGGTCATTTCTTGGAAACTATGCCTGCTTTTGTTTCCCTTACTCTACCTTTTTTTTTTTTTTCTGTAGCTTGCCACATGCTTCTGAGGCAGTGTTCCTCCAGCCCATTGGAAACCCACTGGTAGTTTTCTTTTGTGTCTTTGGCAGGTCACCTGAAGGAAGAAATCACCCAGCGGCATATACAGCAAGTAGCCCTAGGTAGGTACAAAGAGAATCTGCAGGAAGAGGATGAAGGTAATATAAACTGACCTGATTTTAGGAATCCAAACCCAGCTAAAAGATAACCCATTTAAAACCCTCTCTGAGGTTAAGGATGGCAAGGGTTGCTATCCACACAGCTTTCCTTGGATGCCCCTCCTCTAACAGGATCTGTTTCCCCAGCCTGTGTTCTTGCGCCTGGCCATCAGCACCTAGCACCCTACTCTTCCAGCTGTTGCCTCATCCTCCCCTCCTTTCCCACCCCACATCCCCACCTAAATTCACCCGCTGTGTCCCAGATTCTCAAGGTCCTATCTGAGCTTTTCAGAGCCACTACTAACTAATCCTAACAGAAATAGTTAATGATGAAAACAGCATTTGTTTACAGACCTGTGTCTGTTGCACAGCCTCATATGCAGTCTCCTTTCATCCACAGCAGTCCAAAGAGGTAAGTGCATTTACCAGATGGGGGAGATGCAGTGCCTTCCCAAGGTCATGTAGCCAGAGAGTGTTGAAACAAGTATTTGAACCCAGTTCTGTTCCAAGCTTGGTGCTGTTAGCCCTCATGCTATTTACTGCCCACTGCAATGATCAACCCGCTTTACGCATGAAGAATGCAAATACAAAACAAGGACAGTCATATTCTAAGAGGCCCTTGGCACCTTTTAAGCAGTGAACATCTGCAGAAAACACCCTTTTTTGATATGTGACCCAATGAAGTCACCTAGGAGAAGAGTATAGCTTGCAGAGGACTGGTGGAGCGGGTATCCTGGGTAGAACCTCCTCATTTCCTCTCTAGCTAGCTGGGACCAACAATTTATGGAGAACTTTGATTAAATAAGAAACTCATGTATTCCAGACAAAAAAAGTTCCCCTTGAGATGGTGTGGGCCCTCAATTACCTGTAATCGGAGAAATCCAGCACCCAGGGCCAATGGTGGGGAAATAGAGGAGAGCCTCTAAAGTCATGACGATGGCTCATTTGACTTTGGTAATTTGTATTATTAGGAAAGTTGGTTGTTTTGTTTCAGTAGTAATAATGATGATATAGAATAGCTGCTGATTACATCAGGAACATAGAACAAGGGCACCTAAGCCACAGCAACTGGAGCTCTGAGCTTCCCACTGTTGGCCCTGGGACTAGGGTCAGGTACACTGCCCTCCCAGCACCAGAGACTTGGGCACACACTTAGAATTGAGATTCTGCGAAGTGTCTTCAAAAAAGAGCCAGGCTGCCCCAGGGCCCTAACTCCTTGGGCCAGGCTTGGGAAGGCAGAATGACCTCTGCTGGAAAACTGTACCAAGGTGACCTTATGGGCCTCTGTATCCTGCTTCGTGCTCACCCTGGCAGGTCCCTGGATATGGAGTCGTCCCCAAGGGCTGCCACCTGGCCCTGAAACATCTGCCCTCTTCTTCAGCCTTCATGTTGCTGGTTCAATAGGAATAACAATGTAGGAAGTCCTAGCCAGAGCAATTAGGCCAGAGAAAGAAATAAAAGGCATCCAAACAGAAGAGAAGTCAAGTTATCTCTCTTTGCTGATATGACCGTATACCTAGAAAACCCTAAAGATTCTGCCAAAAGACTCCAAGACCTGATAAACTACTTCAGCAAAGTCTCAGGATACAAAATGAATGTACAAAATCAGTAGCTGTGATTTTGTACATTCACACCAAAAACTTTCATGCTGACAATCAAGAATGCAACCCATTTACAATAGCCACAAAAAAATTAAAATATCTAGGAATGCATCTAATGATGAAGGTGAAAGATCTCTATGAGGACACCTGTAAAACACTGCTGGAAGAAATCATAGACAACACAAATAAATGGAAAAGCATTCCATGCTCATGAATTGGAAGAATCAATATTGTTTAAATGTCCAAAACAATCTACAGATTCAATGCTATTTCTATCAAATTACCAATGTCATTTTTCACAGAATTAGAAAAAAAACTATTCTAAAATTCATATGGAACCATAAAAGAGCCTACATAGCCAAGGCCATCCTAAGCAAATAGAACAAAGCTGGAGGTATCACATTACCCAATTACAAACTAAACTACAAGGCTACAGTAACCAAAACAGTATGGTATTAGTACACAACCAGACATATAGACCAATGGAACAAGACAAAGACTCCTGAAATAAAGCTGCATACCTACAACCAACTGATCTCCAACAAAGTCAACAAAAATAAACAATGGGGAAAGAACACCCTATTCAATAAATGGTGCTGGGAAAACTAACCGTTTGCAGAAGAATGAAACTAGATTCCTACCTCTAACCATACACAAAAATTAACTCAAGATGAATTAAAGACTTACATGTAAGACTTCAATCTGTTAAAATTCTAGAAGAAAACCTAGGATATACTTTTCTAGACATTGATCTAGACAATGAATCTATGATGAAGACCCCAAAAGCAAATGCAGCAAAATCAAACATAGACAAATGGAACTTAATTAAACTAAAGAACTTCTGCACAGCAAAAGAAGCTCTCAACAGAGTAAATAGACAACCTACAGAATGGGAGAAAATATTTGCAAACTATGCATCCAATGAAGGATTAATATCCAGAATCTATAAGGAACTTAAATGAATCAATAAGAAAAAAAGAAACCTATTAAAAAGTGGGCAAAGACAGGAACAGACACTTCTCAAAAGAAGACATACAAGTGGCCAAGAAACATACAAAACAATGTTCAACATCAGTAATAATCAGAAAGATGCAAATCAAAATCGCAATGAGATACCATCTCACACCAGTCAGAATGGCTATTGCTAAAAAGTCAAAAAATAACGGATGTTGGCAAGGTTGCACAGAAAAGGGTATATTTATACACTGCTGGTGGGAATACAAATTATTTTACCTCCTCTGGAAAGCAGTTTAGAGATTTCTAAGAGAACTAAAAATAGAACTGCCATTCAACCCAGCAATCCCATTACTGGCTATATACCAAAAGAAAAATAAATCATTCTACCAAAAGACACAGGCACTCAAACTTATGTTCATTGCAGCACTATTCACAATAGCAAAGACATGGAATCAATCTAGGTGCCCATCAATGGCAGATTGGATAAAGAAAATGTGGTACACATCATGGAATACTACACAGCCATAAAAAAGAACAAAATCACATCCTTCGCGGCAACATGAATACAGCTGCAGGCCATTATCCCAAATGAATTAACGCAGGAACAGAAAACCAAATACCGCATGTTCTCACTTGTAAGTGGGAGCTAAATCTTGAGTTCACACAGACATAAAGATGGAAACAACAAACACCAGAGACTCCAAAAGGAGGTAGGAAGGGAAGTGGTCAAGGGCTGAGAAACTTCCTATTGGTTACTATGTTCACTACCTTCATGACGAGATCAATACAAGCCCAAACCTCAGCATCATGCAATATACCCTTGTAATAAACCTGCACATGTACCCCTGAATCTAAAATTTAAAAATGGAAATTTAAAAATAAACAATGATGTGAAAAATACCACTCAACTCTAGGGGCAATTTTCATCTTGGGTCTGGGAAGCCATTTCCATAACTTTGTGGGCAAGAGATCTTCCATCCTCTCTGCTGCCCAGTCCCCACCCCTCCCAGGGATGGTCCTTCCAGCTGGAGCAGACACTTCCTGGGCCTTTGGAAAACTGCTGTATGTTTTCAATCACAGGCTTGTGCCTTAATTCCTCTGCTCATCTCTCTGGGAGTCTTCTGAATTACAGCAGGTGTTAGGTTCAGTAGCGCCTAGCTTTGCCTGAAGTAATCAGCAAACTTCAAACAGAAAGCACTTTGGCTGGAAGTCTAATTAAGAGCATTTGAAATACCTATTTATTTTAAAAGCATACTATCCCAATTAGAGAAGAAGTGTTAACATCTCCCAGCTGCCATTCTGAGATTAAATGCCATGTTGCCGTCCAAGCTCCTTAGGAGGTTGTCTGATGGAGATTTGGAACTGCCAGAGCTTGTGTGTCCCAGGTGGCCACATTTCAGATGGGAATTCTCCTCATTGAGAGAAACCTCTCAAGACAGATTGTTTATAGAACCTTAACTCTCGCCCTTCAGCCCAGCAGTTGGGCTGAAGGCTAGGACAGAGGGCTCCTGTAAGAGTAAAGGCAGCCTACTCGGTGTATTTGGATTCCCTGATGTTTTGTAATTCAGGCTTCAGATCTAAGAGTAAAGAAGTGACTCAGTGGTACGCCCCCTTTCATTTCCGTCTTTTTTGTGTATCTTCTACTACCATCACCCTTTTCATTCTGTTCCCTTTGTCTGCTTCTTTTCACTTTCTCTCACTCTCCATTCTCAGTATTTCCTCTGTTATTGTTTCTTTCTTTTGCCTACATGTTCCTATGGTTTCATGAAAGTGTGGGTGTGATCAGTTTGGGTTTGTCGTGGGGAAGGGTGATGAGCAAGTTGGATCAGGAGAGTTTTTCTTATATGTTTTGCATAAGAATATGTCTCTGGATGTGTAAGTAGATGTGTGCCCAGGGAAATTTCTATAAAGGCAATCCCATATCCCAAAGGAACAAAGATTTAGTGGTAATGTGAGAGGCACCATTTGGAAGAAATCATTCATGGATGATGATAAGCCATTCCCAGTGGTGTGCTGAGCTGGCTCAGTCCATAAAACCATAAACTGTTAGTACTCCAGGAATCTGGGGAGTCGTTTTTAAACAAAGATGTTATTAAAATTAAATTAGATAAGTTTACGATTAAATAAGTTATATTAAGAAACAAAGGTAACAAATACTCAAAATTCACCACTTCCTAGTTAATTTACTACATTGTGTTATTATCTGTGCTTTTGAAGTGATCTGTATCCACTGTATCTGTGTGGTGGGAACACTGTGTGACGAGGTGCTGCTGTGCCTCTCTTCCCAAATCCACATTTAGCAAGATCATACTGGTGGCTTCAAATCAGCCATGCTGGAAATATTTACACCAAGGAAATTGGCAAGTATTATAAATGTGGCTTTTTTTTTCCCAGAGAGTGGCTGTTAAACATTTGCCACCACACCAATGGCATATGGATGGCCCTTTCATGGCCAGGTGTGTGCGTGTGTGTGTGCGCGCGTGCATGTGCACACACGCGTGACTGTGCATGTGCTTTTATAAGGATTCCTACTCTCTTTCCTGGCTGAAAGTCAAGACTATGGTTCTTTCTTCATTTACAACTCACCCAAGATACATCGGGAAACATAAACACCTACCGAACCCTGGTCCTTTTAAAACTCAGTGGACAGGAGAACTAATGAAGACAAAAAGGAGGCTGAAGAAGCATTATACCTTGTGAGCTCCCTAGATGTGACAGTCGGAGCTGGGGGTGTCTTTTAAGACAAACATCAATAACCATCTCTAAGAACATCATCAGGGCTTATAGGAGGGCTGACTCCCACACACTATTTCAGGAAACAATAGAACAATGTTATTTTTAAATTAGGCATCATTTGGAAATGATACTAACTTAACTAGATTCAGCTAGCTGAGCTGAGAGTGCTTTGCTGAATTCAGTTGTGTGTGTTTTTACCACTTTACTGTACTATCGACCCCAAATGATTTAGTATTGTTGATAATACAGATGAGACTAATCAGCAAATGTTTCTTGAGTACTTTACCATGTGCCAGGCATGTTACTAAGTTCTCTACATGTGTTTCTTTCTTTAATGCTCACAACCCAATGACGTAGATGTTACTATTATCCTCACTTTACATTTAAGGCCCAAAGGGGTTAAGGAAACCTGCCTAACTTTGCTCCGCTGTGGATGCAAGGCCAGTAGCCTGGGTCCACAGCAGTGTTCCAGCCATCACGCTGCACTGCCCTTAGCACTTTGCCAGGCATCATGGAATCCACAGAGGGCTGTATCCAGTGCCTGCCCTCAAAGAGTTTCCAATCTAACCAGGATGAGTTGACATGTGCATAAAAAGACAACTCCTTTTTTTAAGTATCAGATTCAGCTACCTACATTCTTCCATTCACTGTCCTCTTCCCACTGTAGCCACAAAACCAATTCAACATTGACCTCCTCTGTGAAGCCTTCCCTGACCCCTTCTCCCAAAATCTGCTTTTGCCTCTGCCTCATGGGTCTCTGTTAAAGCACCAACCCTATTTTGTAATTATTTATTTCCATATATATTCTCCATGCTAAAATGTAAGCTCCAGGAAAGGTGGGTGCAGTCGAATTCATCTTCGAATCCCTAGCAGCCAGCACAAGCAATAAATAGGCCAAGTCAATGGCCAGATGAATGCTTCCCCAGGTGACTTCCAGACTCACACATTTTGCAAAAGCACAATGAGACATTTGAGCATAAAATAAAATAAGTCCATTTAAAAGAAGTAGAAGGCATAAGTGCTTTTGGACTCCACAGCTGAGCAAATTACAACACACAGGCAATAAATTTGGCTCTCTCTTGTCTAGCTGCTAAGCAAAAAAAAGAGGCACCCAGAGTTACATAGTTTTCATTTTCTGACAGCAGGAAGCATACTAACTAATTTATCTGCAGAAAATAGAATTTCTTCCTGGAACTAAATACAAGCCAGAATTTATCGTGTGGATCCTTGTATAAAGGACACTGAGTGACACAGTGAACGATGTCTTCAACTGCAGTTTTACAAAAGATACCGAAATGTTATTCAACCAGATGATTCTTGTATCGACCCTCTATAAAAGCTAGAGGCCTGACATTAAAGCATAGCTCACTGAAAGCGTTTATGTGAGCGGCCAAGATAATAGGATCCGGGTACTCAGCTTTCTGATGGCCACACAGAGCAGGACTAAAACTGGAAGAATCCAGCCCCAGGAACGTGGGCTGTGGCCTCTCTCTCAAATATCTCTTCTAAGCAATATTTGATCAGGGCTGGATCTTGTTCAGTTCACAATCAAAACCCTTAACAGGTGCCTGTGGTTAAAATTTAAAAGATACATCACACTACCAAGCAGCATGTGAAATGTGTCAGGTGAGAGGGACAGGCCATGAGAACTTCCCGTTCTTACCAGCAGGAGTGGCCCTGGGGGGTTGTCACCAAGACCACAGGCCTGGGCTGAGTCTTGAGGAATGGGCAGGATTCTGAACCACAGAGAAGAGTGGGAAATAGTTTGGGTTAGTTGGGGTGTGTGTATGCGTGTGTCTGTTGTGTATGTACGTGTGTGCTGTGTATATGCGGCATGTGGTGTGTGTGTATGTGGTATGGATATGTGTTGTATGTATGTGTATATGTGGTATGTGTGCAGTGTGGGTATGTTGTATGTATTGTATGTATATGTGGCATGTGGTATGTGTGTATGTGGTATGTTGGATATGTTGTATGTGTTGTATGTGTGTTTTGTGCTTGTGTGTGTGGTGTGTATGTGTGTGGTTTGTGGGTTTGTGTGTGTGTGTGGTGTGTTGGTGGTATGGATATGTTGTACATGTTATATGTGTGTGTGGTTTGTGTGTTTGTGTGCGGGATGGGGGTTTCTCTGCATTTACGCTTCTCTGCGTTTACCCCTTGACCCAACTTCTGTGAAAACAGAGCTTACTGGAACATCCCATTTCCTCGACAGCGAGCATGTTTCATATACTGTTATAGAAGATAGTTATACTGATAGTATTAATTAAAAAAAGAAAATATCTTAAACTTAAGATCAACAAGTTCCAAAGGATGGCTGAGATTCCCCCACGAATACTACCTCTTGGGCACTACCCCTCTTTCCACCTCCCTCCTCCCTCTTCTCACTGCCCCAGGAACAAAGATCTCCTTGAACAAAAGCAGCCCCCAAGAACAAGCCATTTGACTGTGATGCCACGTGGAGCCCTGGGATTGCCACTGGCTGGTGTTTCACTACCTGACCCGGGAAATCAGGCAGAGGCAGCTCTGAGTCCCCTGCAAGGGCCTTACGGGTTGGAGAGAGGCTCTGAAGCTGCTGGCTCCCTGTTTCACTGCGTTGTTCTAGTTTAGTCCTCTGAGAGGGCTCTTTTCCCCCAACCAGCATTCCTGCAGTGACCTCTTGTGGCATCCCTGTTGTTCTTCAAAGACAGGCCTCGGCTGTTGATGCCACTTTCTCCCATTTGATGTAAAATTGGTAAAGACTGAGTTTTGAAATGCTTTTTGCAGTTCTGCACCTAGGGACAACAAATTTAAGAGAAAGCAAAAGGCCAGACTGTCAACCATTTATTCCCCAGATTTCACTGAGCACCTAGCATGATCCAGTGTGTGAAACTGGGAATCCAAGGATATGGAGAGGAACCACTGATTGAGACTGAACTGAAACCGGGGTTGGGGGGGGATGGGGGGGATGGGGGGGATGGGGGATGGCAGGGCAGGCACAGTGGCTCATACCTGTAATCTCAGTACTTTGGGAGGCCAAGGTAGGAGAATCACTTGAGGCCAGCAGTTGGAGACCAGCCTGGGCAGCATAGCGAGACCTCATTTCTAGAAAAGATTAAAAAATTAGCCAGATACAGCAGCACATACCTGTAGTCCTAGCTACTTGGGAGGCTAAGGCGGGAAGATTCCTTGAAGTCAAGACTGCTGTGAGCCACTGCACTACAGCCTGGGAGACAGCAAATTTAAAAAAAAAAAAAAAAAGAAAAAGAGAAAACAATGGAAGGGGATCTTCCAGCATCCTCTAGCCCAGTGGTCTGCAAAATGTGCTCTGTGCAACCTAGATGGTCTCCACAGCCCCTTCAGGACCACGAGGCAAGGGTGAGGACAGCCACTGTGCAAACAGCGCAGCTTTGGGATTCTCGCCCACTCAAATTCAACCAAAACAACTTCAGATCTTTTTTTTTTCCATTAAGCTTGTATTTGAAGAAAGAGTTCTGCAGCTTTTAATATATCTTCTTTCTTCCGATATCATGGCTCTGTTTAAAACATTTCCAAAGTCAGATAGTCCAAACTTCCCCTCCCCAGAGCTATCTCAGCTCCCTCTGGGCTCACACAGAACTCTGCATATCCCTCTGTGATGCAGCTAGTCACACTAGACAGTGATGATTAGTCTGTGTCTCCCCCACTGGACAGATTGTCTTTCTTTCCCCAACACCAAGCACAGTGACTGTCACGCAGTAGGTCCTCCATAAGTGTTTATTGAATGAATGAGTGAAACTTAGGCATCACATTTTTGCCTTAAAGATGTGCCAGCAGCTGAGGGGCTCTGCGCTCAGGTTTCTACATCCGTAAAATGACGTGGTTGGACCAGATGATAGCCCAGTGCCGGGCACAGTTCCTGAGGCTTAGCTGGCCTTCACTGACTGCTTGTTGAATGAACAGATGAATCTCTAGCACTCCACAGCCCTCAAGTGTCACAGTATTACCTCTGTGAAGGCAGGCTTCCTTCAGACATGCAGAAAACACTCGCAACCTTGGTGCGGAGACATGGGAGAGCTTGGATGGATTACAGATGTTTTCACCCTCTCAGAAATAAAATTGTTGACTCCTTGAAATAAGGCAGGATATAAAGGATGCAGCTGCCCTCTAAGGCTGAGATGACATCTCAGTTGGTTCCAAAAGAATTCAGGTAACTCTATAAAACCATCAACAGTGTGTCTCACCACTTAATTCTAATCCACAGTTGATTGTGAATATAGGGCCATCCTCAGTGACATGAGGTCTAAATTCGGCTAAGGCCGAATTTCCATGCTCAAGGGAGAGGCTGGGAGTGAGGAGGAGCCTGCACACCATTTCCCTGCCAGTTCCCAACTGCCAAGGGTTCAGACCCATTGAGTGGTTTAAGGCTCCCGCACCAACCATTCTGGAGGGCAGAGGAAGACTCTATGTCAGCCCTGGTGCCAGCCTGCAATAGCAACTCTGGTTTAGCAAAAAGAGCATTCACCCTGTGTATTGGTCAGGGTTGTCCAGATAAGCAGAACCAATAGGAAATATATTGACATATGGAGAGAGATTTTTTGGAAGGAATTGGCTCACTCAGTGTGGAGGCTGAGAAATCCTATGATCTGCCATCTGCAAGCTGCGGGCCCAGGAAAGTCTAACTGTAGTTCTAGTCCAAACCTGCAGGCCTGGGAACCAGGGCAGCCAAAAATGTAAGTCCCAGTCTGAGTCCAAAGGCCTGAGTGCCAGAGTGCCAACGTCCAAGGGCAGGAGATCGATGTCCCAGCTCAAGCAGAGAGAGGAAATTTGCCATTCATTACTCAACCATTTTTGGTATTTTTGTTTGCTTCTCTTAATATTATTTCTAATTGAAAAGCCATAATTATATATATTTTGGGGGTACATTGTGATGTTGTGATATGTGTATACAATGTAGAATGTTTAAATCAAGCTAATTAACATATTCATTGCCTCACCCATGATTTTTTTTGTGGTGAGACATTTGAAATTTACTCCCAGCAATTTTGAAATGTCCATTATTACTCCTTGTGTTCACACTGCTGTGCAATAGATCTCAAAAACATTCCTCCTATCTAATTGAAACTTTGTACCCTTTGACCAACATCTCCCTCTCCTGACCTCCCACCCCTGGTAACCACCATTCTAGCCTCTATTTCTATGAGTTCAACTATTTCAGATTCTCACATAAGTGAGATCATGCACTATTTGTCTTTCTGTGCCTGGCTTATTTAACTTAGCATAATGTCCTCCAGTTTCATTCATGTTGTTGGAAATGACAGAATTTCCTCTCGTTTAAGGGTTAATAGTATTCCATTGTGTATATATACCACATTTTATTTATCCATTCATCTGTTGATGGGTTGATTCAATGTTGTGGCTATTGTGAACAATGCTACAATGAACATGGAAATGCAGATATCTCTTCAACATACTGATTTCAGTTCCTTCAGATATATACCCAGAAGCAAGGTTGCTGGATCACATGGTGGTTCTATTTTAGTATTTTCAACAACCTCCATACTGTTTTCTATGACAACTGTACCAATTTACATTTCCACCAACAGTGTACAAGGGTTCTCTTTTCTCCACATCCTCACCAACACTTATCTTTCATCTTTCTTATAGCCATTTTAACAGGTGTGAGGTGATATCTTATTGTGATTTTAATTTGCATTTCCCTAATGATTAGGGATGTTGAGCATTTTCTCATGAACCTGTTGGCCATTTGTTTGTCTTCATTAGAGAAATCTCCATTCAGGTCCTTTGCCCATTTTTTTAATAGGGTTATGTGTTTTCTTGCTGTTGAGTTGCTTGAGTCCATTATATATTTTGAATATAAACCCTTTATCAGATGTATGGTTTGCCAATATTTTTTTCCACTCTGGGTTATCTCTTTAGTCTGTTGATTGTTTCCTTTGCTGTGCAAAAGCGTTTTAGTCTGATATAATCCAATTTGTGCAAGTTTGTTTTGTTGTCTGTGCTTTCAGGGTCATAGCCAGGAAATCATTGCCTAGATTAATGTTGTTGAACTATTCCCCTTATGTTTTTTTCTGGTAGTTTTATAGTTTCAGATCTTATATTTAAGTCTTTCATCTATTTTGAGGCAATTTTTCTTTATGGTTTGAGATAGGGATCCAATTTTATTCTTGAGCATGTGGATATCCAGTTTTCCCAACACCTTTTATTGAAAAAACTGTTGTTTCCCCATTGTATGATCTTGGCACCTTGGTCAAAAATCAACTGGCCATAAATATGTAGGTTTATTTCTGGGCTTTCTCTCCTGTTGCATTGGTCAATGTGTCTGTTTATCACAGTGCCCTGCTGTTTTGATTACTATAGCTTTGTAGTAAATTTTAAAAACAGAGAGTGTAATGCCTCCAGCTCTGTTCCTTTTGCTCAAGATTACTTTGACTATTGAAGGTCTTTTGTGGTTCCAGATGAACGTTAGGATTTTTTTTCTATTTCTGTAAAAAAATAACATTGGAGTTTTCATAAGGATTGCATTGAATCTATATGTTGCTTTGGGTAGTATGAATATTTTAACAATATTAATTCTTCAAATCCATGAATACAAGATATCTTTCCATTTATCTGTGGGTTTTTTTCCATTTCTTTCATCAGTGTTTTGTAGTTTTCAATTATACCTCCTTAGTTAAATTTACACCCAATTTTTGTTTGTTCGTTCTTTGGGTTTTTTTGTTGTTGTTGCTATCATTAATGGAGTTTTTTTTTAATTTCTCTTTCAGATAGTTTGTTGTTAGTATATAGAAATGCTACTGGCTTTTATATGCTGATTTGGTATCCTGTAACTTTACTGAACTCACTTATCAACCAAAAGTTTTTTGGTTGAGTCTTTAGGGTTTTCTATATATAAATTCAAGTCATCAGCAAACAGAGACAATTTCAGACTCCTTGCCACAGAGCTGACCATGGCTCTGGGCCACCAGCAGCATTGAAGGCCTCCACAAGACACAGTCACTACACTGCTCTAGCCATATTTACTCACAGACACCATTGATCACTCTTTCTTGCAAAAAAACTCAATCACACCCAAGAAGGGGCTGTCTATTCCTTTAAGCACTGATCCCAGATGATCTTGTTACCAATTGCCAGAGCCATTTTTTTCATCATGCAAATGTGCAGAAATCATGGCTGCTGCTTTGAGCAAATTAGGCATTTGACCAAACATATAGAAGACAAAATTCTAGCCTCTGCATCTCATCTGCTAGACTAGAATGTATTATGGCTGGCCCCTCCATCTGTCCTCTTTTTCCTTTACACATGATGAAAATCACCATCTGTGCTTGGCAAATCTCGGACCAAGAAAGGCCTTGGTGTTTCCTAGGAACAGTTCTGTTGCATGTGTACTGGAGTTGGGTAAGACTTTCCCATCTCCCCAGAGAAGGTGATGATTAGTTTGGGAAAGAACAACCAACAGGAAACCAAGGTTGGCTGTGCTGAAATACAAATGATGGGTGCAAATAACCAACAGAAAGCTTTAAGTGGTATTTTGAAAATCCTGATATCTATTTGAGAAATCATGAGAGAGCTGTTGTAAAGAGCCAGGAGCCTGCCCAAGAGAAAGGGTAGTGAATTGTGAAGGATGCTTCTACCAATTCTGTAATATTCTATTTAAAATTAAAAAATGAAACTGCAGCAAACTATTTAGATATTTCAAAATATAGTCAGTACATGGGTGTTATTTATATCATTCTCTGAACTTTTTGTGTTTGCAATGGTTTATAATAATTCCCAGAACTCTATGAAGGATTAGATCCCAAGGCTTCACAGATCAAATAAAAATTACTGTTTTAGTGGAATCATTGTGATAGAAGTGGTAGTAAAAAGTGAATCCCAATTCAATTCTGATTAATCTTAATTCTCCTCACTACCATTTATGTCAGGATCATTTTACTTAAAGGTGAAAACAGAAAATTTACCACTTATTTTCTTCTCCAGGCGCATTGTAATTTTTGGTAGGGACTTAATAGCTGTTGGTGGTGTGCCTGACATGAATGATACAGGGAAGTGCCCTGAAGGTTACTTTTTTGTTGTTCTCCCACTGTCTCTTTCCATCTTCGTAGGAGGGAAAGTTCTTCCTCTGCCCCTGGATGGAAATTGATCAACCCCATAACTGAATTGGTCATTCATTGTTAATTACAAACTAAAAAGAGTGGTCATTTTATATAGTAATTGCAATCTTAATAATTCCGATTTCATCAAGAGATAAGACTTCTCTCCCTTACCCCAACTCAGGCCAACTGTGAGGAGGAGAGGGAAATAGTCATCTCTCTTTCTAACTCCCTCCCTTCCTTAGCCTGCTAAGGCTCGATTTCCTCAAGAAGGGATTAGAGGAAAGAAGGAAGGGAGGAAGGGCCATTGGTAAAATCTCACTTGAATGGTTCTGCTGTAATGTGGCCTTGGACTCTCTGGGCCTGGTAGATATTCAAAGCAGACTCTTCCTAATTTGGGGTGGTTTCATGGGTCTCTGGAGATCCCTCACCAGCAGGTCCCTTAACTTGAGGGAATGTGCCTTATTGGGCGGTTTCTTACCCAATTTGAAACTATATGGGTCAGGGTCCTAACAAGAAGCAGATGTCAGCACTCAGATGAGACGTTGTGAAGAGAATTGGATAAAGACCTATCTACAGAGGCATAAGCAGAGTGTAGGGAAACTGCAAGGGAGAGCACCCCAGAGATAGTCACTGCAGCAAGGCAGGAAGCATTGCTGTCCCTAGGCCTGGACAAGACAGGGAGAAGTTACTGGAATTTAAAGACTGTCAGGGCTGTGCAGAAAGGCCCTGGCCATCTGATACGAGCTGTGACCTTCAGTCAAGCCATGTGTCCAGCTTGTGACCCCCGCAGAGATGTCTCCAATGAAGAAATAGCTTGGCCTCTCTCTCCTCCTACCCTCCAGTTACTTGCTGCTGTTCCCCACTGGAGGAGCCCAGACAGAAGGCAGAGGGTGTAAGGAAGGTAAAAGAGGGTGGAGAAGTCAATGAGCTAGGAATAGGCCCAGCATACCACCCCCAGGTTGCCCGCCTCCAGGTTTCCTTCTCCTGCATTCCCATTGCCCCTCTAGGTGGCCCCATGAGAAAGAATGTAAGTGTCAAGTGTTGTGGTAGAGGAGCTCAGAGGCGTGCTGGAGCCAGCTCCCACTGGCTCTCAAGGGCTGATCGTGTACATTTTTTCCCAACTCCAAATTCAGGAACATCATGTTGGTAGACTGAACAGGAGTATTTGTACCCCAAAAATTGGCAAACACTGAAAATCAGGGCTTTTTTCTTCCAGAGAGCTGGTTGTTAAACACTTACCAGCACACCACTGATCCAAAATGCCCCTAACCTGCCTCTCTTCTGTGCTTATAGCCCATGTTGGGTCAACAGAAACACAGTAGTAACCCTGCTCTTGCCACTAGCAGATCATCAGCCCATGCCCCACCCTCTAGAGCTCCTGAATAAAAATCGACAGTAGTGCATTCTGGCCTTCTTGCCCCCCACCCCCAGCACCCACACAGATCCCCGAGAATTCTCAGCAAACTTTCTGCGTGGTCTCTCGGGCTCCTTCACTGCCCCTGAGGGAGGAAGAAGCATCTCCACACACACCACCCCCAAGGAGGGAGAGGAGGTAGGCTTAGGCAAACTGCTAGCTCTTTTTAAAGGAATTCTCGTCAAACATTTATTTTGGCCCTTTTCAAATGCTGATGTGAGTGTTTGGGTTGTCTAGCCAGCTCTCGCCATTTCACTTTGAAAATGTGCCAGTTCTACTGTGTGGTCTGTCTCAGAACTCACTTTTGACTCCAATATATGATAAATTATTGCCAAATGAAAGGATTAATTTACAAATTGGCTAGTAGCAGGTATGTTTTCCAAAAGAAGAGGGAGACAGCTTGATGAAGGATCCACAACTCAATTTTTAAAACTCCTGAAATTTCTCTAATTAGCCAGTCAAGAGAATCAATGGAACCCTACTAACCATCTTCATTAGAGGTTTTCATAGGAAGAATGCCTGTGCTGGCTCTTATAGGTGCAAGAAAAACTGCTCTCCCCAAAAGATCATATGCGTCCTGAGAACACTGCCCCCTGGCTGGTCCAGTGCAATAAAGATGCAGCTGGATTGTAGGCATGCCAAGTTTCCTACTAATGTCTCTAAGAAGCCACTGCACTGAGCCATATGGTCACCACGAGTCCATGAGGCTTAAGTGACAGGAGGGAGAACTGCCAAGGTACTCAGAGCTTTGAGAGAAACCTGAGTTCAGAACTTCAGGCACACTTCCAATGGAGGAGAGAGAAAGTCACAGCGGACTGGAAGGCTGCCCCTGGAGGGGTAGGCTGGGAGAGGTGCTGTGCACCAGGGAAAAAGGGGAACCTTGTGGGTCAGACCCAGAAATCACTGAGCCAGGCTCTTAGTGGTGGTGATAAGAGAAATGCAGACCAGTAACCAAAAGATGGATCTGGGGTTCCAGCAGAAGGAGTCGTGGAGAGAGATGAGAGAGAGCTCCCATTTGAACAGAGGTGACCATGAATAGGATCCATGCCAAGTTCAAGCAGTAATAAGATTAGGAATGTCTTCCCTGTGTATGGTGTATGGCCCTAGGGTCTCCTTTATATTGCCGACTGACCCTAGTACACGCTGACCCTCTGACTTTACAGTCTGCCTCCTCCACAGAGAACATGCTGGTGAGAAGGAGCAGATCTGAAGGAGAGAGGCCGCCATCCCAGGGGGACAACCTTGGACAGAGAGGCCCACAGTTGTAGCAGGGAAGATTACTCACACAGGAAGAGATGGTGGATGGCCTTCTATGAGGGGACTGTCAGGGTCTGGGTTTTCTACAAGCAGGCATCTGGCACGTTTCTGATTGTAATAAAGTACAGCCATTTATCTTCTCACAGAGTGCCCTGCTCTTCCTGAGGGGAAGGCAGTGGCAGTGAGTGCAGGGTCTGTGGCAGTGGGGGTGAGTGTGCCCAAGAAATTATCAGGTACAGCCATGTGTCCACAGGGTCATTCAGCACACCCTTAAATCTGGGCATGCTTGGGTCTGCTAAGGTGTTACAAAATCAGCACCAGGATGGATGGCAGCACTGAGCACCCGTCGGCATGTGACGGCTCCAGCTGACAATAAATTTGAGCCATTAAACAGGAAATGGTCTGATTGGGAAGCCAGAATCTTTGCCTCTGAGCTGCTGACCACTGTGGTAATTGAGCTATGAACGCCATCAATCTCCGTAAGAATAGACACTTTGACTTCTCAAACAAGGTGAGGCTGAAGTGATCTATGGTTGTGTGAGACAGCTGAGCCCCAAGGAGGCCCAGAGTGGGTATTCAGCAAATGAATCATTAGTTGGGTAGTTGGATGGCCAAGACAACCACCTGGAATGCCTCCTGGCTCTGATGTCTTGTCTGCCATGGTAGAGCCACATAACTCACTTCCCCTTCCCACGCAGGGCACTGGTTAGGTGACAGCCATGTGGGCCCCACAGCCTTTGCTCTACAGAGGCCCAGAGGGCCCCTTTTGGCTTTGGTGAATGCTTGGAAATTTCAACATCATCTTCTTTAGGATTCCTAGTCCAGCCAAGGGCATGGAACAGGCTGGCTGTGGGCATTCTGTGGGCTGACCCTGGAGAGTGGGTATATAGCTCCTCACACCTAGCAGGCAAGCTGCAAATGCCATATGGGATTGGGGCACAGGTCATGGATTTTGGTTATTAAAGGGCAGACTTCACAGGCCAGCACCAGGGGAAGACACTAAGACTGTCTCTCAGCCCCAGCCCCAGATCTGAAAGGCATTCATGGAAAAGAGCAACACCTTCAAATACCAACGACGAGTCAATACAGACTTCAATAATCTGCCCTGTGGCTTCCTTCATTATTGGAATCACTTACAGAGGAAAGAGCACCAGCTTTGAAATCGGACAGAGCCAGTTCTCCCACTAGCTCTGCTTATTAGCAGTGCCATCCTGGGCGATTACTTCCTCTATCAAAGCTCAGTTTCCCCACTTGGAGTGGGAGTTGTAGATGATACAAGACAATACATATGAAGTTCCTAACCCATGTAGCAGCTGTGCGATGGTTATGGTTATTCAGATTTTATCAAGCACCTACAAGGGCCCGATGCAGGCAGTTTCAACCTTACAGAGAGTGTGCTTTCCTGGTTGCAAACCCCTGAAGCCCTATTTACCTTTATCACAGTGGCTCCCAAAGGTCTGGAAAGCAGGCAGGCATGTAGGGGACGTGCTGGCTCCTACACACCATCCTATCTAAACTTCTGTAGGGCCTGTATTCTCAGTAACTTCTGCACAGAGTACTTGCATTGAAACTGGGCTTGAAGCCATAAGCAGTGTTTCTTAACAAGGGGTGAGCATTGGAATAGGGGACCCTATTGAGAAATTTTAACTCAGTAGGTCTGGAGTAGGGCCCAGCTGTCTGTGTGCTTTTACAAGCTCCTTAAGTGATTCTGATGTGCACCCCCAGTTGAGAACCATTGAACCAAAAAAACTATTCTGCACATTTCAAATATCAGATAACTGCGTGGGAGAGAGAGCGTTTGAGAGGAGGGCATGGGGAAGTGGGACAAGGAGTTGCAGAGATCTTTCCAGTAGAAATTATGTCAGGGAGGAGGGGGTCCACATCTTGACTGGCCTTCCCAGCAAGAGCCCCTCTGGTCCTTGCACGGCTAATTCCAAAACACCCGTGACTTCAGAGATAAGGTCAGCCTGGGACCGTGCGTCTGTGCGTCCTCCCAACTTGAAGCTTCAGTTACTGTTTGACTGCTCAGGGCTTCTTCCTGTGTGCCATTCAGACCTACAGCCACTGAGTGAAACCCTTCTCTTGCTTTTGTACTGCTTTGGAGGCAGCTGCCTCCCCACAGATGAACAGTGTGACCTCGCAGGCCACTCGGCACTGTGAGCTCCTGTGCTGCTGTCCCAGCCAGAATCCTGTCCTTGAAAGGAGGGCTCCCTGTGCCTCCTGTCAGGTGATGGGAGGCTCTGTCCCTGGCCAGAGTCCCCGTGGGGATGGAGACCTACAAAACTCAAATGCCCTTTGTAGTTACTCCCTCTTCTTCTGTTCTTGCTCAGTGGCTTTTGTTTGGTTCCCTTTGAGTTCCCAGCCCCTATTTCTCTTCAGAGGTTACTGATGAGCCAAGCCTCAGAACATATCAGAAGCAGCCAGAGGCTGTCTCCTGGTGAGGCTGCAATGCATTTCACCAAGCAGACATCACCTTGGGCAGCAGGCCCATTTGGTTGTCATGACAACGTGGGTAGTTTGTGTCGTGGGTTGTGCTGTGCCCTCATTCTGGCTTCCCAAGGTCCCTTGCCCCAGCTTTCTTTCCCAGACCCTTTCAACAGACTCCCGGCTTCCTGGCGCCACCTCCACATTAACTGTTGTTCAATTTGGAGTAGCTTTGTCTTGATCAGCAAAAAAAAAACACTCAACTTAGCTTTCAAAGGAATAGATCGAGCCCATTCCTCTTGTCAAAATACTCCCATCTCTCTCAAAGCCAGCGTCCTTACCATGGCTCCCAAGATCCTCCAGGGTCTGGCCTCAGTTTCTTCACTGACTTCAGCTCCCACCACGATTTCTCTTACCAACCGTTCAGGCGCCCTGGCCTTCTCATTGTTGTTAGACGCAGCAAGCAGGCTCACACCTCAGGCCCTTTGCACTTACTGTTGTACATTCTGTGCCCCGATTTCTGCATGCCTGTTCCCTTCCTCCATTCAGGTCACTGCTCAAATGTCCCCCCGCTTAGAGGCCCTCACCCACTCTACCTAGCATGGCAGTCCTCCACCCTGTCATCCTGTCTTTTTACCCAGCTTTGTCTTTCCTCATAGCACCTTCCGATCCCCAGCATGATGTTGCAGACTCAATTGTTTGTGGTTTTAGTGTCTGTCTTCCCCACTGGAATCCCCCTAGAACAGGGGCAGGTACATAGTCAATGCTCGATAAACATTTGTTAAATAAGTGGATGAGTGACTAGACTTGGATCCAAAGCCTGGCGCTGCTATTTGGTAGCTTTGTGGCATCGCACAAGCCACCCAGTCACCCTAAGCCTTGGTCTTCCTGATTGTGAAGCAGAGGTGATCATGTCTGCCAGCTGAGGTGGTGAGAATGAAAGTGGTGTTGCGCGGGGAATGGGCTTGAACGACTCCCCAGATGGCGTTGATGTTATCATTCCGTGCTTGTGTCAGCTGCATTCAGAATGTGCTCCTTGCCTAAGGCTCCCGAGCACCCCACACACTTCCAGGGCACCTGAGACTCTGTGACCTGCCAGGGAACCTGCAAGATGCCCAAGGAAAAGACAACCAGCCATGGGGTAAGGCAAGAGCCTGCCTCCTACAGAGGGGCTCTGCGTTCACATGGGGTGACCGCAGCCTTTATATGGAAAAGCAGGCCGCCCTGGCCATCCCTCCTACCTTCTGCTGTCTGTTCACCAAGCCCTGGAGACCGCTTCTTCTGGCCGGGTGAGATGGCCCTGTGTGAGTCCAGCAGCCCTTCCTCTGCCCGCCTCCAGCAGTCTCTCACGTACTGGGCTTGCAGCAGGACGTCTAGCCAGTCACCGCAGAGTGGGGCTTCACTGAATTTCTTGGGGATGTCCTTGGGGTGGGGACAAAAGTGTTAAAAGGAGGAAGGAAATTCACAGTGTTACTTTTTTAGCAGGCTGGAAGATACCTGGGCCCATTTCTGAAACTTTTTAAAAAGGAATTGTTTGTCCATTGAAAGTCCTACCATTGTCGGTTTCATATTAAGATACTTCCTTCAGTTTATCATGTCTGATGACTTTCAAAGAAGGCAAGGCCAGCAAACATGCGAGGCACTGAGTCACCCTCATGGAGTGACTCATGGAGTCTGAACACAGCACTGGGGGAAGACACTAAGAGCAGGAGGACCCCAATCTCTACCCTTGAGGGCTTCCTGTGCCTGAGACTTGGGGGGCTGTGGGTGATGTGGACAGGTGGGCTGCCTCATCTGAGCCAATAAATTGCACCAACACAGATGACAGTGTGGACTTCAGGTGGGATGTTGATGGTATCTGCATGTCCTGTGTTTAGATAATGAAATAAGACACTTGCTCTGCCTGTCGATTTAAAGTTGGCAATTGACATAAGGAAAAGGGGGGTCACTGGCACCTGGAAGATGACAGACAGAATCGTGATCCAGTTAGCATAGTTATCAATAAGCTAATGACACAAAAGACACAGGTAACAAATGGGTAAGGGAGTCAAAGGGGAAGAATAATGGCGTGACAGAATGAGGACCTCTCAGCAGACTAGGCTGCCAATAAATGTGAAGTGTTGCCTTTGGGATCAAAAGGACAATCACACTGAAACAGGACGCATTTTAACAATCACTTATTTAAAAAAATGCAAGTTTTAAAACTGACCACAAGCTTAATAGGGGCCAACCACGACAGAGCTGCTAAAAATCACAAGCAGTGTTGGGGAGGCTGTCTGGTAGAAATATTTAGCTCCTTGGAATCAGAAAAAAACAAATGGGTTCACATCCCAGCTCTGCTATTTAGTAGCTGTGTAACCTTGGGTTATCCATGGCCCTCTCTGAGACCAAGAATCTAGCTGAAACAAGATGGCAATGCCATCCTTGAAGGGTTATTTTGAGAATTAGCAATAGGGTACATGGAGGACCTAGCCCAGTGCTAGTAGAATTTGGCAGAACTTAGAACATAGAAAGTCCCCAGTAAATGGTCACTGTTAGTAATTCACCTACTGCAAAAATATAGAGCTTAAATTTTTAAAAGGTAAGAGGAGCCCTATTCTACTCTATACCTTTCAGACCCATGGAAGTATTATGTCCAGACCTAGCCTTCACACTTAAGATAAATGGGAAAGTAACCAGGTCACTGAGACTTCAGGTGAGGGATTGAGCAGGAGTCAGTCTAAGAAAAAAAAGGGGGCTGGGCGCGGTGGCTCACACCTGTAATCCCAACACTTTAGGAGGCCGAGGTGGGTGGATCATGAGGTCAAGAGATCGAGACCATCCTGGCCAACATGGTGAAACCCCATCTCTACTAAAAATACAAAAATTAGCTGGGCGTGGTGGTGTGCACCACACCACTACCACACCACCCTGGGATGGACTACATCCCAGCTACTCAGGAGGCTGAGGCAGGAGAATCGCTTGAACCTGGGAGGCAGAGGTTGCAGTCAGTGGAGATCGCGCTGCTGCACTCTAGCCTGGTGACAGTGTGAGACTCCATCTCAAAAAAAAAAAAAAGTTCCAGACCCATGTGATATTTTGATGTTGTTGTTCAGATATTTAAGGGACCATCAGATTAAGAAGAAAGATATGCTACGCTGCTCCAAAGAGCCAAAGTAGAGGTGAAAAGAAGTTAGCGGGAAATGTCTTCGCTCAAAAGTAGGAGGAAACAGAGCTGTCCACCATGAAATGTGCTGTCCTGCAAAGTAGTGAGCTCCTCATCCCTGCAAGTATTTGAGCAGAAAGCAGATGACCCTCTGTCAGAAATGTTATACAAGGGATTTTTGAATCCAAGTTTCCTGAAGTTAGCCACATAACTTGGGCAGTTTACCCTCTTTGAACCTCAATATCCTTATCTGTAAAATGGGCATAATAACACTTATCACAAATAAATGCTATAAGGATTCAGTATGAGCATGTCTGGAAGCACATGGACTGTAGCAGAGTCTTCCCTACATAGAGTAAAAAGCAGGGCTGTACGACTTCTAGGATGTTGTCTGTGGAGCTCAGAAAAGCAGGGCAACCACGAAGAGACTCCTAGAAGAATAAAAAGTCCCCACACTCTGGGCTAGGAGACAGCCAGCTTCAGATGAGCACACTAGCCAAAGCAGACAACCAGGCACCAGTGGCAGTCATGTGGGGTAAGACAGAGGTCGGCATCAGCAGGGACGCAGACACACGCAGCAGCTGATCCCTGCTGACGTGCTCAGCCCTCCCCTGGGCCTCATGATGGTCCCGTCGCCAAGGCTTGGGCTCATCCCTGGTTGTGAATTAACATGGCCTGCATTCATCAGGCTTGAGAACCACTGCTGCAGAGGGAGTGAAAAACAGGAGACACGATTCTGAGGCTGGAAATTAAGCACCTCCACTTGTGCAGAGAAAGATGTCAGATGGTTTAGAGAGGTTTCCTTTTTTTGTGAAGGGCTTTTGTTTTTGTTTATCTGTTTGTTTTTGTTTGTTTGTTTGAGATGGAGTTTCTCTCTTGTTGCCCAAGCTGGAGTGCAATGGCATGATCTCGGCTCACTGCAACCTCCGCCTCCCAGGTTCAAGCAATTCTCCTGCCTCAGCCTCCCGAGTAGCTGGGATTATAGGCGCCCGCCACCACGCCCAGCTAATTTTTGTATTTTTAGTAGAGACGGGGTTTGACCATGTTGGCCAGGCCAGTCTCGAACTCCTAACCTCAGGTGATCCTCCTGCCTCGGCCTCCCAAAGTGCTGGGATTACAAGCGTGAGCCACTGTGCCCGGCCCTGAAGGGCTCTTTATCAGAGGATGGGGAAATGCTATTTTGCGTCTTCCCTGGAAACTCAACAGGAAATGAATGAGCTCAATAGTAAAAGGATTAGTAGACACAGAGGAAGATTCCCTTCCAGTGACAGATGTTGGCAGTGGGAGGGACAGCAGAGGGACAATAACCCTGGAAGCTGCTCCTCTCAGGGCTTTCAGCTGAGCAGAGGTTGCCACCAAGAGGCCCCAGAAGGAACTCACAGGGGCTCCTTTCTTCTTGGGGTGCCCTTGAACTCTGTCATCTGCCCAAATATCACACTCTTCCTTTTACCTTTCTTTCTCACCATCCCATTGGCACCTTCCTTCTACAGGAATCTCGGAAAACATGGCCGTGCCTCTGATGCCAGACCAGCAGGAGGAGAAGCTGCGATCACAACTGGAGGAAGAAAAGAGAAGGTGTCCTTCCTTTTAGCCACACACAGTCCGAGCCCAGCCTCCCAGGGTTTCAGTGTCGTCCTGGAGCTTCCCAGGGCTGCAGCTACTCAGGGATGTGGGTCCAGCAGCTGGATCCTAGAACAGCAGGAGGAGGAGGGGCTGCCTTTGAGCAGGCAGGTGTGAAAGGCAGGACCCCAGGCAGTGTGAGGTTAGAATGCAGAACAAGCCAAGCCAGGCCCGGGAAGCAGCTGGGCTTGTCCACTGCTGCCACCTACGGGAGCCAAGAAATATGACCACGGTGGTTTTCCGCACGCCTATGGCTGAAGTCCACTTCCCTCGGAGTCCTGAGAACGTCATACTCTCACGCAGCCGCAGGCATTTGGGGTCTCCAAACGACTTCACTTACAGAGTGAGGAGCCTCAAGCATAAACAGGCATGTAGCCATTCCTGATATACAGCATGGTCACCGAATCTTGCTCCACATGCTGATCAAGCTGCATCCACTCATTCATTGATGCATTTAGCACATGTGTGCTATCTCCCATGCCATGGGTAGGCTCTGGAGAGACTACAGTCATCTTCCCTGCCTCAAGGAGCTGGTGGTGTCACTGCAGCACACTCCCTGCCCCACCCCAACCCCCAGCTGACCTGGCATGCACCGCCGCCCCTGACCCCCGACGCACACCCAGGAGATCAAAGCCCCAGGCGCTGGTCTTCAGGTCGCTCCTGGCAGATGTGCAGGTGTCTTCCCACAGAAGTCTACCTGAGCACACACGCTGCTGTCGCTCTCCACTCCCTTGGGGCCCTCGCCAGTCGTCCACCTTCTCCCTCGCTCTGTTCATTTTCCTTAGTTTCTTTCCAACACCCCCCGCTTTTTTTTTTTTTTTTTTTTTTTTTTGAGATGGAGCCTCACTTTGTTTCCCAGGCTGCAGTGCAGTGGTGTGATCTTGGCTCACTGCAAACTCCATCTCCCGGGTTCAAGCAGTTCTCCTGCCTCAGCCTCTTGAGTAGCTGGGATTACAGCCACGCACCACAACACCCAGCTAATTGTGTATTTTTAGTAGAAACACGGTTTCACCATGTAGGCTCAGGTTGGTCTCAAACTCCTGACCTCAGGTGATCCACCCGCCTCAGCCTCCCAAAGTGCTGGGATTACAGGTGTGAACCACCACACCCAGCCTCCAACCCATTCTTCTTGTGTCTTTACTCCATCTTCATCTTGTCCCCTTGGCCCACATTTCCAATCTCAGTGTCACCTTAGAGGCCAACTTATCTCTTCGGCCTGGCTATTGGACTGTTTCCTATTGGACAATTTCTGATTCATTATAGCATTCTCAAAACCAATATATGTATGCGTTCATAAGCACAGTGTTACTTTTGGTCCTCAGCATGAAGGTGAGCCAGCGGAATGGTGAGGCAGTTAAGACTGTGGTTCTAGAACCAGACCACCTGGGTTCAAATCCTGGCTCCTCAGTTATCTCTGTCCCATAGAGCAAGTTATATAACCTCTTCATACCTGTCTCAGGTTCCGAATCTGTAAAATGGAGGTGATAATCATAGTATCTCCTTCATAGGGTTGTGAGGAGAATTAAATGAGTTTATATATGTTGAGTGCCTGCAGCAATGCTTATCCCTTAGTAAGTGCTCAGCAAATGGCAGTTCTCATTCTTGGGGGAGAGGCTATTCATCTCACACACAGATTCCCATGGGCCTACTGGACCAAAATGTCTCCGTCTGCTTCTCTGTGATGGACTCAAACCCTGGTACCACAGCCTGGCCTCCGAAGCTCCTATAGGGTCCCAGTCCCTGAGCACCAGGGCAGCTCTGACGGGATTCTGAGGCACGGGCCCCATTCATTTACAGCCCTGCATCCATGCCGTGCTTTCAAGACAGCAGTGCCCTGACTCTTCCCCGATTCCACCGCAGGTATAAAACAATGTTCACTCGCCTGAAAGCCCTGAAGGTGGAGATCGAGCACTTGCAGCTGCTCATGGACAAAGCCAAGGTGAAGCTACAGAAAGAGTTTGAAGTCTGGTGGGCAGAGGAGGCCACCAACCTGCAGGTATGGCCTGGGGAACATCAGGGAAGCTGGGGAGGGGCCAGTCATGCAGCCCCATTGGGGCTGTCAAGAGACACAGTGGGGGCTTTGACCCACAGGCCCCCATGCTCTCAGCCCCTGCTCATGAAGCAGGTGCTCACTGTAGTAACAAGGATGACAAAAGGGCAGGGGTTCATTGTTTCCTCGCTCTCATGCCTAAAATTCTGCCTGATTAATGGAAAAATTAGGGATAAAATATGCAGCTCCCAAAAATCAGTGGGTTTGCCACCAATGCTTTGTGTAATATTCTCCACTGATTTCCTACTGACACTTATTGTTTTTCTTATCATAGTCATATATATGTGAATATGAATTATAGAAATTTTACTAAGCAGAAAAACACAAAGAAGAAAGTAAAAATCGCCGTAATTCCTCTACTTAAATGTAACTGATATTAACATGTTTGATTATATTCTTTTACCTTGATTTCTATGCATATATATCCATATGTTTTTGTACAAATAGAATCAGGCTGGGCACGGTGGCTCATGCCTGTAATCCCAGCACTTCAGAAGGCTGATCACTTGAGCCCAGGAGTTCAAGACCAGCCTGGTTAACATGGCAAGACCCTGTCTCTACCAAAATGAACATAAAAATGATTAGCCAGGTTAATTATGTGGTAGTATGTGCCTATAGTCTCAGCTACCTGGGAGTCTGAGATGGGCAGAGTGCTTGAGCCTGGGAGGTCGAGGCTGCAGTGAGCAGTGATAGACCCACTGCACTCCAGCCTGGGTGACTGAGCAAGGCCCTGTCTCAAAATAATAATAATAATAATAATAATAAATCACATAGCTGTTCAAGTATCGCAAATGGCTTTTAAAAATTAATTGTATAGCATGGCTACTTTTTCATGTTATTATCCTACAGCATTGTTTTAATGGCTGTTACTGTTCCATCATGTAAATATGTTTTAATCTCCTATCGTTGAATATTTAGGTTGTTTCTAGTTTTTTACTCAAAACATATTTGCAGATAATTTTTTGCATATTTCCTAGACAAATTCTTAGAAGTTTTCTGTTTGATGAAGGCTAAAATGACCTTTCCATAAGTGTTAGCACAAAATCCCAGTTTCAGTTTTCCTCATGTAACGCCTCAGTTGTGGCACAGCGGAAGTGCTAAAATACGCACAATCAGATCCCTTTTCTGGCTGGCAGAATGCTTACTGATTATCTGACAGGCTGATCCCTTCATTTTAAGGACAAGAAAACTGAGAGCCAGAGAAGATGATTTGCCAAGGACATAGCCAAGCAATAACCAGTGTGATAGCAAGTGGCCACACGGCAGGACAATGGAGAAGAATATTTGGATAAAATTAAATACACGAGATAACAAAGAAAACTAGTTAGGATGAAATACGGTTATCAAAATATTTTGAGTTATGGTATAGTAATACGTGTACCACTTTTAAAACGCATTAATTAATAAGATCTAGGTGTAGGCCCAATATTTATCATAACTTCAAAGTCATGATGAAATGACACAATATTTCAAGATCTCTACACCAACTGTCAGGTGATATGAAAATATGCTTGATTTCCGTTGGTGACAAAGTCACAGGTATTGCTAATACTTCTGTGGTTTGTTGTCTACATTTATCACTGAAAGAAATAATTTCAGGTAGCAGCTAGGGGAAATGCAGCTGTGATTGGCTCCCATCCACATGGGCAGAGCCCCTGGATTCTGTCTGTGGACTCCAGGTTAAGAGCCCTTCCTGGCAAGTTCATCAGTGAATGAGGCCTTCCCCAGCTGGTGCCCGAGGGAGTCCACCACTGACCAGTCAACAAGGGTCATACCAGCGAAACTCAGGAAGTGTCCAGGCAAAGCTGACACATTCAGACAGTGTATGACTTACAGAGACAGCGAAAGCCAGAGTAGGCAAGGGTGTCAGCTCCATGTGTCCCCTGCCCCACAGGATGTCACTGAAACAAAAGGGACCAGATGACAGCAAGGGGGATGGTGGGATACACTGGTACAGAGGGGCCAATTCCATGCTGCCCCTGAGCAGTTCTATAGCCTGCAGCTGTACCCTCAGCGGGCAGAGGCAGAAAGCTCCAAACCTCATCAGAACAAGAGAGGTGACAAGAAACTTCTAGGATAGCCTTCTGGGAAGATAGGGAAGCAAGTGGGAAATAACCTAGTAGCAACCACTCACAAGCTTCCTGTATGCACTCACGTTCCAGGAGGCTTACAGGGCATTCTGCCAAGACTTAGACCAGCTGTGATCTATGCCTTGCTCTTGAGGCCTATGTGGGGACATGCAGCTTGCACAGCACCATGGCAGAGCTGTTCCCCTACACAAAGTGCTCGGTGGATGTCTCCTGACTTTAGTAGGGGGTCTTTGGGACAAGGAGAAGCAAAACCAGAAAGTATTTTTGAAGAATGAAGATAACATTTTAAACATTTTTTTTTCTATCTTTAAAAAGGAATACATGTTCAACTTGGAAAACTTGGAAAGCACAGGAAAGCATAAAGAATAAATTAAACATTACCCATAATTCTTTACCATCCCTAGACAATATGTTGAAGCTATCGTTATGGTCATTACCATGTCTAGATTTGTTTTTGGCCATACACCTTGTGTACACTAACTTTTATAGCTGGCTTGTTCCCCTTAAGAATTACATCAAGGCCGGGTATAGTGGCTCATGCCTGTAATCCCAGCACTTTGGGAGGCCAAGGTGAGCAGATCACCTGAGGTCAGGAGTTCGAGACCAGCCTGGCCAACATGGTGAAACCCCGTCTCTACTATAAATACAAAAATTTGCCGGGCATGATGGCGGGTGCCTACAATCCCAGCTACTCGGGAGGCTGAGGCAGGAGAATTGCTTGAACCCAGAAGGCAGAGGTTGCAGTGAGCTGAGAACACGCCACTGCACTCCAGCCTGGGCGACAGAGCGAGACTCCATCTCAAAAAAAAAAAAAAAAAAAAAGAATTACATCAAAAACATCTTCCTATGTCATTAGATTCAAGTTAACACTGTGAAACTCCTTCTGGGGCCAACAGGTAAATTCTCCAGCAGTGAATTCACTCGATCACACGAAGCCGTTTCTCCAGACATCTGACTCCCAGCATGAACGGTCCCAACTCCTCTCTAACAAAAGGTAAGGTGAGAACTCACCGGAGGTGTTAGAGTTCCCAGAAAAGGCTCCCTACCTTTCTCTTTAACCTATTCCTGTGGCTCTCATGTCTCCTGATAAGCCATATGATCCAGCAGGATTAATTCCTTTTACCGTTTAATTAGTCGTAGATACTCAAGACAGTGGCTTTCAAGTTAGTTGGAGTGCACACCCCTTCAGTCCCTCACTCTGACAGCCAGTAGACCTACTGCCATGGTAACAAGAGACAAGAGGTTTCACAATCAAGCCCTGGTCCTGCCTCCTGAGTGGGAAGAAGGGATTGGCAGGAATGGAACAGGGTCATAGCATGGGAGAAGGGGGTTTGGGGGACAGTGGTGGTGGGACAATTGGTAGCCCGCCTACTGAGGCACAGGGGAGCTCTTCGTCCTAGCCAGGATTCAGGTAGCCTCCAAAAACACCACATGAGGATGGCCCAGAGCCAGTCTCCCTACATGACGGGATGACCAGCAGGGACTCTACTTCCCCACAACCATGTTATTGTCTCTTTCCAACCACACAACCCAGGGGGTAGCACCGATGAAGCACGCCTCCTGCCATTGTCCATCTGATGCCAGAGGCCAGGATAGTATGTGTGGGGCCTCCGTCTCTGCCACCAAGGAGCAATCCTTTGGGTTTGAAGGGGTGCTGAGCCCTCATGTTAGAAATATAAAATAGGGCTTTAAAAAAGGTGTCAGAGGGCCAGGCACGGTGGCTCATGCCTGTAATCCCAGCACTTTGGGAGGCCAAGGTGGGTGGATCACCTGAGGTCAGGAGTTCAAGACTAGCCTGGCCAACATGGGGAAGCCTGTCTCTACTAAAAATACAAAAATTAGCCAGGTGCAGTGGCACACGCCTGTAATCCCAGCTACTTGGGGGGCTGAGGCAGGAGAATCACTTGAACCCAGGAGGCATTGGTTGTAGTGAGCTGAGATCGTGCCACTGCACTCCAGCCTGGGCGACAGAGACTCCGTCTCAAAAAAAAAAAAAGAAGGTGTCAGACAGTCCCCGTGATATGATGTGATAAGAGTGGCACTCTACCTCTGTGGCCTTTCTCTCAGAAACCCATAACATCAGTCAAAGAATGAGGAAAACATCAGACACATCCCAATGGAAGGACACTCTACAAAATACTGACTAGCATGCCTCAAATTGTCAAGGTCCCCAAAAACCAAGTGTGAGACTCGGTCACAGCCAAGAGGAGCCTAGGGAGACACACCACCGAGATGTAAAGTGGTGTCCTGGGTGGGAGCCTGGAACAGAAAAAGGCTTTAGTAAAGTATGGCCTTTAGTTAATAACAATGTATCAATATCGGTTCAGTGATTGTGGCAAATGAACCACACTAAGGTAAAACTGCCTGATAGGGGAAGCTGGGTACAGGCTACATGGGATCTCCATGCACTATCTTTCCAACTTTTCTGTAAATGTAAAACTATTCCTTAAAAAAAAAAAAAAGTATTCTTAAAAAACAACTATTGGCCAGGCGTGGTGGCTCATGCTTGTAATCCCAGCATTTTGGGAGGCTGAGACGGGCGGATCACCTGAGGTCAGGAGTTCAAGACCAGCCTGGCCAACATGGTGAAACCCCATCTCTACTAAAAATACAAAAATACCAGGTGTGGTGGTGCATGCCTGTAATCTCAGCCACTCGGGAGGCTGAGGCAGGAGAATCGCTGGAACCCAGGAGGTGGAGGTTGCAGTGAGCCGAGATCACACCACTGCACTCCAGCCTGGGCGACAGAGCGAGACTCTGCCTCAAAAAAAAAAAAAAAAAAAAAAAGACTCTTCTTAAAATCAAAAGGCCAGCCAGTGAGCCCTCAACACCAACCAGGTTGCGATTTTCCTTGGACTTTCCCAGATCCTCCAATCTGGCTGTTGGTGCCAGCACTTCAGCCTGTATTCTAATTTTTTGGAGTGCCTTTGTTTTTATACTTAAAGAAAAAAAATGTTTAATGTATATAGATACATATATATGTGTATATATATAAAACAAAAGATCAATATGCAGAATATAAACAATTCCTATGGATCAATGAAATGAAAAACATTCTTTTTTTCTTTGAGACAGGGTTTCACTCTCACTCATGCTGGAGTACAGCAGTGTGATCACAGCTCACTGCAGCCTCAACCTCCTGGGCTCAGGCAATCCTCCTGCCTCAGCCTCCTGAGTAGTTGGGATTACAGGCACGTGCCACCATACATGGCTAATTTAAAAATATAGATATTGTTTGTAGAGGAAGAGTCTCACCATGTTGCCCAGGCTGGTCTTGAATTTCTTGGCTCAAGTGATCCTCCCACCTTGGCCTCTCAAAGTGCTGGGATTGCAGGTGTGAGCACCACACCTGGCCAACATTTTTTAAATGGGCATGGGCAGGCAGTTCATGGAAGACAGGTGCTCAACCTCACTAGTCATTAGCAATGCAAACTAAAACAAGGCAGTAGCACTTTTCTACCTATCAGACTGTTGAAATTAATGAAATCATAGTATAGCAGCAAGTGCTGATTGCATGACGGGGCAGCGGGTCCTGTCCTAAGCTGCTTGCTGTGGGCCACTCTCTCAAGGGCTTTCCCAATGCTTACCCAATTAGTGACCACCATGACTTTGAGGCCAGGCTCTATTATAATCATTCTCAGCTTCCAGATGAGGCAACGGAGAAGTAGGTCAAATGACTTGTACCAAGGTCATTCAGCTAGAAAGCAGCTTTTGTCACCTATTCCGTATTTTCTTCTAGTTCCTACATCATTGTGTGTTTTTACATTTAGATCTTTAATCTTGCATTGTATCTTTGCATATGGGATGAGGTAAGGACATAACTTCTTTTTTCCAAATGGATAGATGTCCCATGTGAGCCAATTTGGGATATGATCATCTGTCCAAGCCTAAACACTTTCAGCCCCACCAAACCTACTCCCTTGCTTCCACAGTGGCCAGACTGGGGGTCTCCCTGGGTCTTCTAGCCTCAGTTTCCTGCCCTGCAGTATGGATGCTGAACAAGATGGGGGCTTAAAAACCTGGTCTGTGTACCCTGCAAGGGCAGCCTGAGACAGGAGGGTGGAAACTCAGCTAGCCAGCAGGTCACCGTTGCAGGGCAGCAGGTCACATGCTAGCCATGCCTTCCATCCCAGATGGCCTTCAGGGCTAAGCTATGTTGCAACAGGAGGGAGCAAATGTCCACGTGACCGTTCTCAGGAGCCTTATGTAGGCTGGTCATGCCATCATCATCTATCAATCTGGGCTTGGACCCATGTGAAAGCAGAGGCCATGCAATGTCAGTGTGCCCTCAGTAGCAGTCCTGCTGCAGAGCAGTGGCACCCCCATGGGTCTGGGCATCACACTTAGCTCCACTTAGCAGTAGGAACTGGCACACAGCATAGTGCCCATTGTGGCTGGCATAGTGCCATCCTGAAGTCCATCTCTCCAGCATCTGCTGCATGCCGGACACCGCACTAGGGAAGGAGCCACTGGGCCCATCTGCCCAGGGCTACAGCACCGCCATCCCAGACCCAGTGCCCTCTCACTGCCTCACATTCTGGTTTTAGGACACATCTCCTATGTGAGCCCCTGAGCCCAGGGTCAATAACTGACATGATGTGTTTTGTTTGGCTAGCCTGGTGTTTTGGAAGACAATGCAGATTCATGAAAGAAAAAATTGATGTTGGACTTTATTTAAAATTAAAACACCATTCTGCTAAAGATATTTTTAAAAGAATTAAAAGACAAGCTACAGACTGGGAGAAAATATTTGCAAAACATATATCTGATAAAGGACTTGTATCTGAAGTATACAAAGAACTCTAAAAATTCAACAATAAGAAAATAAACAACTCAGTTTAAAAGTGGGCAAAAGATCTGAACAGCCACTTCACCAAAGAAGAGATACAGATGGCAAATAAGTACATGACAAGGTACACAACATCCTGTGTCACACAGGGAAATACAAATTAGAACAACAATGAGATACCACTACATACATATTAGAATGGCTAAAATTAAAAAAAAATGACAATTCCAAATGCCAGTGAGGATGTTGAGCAATAGGAACTCTCGTTCATTACTAGAGGGAATGCAAAATGGTTTTGCACTCCCACAGCCACTTTGGAAGACAGTTTGATGGATTCTTGCAAAGCTAAATATGATCTTACCATACAATCCAGCAATTGCATTTTAGTTATTTACCTAATTGAGGTGAAAACTTATGTCCACAAAAAAAAAACAGAATATGATTGTTCATAGTAGCTTTTTGTATACTTATTTATAATTGCCCAAAACTGAAAGCCACCAAGATGTCCTCCAAAAAGTGAATGAATAAACAAACCATGGAATATTATTCAGCTATCAAGTCTGGGTGCAGTGGCTCAGGCCTGTTATCCCAGCACTTTGGGAGGCCAAGGTGGGTGGATCACTTGAGGTCAGGAATTCAAGAGCAGCCTGGCCAACATGGTGAAACCCAACCTCTACTAAAAATACAAAAATTTGCCAAGGATATTGGCATGCACGTGTAATCCCAGCTACTTGGAAGGCTGAGGCAGGAGAATCGCTTGAATCGAGGAGGCAGAGGTTGCAGTGAGCCGAGATCAAACCACTGCACTCCAGCCTGGGTGACAGAGCAAGACTCCGTCTCAAAAAAAAAAAAAAGAGCTATCAGGCCATGAAAAGTGATGAACCTGCAATGCATATTGTTTAGTGAAAGATGCTCATATGAAAAGACTATGTATTATATGATTCCAACTATATAACATTCTGGAACAGGCAAAATTATGGACACAGTGAAATAGTCAGTGGTTGTCATGGACTTGTAGGGAGGAAAGGATGAATAGATGGAGCACAGGGAATTTTGGGGGCAGTGAAACTATTCTGTATGATATTGTAATGTTGCATAGATGATGTCATGCATTTGTCAAAATCCATAGAGCTGTACAGCACAAAGAGTGAACCCCTGCATAAACCACGGACTTTAGTTCATAATAATGTATCTATATTCATTCACCAGTTATAACAAATTTATCACACTAATACAAAATGTTAATAATAAGGAAAACTGAAAGGTGGGGAAGAGGAGTATAAGGGAATTCTCTGTACTATCTGCTCAATTTTCTGTAAACTTAAAACTTCTCTAAATAATAGTCTATTGATTTTTAAAACTGCAGAAGCAGAATAACTAGGCAGGTAGCTTAGCATTTGTGCCCTGCACCTGGCCCACTCCATGCATTCACCTGGGCACCTGCCAACCTCTAGAGGCCAGTAAATTTGAATTCCAACCCCTGCATACCTGCACCTTCCACACACGGAGCCCTCTCGCTGAAACTCCAGGACTCCACACAGCATATCTGAAAAACACAACGAGGAGGACTCAGCTTCCTCAACCATTGCTCTGGCTCTGTGCTGAGCCCCTGTGTATCTGCCCCATGAGAATAAGCTCTCCTTTCAGCTGTGAGGCTCAGAACCCCTGGCTATTTCTCTACCCTCTTTTCTGATCTCTTGGGTAGCTTCTACTGGTAGCAATATCCTGCTCAGCGAGTAGAAAGCCCTGTCTCTCATTTTTCCTTTGGCTTCAAAGACATTGAAGTGTGTACATGTGCATGTGTGTGTGTGTGTGAGAGAGAGAGGGGGGGGCAGGTGTGTCAGCAAGGGGCCTGACAGATGCAAGGTAGAAATACACTATGCTTGCCCAGGGACAGTGGTTCATGCCTGTAATCCCAGTACTTTGGGAGGCTAAAGCCGGTGGATCGCTTGAGCCAGGAGTTCAATACCAGCCTGGGCAACAAGGTGAAACCCCGCCTCTACAACAAAATATGAAAATATCCTTCCCTCCCCACAAATCCATAGCCGGGTGTGGTGGCACATGCCTGTAGTCCCAGCTACTCAGGAGGCTGAGATGGGAGGATATTTTGAGCCCAGAAGGTCAAGGCTATAGTGAGCCAAGATCTGCACCACTGCACTCTAGTCTGGGTGACAGAGTGAGACCCTGTCTCAAAAAGAGAAAAAAAAGAAAGAAAGAAAAGAAATACACTGTGCTTGCAAAAAAAAAAAAAAAAAAAAATTTAATCCTAGTGTTCAGAACCTTGAATTTGAAAGGTGTGCATCAAATCACCCACAGGAGCTTTTCCGAAAATCCTGCTCCCAGAGTCCCCACCCCCACCCCAAGCCCCTTCAGTGACTGCTGGCAGAAGGGTCTTGGGGAAGATGGCTCTCAGGCAGCCCTAGAGCGCTGTTCAGCCCTGTCCCCTGTGGTGGCTGCCGGCGAGCTGGTTGGGTGCTCTAATTCCTGGGCAGAGATCACTGAGTGTCCTGAACAGTGTTTGTTAAAACACCTCAACTCGAGTGGCTAGCTGCCCCATATTTCCTCCTCCAACAGTTGTTGGAGTGCCAGCGTTCCTGGATGGGACGGTCACACTAGGCAGGTGAGAGGAAAAGTAACCCCGCCAGAGACTGGAAAGGAAGAGCTCTAGGGGCTCCACCTCTGACAAAGAAATCCTTGCCACTTGCTTTAGATGCTGGTAGTAACGGGCCCACAGAACTCTGCCACGGTAAGCCGGGTAGGGAACCCTGTCTCAGGCCATCATGGCATCTCAGACATTCCCTGTGAACATCTCACGTGAAGGATTCGCTGTTGGCCTTCCCACGTTCCCAAGGGAGACAGCATTGGCCTTCTCCTCTGACAGTAATAATATCTCGTAGCCTTTGTAGAGGGCCCTCCTGGGCCAAGTGCAAAATACATGAGCGCTGTGCCTACTATCATGGTCCCCCACTTTACAGGTGAAAAAATTCAGGCTCAGAGAGATGAAGTAGCTTGCCCAGGGTCACCAGCTAATCAGTGGTGGACTCAAACCCAGGCCTGTCGGAGTCGTGCACTCCCCTCATTCCTCACAGCAGTCGTGTTTAGGATCAATGACTGCCTTTTAGGGACACATGTCCATAATGTTATCTAGTAGGTGTTGGCATTTACCAGCCCACATTTTGTAATGTTTTGTACAAGGTGCTTTCTTTATGTGCTTCCCACCACCAGATCCTCCTGCCTGGGGTATCCGCTCTTCCAATGTGTCCACACCGTCTGATTTTCCCAAGAGGCCAGGATTTTTAAAGGGCAAAACTGTGTTTCCTTAAAAGGCCAACCTTCTAAGGTGTGGAAACCCAGAATTCCCTGCGACTGGCCCTTGCCATTTCAGCTGAGAAACCCAGAGTTCAGCCTCCCCATTCTGTAAATGAGGACACTGAGGCCCCGAAAGGGAATGAGATGCTTTAACTCTGTAGTTAATAACACAAAGAGCCACAAATTAGGCCAGGCACAATGGCTCACGCCTGTAATCCCAGCACTTTGGGAGGCCGAGGTGGGTGGATCACGAGGTCAGGAGTTCAAGACCAGCCTTGGCCAATATGGTGAACCCTCATCTCTACTAAAAAGACAAAAATTAGCCAGCCGTGGTGGTGCGTGCCTGTAGTCCCACCTACTCAGGAGGCTGAGGCAGAAGAATCGCTTGAACCCAGGAGGTAGAGGTTGCAGTGAGCTGAGATCACACCACAGCACTCTAGCCTGGAGACAGAGCAAGACCCTGTCTCAAAAAAAAAAAAAAAAAAAAAAAGAGCCACAAATTAAACCTAGACCTTCACACTCCATGGCAAGTGCCTTTTCTTCCTTCCACCCACTGCTCCCCCTGCCCTCTCCCTGCCTCCTTCCCTCCTCCACTCACCTCTTCTCCCATCCCTCCCTCCACTGTCAGCTCTGCCTATCTCTATTCCTGCCTTACATCCCCCTTCTCCTTTTCTTCCTCCTCTCTGCCTCATTCCCTTTGTCATCCTCCCTTGCAGCCAGGGCTGCCTCTTTACTGCTTGTTTGTTGATCATGCCGCTGCCAGCCTTTATCCGCCAGCATCTCCGAGAGAGTCCATGGTGGAATAGGTCTAAGGAGTAGCCCCTGGGCAAGGCCTCCAGGGACTGTCTGCTGTGCCATCCATCAGAATAGTGCTCCTTCCACCTTGTCTTGGCCTTGGGCATTCCTGGACATTCCTTAGGTGTTCCAACTTAGGATGATCCCTGGATGTGCTTGCCTAGAGACCTTTAACCCTGCAGTTGAGAACCCTGGACTTCAAAGGTGTGTGTCACGTCATTATTGACCACTTCCAACAAGTCACCTGTATTGAGATTTGAATCACATGAATCCCAGTCATGGCCCCTCCGAGCAGCACACCCTTGGGCAAGCCAGCTCCCCACTTTGGGATTCCCTTGCCTCATCTGTAAGATGTGCAAAGGTCCCTCTGACACGGTCACTCTGTGAGCAGATAAATGTTGCCCAGTCAGTGCCCGGTCAGAGCCGCCAGGGTGAGAGAGCGAGGGCCGAGCGGCTGTTGCTGCCCGAGCTCCAGAGCGGCTGCTCCTGAGAATTGCTGCAGGTGGGGAACTGGGGAGGGGCGGGGCGCTGGTCTTCTGCTTATCAGGTTCTGAAAGAAACCTGATTCATCACTTCCCCAGGGATGCTCAGGTCCTGGAAGCTGATCCCACTAAACACTCTGATTGGCAACCCAGGAGGCCTAATTACTATTAATATGGCTTATTAATCCTTATTAAGGAAGATACTTCATTCTGATGGCTGGTATGTTCTCTCTCCAGAGGGGCGTCAACATGAGAAATTAATTCAGTGTCAAAGGCTGGTTGGGCAAAGGGAGAGGGCAGAGGTCATTTATGGCATCATCCCCAGAATTACAGAAACCAAGCTGTGGCATCCAGGAACAGGATGCTTGAGCAGCTTACAGGTTTGAGGAGTCATTTCCCTCGGGAGCCCCCAGCCTTCCATTGCACTGCCCTCCTGCATGAGGTGGGGCAGCTGGGCCTCCGCAAAGAGTACTGGATGCCCCTATTGGCCACGGTGTGATCGTGCCCTTCTACCCTGCCCCATCCATCTCTCCATCCTCTTCCACCCCCTCCCAACTTTCAATAGTTTGGCACCTGTGAACTCTCCCTGGAACCTGAGCCAAGGCTCCACTGGGAAGCCATTGAGTGAGCCATTTTTGTGCCAGTGCCTTGGTCTTGCAAATTTGCTACAGCTTCCAAACTGACCTTGACCCGTTGTCATGAAAGCACTTGCAGGATGGAAAGCCCTTTCTCCTTCCCTTCTCCAGGCTGCACCAGGAACTACCAGCAGGAGCCTTGAGAATTGGTCACTGTTCTCTAAAGAAAAGCGGGCACAGCCTGCCATCTTGTGGCTACCTCTGGTCCTACATCGGTCCTCACTAGACCCAGCACAGGGATCTCTGCTTTCCCACCATGAAGGGCACCTCGTGGAAGGTCTCTCCACTGCTAGGAAATGGACATTGGTGGGTGAGGGGGGGCTTCCCCAGGCTCTGGTGTCTTTTCTTGCTTGTTTGACCACAGTCGTGACCTATGGAAGCAGCCTTGCCATTAGCTGAGATCGGAAGGCGGAAGGCCAGAGCTGGGGAAGGGGCCATACTCATGAGTGAGACACGCAGTTTGTCAGGTCTGTAGAGTACCTTGGACTGAAGATGCAGACTCCGCGGAGCCGGCTCACCTGTCTCTAACCCTAGCCTGCCTCTCAGCCCAAGTGTCCCCAGAGTGTAAAAGGAGGGTTGTACCCAGGTGACTTCTTAGGCCTCTTCCAGCTCTGACGTTGTCTCCAGGCAGGAAGCGAGGAAGATCTCCTTACAGCACAACTTAGAGTAAGGACCTTGTAACCACAGGCATGTGGAATACACTGGCCTCCAACCAGCCGTGTCCACGCGCCTCTTCACCTCCCAAGAGGAGCTTCTGGGTTCCACTGCACTCGGCCAGGAATCCAAGGCAAGGCGCACATGTCAGCAGCCTAGGTGAGCAGGCACAGCTCCATCTAGTGAGCTGTTGGATCTGACTCCTCTCTCAGCATGAA
This sequence comes from Pan troglodytes, assembly GCF_028858775.2. Lineage (NCBI taxonomy): Eukaryota > Metazoa > Chordata > Mammalia > Primates > Hominidae > Pan > Pan troglodytes. Next base: position 45,240,134 of record NC_072403.2, on the reverse strand, counting down.
GCTAGGTCCCAGGGGCAGGCAGTGTGGTCAGGGGTAGGCCAGCGTGTGTTCCTAGAATGCCACAGAGTCAAGCCCAGTTAGAAGGCATTGTGGCTGAGAGCACAGGTTCTGAAACCTCAAAGAATCCTGAGTAGCTCCAGATTCTGCCACTTACCAGCTGGATAACTTTAGAATTTCTTTAATCTCTCTAAGCCTCAGTTTTCTCATGTATAAAATGGAGACGATGACATCTACCTCTTAGGTCATTGAGAGGATTAAATGGCATGATGTTTGCAGAGCACTTTCACGAAGCCTGGCGTGTCTATCAATGACAGTTGTGGCCATCGTTTGTTGTTCAGCTTCTACAGCCAACAGATGCATGCTCTAACAATGAAAATTACTGTGTAGGCCGGGCACAGTGGCTCACGCCTGTAATCCCAGCACTTTGGGAGGCCAAGGTGGGTGGATCACCTGAGGTCAGGAGTTCAAGACCAGCCTGGCCAACATGGTGAAACCCCATCTCTACTAAAAATACAAAAAATTAGCCAGGTGTTGTGATGCATGCTTGTAATCCCAGCTACTTGGATGGCTGAGGCAGAAGGATTGCTCCAACCCAGGAAGCGGAGGTTGCAGTGAGCCAAGATCGTGCCACTGCACTCCAGCTTGGGCAACAAGAGTGGAACTCCATCTCAAAAAAAAAGAAAATTACTGTGTAAACCATCCAAGACAGGACTCTTGGCTCTTGTCTTAGTCTGCTCAGGCTGCTATAACAAAATACTATAGACTGGCTCAAACAACAAACGTTTATTTTTCACAGTTCTGGAGGCTGGGAAGTCCAAGATCAAGGCACTGGCAGATTCTATGTCTGGTGAGGACCCCCTTCCCGGTTCATAGACAGCTGTCTTCTCGACGCATCCTCACATGGTGGAAGGGGCAAGGGAGCTCTCCAATGTCTCTTTTATAAGGACTCTAATCCCATTCATGAGAGTTCTACCTTCATGACTTAATCACCACCCAAAGGCCCCACCTCTACTACCATTACATTGGAGATTAGGTTCAACACATGACTTTTCAGAGACACAAACCTCCAGTCCGTAGCACAGCAGATTTAGTTCCTGCTGAGGGCTTCCTTCCTCGCTTGCTGGCACCTCCTTCTTATTGTGTGCTCACATAGGAGAGAAAGAGAGAGAGAGAGAGGGAGGGAGAGGGAGAGAGAGAGAGAGAGGGAGAGGGAGGGAGAGGGAGGGGGGGGAGAGAGAGAGAGAGAGAGAGAGAGAGAGAGCACTGTAGTTTCTCATCCTCCTCTTATACCTATAAGGACACTAATCCCAGTGCGGGGGCCCTACCCTCAGGACCTCATCTAAATCTATTCACCTCCCAAAGGCCCCACTGCCCAATGCCATCACACTGGGAATTAGGGTGTCCACATAGGGATTTTGAGAGGACACATTCAGTCCATAACAGCTCCTAGATATAAACCCTGAATTTCTCTTCTATAAATTTGCCCCCATTCCTTTTGCTTTTGTTTGTTTGTGTTTTGCAGTGATGTGAATGCCAGGAAAATCCTGCCCTCGCCTTGCCCCAGTCCACACAGCCAGAAACAGAGCAGCACCAGCACCCCACTGGAAGACAGGTCTGTGGTCTTCTCCTGTTATGCCTGTGACAACCCCTGCAGTGGGCAGAGTGGGCCTCCATCTCCAGTCTACTCCCCGAAAAAGCCCCTCGTCCAGTAGCCACACAGACAGAACCCAGGTCTGGCCTCTGCCCTGGTCCCCTGGGAATTCCCTGGAATCTCTCACACAGGCCAACTCAAAGCGGGGAGGTTTTCTCCCACAGTCACCAGGACCCTGTGTTGGGCAGAGTTGTTTCATATCTTCTTGTGAATAGACGTACCTGGGGGCCAGAAAGGGAAAGAGCCAGCCCAGGGCAGCCCCACCACAGAGCAGAGCAGGATGCTGACAAGCCTGGCCTGAAGACCCAGCAGCATTTGCTTCCAGGCTTAGCAGAGTTGATCAGCATCCTCCGGCTAGAATGGCTGCTCAGCCTCTTTCACCAGCACAGCCTCTGCCCTGCCTGCCTGGGCTCTGCTTTAGTGCTTCCAGCTGGCCTGCAGCGGGAAAGCCAACACCCAAACTACCTGCGGGAATGGCCAGCCCCTTGTTACATACCGTCCTTACTGCCTTCTAAGGAAGTGGCTACCGCCTCCTGCTGTGCAGAGGCACAGGGGTGAGGACGGACGGAAAGTTGGCAAGGCCAGGCAAGTGTACTGCTCTGAGTTTGCTGAAGGGGAATGCTATATGGAGAAGCTGGATGGAAAAGGGGATGGGGGAGGGCACACACAGCCCTCCCTTTCTAAGGAGATTCCCACACAACACTTCTACTTACAAATCTCATTGGCCAGCACCTGGTCACCCGGCCACACATCGCAGCAAAGGAGTCTGGGAAAGGTAGTTTTTTTAGTTGTGGCAACTTAGCTAAATATGGTTCTGTTTTTAAGGAGAGACAGGAGAATAGTAATCTCTGCCTTGAGGTCAACTAGCTAAGCCACATGGGGAATGAGGGTGCTCTGAGGACACAGTACTGAATGATATGACATCTAAGCTGGGCGCAGAAGTTGACGGGCCCCAGGTTAAGGGGTGCTGGTTTGGGTAAATCAGGGATGGGAGGACAGGAGTGGTGGTGGTAAGAGGATAGAGAAGGCAGTGAGAGAAAGCACAGCCGCCATGTGACGGGTGGTGGGGAGGGCAGTCCAGGGAGAGGAAGCATCAGAGCAAAGGCCCTGAGGCTGGAAGTGGCTTGGTAAATGCAAGTCACTGAAAAAAGGGGGCAGCTGGAGCCCCTGACCCGGGGTCATATCACACACAGCCTGGTAGGTCATGGGACAGAGTTTAAGTTTTATTCCATGAGTGGTGAAAAGCCACTAAAGGGTCTGTATTAGTCTGTTTTCACACTTCTGATAAAGACATACCTGAGACTGGGTAATTTATAAAGAAAAAGAGGTTTAATGGACTCACAGTTCATGTCACTGGGGAGGCCTCACAATCATGGTGAAAGGCACGTCTTACATGGTGGCAGCCAAGACAGAATGAAAGCCAAGTGAGAGGGGAAACCTCGTATGAAACCATCGGATCTCATGAGACTTATTCACTACCACGAGAACAGTATGGGGGAAACCATCCCCATGATTCAGTTATCTCCCACCAGGTCCCTCCCACAACACGTGGAAATTATGGGAGCTACAGTTCAAGATGAGATTTGGGTGAGGACACAGCCAAACCATATCAGGGTCTATGGCAGGGAGTGACTTGACCCAATTTGCATGACAAGAGGCTTAGTGTGGCTGCCACACAGAGAAGGTAGGAGGGAGTGAGAAGCAGGCCAGCCGTGTCATGTAGCTTTCTGAGTGAGATCAGTCACCAAAAATGGAAAAGCATTTTGGAAATATAAGTGGTGAGTCCAGTTGTAAAGTGTAGTAAAATGTGACACGTGGTTGCCTCCAGCATCCCCAAGAGGCCAGTGTCGTCCATCCCTCTCACCGGAGACAGCCAGACAGACTCGGACATCATCGCCTTCATCAAGGCCAGACAGAGCATTCTGCAGAAGCAATGTAAGTGCACCTCCCTTGGTGGCTCCTCCTGGGCAGCAGGTCACCAACACTTGTGGGGAGCACACAGTGAGGTGGGAGGAGAGTAGGGAGTTTCCTGCATGTTCCTGAAGCCACAGGACTGGCCTACCTGTCACTCACATGTGCCCAGCCTCTGATTCCTTCTCGAGAAAGCCTCAAGGGGCAGCATCAGAAACACCAAGACAGGCCCAAGTGGGTGGGCCGCCCAGGTGCTCCTGTCCCTCTTGGCAGAGCTTGCTCTCTGTCTCTTCCAGATCTTCAGCTCCTTTGTTCTCTGTTCCCAAAGTCAGCTGTCTCCTCTGCTCAGCCTTCTACAAACAGGAAGGGGCTGAGTGATGTTTTGGTAACTCGTTGAACCCCTGGCTTAAAGTCTCACTCCCCTATCAGAGTGTGGTTCTTGCCAAAGAGCTGTGAGTGTAAACACCGCTTGAAGGCCCAGGCCTGAGGACACCATAACAATCACAGAGGAAGTAAGAGTGGCGTGTCAGACAACAGGAAGAGAAGAAGGCTCTTCTTGGCCTGCATCACTGCCCCCTCCACCCCCAGCCCCGTCCTCTTGGCAGCTGCCCATCTCCCATCTGCTGTGGCTGGGCCTTTTCTCTTTCTGCCTTCCATCCCCCACGCACCCACAGGGCAAGCCCCAGGGCCCCTTACCCCAGGCCTGCGTTTTGTCTTAGCCTCCTCCCCATAACCCAAAGGCTACTAGGCAGGCTTAACATTGCTTTCACATTGCCAGAAAGGCGCCCCCGCCACGATGGTATGGGCTGGCAGATTGGATGTATAATGACTGATGCCTGCCCTGCGGGGCCTGCACTCAGCTTCTCCACCAGCCGTGTGCAGTTTGGGCAGGAAGAGGTTTGTGCATGGATAGAGCGCCGCAACTGAGAGCCGGCCTTGGTCCTGTCCTCGCCTTGCTTGGCCGCCAGTCTGCTTACTTACTATCCTCTCTTCACCACCAGGACCAGCAGCCTCAGCAACACTGTCAGGTCCTTTCTTAGGCCTGAGACAGCCCCACCTCTGCTGTGATCTTGTCTCATTCTCAGTTTCCTTGTCTTAAAAAAAAAAAAAAAAAAAAAAACTGGATTCAGTGATCTCCAAGTCCCCATCTATGCCCCAAATACTCTGATGATAGGTATCAGGCACTGAACAGCAATGAACAGCCAATCAGTCAGCAAACACTGTATGTGTTGGGTGCCTTCTTATGCCAGGCACTACTACTAGTGCTGGGGCTACAGCAGAGAACAAGACAGAACCCAGCACGTGAGAAACTGACATTCTAGGGGGAGGAAGGAGACAGACAATGAACACAGAACACATCGACAAATACGTAAGATTGTTTGAGGGGATAATAAGTGCTATGAAATAGCTAAACTATGTAATGTTGTAGACAGTAACTGGGAAGACTGCTTTTAGCTGGGTAGGTTGGGGAGGCCTTGCTGGAGAAGATAACTTTAAACTGACAGCTGCATCATGAGAATGGAGCAGCCATGCCGCGTTCTGGGAATGCACAGTCCTAGCAGACAGAGCGGAAAGCGAGAAGCCTGAAGGGGAAGCTTTGCTTGGCCACAGGGTGGGAAGGAGGCTAGAGTGGCTGGAGGGCAGGGAGCAAGAGCACAAGGGCCAAGTCACACCAGGCTTATGCACAGGGGAAAGAGATTTGGATTTTATTCTAGATAGAGTGGAAGCCCACTGAATAATTTTAACCATGGAGTGATATGATGTGATTGATGCTTTAAAAAGCTCACTTTGTCTGTCACATGTAGTGTAGATTGTAGGGGCCAAGGGTAGACCAGTTACCAGGCTACCATGAAAGTGCCAGCAAGGGATGATTGAGGCTTGGACTCACCAGTAGACCAAATGTGAGATGCAAGAGAAAGAGGAGAGTCAGGGCACCTCCTGGGCTTTTGATCTGAGCAGCGAAGAGAATGGCAGTGCCATTTACTGAAATGAGAAAGGCAGGGAGGCATGACCATCAGAGGCAAGGAGCTGGAGGGATGGAGAGTTCTGGCTGCCCTGTTTGAAGTTTCAGATGACGTTTGATGTCCAAGAGGAGGTGTCGAGTAGACAGGTGAGCATCAGTGGAGCTCAGAGAGAAAGTCTAAGCTAGAAAAAGAAATATGCAAGTCATCATGTCTGGTTGGTGTCTGAAGCCACAGGACTGAGTACAATGTCCTCTGAAGACCAGAGATGGAGGTATTCAAATTGCTGAGAACAGCCTCCTGGGGTTCTCCAACAGTTGCGGAGAGAGAGGAAGCAGAGATGCTGAGAAGGCACTGCCAGGGTGCGAAAAGGAACAGCAGATAAGTGGGTATGGCCTCAGGCACAAACTGGAGAAGCACAAGCTGGAGAAGCACAAGCTCCAAGGGGAGACGGGCCAGTAGAGTGTGGCAGGATGGAATGTGGACCACTGGCCATTTTGCATGTCAGGGTGATCATGGACAAGCACCATTTAGCCAGGGGACTGGGAGTGGCTGGGGAGAGGGTGGAAGGGAAAGAGGCTGAGGCAGTGAGCAGATACAACCCCTCCAGGGGGTTGAGCAGTGACAGGAGCAGAGAACTGGGCTGGAGCTAAAGGGAAGCAGGAGCCCAGAGGGATGCTTTGCATGTTAAGACATGCTCACGTGCTGAAACATGCATAGAGAGGGAAATTGATGCTGTGGTGGGAGAGGGGAGCAGAGCTGCAGGAAAAACTTCCTTGAGAAAGTAGAGGGGACAGTGTGCGGGGCACAAGTGGAGGAAGGCTTGGATACGCAGGATATCCTTTGAGCTGAGATATCCCTTCCCCTGTAACAAATCCATAGAAACCAACCATCATTCCTCCCCTCAAGAAGCCTACAAGCAAGCAATATCTCTAAGTTACATTCACTAAGCTTTTGTACATATAAGAGATGTGATCATCTAACTCTCTCCAAACAGAAGAGGCGGAAGTCCAGGTCCCTGTCAGAGTGGTGTCCTCCTGCTAACACTGTCCCCAGGCAGTGCAGAGAGCTGGATTGAAGGGCAGGCACTTTTATTAAAATATGTACGGCAAATTACCATTTATAAATGTTTTCATTTTTATTGTTTCATTTGATGTTCTTAATGCTCCTGTAAGGCATGCAGGGCCAAGATTATGATCCCCTGTGGACAGTTGAGGAAACTGAGGCACACAGAGGTTATATCACTTGCCCAAGGTTACACAGCTGATAAATGGCAGAGCCAGCATAACCCAGGTTTTCTGCTCTCTCCCCACTGGGCCACACTGTCTTGAAAAGCTGCAACTACCAAGATATGCCCACTCTGCTGTCAGGAGTTCTCTCGGCCTCAGGAACAGGATCCAGCATTGACAGGAGGGGAGTGACCGCAGCCTCTACCCACCCTGCAGCTGGGGAGCTTTGCTCTCCAAATAAACAGCAGCCTGGAAGTAATTCATCAAAGCAAACAAAACTTCCACAGCTCAATTTTTATTCCGAAAGGAAGAATATTCATTCTGGCTTTTCAGTGACCACGGGGCCACAAAGGAAGCCAAAGACAGGTTGACACGGGGTCCCTCTGCCACCAGGTCCCAAAGGGCCAGCAGGCGTGACCTCTCAGACATACAGCAGATGGTTCTGGTCCCACCACGTGGCACTTAATATGCAGCCCACTTATCAGGGCACCCAGGCAAACACACAGGCCGAGGCCCAGGCACCTTCTCAGCCAAAGCAAACACCTCCCTCTCCCTGCCTGGGCTCTCGAATCTTAATTTAGCTCACAGCGCTGCCTTGGTTACTTCAGGAGTGCTCATTAAGGGGAATTTGTGACTGTCAGCTCGGGAGCAGGAGCCCAGAGAGGGCAATTTAACATAAGCCTCGCCAGCTCTTAGGCTTCACCAAGGGCCAGGATGAATCTACTTGATTTAGGATTCATGGAACAGCATGGAATGTTTAAATCCCTGCCAGGGGCAGGCATGGACAGGTATATAACCCCCATAAGGGGCATCAGTCATCCGTGGAGTCAACTCTGCTGTTTCCAACTGCCAAGGACAGTTTTTATGTCTGAGGAAATGAGGTTAACCCCTTTCTAGAGGGCCTTTTTGTTTTTAATCTTGCTTAATCCCTGAGTTTGGAAGTATTCCCATCTGGAAAGGAACCATGGTGCGACCCCCATAACCACAAGTCTGTCTTCTCCAAGAGGTGTTAGGAAGAGGTCCTGCCTCTCCCAGCCCTCCAGCCCCACTCAGAGAAACCCTCCAGCTCTCTTCTGTGTTCAGAAACCCTCCCAGGGAAAGAGAAAGAGCCCCAAACTGGGAGGGAAAAGGCGGAAATTCCAAGGCCATCTCTGCTCTGCGTGACACTGGGCAGGTCACCTCCCCAAGCCTCCCTCTCACTGTCTGTCATGTACAGATTCCACCCTTGCCCAGGCTCTGATCCTGTCCCAGATAATCTCCATTAAAGTCCCTTATCAACGCCCAAGCACCAAGGAATTATTAACAGGGAAGTGGCCTCTGTGGTGAGAGCTGGCCCAACACCATGAGGTGTGATTTTGCTTTTTCTTAATGGTATATCTGTAGTGTGCCCTCCTTTCTGGGAGCCCACGGTAATCAAAACCCCAATACAGACAGAGCTTCATCACTTAACTGGGGCCCATAAAGTGAATGAGTTGGAAATGGTGCCTTTTGTGTTGAGGTCTGTGCATGTAAGGAGCTACGTCTTGGGGCAGAGCGTGCTCTCCCCCCTATTCTGTAGCATTTCTTCCCAGGCCCCACCCCACCCACCCCCTGTCATTACTGCATGCAAGTGTGTGAGGGGCTCAGAGACCATCCTGGGTGGGAGATGGCTCAGATTCCATGCTCCCTACCACCGGCAGCGTTCACAATCCTGGCCCAGGCTGCATTTCAACAGTGCAGCAGAAACATCAGACCCCAGATCTCATCAGCAGCCACGTGCCCACGGGCCCCCAGCTCTTGCCCTGCCAGTCCTTGTACTAGAGAGACAAAAGCAGTGAGTTTCAGCCACGGCCATGCCTCAGAATCACCTGGACCCACCCCAGTGATCCTGACTTAATGGTTCTGGGCTGTGGTCTGGGCACCAGGATTTCTAGAGATTCTCCAGAGATTTCCATTGTGTAGCAGAGCTGGGAACCACAAGTCCAGAGTGACAGGAACACATGACCATCATAGGCTCTGGTGTACTTGTCTTCTTACTTTCCATTCTAGAATTCAATTCGGACAGATCAGAATGTCTTAAAAATAAGGACCATATTTGTTTAATTAAACAGCAAGGCCTGCCAGAGGTCTTGCACACAGAATTAGAACTGAAAGACCAAGGGCTCACAGCCGTGAATTATTTCCAATCTCTTCCTCCGCACTAGCTGGCCATTCAATGTATCACCAAGAATGACCCTTTCTTCCACAGCAATATCAAGCCAACCAAGCTAACACTCGTCACCCAGTACCAGGTTCCTGTGGCCGAACCTGGAGGGCTGCAGCTGCCTGCTCACCTGTTCCCTGAGCAGCCTCACCCCTCAGGCTCTCTGTCCACTGAAATTTTTTTAAACATTGTATTTATTACTTCATCCAAGAATCTCAGAAATTCTCCCTTGCTCTTACTAAATTAGCCAAACTTTAAGCAAAATAACTGCATATCACTCTTACCAGTTCTCAGATTTTAATGTGCTAATGAATCGACAGGTTTTGTCAAACTGTAGATTCTGATCCAGTAAGTCCAGGGTGGACCATGTCTTAGACTCTGCCTTTCTTAACAAGCTCCCTGGAAATGCCAGCACTGCTGGTCCATGGACCACACTTTGTGAAGCAAGAAGCCACCTTGCTTTTTCCAGGTATCTCATCTGCTCCAGCAAAGAGAAATATTAGGCCCAGAGAACTGACATGACTTGCCCAAAGTCACACCGTGGGTTGGGGACTGTCCTGGCTAGAACACAAGGGCCCTGGTTCTTAATCCAGAGAACCTTCTCCATGCTCAGCCATGGGAGATGACAGGATAGGGGCCACACGGTCAGGAGGAGCCATCCTGGAATATAATTAATATCTGGAGCAAAAAGCAAGGAGAGAATCTGAGGATTAGGTAGGAGCATCAATGAAAACCATGGGGTTGTCCAGGTGTGGTAGCTCACACCTGTAATCCCAGCACTTTGGGAGGCTGAGGTGGATGGATCACTTAAGCTCAGGAATTTGAGACCAGCCTGGACAACATGGGGAAACCCCATCTCTAGTAAAAATACAAAAATTAGCCAGACGTGGTGGTGGGTGCCTGTAATTCCAGATACTTGGGAGGCTGAGGCAGGAGAATCACTTGAACCCCGGAGGCAGAGGTTGCAGTGAGCCGAGATTGTGCCACTGCACTCCAGCCTGGGTAACAGAGCAAGACTCTGTCAAGAAAGAAAAGAAAGAAAAAGAAAGAAGGAAGGAAGGAAGGAAGGAAGAGGGGAAGGGAGGGGAGGCTGGAGGGAGGGAGGGAAGGAGGAAGGAAGAAAGAAAAAGAAAGAAAGAAAAGGAAGGAAGGAAGGGAGGGAGGGAAGAAAGGAAGGAAGGAAGGGGACAGAAAGAGAGACAGAATGAAAGAAAGAGAAGAAAGAGAAAGAAAAAGAAAGAAAGAAGAGAAAGAAAGGGAAGGAAGGGAAGGAAGGGAAGGAAGGAAGGAAAAGACAAGACTCCAGCCTCAGTGACAGAGCGAGACTCCATCAGAAAAAAAAAGAAAGAAAGAAAAAAGAAAACGGTGGGGTAGGAAAACAGGCGTCAGTCTCAGCCTAGGGAGGTGGAGCTTCTGCAAAGGGCAAAGGGGGCCTCTTCCTTCAGAGCTTGGGGTATAAATGCAGCTCCTGGGAGGCAAGACACAGATGCAGTGCCCAAGACCCAGGGGGAGTGGCCGGTGGCCTCCCCTCCCCCCGATTCAATCCTGGGAAAAGTCAGTGTCTGCATGCACAGCCTAACCAAAAGCATCCTGTCTCCCTTTCAGGTTTGGGAAGCAATTGAATTTCCAGGAAATATCCAGCCATGAATTATGCCAGCAAGAATGAAGCACAGATGAAGGCAGCGCCCCTCACTTACTCTGGCTTCAGAAGTGAACTATGGGCTGCTGGGAGCAACTAGTGACTTTGATTCCCATGGAGGGGACTGTGTTTCTTTAAGGATGCTGACCTGGAGGCCACCAAGAGGCTGGGGCTGGGGCTGACCACGACATCCTGTGGTTGCTGGAGCTGCTGGCAGGGCCGGGCAAGGCCAGAGTGCTAGGGGCAGGGTGAAGGCTTCAGCTCACTGTTGTAGTGACATTTTGTGTAGATCTTTATAAGCTTTTGAGAATGTGAAATAGCACCATCAAAATATAATGTCAGAGGATGCTCACACCAGTGGAATGTGGGGGGAATATTTTTATTTTTAACGATTTGCCAGCTCTCTCCCTTGGCCCGTGCTCTGGTTTGGAAGCCCAGAAATGGCCATGACAGGTCCAGGCAGGATGTCCCAGCCACAGGCAAGGCAGTGGAATGCAGGGCATCCTGAAGGCCAATCCTGATCTCCCAGACCACATCTTTCACCATCAGCCTCTTGGCCAGGATGACCTGGAGGCAGTGCCTGAACAGCTGTGTCTCCAGGGAGCCATCTGCCCTGCAGGGTCTAAGGACATCATAGCACCCAGAGAACAGTGGGCAGCTCCCAGGGACTCTGCTGAGAGCTTGAGAGAGGGCAGTGTGGGTACCTTGGGCCTCACAACCTTCACCCAGCCACTTGGGCCCTTGCAGGATTTGGGCTGACACTCCCCACTTCCACAGGGAAAAACATAGCTGCCTGGGGGTCTTGTCTCCATGGGCCCTCTCCATGACAGATCCAAGGGAAGGTGGGCAGCCCTCAAGGAGGTTCTTGAAGAACTGCCCCCTGGGCCAGGGGGTTCCAACCCAGCTGCAGCCAGGGAGGGGCAGCGGAGGGTGAGCAGGAGTGGCACCTGGAAATGAAGCTAACTGGATAAAAGTGCTGGTCCACTGCTCCTGGTGTCTCTGTCCTACAAATACAGGACCTGATGACCCTGGAGGGGAGCAGAGTGGTAATATAGTATAATTGGCTTGATTTTCTTTTTCGTTTTTTAGGACTGGGTAACAGGATCGTGCGGGAGAAGATTAAACCATTACACTTCTAAGCTAGGCAGGCCCATCGAGCTCCTCTAATCCACACCCCTATTTTATATAATTAGAAGGCCAGAGTGAAGGGGAGATTCAGCTTGCTGTTCTATGCCACTGACAAATGTCCCCTCTTCAGGGGGCTTCCCCTGACCACTCCATCTCGAGTCACCCCCTAGTTATCCCCTATCCCATTACCATTTTTTCTGCATCACTATCTGACATGTTATCCTTCCAAACTTGCCTATTTTTGAAATACCTGCAACCCCCCATAATACTAAGAGCTCCAATGCAACAGGGACCTGTTTGTCTTGCTCATTGCTGTGTCCCAAGCACAGAGTCGCTGTTCAGTAAACGGTCCTTCAGTTCATGAGTAGACGAGCCAGAACCCAGATGTGTTTCTCAGGCTGGTGTCACTCTGACTTCCCCCAGGCTCTGACTGAATCCCATCGGGACAGGGGCCAGCATCTCTGGTCCACTCCTGGCCCTCACAGTTCAATGGAACATAGTAAGCCCTCTGTAAAGTCTGTAGAACCAGAGGAAGACCAAATTCTGATTCTAGAAGCCTCCCCAAGAGTCCATGGAACACACATGTAACTGCACACACACACACACACACATACACACACACACTCTCAAGAGCCCTGAAGATGGCATGGCATTTGCCCCAGTCCCCTGTGTAGCAGCAGCAGTATTCTTGGCATGCCTTAGTGCCCTCAGCCCTCTAGAGCTGGGTAGAGTCTACTGACTTTTATTTTCTTTTATTTTTACTTTCTTTTATTTATTTTTTGAGATGGGGGGGTCTCTGTCAGCCAGGCTGGGGTGCAGTGGTGCGACCATACCTCACTAGTCAGCCTCCAACTCCTGGGCTCAAGCCATACTCAGCCTCCAACTCCTGGGCTCAAGTGATCCTCTCACCTCAGCCTCCAAAGTAGCTGGAACTACAGGCATGCACCACCACACCTAGCTCGTTTTAAATTTTTTGTAGAGACAGGGTCTCACTGTGTGGCTCAGGATGGTCTCAAATTCCTGGCCTTAAGCGATGCTCCCGCCTTGGCCTCCCAAAGTGCTGGGATTGCAGGCATGAGCCACATACCCTGCCAGAGTCTTTCAACATTAGATCTCCCACTGAGACATCATCTCCTGGATCCAAAGGCCTTACTGACAGAGATGTGTGGCATGGCCCCATGCGGGGTGTGAACCAGCCTCCTGGGGCAATCACTAAGACAGGAAAGGAAATGAAGACAGAAAAACACACAGCATGGGATCTGGGGACACTGGTGTCCAGAGCATATGCAAAGTGTGTGCAGCAACTGGCCAAGGGGCCTTTTGCTCCGAACATCCCCTAATGGAAGCCCGGCCTTTGATATGGACACATGCTTGACGGCAGTGCACCTTCCCAGAGTTCACTGGCCTCTGCAAATGGGAGAAATTGATGCAATGTTTTGAAAAGACTTTCCAGCAATCCACCTGGGATCAGTGGAGCCACGGATGACAAGAAGTATCTGAGTTCACTCTAGGCCAAAATGTGGAATTTTCAAAAACATTTTCTGGAAAGCAGCCTAGCCAGTGACTCCAGCCCAGTCCCTGCTAGAATTCAACTGGCTCTACCAATCCCTTGACAAGAAGTACGGTGGACAGAGGTTGGAGGAGGGAGGTTAAAATGTAGCTTGCCCAGATCTTGCTAAAAAGGAGTTTTAGAAAGCAGATAGAGAAACTGTGGTATACTGAATACATCATTTTAATTCTTCACCACCAGTATAGAATTACACATCCAAAGCTCTGTCATGGCCCACTTTGACTAATATGGTGTTGGCAAACCTGATCCAGGCAGAGGCTTGAATTGTGCTCTCATGGTTGAGCTTGCCTCTTGCTCCAGTGATCTCTCTTGGGATGAACATGCCATGGGTAGCTGCTGCCCCTTCAGCCTGGAACATCCAGAGAGCAGACCTGAGCCCAGTCTACAGCCTGGAGCAGAGCCTCCCAGGCAAGCCCAGCCCAGATCAGCTGAACTATGGCTCACCCAAAGACCTATTAGCATGAGAATATATGCTGCTTGTCATAAACCACTGAGGTTTAGAGTGGTTTGTTATATAGCATTAATTGTAGCAATAGCAGACTGGCACAGAAATTGGAACCCAGAGACAGTATATGACTGGATCTAGGATTTCTCAGTGCGGAGTTCATTGTCTCTCCATGCAGCCTGTGGAAAGGCACTGAGAGCATCCTGTATATGGAAAAGCAGGACCACCACCTACAGCCATGATGAAGCAACAAGGACCTGATTTACCCTCCTGCTTTAAATGACTAAAAATGAGACAAAATCCTCTATACAAACCAATGGTTTTCAGCCATTGGATAACAAGCAATATAGGGTATGACTGATCCGCAAGAGAAGGGAAACAAGTGAGGGGAGCCCTATGATTGCTCCAACTTACTGCCTGCAGTGAGTTTTCAGGCTGCAGCCCAGGAAGGGGGAACCAGGTAGAGCCCAGTGGTTTCCCTGAGTTGAGGAAATGGAGCTGGGAATCCAAGGAGGACAAAGTGGCTTAAATTTGCAAGGCAGAGTCCCAGGGATGAGAGAGAGAGAAGGAGAGAGAGAGAGGAGAAAAAAGAGAGAGAAAGAGAGAGAGCATGCTCTGGAGATCTTCAGAGGGTTACCCTTGAGTCTTCAGCTAATTACCGATCAACATCTGCATGTGAAGAAATTACCCAAGGCAGGGGAAAGAACCACCAGGAGGAAGCAGGTGGAATAATTTCCTGAGATAACACTGGGTTGGGAAGAGTTCATGTTTCCAACAGCCAGAGTGGAGAAACCTCCCAAAACAGTCATTGTATAGAGACACAGAAGGTACTGCCTCAGAAGTGGGGCCAAATTAGTCCTAGATGATAGATTGCTCTGGTCCCACCTAACAAAGCTTAAAAAGCCAGCCCCAAAGGAGTCAAATTGTTTCCAGTAAGTTTCCAAGTAACTTCAATGAGTCCCAAAACAAAGCTTCAAAATATCTAAAGGAATATGAAAAACAAACCAAAAAGAAACCAGCATCCAACAATATAGAATCCACAATGTCTGGTGTCCATTAAAAAATAATCAGGCACGCAAAGAAGCAGGAAAATATGGGCCATGAGAGGAGAAAAAACAATCAATAGAAATAGAGGCCGGGTGTGGTGGCTCACTCCTATAATCCCAGCACTTTGGGAGGCCGAGGCAGAAGGATCGCCTGAGGTCAGGAGTTCGAGACCAGCCTGTTCAACATGGTGAAACCCCATCTCTACTAAAAATACAAAAAATAGCCGGGCATGGTGTTGCGTGCCTGTAATCCCAGCTACTCAGAGGCTGAGGCAGGAGAATCGCTTGAGCCCAGGAGGCAGAGGTTACAGTGAGCCGAAATTGTGCCATTGCACTCCAGCTTGGGCAACAAGAGTGAAACTCTGTCTCAAAAAAAAAAAAAAAGAAAAAACAAATAGAAACAGCCCCAGGTATGGCACAGTTGATAAAGTAAATAGACAGAAACATTTTTTAAAATGCAATGGGTGTGTGTTTCAAATCTAGGCAGAAAAAATGCTCCTTGTAATTCCTTAAACATAAGCATTTCTCATTCATCTGGTCATTGTTTTGACAAGGATGTGCCATCCATTGTGCTAAGTTCTGAGGAGTCAGAGGTGACAGAGACAGAGAAAGTGCCAGCATTCTTGGAACCTACATTCTAACGAAGGAGAGGGACAAGCCAGGCATGGTGGCTCACGCCTGTAATCCCAACACTTTGGGAGACTGAGGCTGGCGGATCACGAGGTCAGGAGTTTGAGACCAACCTGGCCAACATGGCGAAACCCCATCGCTACTAAAAATACAAAAATTAGCTGGGTGTGGTGGTGCGCACCTGTAATCCCAGCTACTCTGGAGGCTGAGGCAGGACAATCACTTGAACCCCGGAGGCAGAGTTTGCAGTGAGCTGAGATCGTGCCACTGCACTCCAACCTGGGCAACAAGAGCGAGACTCCTTCTCTGAAAAAAAAAAAAAAGAGAGGGACAATAAACAAGTAAGCAAGACAATCTGATTAAGAAGGAGTTGGGGTTAGCTGGGCATGGTAGCAAGCGCCTGTAGTCTCAGCTACTCGGGAGGCTGAGGTGGGAGGATCCTTGAACCCAGGAGGTTAAGGCTGCAGTGAGCTGTGATCACACCACTGCACTCCAGCCTGGATGACAGAGCAAGACCCTGTCTCAGAAAAAGAAGAAGGAGTTGGGGGTGGGGTAGGATGGGCTTGGACTCACTATCAAGGTGGGTGGGAGTGTGAGAACCCGGCAAGGTGCAAAGAGAGAAGCAGGGAAGGGAAGCTTAGGACAATGATGGCAGGTTGGGTATTGGGTGATGGGAAGAGGCAAAGGACGTGGAGCTTGGCAAAAAGGGGACTTGTGGGGATTTGGGCCATGTGAGCATGTGGGGGAGACTGTGTTCCTTCCATAACACGTGTCCAGGGACTGCCAGGGCTCCGAGGCAGAGCAGGTGTAGAGAGGTTGGCTGTGAATGTTGGAAGTTGAAAACGTATGTGTCAAATGTGGGAGGAAAAAGCAGTGTTTCCTTGAATACAAGCTCCTCCTCACCTTGCGAAAAGTGGCCTCTGAGTGTAGCCCTGAATGCATCTCCCAAGGAATAGGAGGAAGCAGCAACCTTTTCAGAGTTAACTGCTTTATTTGGGTTTTCCATGGCCTCATGCCAGCCAGCAGGGCTGAGCCAGTTTCACCCACACTGAGAGGGAACTCAGCAAAGAGCAAGCAGCATGCCAGCTGGTACTCTTCCCTCTCCATTCACTCAGCTCCTGATCTCAGGAGGGCAGCCTCTCCCCAGGCCAGCACCCCTCCCCTTCTGGCCCCAGGTGTGGGATGCTGTTGTTATCTTTTCTCCGAAACATCTCCTGGGTTTGTCTTTTCCATCACTGTCCTTAGACTGAGGCAAGCAGTCCCCCTGCCTTTAGCCCCATGTTTTAGGGGGAACCTGTGCTTTGACGTGCTTTGCTAGAAACTTTCTAAGTCTCCCTCTGGTGCTGGGACCAGCTATGACCAACAACGTCATCCATGCAGGCCACCCCTAACATAGTCCAGGCCTCATATGGGTCTCAGTTCCCTTTTCTTCTTTCAGGAAGTTCTCCAGTGCATGCATAGGGTTGACCAGATGTCCCAAAGTGCTCTAGGACTCATGCCCATGAAGCTGTTTTAGGGCTTCCTAGTCAGTCCCTGGTTCCAGGAAAGCAGCCTAATGAGGAGATCATTCCTGCTGGCTGGTGTGGCATTTCTTTTATGGCACTACCTGGGATTGGGCCACCAGACCTGCGCTAACATGCTGATTTCATGGACTCTTAACAGTCCACCATAGGACAAAGAATCGTCATGGGAACCAATTAGACAATAAACAAATGCCTAAGTGCCTCTTCTCTGTCATTATTCTAAATCTACACAAATCAATTATTATACCTCACATGGGCTCATGAATTTGGTACTAAATTTTTTTCATCAAATTGTTTATACACACAGGGGTCCCTCCACAAAAAAATATTTGCCAGGACCCTCACACACCAAGAGCAGCTGGCCCTGTCTCTCCTCCGGTTTCTGGGCTCATTATCTCTCCCAGGCCCTGGGGACGCTCTGCTCCTCCCTGTCTCGGCGGCACCCCTCATCCACATCCTGGCTCACAGCAGCCCAGGCTTCTTGCTGCTGCAGCTCCAATGACTCTCAAAGCTCTGGGTTTTTCTTATAGTCTGAAGAGGTGAGGGGATGTAGGGAGATTCGTTAACAGGGGATGGCCAGCAGATCTTTTAACAATATCTTTCATGGCCGGGCACAGTGGCTCACGCCTGTAATCCCAGCACTTTGGGAGGCTGAGGAGGGTGGATCACGAGGTCAGGAGTTCAAGACCAGCCTGGCCAAGATGGTGAAACCCCATCTCTACTTAAAATACAAAAATTAGCCAGGCATGGTGGCGGGCGCCTATAATCCCAGCTACTTGGGAGGCTAAGGCAGAGAACTGCTTGAACCCGGGAGGCAGAGGTTGCAGTGAGCTGAGATTGCGCCACTGCACTCCAGCCTGGGCGACAGAGTGAGACTCCATCTCAAAATAAATAAATAAATAAATAAAAACAATTTCTTTTTTCAATTTGAGTGGCCATCAAGAGATGAGGGTATGGTCTTCCCACTCTTGTCATGCTTCCAAGGGCACCGACCTAATATGCCAGGACAAGCTGACCACTCCTTCATTAAGGTTCACAGAAGAGCAATTTCCCTGCAGGAATGACAAAACCACAGTGACCCAGACAAAGGAGTGGAGAACTAGAGCCTGTGACAGACAGCGTCAGTGCCCTGCCAGATCCCCCCAGCCCGCCTGGAGGTCACGTGCAGCATTTGTGGAAAGTCTCCATCTATACCAGTAGCATTCTGTCCTAAGCACCTGCATCTTTCTACCCACAGGGACTCTCTGGCCGCAGGAGTGCTCTCAGCCCACAGGCAGGGCAGGCTGGCAGTGCAGGAGTTAACCTCCCCAGGAGCAATCTTCAATTAACAAGGGACAAGAGTTGGTAGATATACACCCCAGCTTCCTTGCCACTCTGTGGAACAACTCTACAGTGTGTTCTGCACAGTCTCCCAGAGGTCCCCAGCAGGATGGGGCCCCAGTTGCCCGCAATAGTCACCTGTGCGAAAACACACCCTGAATCGACTGCCTTCTGTTCCCCACTCCCCTGTTTGCGCATCCTGGGATCAGGTCCCAGATGAACCACACACACCCGCATTGTGTCTTGGGACCTGCGCTGAGGGAAGTCCAACTTAGACAAGGGCATCCATTTCAGAATTACAAGTAAGGGCTCTTGAAATCACACTCTCTGGGCTGGTGGAAATAGGAGCCCTCTGCCCCTACTTCAACCAGAGCTCCACTCTTAAGTAGGCTTCAGACTGGGGCTCTGGGAAAGATTTCATGTGCGAGAGGAATCCTGCTCCTTAAAAAAAACAAAGATGCAGTTTCTGAGCAAAATTAGTAACAGGTGTGTTTGTTTGTCTGTTTCAAGGCTTTACCTTGAATCACCCTTCAGCTTTCCCTGGTCTGTCTGCTGGTCACAGCACGAGCTGGCCCACCTCTGAGATCATACTCACGAGGACACACAAAGACCCCTACAAACCCGCGCCACCGCCGCCTCCACGTAGGACGCTGTGGGGGAGACTCCGGGAGCCCAGGCTCCCACATCCAAAGCTTGCCGCTCCAGCCACGTGGTGCAAACTATCTGGGAGGCACAGTTAGGGAGCTGGCATCTAAAACCAGTGCTCTCTGTCTCCACTTGCCCTTTCTACTACAAGGCACACACCTGGGGCAGGTGGGCCTTATCTTCTCCCCTGTGTTCTGGTTTGGAAAGTGTCCTTTTTCACCCATATGGATATGTCTATTGAGGGGCTCCATAGCGAATACCTATGTTGATGGTGGGATGGGCGGCCTGTCCAGTCCTTATCTCCGGGCTCGTTCAGATGGAAAGAGGCTCGTGCCCAGCTGCTCTGTTTACTCTGCATTCTCTGCCCATTGTACACCAAATCGATTGGGCAGATGGGGAGGGGGTGTTGTTTTTCTTCTTTTTCCCCAATCTCCTTATTAGTTCAGCCTCAGAAAGTCCCTTATCACCTCCGGATGTCAGGCCACACTCTGTCATCAGGCCTGGCCATGTCAGGCTCTCCATTAATTGATTTTGCCCTCCCCCTTGGGAAGCATAAATTGGCTCTGCCCATTAGCAGCAATAATTCCCTGAAAGGGATTGTAAATCATGCCTGGTGTCCACCCAGAGCTCACAGCAGAGTAGTGCCCACGTAGGGAGATGTTGGACAGAGAGGTCTCTGCAGCCCTGCAGTTTTTCTCCTAATCTTGACCAAGCGCTGACCTCACAAGACTACAGTGGACTAGGAAGAGTAGCTGAATCAGGTCCCAGAACATGGAGGGCACTCAGTCAGTGTGTGTAGAACGAGTTAAGGCAGGAAGCGAGGGAGGCAGGATGGGAACATCCTCTCTGGTGCAGAGAGCTTTTATCTTCTACAAGCTCTCTCTCCCTCTCTCTCTCGCAGTCTCTCTTTTGTTCTCTCCTCCTTATTACAAAAACAATTGTTGCTTGTCCTGGACAGAAAGGCCACCGTATCTGCCACGGCGAGTGCCTTCCAGGTGGTACCTATATGTGTGATGCCCCCATCCCCTGGGCTGGGGCAGGTCAGCTGAGGGAGCTGCTTGATCCAAGGCTGGGCCATCCTCAGCCCACCAGACACCTGTAGAGTAGCCACCATGAAAAGGCACTCTTGGGCACTTAGTCCATCCATAAAGGATTTAAGCCAAGAGATACCAAGATAAAGAAGCAGAGGGCAACGGGCATGGATCTGACCAGATGCCAGGAGGTCAGCCAGGAGTGGAGCCCCAAGGCAGAGAAACGGCAGACGGGAAGCACCTGGGGCGAGTAGAGAGTGGTCAGGCCACGCTGCTGGTGGAAAGCTAGGAGGCTCCAGAACCCTGGCTGCTCCCCAGTTCCTACAGCACACAGTCTAATTACCAGAAATACCTGGAGTGTGTTCTGATTCCTTCCAACTCAAATAAGCCTTGAACAGTTTTTTAAAAAGAACTCAGGCCGGGCTCAGTGGCTTACCCCTATAATCCCAGCACTTTGGGAGGCCGAGGCGAGTGGATTGCCTGAGCTCAGGAGTTCAAGACCACTCTGGGCAACATGGTGAAACCCTGTCTCTACTAAAATACAAAAAATTAGCCAGGCATGGTGGTGCGCAACTGTAGTCCCAGCTACTCAGGAGGCTGAGGCAGGAGAATTGCTTGAACCCGGGAGATGGAGGTTGCAGTGAGCTGAGATCATGCCACTGCACTCCAGCCTGGGCTACAGAGTGAGACTCCATCTCAAAAAAACAAAGAAACAAACAAACAAAGAACAACAACAAAAACTCATAATAACAATTGGGAAGTAACATAATACCTAATGGTGGCTGAAACAAGGTTTATGTTTTTAATATAAAAAGAAATCTAGAGAGGTGTGTGCAGGAATTGGTCCAGTGTCTTTGCAGTGCCCATGACCTTTCCCTCAGGGACACAAGATGGCTCAGCAGGTCCAGACAGAAAGAGGCAGAAATGTGGGGCCAGCTGCAGCTGAACCCTTGGTCTACAGACAACAATTTTGCCCAAACCTCCTCAGCCAACTCTGCCCAATCATGGCTGGACCTGGGCACGTGGCCAGCCCCAGCTGCAAGGGAGCTTGGGAAAGTGGGTGCAGGGGACGCTTCGACCCTGGGGTCTCCTCCCCCGGCTTTAATGTGTTTTTCTCCCAGTGGCCTAGGCTGCACCTGGGGCTCTCCTTCAGAGGTCTCTCCACAAGCTCCTGGAGCCATCTTTCCTGCACGTGTGCAAAGCCAGAAATGCATGAGTGACGGACTAATGTGGGGATATGAAGGCCCAGCTCCCCTGCTGGGACTCACTGGGGTGCACTTCACCTGCCAGAGCTCCCAGGAACCAGGCTGAGGCTGGGACTGTGGTGCCTTGTTTGGCTTTCTCCTCAGCCTGGCCCTCTTGCCCACTGTCTTATGGGTCTTCAGTGACTTCACTGCTCTCAGGGGCTGAGACAGAGGGGAGCAAGATTAGCACTATGACTTAGACCAATTATGCTCAATTACCTGGGGTTGACACTTACAAAGCCGGGGTTCTGCTAGCTGGGGAGGAGGGAAAGGATACTCAGCAGGCAACTCACAGTGTCTGCAGCCACAGCTCATTAAAGCAAACAGCAGAAAACACAGCAGAGATATTGGAATCCTCGCCCTGGGCTAGTCAGAATATAAAATGGTTCAGCCACTTTGGAAAATAGCCTGGCAGTTCCTCAAAAAGTTCAATACAGAGTGGCCAGATAGTCCAGAAATTCTACTCCTAGGTATGTACCTGTGAGTAATGCAAACACATGTCCACAAAAAAAACTCATACACAGAGGTTCATAGCTGCTTTGTTCTTAATAGAAGGAAACAGAGACAATCCAAATGTCCATCAACTAGAAATCAAATGGATAAACAAATGTGTTATAGCCACACAATGAAATATTACTCAGCCAGAAAGAAGGAAGAAGTACTGTTACATGTTGCAACAGGGCTGGATCTTGAAGACTCGGTGAATATACTAAAACCCACTGAATTGCACACTTTAAATGTGTGGACGATACAGCATGTGAATCATATCTGTATAAAGCTGTTATACATGTACATAAACAAGCATGTGTACACACACACACAGGCAAAGAGAAAGGAAAGCACTCTCAATTCCATCCACTCAGAGAGAGCCACTGTTACCATCCCAGGATCAGGATATACTTATAGTTTCTTTTTAATTCACACATATATTTCACCGACATAGCCTCTGAAGGTAACCCACTAGAGGGCTTCATGCAGGACAAATTAGCAAGAGTTATAAAACCAATGCATCCAACTTATCAGCAGAATCAACCCTGATACTCTTACCATCAGGCTGAGTGAGACAATCACCTGTCTATTTACTTTGCCCTGATTTGTCACGCAGTTTACTCATCCTGAGGTTCCCCCAATAGGCAGTTCAATTCTCCTGCCCCATTTTGTAGCCAAGGCAACTGAGTAGAAGGTTTATTCATACCCATTCTGACCTCTTCCCAGCTCCTAAGCTGGGGTCTTACAGCCTTCAAGGGTGAAGACGCTGGGGGCTGCCGAGAGAGCCCACTGGGGCCTGGACAGAGTGAGCACACCTATCCGATTTAGCCCAGAAACATCTATCCAACTTGGAGACAGAGAGAGAGACATGAAGCACTCAGGAGAACCTGGTAGGTCTCTTTGAAGGGTCCCTGACACTGACTTGCTGCTGTCCATGGAAACAAAGGCCAGGTGGGGGTGGCCGGCCTGTTTGCACTCACAGCATAGCACTTAGTGCAGCCAAGCTGAGCCGCACTGTTCAAACAGTCTCCCCAGCCTCCAGACACCTGTGCCGAGGAGAAGGGCAGGGCAGGCGGCAGCCTGGGCACAGGCCCCTAGGTGCTTACTCCTCACCTGTTTCCCACCTCTCCCCCATAGCCAGCCCCACGGCCCTGGCAGGGTCCTGGCCACAGCATGCCCAGTGCTGGGCTCTGCAGCTGCTGGGGTGGCCGGGTGCTGCCCCTGCTGCTGGCCTATGTCTGCTACCTGCTGCTCGGTGCCACTATCTTCCAGCTGCTAGAGAGGCAGGCGGAGGCTCAGTCCAGGGACCAGTTTCAGTTGGAGAAGCTGCGCTTCCTGGAGAACTACACCTGCCTGGACCAGTGGGCCATGGAGCAGTTTGTGCAGGTGAAGGGGAGCGATGTGGGATTGGGATGGAGAGGCTTGGGAAGGTTGGTGGAATGGGGTTCCTGTGGCAGATCCACAGTCCTCACCCAGGAGCTGATGCCCCATTTGGAAAAAGAGTGTGGTGGGAACAGAGAGCCTGGTGAGATCTAATCCTGGATTCTGGCCCCAGGTCTACAACTGGATTGATGTGTGACCTTGAACAGGTCACTTAACCTCTCTGGACCCAAATAGCCTCATCTATAAGGCAACAAGAATAACCATATCGGTACTGCAGACATTTGACAGCAGATTAAAAGCACTCTCTAAGCTGTCACTTGCTGGATGAATGGGAACTATATGTCAGCGTTATCAACGCTGTCCAAATTTCCTCCTCCCACACTTTCATACTTCCCCTTCCCCAACTCCAGGGCTGCAGCTCCTTCTGCCCTCTCCCAGCTCATATCCCTGGGCAGAGGGCTGCAGGTGGGAGACACAGATAAATGCCAGGAGCAGCCACCACCAAGCTGTCCTTTCCTGGCCTGTTTGCACCTGGAGTTAGGTTTGGTGGGCAATGGCCAAGGTGACTGAGCTTGCCAGCACTGCACCCAAATGGGGCTCTCTCTTGGTAACAGAGTGGGTCACCCCCTGCCTGGGTCCTTTCTGTTTTCCTCTTTCCCAGAAACAAGACAAAACCAGGTGTTGTGGAGGGAGGTGAATGCATCTGAAATAGGCACTGGAGCAAGTGACAACATCCCCTGCAAAGGAACAGACCAAGTGCCGAATCACCTTGATAACTGGCATTTACTGAGCATTCACAATGTGCCTAAAACAGTGGGAAGCAGGGTGGTCATGACCAGCTTAATCCAATCACGATCCACTCATCACCTGACACTGAGCGTGTTACAGGTGTTTTCTCATAATTACCTATTACAATCCCTATCTCCACTTTGTAGATGGGAACTGAGGTAGAATACGTTGACCAAGGCTGCACAGCTACTGGTAGAGACAGCATTCACTCCCAGGCCTCTGGCTCTGGAGCCCTGGGTCTTCACCGCACAAATTAGCATTAAGTGCTGGGGGCAGGATGCAACCTGAAGCAGCAGTTCTCAAAGTGTAGTCCCGGGACCAGAATCAGCATCACCTGGGAGCCTGTTAGAACTGGAGATGTCAAGCCCCACTCCGCACCTGCCGACTCAGGAACTCTAGGGATGGGTCCTGCAGGCTGTGTGTCAACAGGCCCTCCAGGTGATGTTGAGGACCCTGAAGACTGAGAACAGCTGGCCTAGAAGATGATGCGTGGGCTGGGTGGTCACAGACAACATTCTGTAGCTGTGAGAGACCAGGAAGTGAGGCCTCCAGCTTCAGGTTTTACTCTCTTCTCCCTGATGGATAAGGTTAGTCAAAGTTGTGCGACCATAGTACCACATCAGGGTTGAGAACAGTTCAGGGGCCTCCCAAAACCCTGGGAGTAAGGCAGAGGCCCTGGAGAAGCTGAAATCTCCTCCTCCCTCAGCTCTGCATTGGAGGTGAGAGCCAAGCTGGAGGGCGTGGGAAGGGTTGGTAGCTGCAACCTAACTCGCTCTGCTAACCAAGACGAAAGGAGGCCATCCGCTTGATTGCAGCCCCGAAGGGATTGCCACTGATTAGCCCCTGGGGCCTCCCCAGGGAAGACAGGACATCCCTTTCCCAGAGAGTCCTCAGCCTCAGGAGAGACCCTTCCTTGCCAGGGGCAGTTGAGCTGGGTGGCAGAAGAACACTGGGGTGAGATTCTGGAAGAAGACACATTCCTGTTGAACTCTCGGACGCACAGGGCGAGTTGAGTAACTAGTATTAAAAGCAGTATTAAACATTGCCTCTGTGAGGAAACACTGCTTGCCCAGGTTCACAAAACTGGGAAGTCAGAACCCATGGCCACCTGCATCCGCCCACCGGCACTCAGCACCCTCAGCAGGATGAGGGCTGCAGGCTGGCAGTGGGGGATGGCCCAGGACTAGAGTACTGCCCCCAGAAGTGAGGGTCTCCAGAGAACGAGCATGTTCGGGAATGTTGGGCCCTGGCCACTTTGTGGATGTGGGAAAGAAAGGGAGGCCAAAGTCCACATCTTAAGAGGCCAGTTCCCGTCAAAGTGAGGAGAAGCAGACAGCCTGTGACCGCAGATGCCCTGACTGGCTTGGCCCACCAGGGCCACCCCAGCCCTGATCTAAGCACACCCACCCAGCCAGCGGGAACCGGTTCCCATAGGAATTGGAAGCCAGAACTGTTGTGTCCCTGGCTTCCTCCTGCCTTTGGGGCTCTTCGGTGGCAAGGCTGTGCTGCTGCTCTGAGACAGTCCACAATTAAAGAGGAGAGGGTTGGGGCAGGGGAGGAGAGAGCCCTGCCCATTCTCCAAGGCGGCTGGGCCCAGGGACTGGAGGTTGTCAGCAGTGGGGCAGTGAAGGGAGGTGTTGTAGGCTTGAGCTGGCGAAGGTTTGGGTCTTGTAAAAACACATGCAACACACATACAAACATGCACATATGTGCAACATACAGTTGCCATGCACAACACATGCATACAACACATCACATATAAACCACCACACACACACACACACACACACTCACTCACACGTGCCACCTTTGTCTTGGCCTCCGTTAGAATTTCTCCCATAGGCAAGGGCTGGGGCTCACTAGAGAGCAGCAAAGAGCAAGGGTGCCCACTCACCTGGACACTTAGGGAACACAGGGCTCTCTGTCCCACCATTAGCTTCACGGCAGGCAGCCCATGGCTTCCCTGTGGTCCCTAAACCCTGTGTTCCCCAGCAATCCCTTCCAGACATACCCAACCTGAAATCCTCCCAATGTTCTAACAGCTGATGTGCGTGTCATCCTTTTGGCCACCAGCAGCATCTCCCACGGGACCCCTCCCTGAGCATCCTCCACCTCACCCCTCAGGCCCATCTCCCGCCCCAGCCCATGCTTGCAGCCCACACCTCAGTCAGCCCTGGCCAGTGGGACAGACAGTGGAACAGACACTGGAGTTGGAGTCCAGTCACCTTGCACAGGTCACTTAGCCACTCTGAGTCTTCATTTCCTTTTTCCATGAAATGGGAACAATATCATCTAAGAGTATCATTAGATGAGATGACACAAAAGCATGCTGCCAAGAGCATGGCAACAACTGGTGCCCAGTAACCATCAGCTCCTTCTCCTCCCCTGCCATGCCACCCCCTACAGGTCATCATGGAAGCCTGGGTGAAAGGTGTGAACCCCAAAGGCAACTCCACCAACCCCAGCAACTGGGACTTTGGCAGCAGTTTCTTCTTCGCAGGCACAGTCGTCACTACCATAGGTAAAGGGCTGGGGTAGAGAAGAGCTTCCCCAAGGCCCCTGTCTTAGTTTGGGCTCCCCAAAAGCAGATGCTGAGACAAGGATGTGGTTTGTCTAGGAGATTATTCAGGAAGCCCAGGGAGGGAGTGGGTAAGTGAAACAGTAGGGAGAAGGCGGCAATGAAATTTGCATTAATTAGCAGATTACTGGCTTGGGTGGCTGAGCTCACTTCTCCTTGGGACCCTCTGAGAGGCTAGATAGAGCCCTTCCTCAGAACAGTCCAGCGAGGGACAAGAATGAGGGGCCATTTAGCTACCAACTCCTGCCCTCAAAGGTTGAGAGCTGGTCCCGAGTATATTAGTTCCCCAGCATTTTGAAACTTCCCATAGACCAAGCATACTCCTTTGGCCAGAAGAATCTCTCAGGTAGAGAGAGATGTGCAGAAACTGGGAGCGGGGGTTGATTTGTATACAGGAACTGTCCACCAGAGCTTCAGGTGGTATCTCATGTGTTCTGAGGGAACAGGGCACTGACAGCAGCTGCTACACCCCCTCGGCCAGAAAACTCACTCCATCCCACCCCAAGGAAACCATCAGATCCAGGTCTACCCCAACCATTCAGTTAAGTCCAATTCCACATACTTTTCTTGAACTCAGGCGACATTCCAGGCAGAGTGATGGAGTTGGGGGTGGGAGATACAAACTTGGATCAGACCCAGGCTCAGCCCGCAAGGAACTTCCAGTCCAACAAAAAGGAACATGATAAATACACAAAAAAAAGTAATAGAAAACAAAGTCGATAATTACATAGCAATGACATAAAACACTATGGGGAACCACACCCAGAAGGGAGAAGGAAATTGGCAGTCAGGAGGGCTTCATGGAGGCAGAGTCATTTGAGATGGGCCTTCAAAGATGAGCAGGAGTCCTATAAATAAAAATCATTCCAGCAGAGTTCATGGGAACAGGGGAGCTTCCCCTTCTCACCCCCAGAGGTGGTGACAGACAAACCTCAGCTAGAGTCTGGGGAAGAGGAGCAGAGGGCGTTCTGAAGTCTCCATATTTGCACACGCCCCCCTTCCCTTGCAGGATATGGGAACCTGGCACCCAGCACAGAAGCAGGTCAGGTCTTCTGTGTCTTCTATGCCCTGTTGGGCATCCCGCTTAACGTGATCTTCCTCAACCACCTGGGCACAGGGCTGCGTGCCCATCTGGCCACCATTGAGAGATGGGAGGACCGGCCCAGGCGCTCCCAGGTATGCCCCCTAACTCCCTTACAGGCCTGCTATGACAGATCTGTTGCAAGTGGAGTTCCCCAGAAGCTGATGCTGAGATGGAGTTTGGCATGCATGGTGTTAGGGGTAGATGCCTGTGAAAGAGGAAGGGTGAAGGCAGGGTTGGGCAGAGTAGGGAGTTGGATTTCTATGCATGCTCTACAAAGGCTTGGCCCCAAGGAGCTCTACAGCATGTGAGAGCTGTCAGAGTTGTCCCACAGTGGGCGGAACCAGCCAGGTTTTCATACCTGCCTCAATCAGGCACTGGGTGTGGCCTTCCCAGGAAGGGTATGCCCCTAGGCCAGGAGGTTCTCTGCAGCTGAACACCCTGAAGGAGCTGGCAGCTGGCCCACCGTCCTCCTTTAAGTGAGGGATCTCTGTAGCACATCTTCAAGGTCATCACAGAACTCCAACATCCTTTTGTGCAGTAGCAAACAAGCTCTGCAGGCTGCCCAGCATGCCCCCAGTGCCCACCCTTGGCCAGCCACTTGCAAGGCCAGAAGTACGCAGACAGTTCAATGATACTTTTCTGTTCCAGATCTGAGTCCCCAGGGAGCCTGTTCAAGTGTGATCCCCAAGTCCAAAGGGGTCTCCAAATCGCTTCTTGACCCACTAACGCAATCCCTCTGCCCAAATCTTTCCCTGGGTGGGACAAGGTCATGCACACATAGATACAACCTCCACCTCAAGGGTCTGCAGTGCAGGAAAGGGGCCTAGCTATGGCCCAGTCCCATTCCCATGTTTACCCCAGACTCCCCCCAACCTCATACAATCCTGGAGACTTTCAAGTGGACTCAGGGGCCAACTCCCTCCCTCCTAGGTACTGCAAGTCCTGGGCCTGGCTCTGTTCCTGACCCTGGGGACGCTGGTCATTCTCATCTTCCCACCCATGGTCTTCAGCCATGTGGAGGGCTGGAGCTTCAGCGAGGGCTTCTACTTTGCTTTCATCACTCTCAGCACCATTGGCTTCGGGGACTATGTTGTTGGTGAGAACAAAGCAGTCACATTATCTCAGGGTGGGGGTGCCCACTGGGATTTGGGGGATGGAGAGATGTCAGCTGAGGACAACTATTGAGGATAAGATAGCCCTTGGTCATTCAAGGGAGCCAAACCAATGATTTCTGGGACTACTGTGGATTCTAAGCAACATTCTCAGAAGTTTCTGGTCTAGGACCCATCACCACCCCGCAGAGACCTACCTCCACTGCTGTTCCTTGTTATGAGGAAGAGGGAGAGAGCATCCTGGCTGGTGAGGGTCCCTATGGAAACTGGAGGTGGCTATGCCCTGAGACCCCTGGCATTGATGCCATTCCCTTCCCTGGCAGGCACAGACCCCAGCAAGCATTATATCTCAGTGTACCGGAGCCTGGCAGCCATCTGGATCCTCCTGGGCCTGGCGTGGCTGGCGCTGATCCTCCCACTGGGCCCCCTGCTTCTGCACAGATGCTGCCAGCTCTGGCTGCTCAGTAGGGGCCTCGGCGTCAAGGATGGGGCAGCCTCTGACCCCAGTGGGCTCCCCAGGCCTCAGAAGATCCCCATCTCTGCATGAGGCCCCTGGGGGGGCCCCAGAAACCCCTTTCATCCTCCCCAGTCCCACCCTATCTGCTCTCTGGATTTCCAGCCCTGCTTTCTCCTCTCCCAACCCCCTCACTTCTCAGCCAGGGCTGGTCTCAGGAGCTCTCCCAAGAGAGAAAGGAGACAGGTATATCCAAGAAAGTAACAGAGAGGAGACGTGAGATAGGATTAAAGACATGTGTGGATGGGGAGGTGTACCCTTGTCCCAGAGCCCCTGCCACAGCCTTCCACCCAAAGGTAGTGGCCAGATCTCCACTGCCCTCCCCATGCCCCCTTCCAGGAGACCTTACACAAACAAAGGATGACTTTACTTTTGCCTCATTTGATACGTGCACAGTGCATTTGCCAAGCCCCTACTATGTGCCAGGTGCTGTGCCAGGGTCTGTGCCAGGGTCTGGGGATACAGCAGTGGAAGTGCCTGCCCTTGATGTGCCTTTAGTTGCTAGGCAAGCAAAGAGGCAGCCCCAACACAGTGCCCAAAATGCTATGATGGGAATAGCCCCAGGGTTGATGAGAGCCCATGGGAGTGGCTGGCAGGGAGCATCAAAGAGAGGGGAGACCTGGGCAGAGACTTTGGAACAATCTTAGTGAAAAGAGGATCTCTGCCCTCAGGAAGCTTTCAGCCGAGGGGCAGGCGAGCTGCCTCTCAAAGCTCGCCAGCTCCCCTTGCCTAGAAGTCCAGGGCTGTCTGTGAACAAAGCTTAGGACCTCTTGGGTGTCCTACCCACTTTCCTGAACATGGCCTCCCCTGACCCTCACAGGCCACCCCCTTAACTTCATCACTCCCTCTGGGCTCCTGCCTTCTCAAGAGCCTTTCCAAACACCCCCATGGGAAGCCAGAGAGCCAGCAGATCCCAGGATCCTTCCAGAAAGTGAGCTCCATGAACGTCTGGCCTCTCTCAGGAATGCATTCTCCAGGTCTGGCCTTTCCCCTGCCAGATTGCAACATCCCTGACCAGGAGAGATTTAGACCACTCCATCCCGGGGCCTGGAAATTTTGGCCTTTGCCTCTCCCATCATCCAACAGCAAGTGGGCTCCTATGTGGCTGGGTTCGTCTGCACAGGTCTGAGGCAAGGCTGTGGAGCCAAGGCGGCTCCAGGCAGGAGACCCAGGAGAGGCTCTACAGCAGCAAGAGGAGTCCAAGTCACACCCCAGGACTTCCCCATATCCAAGAAAGGACTGGGAAGCTGAGGACCCACGGACTCTTCACACAGCCTAGACGCTTCCTCCACTCCAGGTAGAGGGATTTCGGGGGCCTTCTCAGAAGCAAGGAGTGGACAAGCCTCTTGGTTAAGGCTCCTCTTACCTCCCAAGCTCATGGGCAAGTGGCAATCAGCTGGGGTCCCTCTTTTGGGGTACAAAGGAAAGGACAGAGGTGTGGGAGGCCCAAGGTGGTCTTGAGATTGACAGACAGCAAGTCCTTGGAGATAGCCCCCGAGTCCAAGAACTTAGGCAGGGGCCCCAAGACAATAAAGTTGGTCTCTACTATCTCCTACCTCTGAGTGCGGTTTCCAGAAGTCCCTCCCATTGTTCATTTCAGGAAATGTGAGGGGGCTCTGGGCCCCTTCCCTCAGCGCCTGCGGTCACCCAGCAGCTTTCTCCTTCTCCCTGGCCTAGGCCTAGCAGGTGGGCACCCCGCACACATTTGAGGCGGGGCCAGATGCCCACAGTTCAGAGCCTCTTTTTGTCCCGGGGATTGGATCCCAGGGCTGGGTGGGGCCAGGCTGTCCCATTCCCCAGCACTCCTCCTCCCCGGCAAAACCGGGCACCAGCAGGCGTTTGCGAGAGGAGATACGAGCTGCACGCCTGGCCCTTCCCTCCCACCGGGTCCTAGTCCACCGCTCCCGGCGCCGGCTCCCCGCCTCTCCCGCTATGTACCGACCGCGAGCCCGGGCGGCTCCCGAGGGCAGGGTCCGGGGCTGCGCGGTGCCCAGCACCATGCTCCTGCTGCTCGCCTACCTGGCTTACCTGGCGCTGGGCACCGGCGTGTTCTGGACGCTGGAGGGCCGCGCGGCGCAGGACTCCAGCCGCAGCTTCCAGCGCGACAAGTGGGAGCTGTTGCAGAACTTCACGTGTCTGGACCGCCCGGCGCTGGACTCGCTGATCCGGGTCAGGGGCGAGCGGCGTCGGCCTGGGCGCGGCGGGATGGGGTAGCGGGCCGCGGGGTGTACAGGCCGAGGGCGAGAGGGCCTATTCAGGCTCTGGTCAGGTGTTTCCTGTTCAGGGAAACGTCGGGAACGTAGACGCGGGCACAACGGGGGTGGGCTTTCCTGCGCGGGGACCAGAGGGTTGGGGGACCTCGGAGGAAAAGACCCTCGCCCTAGCGAGAGGACTGCGAGAAGCCAGGCTGAGTCCTACTTGGGGGCGAGAGGGCATGCTGGCCCGGTGAGGAGGCAGATGCCTGGGGACACATCCAAATTTGGGGGCGAGGACAACTACGGCAGGGGGCGCGCGCGTAACCGGCCCCGCCCGGCCTGACCCGGGAAAGGGCGCGTTTGAGCCTGCTTGGGGGTTGGTCGCACCCGGACCCGTGGCAAAGAGCTAAACGCCACACCTGGCCGCTTCCAGAGGGGGAACCCGGGCGCACGTTTGCGAACTGGGAGCTGGGACGGCAGGGGCGCCGGGTCTAAGGATGCGCAGGAGCGAGGGCGCGGCCGTAGGAGCCTGGGGGAAGGCGCGCTTGTCCCGGAGGGTGGGTGGATTGGGCCCGAGGCGTGCTGGCCGGGGCCACCCTCAACGCAGAGAGGGGGCTCGACGTGCGCAGACCCGGGTTCGAGAGGAGGGCGGACGCAGGGCCGCTCTCTGGCTGAACCCGCTTTACTCCGAGTCTTCGGACACAAGGACTGGGCGCGCCCGCGCCGCGCGGCTGCCCGGAAAGGCTGAAGGCAGGGTTCAGGGGAGGACTCAGAGGTAAATCTGAGCAGAGGCTCCTCAAGGGTGGAGCCTAGCAGGGCGGAGGAGGCCGGGGAGGGTTCTAGGGGTGGCGCATCTTAGGACTGAAGCGACGCCAGACTGGCAGCTGCTCGATTTGGCGGAGGCATTGATGTCCTGGGTCCTGGCTTGGTTCCCCACCCCTTCGTCCAAGAGCCCAGAGTCCAGACAGCTGCGCGCCAGCCCAGAATCCCCGTCTTGCAGTCCTGGTGGCTTATCCGTCCAGAGTCTCCAGTCCAAAGCCAATCCCCGGAAGGTGGCAGGGAACCGTGCCAGGGTGGGAAGGGACCCAGCGCGGAGCGGAAGTGGTGTTCTGAACCCTCGGACTAGGCCGATTCGGTGAGGTCAGGAGGTAGCCAGGGCCAGGCCTATCTCTACTAAGGACCTAAAGTGATTCCTCCAGCTCCCCACCTGCGGACTTCTGCAAATACAGCCCGACTGCTGGGTCCTGGTGCTGAGGCTGCCTGCCATTACCGTTGCAAAGGTGGTGAACTTCGACTACAAGCAGCCTGGGCCCAGGGAGATGGCTATGATGGTGATTATAATAACAGTAAATGCCTCTGTGCAGCGCTTATCGTGTGCCAAGCACTGTTCCTAGTACTTTACCCGTATTCATTTGTCGCACCTCCCTCACAGGTGGGTACTGTTTTTATCATCCTGGTTCACCCTCACAGGTGGGTACTGTTTTTATCATCCTGTTTCAGAGGTGAAGAAACAGGCTCAGAGAGGTTACATACAAATGCATGGCTACATAGCCAGGAGCTGGAGCTGTTAACCAGCATAAATACTGCTTCAGTGTGGACCTGTGGATGTGGGTGCTTCCCAAGATTCCCAGCCAGGCTGTCATCTCTCTGGGCTTTCCCTTCAACTCCCTCCACCCCCACCTCACCCCCTTCCTCAACACTCCTGTGGCTTCAGCCATCTCCAGGAATAAGGATGTGGTATCCAGCCCAGATCTTCTTTCTGAGCACCAGATGTGGACATGCAACTTCTGAAATTCCTCAAGGCCAAGAGCAAGTGGTGCTCCTCCTCCCAGCCCTGCTTCTCCACCTGTCCTAAATCTCGATTGTCTGCCCCATGTCCACACACCCTCACAATCCTCTGCAACATCTCCTTTACTGCCCATACTAAATAGGGCCAGAGGCCTGGGCTTCTGAATATCTCCTCTCTGTTCCTCCTGGACCACCTGTGCCAGGAGACAGGCCAGGGCCCGTCTATCACTCACCTCTGCAGGAGTCTGTCCCCTCTGGTCAACCCTTTCTATACTGCCAGCTGCCACAGAGCACACAAACCTGATCCTACTTCCCCTTTGCTCAGTGACCTTGGATGATACCTGCCACTTCATCCCTGGCATGGCAAAGCCAAGCACAGCTTGGCCTCAATCACTTCTTACCAGTCTCCCTAATCTAGGTCCCAGGCAGTCTCACCTCCCACCTTCTGCACTGCTGTCCCATCTACCTAAACATTCTTCCACCAGAAGCAATCCTACCTGACCCTCAAAGGCCCAGCTAAAACATCCCATTCTCCATGAGGCCTCTGCTCCTACCCAAATGAGAATGAACATCCTTCTTCCCCAGAGTCCTACAACATTATATGCCTATATAATGCATATAGGCAATATAGCAACTGCTAACACCATGTGCCAGGTACTAAGTCTACACATAATACCTTATTTAACACAACAACTCTATGAAGTAGGTACTATTTGTATTACCATTATACAGGTAAGGAAACTGAGGCACAGAGAGAAGTTGAGCACCTTGCCCAGGATTGTGTAGCTGCACTTCCTCCTTAATGCCCAAAGTGACATTGACTGCATCATATTAGAGTTAATTAGGTTTATCTATGTACCACTGAGGGCTGGGGTCATGTCTCTTGTGGTCACGTCCCCTAAAAGCACCACACATCATGCCTGGCCTAGTGTTTGTTGCAGGAATGGGAGTGAGCAGGGGAGAAAATGAGTGGCTGGTTTACTAGGACTCCAACCTGACCTAGCCACTGGATAAAGGGTGGGGAAGGAGCTGTCCCCATGGTAGCTGTTGGTAGCTGTACCTGGTGAGCCCTTGGTGAGAGGGGTAGAGCCTCCTTGCCCTGGTGGGCTGGGATCGAAGAGTAATTGTGAGGGCTGTGTGTGTAGGTTTGTTTGTGTGTGTGTGTGTGTGTGTGTGTGTGCGCATCTTGGGGTACAGGAAATCCGTCACCCCACAGAGCCTGGTGGTCATTGCAGCCTCTTCCCCAGGATGTCGTCCAAGCGTACAAAAACGGAGCCAGCCTCCTCAGCAACACCACCAGCATGGGGCGCTGGGAGCTCGTGGGCTCCTTCTTCTTTTCTGTGTCCACCATCACCACCATTGGTAAGGGCCAGATGGGGCCAGGGGGATGGGGGTGGGGAAGGAGGCAGCTCCCTGAGAGGCAACAGGCTAGTTGCCTTTTGGAGGGATTACCTGGAGTCTCATGACTCCAAGTGCAGTTCAGCTCTGCAGCATGGACACCGCCTGGGAGCAGTCTCGGGCCTCACTACAGACCTGCTGACTCAGCCTCAGCATCTCACCCAGGTCCCCAGGGGATTCATGTGCACTGTTCGAGTTTGACAAGCACTGCTCTAGGGGACTTCTGCCCCACATGGCCTTTCAGGAAGCAGAGGTCTCCCAGTACAGCAAGAAACATGTCTCTGGGCACTACAAGGATGCCAGTCTCCTCAGCTGAGCCCACCCAACACTGAGCCCTGGGAGTGGTGGTCGGGAGAAGTGGAGGGAAAGTTAGGAAGGAAGAAGAAGTAGAAATCCAAAAAAAGAGCTTTAGACCCCCCTGTTTCTCAGCCCTGGGGGAGGTGGCCATTCCTCCCATGTCCTTGTCTCCAGACCCCATTCCCTCAGTCCTCTCTTCAGCTTGCAAACAGCCCCCTCCACTCCTCATCGCCATCCTCCCCACACATGGACACCTGGACTAACCCTCCCCTGCGGAAGAGCTGAGGTAGAGCTTGTCTCAGGAGGGTGCTGAGGGGCTGCTGTGCAAAGAAGAGCAGGCTAGATCCCTGCAGTTCTGAAACCCAGGAAATCATGCAAGTCGAGCCACCCAGATCCTTCTGCCCCAACTCCTGCATGACACAGGACTTGCCACCAGGTGGCAGGCTGATATCACTGGTGACTTGGGCTACCGCCTCCCAGTTCCTGGCCAGCCAGGATCCTCTCTCCAGGACACCAGTATCCCAGCCTCCCCACAGGGTTGGGTAAGGCAAGAGCACCCAGAGGATTCTCCATCTAGTTTTAAATTGGCCAGAACTTCTTGAAAGCAGACCTCAGAGCTACATGGGAGCTTGGGCAATCCTTGAGACAAGCATGCTTGGGAGGCATCTCAGACTCCAGCGGCCCTGAGCCCCTGAAGGACTGGCAGGATGGGCCGATTCATCTTTACATCCCCAAGGGTCTATTACAAGGCCCAGCATACAGCAGCCACTCAATAAATACTGCCACGTTCAGGAATTCCATTAAATATGCATTCACCAGGCATGTATTGAGTTCCAGGGTAGCAGGAGATCTTAAAACACAGTCACTGTAGGCCAGGCCTCCCAGATTTGGGGGTCCTTTAGTCTGCAAACCCCACACCTCCCACACTCTTCTCAGGGCCTGTGACTTTGGCCCACCAAATTCAGAAGTTTTGCTACCTCTCTTCCCAGCTCTACCACCCCTAGCCTGGATTATGCCTCTGTCCTTTCCTCTCCACTCAGTTTCAACCAGCTTGAGGGTGAGGAGGGCAAAGAGAGGAGGGCCCTGCCCCGCCCCCCACACACAGTACACCTGAGGAAACACCCGAGGCCTTCTTGTACTAGGCACTGTGCTGGGCACTTTGACATTTAAGATTTCAATTTGTCCCTATGGCAACCTCCAAGAATAGGTCTTATTATTTTCTGTCTTTCTTTTTTGAGACGGAGTCTCGCTGTGTCGCCCAGGCTGGAGGGCAGTGGCGTGATCTCAGCTCACTGAAACCTCCGCCTCCCAGGTTCAAGCGATTCTCCTGCCTCAGCCTCCCAAGTAGCTGGGACTACAGGCACTTGCCAACATGCCCGGCTAATGTTTGTATTTTAGTAGAGACAGGTTTTACCATGTTGGCCAGGCTGGCCTCAAACTCCTGTCCTCAAGTGATCCACCCGCCTCGGCCTCCCAAAGTGCTGGGATTACAGGTGTGAGCCACTGTGTCCAGCCTATTTTCATGTCACAGATGGGGACACGGTGGCACAGAGATGTTGCACCATCTCCCCCAGATCATACGGCTAGTGAGAAGCAGAGTTGACTAGCCATTGTGGAGTGAACAGGAGGGGAGTGAGGGTTCTGTGATGCTGACCACACCTGTATGCACTTACACATGGGAGGTATTTGGAGAGAGAAGGAGAGGGAGATGGAAGATGAGGTACATCTGGAATGCCACAAGGGAGGAAGGGATATTCTGAGAGGCTCAGCAGAGGGCAGCCTCTTCGGCAAACCCGTTACCCTGGGACCAGCACCCTGTAAGGGCAGTACTTTCCAAGCCCTAACACAAATACCTCTGGGCCAGTAGGACAGGCCTGAGCCCAGAAATCACTCATCTATGAACTCCATTCCTGGCTTGCTCATTGGTTCTTTCATTCATCCATCCATTTGTTCAACAAATAAATTGAAGGCTGGGCATGGTGGCTCTTGCCTATAATCCCAGCATTTTGGGAGGCCGAGGCAGGTGGATCACATGAGGCCAGGAGTTGGAGACCAGCCGGGCCAACATGGTGAAACCCCATCTCTTCTAAAAATATGAAAATTAGCCGGACGTGGTGGCGGGTGCCTGTAATCCCAGCTATTTGGGAGGCAGAAGCACGAGAATCGCTTGAGCCTGGGAGGCGGAGGTTGCAGTGAGCCGAGATTGTGCCACTGCACTTCAGCCTAGGCAATAGAGCAAGACTCTGCCTCAAAAGATAAGTACATACATACACACGTACATACCTTGGTGTGTGTGTATGTATGTATGTACCTAGTGTGGGCCAGACACTGGTGCTGAGGATACAATGGTAATCAAAATTAGCAAGTCCCAGCCCTTGGGGAGCTGACATTCTAGTGTGAGGGGACACACACTAAACAGATACATGGACAATAATCAGGTAGTGGGGTGTGCTTAGAGAAAAGTAAAGCTAGTTAAAGGGGTCTCATAGTGATGGGGGCACCTATTGTAGGTGGGGTGTCCATTCAGTAACATTGAAGCTGATACAGTAACATTGAAGCAGAGACATGAGTAAAATAATGGAGCAAACTGATGATATCTGAGGAGAGAATCCTCTGCCAGCAAGTGCAAAGGCCCTGAGATGGGAGTGTGACTTGTGTGTTTGGGGAGCAGTAAGGAGGTCCAGGTAGGTGGAGAGGGTTGGAAACAGGAGCTGCATTCAGAGAAAGTACAGAGAAGACCAATCACAGATAGACTTGTAGGGTTCTTGCAGGATGCCCAGAGATCCCAACAAGATGCAAAGTGGCAGTGAGGAGACATGCTGAAGTGAAAGGTGGCTTGGGTGGGGCTGTGGCTACCCAGCGTTCAACAGGTAGGTGACATCCTTTTGCTGACCTGAGGGATGGCTGAGAATAGTGGGGAGGAAAAAAACCCATTTAATGTCAGCCTGAGAACGCTGCAGGCCTCCATGGGGCTCCTCTCAGAGCTGGAATCTTAGTGTCCCCATCCCGCTGGTGAAAACTGAATGGGGAAGAAAAACCAGTACCAGACGATGGAACTTGGCAGGACCTACAGCTGGAGGAGGAGGGGTTGGTGAGGAGGCAGGCAGAGAGGTGGGTGGAAAGTAAGAGGTTTACCTCACCCTAGATGCCTACAGAAAGGAGAACTCTCCTTTGGAAGAGGAAACCCATAAAGGCCAGAGGGGGAGGTAGATGGGGACTCAAGAGGCTTCTGAAGTCCTCAGACCGGAAGCCAGTTCACTGGAGTTCCATCATTCATTTATTCAACAAACATTTAGCACCTTGTATATACCAGATGCTTGCAAGCTCACATTCCCTTCTACAGTGTACCTCCATTCCTCATTTCATCATTACCCCCTACTGTAGGTGGATGTCAGCATCCCCATTTTACAGGAGGAAGCAGCATTCAGAAAGGTCAAGCCAAAAGAAAGAGAGAGAGAGGAAGGACAGAAGGAAGGAAGGAAGCAAGCAAGCAAGCTGGGCGCGGTGGCTCACACCTGTAATCCCAGCACTTTGGGAGGCCAAGGCGGGCAGATCACAAGGTCAGGAGATTGAGACCATCCTGGCCAACATGGTGAAACTCCATCTTTACTAAAAATGCAAAATTAGCTGGGTGTGGTGGCATGTGTCTGTAATCCCAGCTATTCAGGAGGCTGAGGCAGGAGAATCGCTGGAACCAGGGAGTCAGAGGTTGCAGTGAGCTGAGATCGCTCCACTGCACTCCAGCCTGGCCACAGAGCAAGACTCTGTCACAAAAAAAAAAAAAAAAAAAACAAAGAAAGATCAAGCCACTTGCCCAAGGTCCCACAGCCTGCAAGGAGCTGAGCTGGGATCCAAACCTAGGAGGTGCAGCAGACTCCAAAGCACATGCTCTGTACTTGTACATAGTTTGACCTCCCTTGGGACCCCTCAGTAAGGTGGGGGTGGATGTAAACACTGGTTTCAATATAGTACAGACGAGTTTAGGGTGTGTGGGCACAGTGACCCCATCTGGGCAAGCAAGAATGTTAGGCAGTGCTAGGAGGCAAAATGAGAGGCATTTGTTCATTTACTTACACATTCACTTTTGTATTACCTCATTCATTCATTCACTCATTCTTTATGCATTCAACACATATATAGTGAAGAGCACCTATTAAGGGTCAGATCCTTTGCCAGTTGCTGAGAATGTGATGATTAAGAACCAGTCCCAGGCCGGGTGCGGTGGCTCACGCCTGTAATCCCAGCACTTTGGTAGGCCAAGGCGGGCAGATCGCCTGAGGTCAGGAGCTCGAGACCAGCCTGGCCAACATGGCAAAACCCCGTCTCTACTAAAAATACAAAAATTAGCTGGGCGTGGTGGCACATGCCTGTAATCCCAGCTACTCGGGAGGCTGAGGCAGGAGAATAGCTTGAACCCAGGAGGCGGAGTTTGCAGTGAGCCAAGATTGTGCCAGTGCACTCCAGCCTGGGCAAGAGAGCGAAACTATGTTTCAAAAAAAAAAAAAAAAAAGACCCAGTCCCTGCTCTTGAGGGGCTCAGAGCATATACTTGATATACTTGGAAGAGGCAGACATGGAAACAAATCTTTCTCACACAGTGCAAGGGAGAGTGCTGGAGGGGGCCCTGGATGAGGAGCAGCTGCACTGGAGAGTCGAGGACTGGAAGGGTCATTTATATTTATGTGGGTAAAGAGGAGAGACTCTCTTCATAGAGGAAGCATTGTGGTCAAAGGTGCAGAGGCACGAGTGGACCTGGAGAGTTCTGCAGGCCAGCAATGTGGCTAGAGCTGGGGAAGCGGGGGCACCAGACGAGTCTCAGAGAAAGGCTGGGCAAGAGCTTGGACTTTCCCCCGCAGACAGGAGACTGAAGAAGGGTTATAACCTCAATGATGATCTAATCAGTTTTGCATTTTAGTAAGACAAGACAGTGGTGGTGATCAAGAAGGGTGGAGGCAGAGCTGGAGGAGAAAAGAATGTCCAGATGGATAGAATCTTTTGTGAACATCTTTTCCTCCCTTAGCTTCCCCTCTCCCTATCTTGATGATCAGAGACCACCGCCCCCCCCAACCTCTACCTCCTTCCCTAGGCAGCTGATGACTTACTGTCTGTCCCTCCCTCCCACTGAGCTTTATGAGGGAGCCCCGTTGTGCTAGTTTGGGTCCTCCAGGAATCAGCTATCAAGACAGAATTAGATGCGTAAGAGATATATTGAGGGGAGCCTTTGAAGGATAAAAGAGAAGGAGCAGGAATTAATGTCAAAAGCCTCAGACTGCAAGCAGGCCTGATACCTATGAAAGGAGAGAGGGAAGGAAGGAGACTGGTGTGGGAAGAGCGCTCTCTGCAGTGCAGCTGTGAGAAAGCCTGGGCCAGGCCATGGGGATCCCAGAGCAAAGGTTGCAAGAGGAGTGCCACACTGGGCAGGGATGGCCAGCTTCAGTGCCCCACTGTGCCCAAGCATGGCTGGGAGCAGTGTGGAGACAGCATGGCCTCAGCCTGAATGGTGCAGTAGATCCTAAGAGTGCAACAGCTGGAGGCTCTGCCCCCTCCAGCATCCATCTGCCCATCCAGAGAGGGAGGACATGAAGAGAGGAAGAGGAGACTCACATTTGGTGGGTTTGAGCTCATGCATGCAGCTTAGCCTCCTAGAGCTTCTCCAGCCTGTAAAATATGGCACATAATTCTGATTTGGAAGGGTGGTTTCGAGGGTGAACTGAGGGAATGAATGTACAGGGTGCCCTGCACAGTGCCCAGCACAGAAAAGGAGGGCCTTGGTAAGTATCAGCTGCCCACATCTACAGTGGGTTAGAATGAGGGCCCTGGGGGTTGGGCCCAGGAGTGGGGCTGTGGTGGTGAGTGGACAGGGCTGGGCTGGAAAGGTCCCCTGAGTGCCCCCTCTCACCTCAGGCTATGGCAACCTGAGCCCCAACACGATGGCTGCCCGCCTCTTCTGCATCTTCTTTGCCCTTGTGGGGATCCCACTCAACCTCGTGGTGCTCAACCGACTGGGGCATCTCATGCAGCAGGGAGTAAACCACTGTGCCAGCAGGCTGGGGGGCACCTGGCAGGTGAGGGGGCTGCTGGACGGGGTGGGGATGGTCACTTCTAGAATGAGGGGCTGTGGTGGGAATTGGGGTTACTAATGACAAGAGGTGGGAGCAAGTGTTACTGGTGAGGTTGTGTTGGGATTGGGGGTCACTGCTCAGAATAGGGTCCTTAGTGAAAAAGGGCATTAATGGTGGAGACGGGGTGGGACTGGGCAGACGGGAAGGACATGAGGCACAGGCTTCAGGCAGGGAACCTGGAGAACACAGACCAGGCGAAGAGCCCCCTTCTTACTGGGGAGAGCTCTGGCCTGCCTCCAGCTCCCTCGGCTCCCACGCATGGGGTGAAGGCCTCAGGAGGCCTGGGGACAATGTTGCACCCACAGGACCCTGACAAGGCGCGGTGGCTGGCGGGCTCTGGCGCCCTCCTCTCGGGCCTCCTGCTCTTCCTGCTGCTGCCACCGCTGCTCTTCTCCCACATGGAGGGCTGGAGCTACACGGAGGGCTTCTACTTCGCCTTCATCACCCTCAGCACCGTGGGCTTCGGCGACTACGTGATTGGTGAGAGTTCCTGGCAGTTGGGCATTCGGCTGCCTACACCTCTCACTCATCTGCTCCCGCAGCTGGCACACCTGCTGTGTGCACGCCATGTGGGGGCTTTGGGGCCCAAAATCCGGAGACACTGTCCTACCCGCTTTTGTTGTGTGACGGGTCTGAGGTCACTCTGGCCCTTCTTGACCAACGCGGAGAGGTCCGACACGTCCACAGGCCCACCTGTTGTGCTTAGAGCTCTCCACATGACGGGAGTCCCCGCCTCCCTCCCGGGTCCATGCTTGCCCCAGGGTCTCCCTTCCCCACTTCACTCTCTCCCTATGGGACGCCAATCTGTCCCACTGCTCCGGGGCTGGAGATCACAGTACCCGGGGATCAGACAGTAGGGTCCAGGAGACTCCTGGAACCCCAGCCTCCCCAGAGCCCTGTGGGAAAACAGTTGGCAGGCAGATTCTGAGTGCCAGCAAGAAAGGGCCTCGTGGTCAGTGGACCCAGGGTGGGCTTAATCAGTGGCACTACCCAACCTAGGCAAGACAAGGGCCCCAGAAGCCACCAGCCTTGCATAATCAGGCTGAGGCCGATGACCAGCAGGTGGCAGTGGAGGGACATTCTGTGCCATGGCGGAGTGGCTGCGCCCCAGCTCAGCCTCATCACCGCCCCTTCCCGTCCCTGAAGGTGCCGCTGGCACCATCACCGCACCAGCCTCAAAGGGCTTCATGCACTCCCTCTGATCCCAGACCCTAACGTGGGAAGGAGGCCTTGCCCTTCTTCACTTCTTCAGCGACAGAACCCAGCCTGGAAGAATGAAGTTAGTTTCAGCTAACTCCTCAGGCAACCTACAGCAACAATTGTCACCCCCATTTTACCGAGGAGGAAGCTGAAGCTCAGAGAGGCTGAGCCATCTGCCTGAGATTGCACAGCTAGTAAGATGTGAATCCTGATCTATTTGACTCCAAAATTCATACTGTTTCCAGGCCACCTAAAATGTCTCCTCTCTGGGCCTCAGTGTTCCTGCCTATAAAATGAGGCAATCCCTAGAGCCCCTCAGTGCCTTCTAGCCTCTGTTTGCAAGGTCCCCAGGAAGAGGGGTCAGGTGCTGGGGCCTCACGCTGCCCCCTTCTTGATCTCCCTCATCCTGGGAGGTCTGTTGCTCTGGAAGGAAATTCTTGGGAAGATTTCTTCCAACTGGGTCATGTTCCCACCTTTACCCTCAGAGTAGAGAGATATGTCCCAGGACAGCTGAGCCCAGTAGCTCCAAGGGCCATACCTGCACCCTCGCAGCTCAGAGTATGATTCTTAGATCTGTCATTTCTTCTCTATTTCCACTGCCATTTCCCTAGTTCAGGCAGGGTTGTTGCATATAGCTGCACAGGTTGGGCACTGCACAATCCTATAGTTTTGCTACTTACACAGAGCATAATAAGGATGGCACCCAGGGACTTGTGCAGCCTCTCTCCTTGTCCCCTGTTGGCTCTTATGACCTTTAAAAATTACAAAGGCTATGATGTCACCTGCCCAACTCCTCTGAAGAACTTCATTGTTTTCCCATAGTTTTAGGATAAAGTCCAAAATCTGTAACCCTCCTCCTACCAATACAATCTGACTGAGGAGATCTAGTCCAAACTTTAAGCCCAGAGGGACTGCCCAGGCCTGGGGCAAGGATGGGCAAGAACACTCCTGCCCAGCGGCCACTGCAGTTGGCAGAGCTGCCCCCTTCACCACATCTATGGAGACTTGCTACCTCCTGGGCCCCTCTGCAGTCATGGCAGTGCCTCGTAGCAGGTCACCACAATAAGAGCCCCAACTGCTTCACCTGCAAGGGATCTTCCTTATACAGATGGAGACACTGAGGCCTGGAGGAGGGAAGGGAGTTGCATAAGGTCATAGAGCAAGTAAGTCAGGGCAAATCTAGGATAAACTCCCAAGCCTGGGCCCTTCACACCACCCATGTTTCAGAGTCTTCCATGCCTATTCCTCAAACCTCTCAGCTCTCCTTGTCCTCCAGTAACAGGGACAACCCCTTTCTTGGATGAGGATACTGAGGTCCACCAGTTGGCTACTGGGTGTTCACATCCCTGCATCAGCAGCCACAAGAGGCGCTATCTTCACAGCCACTCCTCTGCCTGAAGGCTGTGGCCAGAGCCGCCCCCAGGTCCCATCCGGCTACTCCTCCCCAGCCCCATAGCCTGGCGCCTCCCAATTGCATTTGCAGCTCAGTTGAGCGCCTTGCCAGCTGCCAGGTCTCCTGCCACTTATGATTTCAGCTTAAAAAAATGAAATAAAAAGGGAGAAGAGTGCCTCCTCCCCTCTGTCACCAGGAGCAAGCCAAGCTGGCGGGTGGCAGGGCCAGAGAGCCGGCTCAGTGCCTGATCTCATTTAGGACCATCAGCGGAATCATAGCCCCATAACCCAATCAGCCTAATCCAATCCCAGCTCCTGCCAGGCAGCACAGGTCAGCTCCCAGGTGGCAGCCTCATCCCCATGTGGGGGTCCTAGAGAGTGGCCCAGCCTTGGGGGACCTGGAGAGAGAGGCTGTCTTGGGGCCAGCAGGACAGGATGAGGAGTAGACGGAGGCATAGTACAGGGAGCAAAGACAGAAAAGGATGACGAAGGAATAGGAGGGGAGAGCTCTACCCTTTGAATGATTCCAATCTGATGAGGGAGGCAGCACAGACCTCCAGGGAGGGTACTAAATGATAGGGCAAATCCTTGGCAAGATTTATCTAAGACTCACAGCAGCTCCCATCAGTCCCCTCCCTCGGCTATACTTACCCAGCACCAACTTCGTTGGGGGTGTCCGATGGTGAGTGAAACAAGCAACCACCTATAGATCTTGGGCACCTGTTATGTACCAGGCACCATTCTGAGCACTTGAGCTGCATCAGCCCATGTGATCCTCCC
Organism: Pan troglodytes; assembly: GCF_028858775.2. Lineage (NCBI taxonomy): Eukaryota > Metazoa > Chordata > Mammalia > Primates > Hominidae > Pan > Pan troglodytes. The sequence goes on along the minus strand of NC_072403.2, from coordinate 45,195,859 downwards.
AACAGTCATAGGAGGAGGACTCTTACTGTCTCCATTTTACAGATGAGGAAGTAACTTTCCCAGCAGACACACATAGGCCATGAAAGCAGCACGTGTAACAGAGGAACCCAACGTGGTCTGTAGGGAGTGATGTCTGAACTGAGGTCTGCAGGATGAGGGAAGGTAACCAGGCCAAGAAAAATGGAAAATGAAGAGCATTTGGATCTGAGAGGCCATAAGTACAAAAGCCCAGAGGCGGAAAGAATGATAGATGGGGAAACGGGAAAAAGACCAGAATGACCAGGCAGTCAGAGGGGAGAGGTGTGCTGCAGAAGCGGGCAGAGGGCCTTGAGGATTTGGACTTCATCCTAAAAGCCAAGGGGGCACAGTCGTATTCCCCATCTCACAGGTGAAGGAGGTTCAGACAGGTGGCTGAAGAACCGAGTCAGGATACATATTCTTATGGTTCCATTGTTCATCCCAAATCCCCTGGCTCCAGCAAGCTGCCTCATTTCAGATACAAGAAAACCAAACAGAGACTGGCAAACACTAGAGCGGACATCGAAATCCTCTGGGGGCTTGTTAAAATACAGATTTCTGGCCGGGCACGGTGGCTCACACCTGTAATTCTAGCACTTTGGGAGGCCGAGGTGGGTGGATTGCCTGAGCTCAGGAGTTCAAGACCAGCCTGGGCAACAATGGTGAAACCCTGTCTCTACTAAAATACAAAAAAAATAGCTGGGCGTGGCGGCGTGCACCTGTAGTCCCGGCTACTCGGGAGGCTGAGGCAGGAGAATCGCTTGAACCCAGGAGGCGGAGGTTGCAGTGAGCCGAGATCACGCCACTAAACTCCAGCCTGGGCAACAGAGTGAGACTCTGTCTCCAAAACAAAACAAAACAAAAAATACGGATTGCTGGGCCTATGCCCAGGGTTTCTGATCCAGTAGGTCTGGGGTAGGGGCCCCATCATTTGCATTTCCAACAAGCTCTCAGGGATGCTGATGCTGCCGGCCCCAGGGACCACACTTTGAGAACTGCTGGGATGGAGCATAAACAGATTCCCTCAGAAAGACAAAGAGGAAATGTAGCTCCTAAACCCAAGTGCCAATCCAGGGAGGCTTTCTGGAATCCTTCGGAGGTGACCATGAGGCTAGGAGTCTCCATGTTCTGTCCCATTGACACCTCAACTTGCTTATATGAATCAAACCATGTATCTCTGTTTCTGTTTGGGGAATGTGGTCCTGACTTTCCCAGGCCTCCATCGTCTGACCTTGCCTCTTCCCCAGGAATGAACCCCTCCCAGAGGTACCCACTGTGGTACAAGAACGTGGTATCCCTGTGGATCCTCTTTGGGATGGCATGGCTGGCCTTGATCATCAAACTCATCCTCTCCCAGCTGGAGACACCAGGGAGGGTATGTTCCTGCTGCCACCACAGCTGTAAGGAAGACTTCAAGTCCCAAAGCTGGAGACAGGGACCTGATCAGGAGCCAGAGTCCCACTCCCCACAGCAAGGATGCTATCCAGAGGGATCCATGGGAATCATACAGCATCTGGAACCTTCTGCTCAAGCTGCAGGCTGTGGCAAGGACAGCTAGTTATACTCCATTCTTTGGTCGTCGTCCTCGGTAGCAAGACCCCTGATTTTAAGCTTTGCACATGTCCACCCAAAGACTACATTTTCCATCCACCCTAGAGGCTGGGTGCAGCTATATGATTAATTCTGCCCAATAGGGTATACAGAGACATGTCCTGGGTGACATGGGATGTGACTTTCGGGTGGCGGGGCGGCATGCCCTTCTTTCCCACTTCCGTACTTTAGCAGGCTGCAATGCCGCCGATATGGTGGCTGGGAGCTCTGGCAGCCATACGGCACCATGAAGTAGCAGCAATGTTTGAGCGGCACAATAAGATAGGAAGAGTCTGGATCTCTGATGATCACAGAGCCATCCTAACAAACGGAATATCACCCGACCTCCTTTATGTGAGAGAGAAATAAACATCTTATGTAAAACACCATTATTTGGGTTTTTCTGTGATTCATAACCAAACCTAATTCTGAGTATGCCCAGAGACAAAGGCAGCATCTGAGACTGGAACCTACACAGAGAGAAACTACCCTCTCCCCGTGTGAGTTTGTCCAGGGCTGGTGGCAAGAATGGATTGAAGGCTGGACTGCCAGCCCCCTACACCTTCAGAGAGCCACCAGGTAAACTCTGTGAAGATTTGCTGATAACTCTCGGGGCTGATACAGCCAGCAGGCGGCTGGTCTCAGTCCAGCTGCTGAATCCTTACTCTATGGCTCATTCACACCACAGAAAAGCCAGGGGCAAGTCAATGGGCTCCTCCTGCCTTACCCTGCCCCACTGCGTTTGAAGGCCCCATCAACGGTTTGCAAAGCCAGGTAGAGTTTGCAAAGGCTACTTCTGTTTGCAGAGTGTTAATGAAGGTTGCTACTAAGATAGCACATAACACAGTGGCTCCCACCATACATACATACAAGCCCAGCCAGAGATCCTGGCAGTACCAGCTAACACCTAGGGTCACCTGGGGCAGCTGGGCTCTTGGCCTCCGTGGGCACCTGTGATTCCGTTCCCTCCACCCATCTTGCAGTTGGTATCCCAGGGACCCAGGGAGTTCCATGTGGCCTCTCCCTGTGACCATCTTGGAACTGGGTCAGGGTCAGCCCTTTGGCCAAGGAAGGAGTAAAGGCTGTTACACCATCTCCCTTGCGCCATCCATCCTGGCCCTGCGTGGACCAAGGCCAGACCCAGGAGCAGCACCAGAGAGTAAACAACAGGGCCCACGCCCACTTCCCGAGGCCCCCATTGGCTTGCCCCTGGCTTTTCTGCGGTGTGAATGAGCCATAGAGTAAGGATTCAGCCGCTGGACTGAGACCAGCCGCCTGCTGGCTGTATCAGCCCTGAGATTTATCAGCAAATCTTTACAGAGTTTACCTGGTGGCTCTCTGAAGGTGTAGGGGGCTGGACAGAGGAAAATGGAGGGGAGGAAGAGATTGCTGAAGTGTGGAAGTGGCATGCTTTGTACTTAACACACTCCAGAAAGAGGACCTAGCATTCAAAACTTCCTCCTGGGAGCAAGGAGCAGGCCAGTGTGTTGGGTTAGGCACTGTGGTCCCAACCTGAGCTCACCTCGGACCTCTTTGTCCTCATGCCTGGCCCCACTGGGCTCTCCCACGAAGCCTTCACTCCCATGCCCACACCCCTCATACTCAGAAATGCTTGCCCCAGAAGGAACCAACCTGGGCTGCTGGAGTGCCCAGAGGAAGGCTCATTCTTGGCCAGTTCTTTATCTCCTTCTCAGCCAATGAAAAGAATAGCTGAAACTCTGAAGTCTACACTCAGGAGGTGGGAGGGGGAGTGGGGAGGGGACAAAAGTGAATAGGGTAGGGACAGGGGTGTTAAGAAGCCATGTTGGGAGCCACCTGGAGAGGTCTGGATGTGGGAAATACAAAAACAGAGTATTAGACCTCAGTTCAGAAACCACAGAACAGAATGGACAGTGAGGCCACAGAACAGAACAGACAGTGAGGCCACAAGCACGAGGGAGGGAAGGTAGGAGTGATGGCAACATGATGGAGACAGCCCAAGAAAGCTGGTGCGCTTTCTGCAGTAAGGAACTCATTGCTATTTTCCACCTCAGCCAGGCCACCCAAAGCCTGGAGGAGGAGAGAAAGGGGTGCCCTCAGAGCGTGACCCTTAAGGGTGCTGAGTTTGGAGCCAGCCTGCCTGTGTTGAAATCCTGGTTCCACAGCTTGCCAGCTCTGTGACCCTAGGCAAATCTTGCATCTGCAATTTATTTCCTCTGCAAAATGGAGACAAGAGCAGCTTCGATCTGCAGGAACGAAACGAGTGACTGTGCGCGCAAAGGACTGAGAAGTGTATATGTCAGCCTTGAGGAGGTGCCACGTGCGTGTCAGCTGTCATCTTCGTTCCCAGCCAGGCTGAGTGAACAAGAACAGGAGGAAAGCAGACGCTCTGGGGGCCGGCGGCTATGAGGCAGGCAGCGCCTTGGCTGACCCCCTCTCAGGGCTGGCCAGGCGGGAGGGCTGAGCAAGCGGTGACGCAGGATGGGGCCCTGCCCTTGGGGGGCTCCCAGGCTGATACTATTGCTCTGCTGGCCAGGATAAGGCAAGTGGACATGCATGACTCACAGGGAGCCTCGAGGCAGAGACTGGGAAGTGAGTGCCCAGTGTGCAAATGCAGGGCCCAGGGACTGCCCACCGCGGGTCCCACCATGCCAGGAGCAGGCAGACCTCTGGCCCCGGGCCACCTCTCCCCACCCTCTCTGACCGGTGAGGCAAGATCAGACTCAACATCACTGGGTTGTCCCCTTTAAAACAGCAGCATCTTTTATCCTTATCATCATTATTTATTATTGTTATTATTATTTATTGTTAGCATTTATTAAATGCTTATTATGTGCTAGGCACTGTTCTAAGCTCTTTACTTGTAGTAAGTTATTTACTCCTCCCATCGACTCCATAAGAAAAGAACTATTATTTGTAATGCTGCTTTATCTCGGGGAAACGAGGTCCTCAGTGGATGTTAAGGCCAAAGGTAGCCACCCGTTCCTGTGGGTGGTCACAGGAGTTGCCGCTGGCCCTCTGCAAGGGATAAATTCCCCTGGCCTGAGAGGCAGGGACACTCTTCCTTTAAGCCCTGTGTGATCTCAACCAGCCACTCCCCTTTCTGTGCCTCAGTTTCCTCACCTGTAAAAGGGGGCTGGCATCAGGGAGTCTGTATCTTACTACTTCTACTCCCTCAGCCTTGGACTGGATTGTGCTAATAAACATGTTTCAGAAGGGCAGTTTCCAACCCCACCCATGTCAATCCTCCTGGGCCCATGTTAAGCATTTGGATCCAAGGAAGGAAGTCTCTCTTTCTCTTGTCTCTGTATCTGTCTCTCTCTCTCTCGGTTACATACACACACACTCACAGGATCTGGAGGCAGAGAAGAGAAAATCTGCACAAAATTCCCCAGGCCCTGAGCCCCTCCCTCATGGCCTCGCCGATGCTGAAGCCCTGGCTGGAGGAATGGTATCCATTCACTTGAGGAGCCAGACCAGACAAAGAAGGACTTGACTCCTTGGAAGCCAGAGGACCTTCACGTCAGGGACGACAGCTATGCTGAGACTCCCATCTCCAGTTCCATCGGCCCTTACCTCACCCGGCCACGCCCCTGGGCTCCAGGCCTGGAGTGTGCTGCCCTGAAGTAGGCCCCACGGACCCCCCTTCCTCCACCCTCCCTAAACCACACACAGTGCTGGTCTCCACCCACACTGCCATCCCCAGGCCTCCCATTCCACTGTCTGTCCCCCAACCACCCACACACAGTGCTGGTCCCAGCCTCCAGCCTCACTGATGCTCTCTCCCACTCCCCAGGAGACAGGGCTGGATCCTGCATCTCCCGACCCTCCTTTGCCCCTTGCCAGCCAAAACTCATCCCCAGCTAAAATCATCCCCAAGGAGACAGTCCCACCCTTCCCCCAAGGCCTTCTCATCCCATCCCTAGGGACTTTCCCCAAGATTTTCAGTCCCTGCCCCACTCCAATCACAAAACCTCTCTCAACCTGTCTGGGAACCCATATCAGCTCACAGCCTGGCGGTAGGAAAAGCAACCAGGGTTGGGTACCTCCCACCCTGTGACCTGCTCCCCACACCCTACCAGCACATCATCCAGAAGCGTGAATGCAAAACCATCCAGACCCCTCCCAAGAGCCACAGACAAAGCCCTCTGCCCCCTGCTTCCCAATGGGTTTGGGACCCTGTTCAGCTTTTGCCCACACTCCAACCTTTCCACAACTTTATAGACCCTCATGTATTATTTCCTGGACTCAGGCAGTTGTATGTCTATATTCTGACTCTATCCCTTGCTGTGTGACATCTGAGAAGTCACATAACCTCTCTGAGCCTCAGTCTCCCCATCCATAAAATGAAAATCCTGAAAACAACCTCGGGATTGTTTTGATAAGTGTGGAGGAAGGGAGGTGGGGGAGTTGGTAACAGATGAGAAAGCATCCATGTCCTACCTTATACTTAATAGGGCTCAAAAATACTTGTGCCCCTCCTTTTTTTCTTCCTCTTGGTCTCAACCTTCTCCTCCTCCGCCCTCTTTCATCAGGAAGCTCATGAAGCCCAACTGTACCTTTTCCTCCAAGAAGTCCCCCTGGACCTGCCTGTCTTTTAGCCTCCAATGTGCTTGGGAGGGGCAGAAAATGATGTGGGGATGGAAGGAATATATTTTTCAAAGCTCTGTTTTGGAGAGGGCAGCTCCCAACCAGCCCACTGGCTGAGGCCTCTAAGGGTCAGGCTCTTGGCTTGGGGGCTCGGGGCCAGAGCAGAGGGGTGGGCGTGAGTCCTCAGCACCACTCTCTAGTTGTTACTCTGTCTTGGCTCCCTCTCTCCATCCACTCTCTGACTTTCTCTGAACCCCTGAACTCCATGCGCTGTGTCAACAGGCTCCTTCCGTCTTTGACTTCCAGTTTGATCATGCCTAAGAGGGGCCATGGTGGAAGGTAGGAGGAGAGAGCAGTTAGGGTTGTATCAGCCCTCTCTCTGCAGGCCCTGGCTTTGGGAGTGGCTGCACTCCCAGGGTCGTGGCATCAGCTGGGTGATGTAATAGCATCACCCTTGCCCTTCAGCCCCAGAGTAGTAATGACTCCCCACTGTTGCTGATCCCTGGGAGTCATACCGTGTCATGCACGTGGACCTGCCCACACTCTACACATAGTTTCTTCATTACATGCTCTTCAACGGGCCCTTGGAAAGTGCCATCTGTGCCCAGCAAGGACAGGACTGATCCCAACACCCAGTTCATCAATCTTTTACTCTTTCCCTGCGGCCTGCTGGGGGAGTGGGGCTCAAAGTACTGAATTAAAGTCATGGAAGAATCAATTCAGCCACCCTGACTAGGGAGTGACTTGCTCTGAGTGATGGCAAGAGGGTAGAGACCCAGGCAGGAGGCCAGGAAGACCCCGTCGCCCTTGCCTGTGGGGACAGTGGCAGAAGGGAAGGAACAGAAGCTCCCCCAAGCTGTGTTGTCAGCCCTGCAGAGAAGTCGGGCAGGAAGGGACAGACCATGTTCCCCACAAGGAACTCCTCCATCAGACTGGGGGCTTCACGGCATCAGAAACAATGCCTCCCCCATGTGACTAGGTGCTCCCTAGGTGCAGGGGCTATGTTTAACTCATCTTTTCCCTGTATCCCCAATGTCTAATTCCTCAGTGCAAAACTTAGAGACACAGAAGTGGATAAAATGTGATCCCTGCCATCTAGTAGGGAAGCAGATTCATGTAAAAGGCCCCACCAAGCAGTGCAGTCCATGTTGTGCTGGTGGGCCCGGGTTCAGTCCCAGGCCCGCCACTCACTCCTGTGTGACTTTGGCAAATCACTTCACCTTGGGTGACCAACTCATTTCATCTTTCCTCTCATCCTCACACTGTCCTGAGAAAGTACCATCTCCAAGGAACCCCCTTATTTCCAGGAAAAGTGGGACACTTGTGCCTCCTACTTAGCCTCCTTATGCCTCAATTTCCTCAAATATGAAGTAGAAATGCTAATAGCGGTATCTGCCTTATATGGAAAGCTGTTGTGTGGATTAAATGTGTTAATGTAAATCGAGAACCTAGTGTCTGGCACAGTGCGAGTTCTATACGATTTGTCTTCTCCATTTGAATTCCCCACAAGTGGATCCTGGGACAGGATCTGGCTGCAAATAGTTTATTTGGGAAATGATTCCAAGAAGCATGGAATTAAAACAAGAGAAGAAAAGGGAAGCAATGCAGACAGCATTAATGAGCAGGTGACCCCTGTGGGCAGTTGCGCTTCTTCCCACTGGAGACCTCTGCAAGCCTGCATAGAGCATGGCTTACAGTTGTCCCCTCTGAGGGGTAGAGAGCTGGGGGCATATATTCCCCAAATCCCATTCCTCATCACTTGGAGTAGGATGGTGTTAACTCCCCAGCATTTGCGGATTGGAAACCTGCAGCGTACATGAGCATGGTGGGTGCAGAGCAGGCAGGGCACTGTCAGCGTCTGCTGCGTATATGTCAACCATTCCTGTAACGTACAAGAGGCATGAGGGCAGACAGGAACACCCACTTGACTATGGGAGAGGGGAGCCAAGGCAGGACGGGATTACATCTGGGTGAGCTTTGAAGGATGTGTAGGAGTTTTTCATGCAGAGGAGAAGGCAGGCCTTGTAATGGTGGGTGCAGAATAAATGTTTAAATGAATGCCTAGTAAGTTGAGAGTGATTCAAATGCTTGAGCTAGTGGGGCTGACTCAGTGCTGGAGAGCCATAGGTGGTCAGAAGGAGAGGTGATACAGTCAGCCTGGAGGCATCAGGAAATTCTGGATCAAGGTATGAGGACCTGAACTGGTCCCTGATCAGCAGGTAGGGAGGAGGGAGAGTAGGCCAGGTAGAAGAACCTCAAGAGCTAGGCAGAGGAGTTGGAATGAGGCGGGACAGAAGGAGTGCTAAAGACAGGGAAGAGAAGGGAAGGAAAGGGAAAGGTAAATGGAAAAGAAAGGAAGAAAGAGAAGGAAACAACTGCACTTGAGGAAGAAGAAGAGACACAGGACTCTATATCACAGGGGTAGAAGGAGAACCATGGAGTCTGGCATCACACAGGTCAAAGGAAGAGAGAGCAATGACATGGTGGCATTGCATTCTCAAGTCCTGAGCCCTACCCAAAGTGGAGGCCAAAGCCATCTGGAACACTTTCCAGGACAGGTGAGCCCTGAACCACCAGGAGACTACTGTGAGCCCAAGAACATGAGCTTCATGGGAAGAAGCCTGCGGGGACCCTGGGAGTAAGAGTGAGCTGAGGGCAAGGCACTGTCTGCAAGCCAGAAGGGAGGAGGGTTCCAGAGGTTATTACCAGAGCTGTACAAATATTGTTGTTTTGACTGGTGGTGGAGATTGTTTTATCTTTTTCCCCAGGAACCACAAGTGTGATGTGCGGGCTCATTTTAGAACAAGACACCACAGGGAGAGCAACAGCCTCTGGCCTCTCCTTCCCCACTTCTCCTGGTGAGATAGATGCTTGCAGGCACACGCACACACACACACACACACGATCCACTAAAAAGTAACCCAAACCACAAATGTTCGATCCACCAATGCCAAGGCTCTGCTGGAAATTCCTAACTTCTTGTGATGGTAAGAATACCACTCCCCGACTTTTTTAAATATGTAAAGCAATGACAACAGTACCTGGAATGTAAAAAAAGGCCAAAAACAAAAAAACAAAAAAAAAACGCATGAATTCATTAGCTATTATTTAGAGGCTGAAAAGCTCAGCGGCTAAGAGCACAGACAACAGAGCCACATTATGTTCGGCGCTCAGCTCCTCCGCTCACTGCTGTGTGACAGACTGTGGAAAGGTGCTTAACCTGTCGGTGCCTCGGTTTCTCCACCTCTAACATGGGGATAGTAATAGTACCTCCCACACATGGTTGCTAGGATAAGGGGGTTAATGCATGGAAAGAGCTCAGAAAATGGTCTGCCTCAGACATCAATAAACATGAGTCATCATCTCATCACCTCCTGCCCATGGAAGGAAGAAGAAATGACCCCCAACCCACCTAAGCCTATGTCACAAACTCCCACTACCTTGAAACCAACTATGCCTTGGGCAATAGTGTCCTGAGACTGGGAGAATGGAGGCAGGGAGAAGGAGAGAGAGAGAGAATATGAGTGACACCCAAAATTCATGCATCCAACGGAAATACCAGATGCTCAAAGGGCTTGATTCCAAGATTGAGTGAACCTCCTGTTTTCACTCCAGAACTCCATCTGGGGCCTGGGGCCATGATCTCTCTGCCTACCCCTAGTAGGGAGGAGGGAGGTCTCATCCAATCCAGAGGAGACCCTGCTTGTTTAAGTTAAGCTAAGTTCCAAGGCAGAGCCGGCAGGTGAACTGAGGTCTAGATCTGGTCATGGTTAGATTATTATTCTTTGTTGGGTTTGTCTGGGGAGAGAGGAGGTGAAGTGTGCACCATTTTTAGGTTTGGCTTGCAGCAGTGGCTCTCAAACTGAGTGTGCACCTGTATGACCTGGAGGGCTTATTCAACTGCACATCGCTGGCCCCACCCCAAGTATCTGATTTCTAAGATAATTTGCTTTTCTAACAAGTTTTCATGCTGATCCTGCTGGCCCAGGAAGCATGCTTGGAGAACCACTGGTTTAGGAGATGAACAGACCTAGAGAGACTTTGTCTGAATCCCAGTTCCACTCCTAGGAGCTGTGTGACCTTGGTCAGTCTCTTATACTCTTGGGCCTCAGTCTCCCTCCTTTTTTTTTTTTTTTTTTTTTGAGACAGAGTTTCTCTCTGTTGCCCAGGCTAGAGTGCAATGGCATGATCTCGGCTCACTGCAACCTCCACCTCCTGGGTTCAAGTGATTCTCCTGCCTCAGCCTCCCAAGTAGCTGGGATTGCAGACATGTACCACCACGTCTGGCTAATTTTTGTATTTTTAGTAGAGACGGGGTTTCTCCATGTTGGCCAGGCTGGTCTTGAACTCCCAACCTCAGGTGATCTGCCCACCTCGGCCTCCCAGAGTGCTGGGATTACAGCGTGAGCCACCACACCTGGCCAGTCTTTTAAAAATTTAAAATTTTAAAATTGACATTCTAATACTTGTCCTCAGAGTAGCTGTGCAGATTCAATGAGGACATGGAGGTGAAGTGGCCAGCACAGTGCCCAGCTCCCCATAAGTACCCACAGTGACTATTGCTATTATTCCTTCAGTGGCTGGGACTGGGGTTTTGCTCAGGTATGTGCTCTTCCTAATTAATGATGTTCCCCCCAGTCATCAGCCAGGCACATGGCCTCCCAGAATAAAGATCACATTTCCCAGGCACCCTTGAGGCAGTGTCGCCTTATGATAAGTACAGACTGATGGGTTGTGTATTAGACGGGATATTGGTTTGGCTACTAAAACCAGAGACACCCAAAATAGTAGCAGCCTAAGTAAAGGAGAAATGTATTTGTTTCTAATGTAGCGTAAGAGTGTATGGCCCTTGTATCTTGTTGGTCTCTCATTCTCAATATAAGACCTTCATCTCATTATGTAGGATGGCTGCTGCCACTCCTGCCATCACACCCACATCCCAGACAGGGGGAAGCGGAAAGGAAGATCATACTTCTTCCCTCTTAGGTCACAAGTAGTAGCTGTAAATATCATATCTATTCACACTCTACCGGCTAGAACTTAGTCACATGACCACATCTAGCTGTACAGGAGGCTGTAAAATGCAGTCATCAGTTGAGCCGCTCTATGACCAGTTAATGCTATTATCAAATGCTATGACTATGTAAGGAAGGGAGAATGGGCACAGCATTTACCACAGGATGTAGTCAGCAGTTGTGTGTACAACCACTGGGGATTGTCCTTAAAGGGAGGGGCATCCATCCCATTTCAGCCCTTCTTTCTTCCTGTTGTTGGAATGTAAATGTGATTCTCTGAAGTTCTTTGTCTGCCTAAAGTCTGGACCTCCCAAAGAAGGAAACAATTACCTCCAGTCCCTTCCTGAGTTTTCATTAACCGAACCCATTTCTCAAGAAGGAAGACCAAAGTCTGTCAACAAATCTAGATAGGCTTTTGTCAGAAGCCCTTGTCTGCTCTTCGGGCCCTTGTCCTAGACCCTTGTATCTTCTTCAAGACCATTGAACTCTCCCTAGCAACCATTTATTCCCCCTTACCAGAATTCCTCTTCTCCCCACTACCATAAACATGTTTTGCCAGGATCCAAGCCTCCATTCTCTCTGTAAACTCAAGATGGTACACAAGCTTCTGTACCCCATTGGGAGACTGGGTCTTCATTCTGAAGGCTCCTGGGTATATATGGTAAGTAAATTTGTTTGCCTTTTCTCCAATTAATCCACCTTTTATGAGTTGATTTTTCAGCAAACCTTCAGCAGGCCAAGGGGAACTTTCCCTTAGCCCCTACAGTAGTTTGCCATGGTAGACTAAAGAAAGCCCCAGTTCTTCATCCCTCCCAGGATCCCTGCCCTTTGTCATGTGACTTCTCACTCAGACTATATGAGCTTGGCCATGGGATTTGCTTTAGCCAATTGGGCTTGAAAGTATTTGTGAAATTGACTTGTTTATTCTCAATCTCTCTCTCTCTTTTTCCCTCTCTCCCATAGCCACAAGGACATTTCTGGACTGAACTGCTAGAGGAAGATAGAAAGACATAGTGCCACTGGACATTTCATTTTGGCCCACAGTAACCAACACCCACAGAATGGAACTGCCCATGGGTACCCTTAGTGGGAAACAGGGATAAAAATGAAACTACTGCTTTCTCAACACCTACCGTGTGCCCGGAAATGTTAACCCATTTCAGTGAGATGGTGATGTTGGGGCCAGCATTCAAGCCAGCCTCCAGCCTGACTTGGAAGCTCTGGGTGTTCACACCACCTGGCAGTGCCTCCAAAGACAGCCTCTAACCCTGCTTCCTCATCTGGCCACACTCCTCACCCACTCCAGCACCAAGTCTGACCCCAAAACATCTCTGCGAAGGCAGACCTCCATGTTACAAAGTCCAGGAGACACTTTCCAACCTCACCTTACTTGCCCCTCCCAGCAGCTTGGCATCTGTGTGGCTGCGGGTCTCCTGGGTTTCCTCCTGCCTACCTGGCCACACCTTTTCAGGTATAGCACGATAATCTGTCTGTATTTTTTCCCTCTTTCCTTATTTCGTTTTTTCTTTGCTGTCTTCCTTTCTGTCTCCTTCTTTCCCGTCTTGGTTTTTTCCTTCCTTCCTGAAATGGAGGACAACTGTCCCTCTTTGTCCGGCAAAGAGTCACTTCTGGAGAGCATTTAGATACTCAAATGTTGGGCAACGAAGCATCCATTGTTCTGAGCTTAGGGGAAGAGGCGGATCAATTTGCATAAATCCTTTGAGATATTCAGGGAGAGGAACGTGCAGTACCAATTTATAATAGTGACCTGTGGCCTTGAGATTTGTGGACATATTTGGGCTATATAGCTCTAGTTCTCCCTGGTGCTGAAACTCAGGACTTAGCCCTTCAGGGCTGAGTAAATCTCTAAGAATCTTGATAGTTACAGATAAGGGAGTTGCAGAGGAAGACACTAGAGACCCTATAATATGGCCGGTGGAGGCTGGAGCCCTTAACTGGAATTTCCATTGCCAGCTCATCTCTTCTGTAAACCTTGATTTTCCTCAAGGCTCAGCCTTAGGCCATCTTCTTTTCTCATTCTCTGTTTGCTCCCTAAGTCATGAAGTACCCTGCCAAGATTTCAACGACTAACTACAGTTCGGTATCTCTCAAATTGTTATCTCTGAATCAGATTTCTCCTTTGAGTTCCTAGAGCTAAGCAGTCAGCATCATCCCCTTCTGCATCATCTCGTGGTTCAAGATGGCTGCTTGAGCTCCAGCCATCTAGTCTGCATTCAGTCAGAAAGGAAGAAGGAAAAAGGGGAGAAGAACACACGCCACACTCCACACCATATTAAGGAGATTTCTTTATTAAACAGCCAGTGGAACAGTTTCTTACATTTCATTGGTTAGAACTTGGTAGCACAGTCACATCTCCCTTCAATGGAAACTGGGAAATGTAATCTCTTAGCAGGTGACAAAGTGCCCAGCTAAATAGTGAGATTATGTTATGAAAAGGTAAAAGATTGAATAGTGGGAGAAATCAGGAGTTTCTACCACAATGCCCCAGGTCATAAACATGATCTTACCTCCAAAACAGGCCCAGACAGGGAAATCTATAGAGGGTAAAAGTAGATTAGTAGTTGCTTAGGGCTGGCGGTGGGGAAAGAGGGGTGGAATAGGAAGTGATAACAAGGCCGGGCACCGTGGCTCATGCCTGTAATCCCAGGACTTTGGGAGGCCAAGGTGGGTGGATCACCTGAGGTCAGGAGTTCAAGACCAGCCTGGCCAACATGGTGAAACCCCATTTCTACTAAAACTACAAAAATTAGCCGGGTGTAGTGGCGGGCACCTGCCTGTAATCCCAATTACTAGGGAGGCTGAGGCACGAGAATCGCTTGAACCCTTGAAATCTGGAGGCAGAGGTTGCAGTGAGCTGAGATTGCACCATTGCACTCCAGCCTGGGTGACAAAGTGAGACCCTGTCTTAAAAAAAAAAAAAAAAAAAAAAAAAAAAAAAAAAGGAAGTGATAACTAAAGGATACAGGGTTTCTTTTTTTTTTTTTTTGAGATGGAGTTTCGAGCTCAGGCTGGAGTGCAATGGCATGATCTCAACTCACCGCAACCTCCGCCTCCCAGGTTCAAGCAATTCTCCTGCCTCAGCCTCCCGAGTAGCTGGGATCACAGGCATGCACCACCACACCTGGTATTTTTGTATTTTTAGTAGAGACGGGGTTTCTCTATGTTGGTCAGGCTGGTCTCAAACTCCTGACCTCAGGTGATCCGCCCGCCTCAGCCTCCCAAAGTGCCGGGATTACAGGCGTGAGCCACCACGCCTGGTCCAGGGTTTCTTCTTGAGGTGAAGAAAGTGGCCAGGAGTAGTTGCTCATGCCTGTAATCCCAGCACTTTGGGAGGCTGATGTGGGAGTAGAGCTTGAGTCCAGGATTTCAAGATCAGCATGGGCAACATGTTGAGGCCCCATCTCTACAAAAATAGAAAAATATTAATGGAGCATGGTGGCACACACCTGTGTTTCTAGGTACTCAGAAGGCTAAGGCAGGAGGATCTCTTAAGCCCAGGAGGTTGAGGCTGCAGTGAGCCGTGATCTTACCACTACCCTCCGGCCTGGGAAACAGAGGGAGAACCTGTCTCAAGAAAAAAGAAAGTGTTCTAAAATAGACTGTGTTGAAGTTGGCGCATATCTATGAATTATACTAAGAACCATTGACTTGTACAATTTAAATGGGTAAACTGTGTGGTATGTATATTATATCTCAATAAGCCCATTTTTAAAAAAACAAAACCCAGGATAAACTTCAGGAGGATGGGACTTTGCTGGCTCCTGACTGTCTCTGGCGTGTGGTGGGCACCCAGGAGCTGTTTTGTGACTGGTAAATGAATGAATGCTTGACCTCTTTCTCCCAACCCCTCACTGCCAATTCAGTGCAAAATCCTATTGTTTGACCTCTAAGTTCTGGCCGCTTCTCCCCAGCTTCACTGCCACCACACAGTTTCACACTACCATTTTCTCCATCTCACAAGAGCCCCCTCCCATCCATTCTCCACGCAGCTGTCACAGAAGCCTTCTAAAAAGACAGAACTGATCTGTCCTGCCTCTGCCAAAAATGCCTCAATAATTTCCCATTGCTCCCAGGACAATGTGCAAAACCCCAAACATGGCCTCCAGGCCACCTTGCCTGCCTTGGCTTCTCTACCCACCTTGCCTGCCTTGGCTTCTCTGTCACCACCATACTCTGCTCTCCCCTCTCTGCAGTAGGTATCAGCTCTCCTGGTTCCTCAGACACTGCCTAGAACATGGGCAGAGCCTCCACTCACCCCATCCCACACACCCACTCTCCTCTCCAGTAGAGCTCAGCTCCAGGCCGTCTCCTTACAGGGCTTCCCAGAAAGAGGACATAACCCCCTTCGTAGGTCCTCACATCTCCCTGAAATCTCATGGCACTTACCATACAAGCTTGTCATTATATATCTATTTGGGTGTTTATTTCAATTCAACTCAACCAATATTTATGGATGACCTGCATGCCAGGTCCTCTTTCACAACACCTCCTCCTGGTCCCAACCCCAACCTACAAGGGCTCCCTGTCTGCCTCTGCCCCTTTGCCCCTGAGAGGCCAGGACCAGCCCAGCCAGTAGACTCCTGGGCAGATAATGACAGCAAAGACACAACAACTGGCCAGGCACAGTGTCTCACACATGTAATCCCAGCACTTTGTGGGGGCCGAGGTAGGTGGATCACTTGAGGCCAGGAGTTCAAGACCAACCTGGCCAGTATGGCAAAACCCCATTTCTTCTAAAAATACAAAACTTAGCCAGGCATGGTGGCAGGCACCTGTAATCCTAGCTACTTGGAAGACTGAGGCAGGAGAATCACTTGAACCCAGGAGATGGAGGTTGCAGTGAGCTGAGATCGCACCATTGCACTCCAGCCTGGGCGACAGAGCAAGACTCTCTCAAAAACAAAAACAAAAACAACAAAAAGATGCGATAACAACTGCCACCCAGTCCAGCCTTTCCAGGGCCCGACTGGCCCAGCAGTCAGGGCCAGTGAGGAGTGGATGGGCAGAGCATGAGCTGGGCACCTGGACAAGTTCTAGATCAGCTCTGCCACTGGCTGGACATGAGGCCTTGGGCCAATCCCTGCCCTCCCTGGACTTCAGTGTCCTTATTTATAAAAAGAGTCTCTCGGTCTGACTTAGGAGAGTATTCTTTGAATCAATGACCAAGATCTTTATAAAAAGTTCATGATGACAGGGCTTCGGGTTTCACTCATTCACTCTTCAATCATTGATCATTGATTCATTCATTAATCGCCATATATTTATCAAGCATCTCCTCTATAACAGGCCTTATTCTAAGCTGAGTTGTCACAGGGACCAAGACAATGACAGGCAGGGCCTATTGAGGATACAGATATGGGGCCACGGACACAAACACATCAACAGGCAATCCCAGTTCTCTGTGTGAAAGGAAAAATATAATGCTCTTTATTCTTTTTTTTTTTTTTGAGACAGAGTCTCACTCTGTCGCCCAGGCTGGAGGGCAATGGCGCGATCTCTGCTCACTGCACCCTCCGCCTCCCGAATTTAAGTGATTCTCCTGCCTTAGCCACCTGAGTAGCTGGGATTACAGGTGCTGGTCACCACACCCAGCTAATTTTTGTATTTTCAGTAAAGACAGGGTTTCGCCATGTTGGCCAGGCTGGTCTTGAATTCCAGTCCTCAGGTGATCTGCCCACCTCGGCCTCCCAAAGTGCTGGGATTGTAGGCATGAGCCACTGCACCTGGCCATAATATAATGTTCTTTATTTTCTAATAATGCCATCTTTATTTCAAGTGCTGCCTCAAATGAGGTAGAAGGAGAATATATCTGTTGTCAATGCTACCTACTCCTTTTCTGCCATCACCTCCTTTCTTCTAGTCCAGGAAAAGTATTTATCAAGTCAAGGAAGGGATGGGGAGCAGGGTGGGATTCAGTTACTGTGGATATGTAACAAAAAAATTCACAATTCAGGCAGGGCTCAGTGGGGACACTTCTGTTCTGCTGGGCATCAGCTGGGGAAGCTGGAAGGCTGCAGCAAGATCATCTGAAGATTCACTCACATGCCTGGCTCTTGGCTGAAAACTTAGAACATGTACACGTGGCCTCCCCATGTGGCCTTGGCTTCCTGACAACACGGCGGCTGGTTTTCAAGGGTGAGTATGGACAGAAAGAGAGAGAGAAGCTGAACTGCTGCAATGACCTACCCTGGGAAGATTAGGCTTGCGCCACATTCTGTCCACCTAGCCATCTCAAGATCCCACTCAGCTTCAATGGGATGAGGAAATATCCAACTCTTGATTGGAAAGGTTCTGGAAGAGCATGTGGAAAAGAAACTATGGCCATGGCCACATTTGAAAAATACAAGCTACCACAAGAGTGGGGAATGGTCCAGTTTACTTTTTTTTTTTTCTAATGTCTCCCCCTTTTTTTTTTTAATGACTTAAACCTTTCAGTTCCCCTAAGGGCTTAGGATTCAGGACACAAAGTCCAGTGACTTTTCTGCTTTCTGCTTTGTCATGGTCCTCCTGAGGAAATAAGGACCTCAGTTAACATCTAGCAAGTAACACCAACCAGGTGGAAAAGTGCTCTGAGAGCCACCCTGGCTTGAGGAATTGGGAAGCTGGGAAGGGAGGAGTAAGGAGAAAGTGGCCTGGAAGAGACAGGTAGGGCAATGAGGGAGAGAGGGACGTCAGGGTAGATGCTAAGTGCTCCATGCAGGGAGGGAACAGCATGTGCAAAGCTGCTAAAGGAAAAAAAGAAGAAGTCAGCATTGAGACAGAGCTGAGAGACGAGGAGGGCGAGATTGGCAAACCAGTTAAACTTTATATGAGGAGTCTGGTGTGAAGTCATGGAAGGAAGGGTTTTAAGCAAAAGAATGTGATAAGATTTGTATAAAGCCTACCTTGAATAAAGTGAAATGGATTCAAGAAGCATTTGAGAAGCAGAAATATTGGGTCTTGTTGATGTATTGGGTATGGAGGAGGGAAAGGGAAGCTTCCCCCAGGTGCTCACAGCACCTCCTTCTCAGGGTTTGCCCAGATTCTGGCCAGGAGGCCACAGCCACTGCCAGGAGCCATCACAGCCCACTGCATGCCTGCAAAGGCGGGCCATGGCAGGACAAGACCTCCTGGAATGGGATGAGACATGCACTCCCAACTGTCCACGGCTTCACTAGGGCCTTCATCTGTGAGCAGGATTCCCGTCTGTTCTCTCCCCAGGAGCAGAGCTCAGTAGCCTCTGACAAAGGGACTTCTCAGCCAATGATGCAGGAGTAGAGGCCTAGCAGGCTGGAGGGCAGTGGGGAGGAGGAGTGGGCTGCAGGGCACCCTGCAGCCAGAGAGCACCCCTGGGTGAACAGGTGACCCAATCTGCCTTCCACAGGAATCACCAGGAAAGGTGAGGCCAGGAAGGATAGAGACGCTTCTTGCACACCTGAGTGGGGAGATACGTCTGCATTGGGACAAAATCTGAAGTTACCTGGGCCCCTGGGCCACCTGCTCTGGGCACCCAGCACTAGCACCATTGTGCCCAGGGCAGCAAAGCCACAGGATGAATGTGTCCCACCTTCCTAGAGCAGCAATTTGGCTCAAAGAATGTGAGGAAAATATTATTTTCACATTAAACAGTATGATGAAGTAGAATGTAAGATGCCTGTGTGGATATTCAATAAATGGAAGACTTGCGATCCCACTGGTGCTCTGGGTTGGCTGTTTTGAGCCAAGCCCACCCCCACACACAAGCCTTCAGGGGAATGTGGTCTGGCTCCTTCAGGTGCCTCTCTGGTGGAAAAGTCTGAGGAAGATCACAGGCTTCGTTAACACCTGCAGTCCCGAGGATGGCTCTGCAACAGGATCTGCTGCTGCTGCTGGGAACGAATAGCGGTGTGTGGAAGGGGCCCCCCGGCCACACAGGTGTCACCTCAAGGAGCAGCTCCCGGTCACCCACAGCACTGAGAGGTGGTGGAAGTGTTGGTAGTGTCTCTCACTGGTGGAAGGTGACCTCTCCTGGAGCTGGTCTAGGCTCCCAGCAGGTCGTTCCTGTCACCTATCCTGCCACGGCAGCGCAAGTCAGTTCTCTCTAGCCGGCAGCTCCCACTGGGGATTGCAGCCAAGGTGAGTCCAGGTGGACTTTAGTCAGCCAGCAGTGGAGAGGAGACGGGAGAGAAGCCCTTCCTTGCACAGTTGACTTGGGCTCTGGTTTTGCTGGCAGTGCCCAGTTCTGGCACCTTTGCCCCCGGTCAATGAGTACCAGGGTGGCTCTGGGTCAGAACAGTGACCAAAGGACTGGGTGGGAGTGGACAGGTAGTGGGAGGGGCAGTGAGAGATGCAGGAAAGGGCTGCAGCCCTTTGTGGTCTGACTGAGAGAAGGAGAAAGGAATGAAGAGCAAGCACAAGCACAGGGGAGAAATGAGGGACTTTCTGTGTCGTCATCTTTTCCTGGTGTGAGGAGAGACCCCACCAGGCGGACCCAGGCCATCTGCTCTGCTCTAGTCCGTGGGCCCAATAGGACCTCTGCAGAGGTACCCAATGGCCCATGGCTACAGTGGACCTGGTACAGAAGAAAGAGAGCTGTACCCACTCCTCAGGAAGCCCCAATAGAAGGGATAGAACGAAGATACAGCCCCGTCCTCAGGGAGCCCTAGTCTCAGGGGAGACGCAGCCCCGTCCTCAGGGAGCTCCAGTCTGAGGGGATACGCAGCCCTCTCCTCAGGGAACCCTAGTCTGAGGGGAGCGGTCTCCTTAGGTCCCTGAAAAGGCCCTTGCCTCCGTCACCACCTGTACTTCTGTGGCTTTGCTCCAAATTCATATAAACTGAGATGGGAAATCCCAGGAACTGAAACACTGTTAATCACCCTTTATTATTGCCCTTCCCTGGGTGACTCAGCCGTAGGAAAATCACAGCTCCTGAAGTGAACCCGGAAAGAAAACTGAAAGGGAGAGTGATGAGTGAGAGTCAGCTACTGCCACAGCCTTGGCAGCCACACAGCCTTATCCCCAGAGGTTGCTGCTCTCAGCTGGTCACAGGCAGCTCCTGTACGGACAGAGGCAATGGGGTGGGTCTGGGCCAGGGGACGCCCAGTCCCCAGGGAGCCCCTGCAGTAGGGCTGGCCCTAGATCCATGCAGGGGCCAGTGCACAGTGGTGAAAGCCTGGGGTGATCTCAGGGCCAGTGATTTGCTGTCCAAGCCTCTGACTCCTGCCCTTCCTGACTCAACCACATCCGGTTTGGGCTCTCACAGGCTCCCACCTGGAACGCCCTCTCTTCCCTCCTGCGTGCCACACCCCACTCTCTGGCAGCCCCTGATGTCCTCCTCAGAGCTGTCCTCACACCCTCTGTCTCAGCCCTTCTGGGTACTTGCTGTCACCTGACTGACTTCGGGTATGTGGGGTCTTTTGTCTTTTCTTCTCACTTGGACCCTGAAGCCTCAAGAACAGGTGCTTCCTGCAACAGAAGGTGCTCAGCCCTTAGGAAAACCTGAATGAAGGAAGGAAGGAAAACCAGAACCCAAACTTTTAGTTTTCTTGGCAGACCCAGAGATTGGGGGCCATGAAATGCTACGGGACACTGACCTGGCTGCCTTTCCCTAGGAGTGTGAGAGGACAACACTTCTCCAAGCTAAAAGGGGCTTAGAAATCACTTGAAAACAAGCTCTTTTGAGGGGAAGGGCCTGCCAAGGCCACCCTGCTTGCCAGCAGCAGAGCGAATGCTCATGCCGGGGTCCGCTGCCTCATTCCCTCTGCCTGACCCTCCACCCTTGTACCTGGACCCTGGGCTTTGGGCCAGGCTGAAACCCAGAGCAAGACATACTGTTCTGTGCTACTCCAGTGGGGCGAGGCGGGCAAGGCAGCCATGGCAGTGGCTGACCTGCTCCACCCACGGTGGGCACATTTCATCACCATGAGGGCTGGTAGCTTCTGTGGCCCAGGGAAAGCTATGCTTTGCAAACACTGAGCTACCTGGATCCCCATCCTAGTTCTTATGCAAGCACTCGGAACATTCCAGCCCCAGCCAGTGGTGAGAGCACAGCTGCCTGGATACCCTTCTCCTGCCAAGGCAACTCCTGGGGTCACTGTAGCCTGAGATCCTGGCATGGGCTGCTCAGGAGGGGTCCTGCCCAGTTTTTCCTACTGCCAATGGCAGCAGTGGTTCCTACTGCTGATGGCAACGGTGTTTGGAGATAATCATAAAAATTATGATTCTAGGTTACTCTACCTGGCACTTCACAAATATTTTATCACCTAGTCCTCTTATGAACCCAATGAGGTAGCTACTGTTATTATCCCCATCTTTCAGGAGAAAGGCATTGGGGCCTGAAAGAGGCAGAGACCTGCCCAGCTGGCACAGCCAGCATGTGGTGGAGTCGGAACTGCCCAGCTCCAGACCCTTGTTTTCCCTCACTGCACTGCCAGTGACCCAGCTGCTGCCACACCCTCCACCCTCGAAAGTGCTCCCAAGGAGAAGGCCACCTGAACTTCGGGCACGAGAAACAAGCCCTCTGGATAAGTTACAAAATGCTACAGGTGCTGGGGAAATAGGTGGTGCCAGGACCCTCTGCTTAGCCATAAACAGTGCATATTGAAACCCACTTAGGTCGGGTGTGGTGGCTCACACCTGTAATCCCAACACTTTGGGAGGCCGAGGTGGATGGATCACTTGAGGTCAGGAGTTTGAGACTAGCCTGACCAACATGGTGAAACACCACCTCCACTAAAAGTACAAAAAGTAGTCAGACATGGTGGCACGTGCCTATAGTCCCAGGTACTCAGGAGGCTGAGGCAGGAGAATCACTTGAACTCAGGAGGTGAAGACTGCAGTAAGCCGAGGCTGAGATCGCACCACTGCACTCTAGCCTGGGTGACAGACTGAGACTCTGTGTCAAAAAAAAAAGAAAAAAGAAAAAGAAAAAGAAACCTACTTAGGATCTCCCCTCTGCCTGATTCACCTGGTAGGGAAAGAATAGAGATGAGAACTAGCATTTGGCATCAGAGAAGCATCCACTGGGTGCCAGCCCTGGGACAGGCACTTATAAGATGATGACATTCAGCCCCAGGCAGAGCAGGTAATTTGGAAGTTCTTCTGTGTTTGAACCATCTGTGTGATGTCCTGAGGGCAACAGCCTCTACTGAGGGTGCTCAGGGCTCCACCCTTTGATCTTTCCTTCTCAATCCTATGATTAGAGACCATGATCAAGACACACCTACCTACTGAGTTTCGAGGCCAGCAGGGTGGGCTAGCTAACACGGTGGAAGACAGGCTAACACGGTGGAGGTCAGGATCTGGATGGCAGTCTGCCCCATCAATATGAGTTGGTGTCCTTCAACATTTCCTACAATGGCCATCGAGGCCCTATTTGTGCCAGGCCCTGGACACCCGAATGGACAATAAGGGGTCACAGTCCTGGATGCAAATTGAGGGGGCTGAGTAGAACCACAAGAGCTATTGCCAGCTTCAGAGGCCACCCCCAGGATAGAATGATTAACTTGTGGGGAGAGTCAAGAAATGGTGTACAGGAGAGAGGCTTATCTGAGCCCAATTTTGAAAGACAAATAGAATAATAGGGTTCATGCCCATGTAACCGCAGGATTCGTGTGAGAATCAGATGAGACAATGGGGACAGAATCTTTTAAATCTTTTAAAAAAATTTAAAAACAACTTCTATATTTCCACTGGTTAGGAAATTGAAGCCCAGAAAGGTGGTATGACTTGTTCAAGGTCAACCAATGATTTAGAGGCAAATGCAAGACTCAAGACAGACCTTCTGATTCCAGCACTGTGTTCTGGCTTGTATTAGTCCATTTTCACACCGCTATAAAGAACTGCCTGAAATTGGGTAATTTATAGAGAAAAGAGATTTAATTAACTCACAGTTCTGCATGGCTGGGGAGGTCTCAGGAAGCTACAATCACGGCAGTAGGGGAAGCAGGCACGATCTTACATGGTAGCAGCCGAGAGAGAGAGAGAGTAGGAGGAACTGTCAAACACATAAAACTATCAGATCTCGTGGGAACACACTCACTATCACAAAAACAGCATGGTGGACACTACCTCCATGATCCAATCACCTCCCACCAGGTCCCACTCTTGACACATGGGGATTATGGGGATTACAATTCGAGATGAGATTTGGGTGGGGACACAGAGCCAAACCATATCATAGTGCCTCTATCTGACTTCCATTGCCAAAACTGCTTGTCTAAGTATCTTGTTTATGAATGTTACTATAGAGTGGTGGCCCTTTACACTGTAGTATGAATTAGTGGCCAGCATGCTTGACAGAGAGCGCAGAACAGGGCAGTGAGGGAAATGTAAAAGTGGGAAGAGAGGTTGGAGATGAGAAAGAGACAAGTTGGGAATATGTACGGCTTGGGGCCAGGAGGAACATTAAACTTCCTAGGGGACAGGTCTGTCCCCCATTTAACATTAAATTAAATGGGGGGACAAGGAGGTTTGCATGGAAGTAGGAAGAGAGCTCAGGAAACAGAGGTGAGGGTGCCAAACACAAACTTTACTATATGATCTGAAGGCCCTGTGTCCAAACCCTTCCTCCCCAGAGTGAGGAGCTGGGCCTGGGGTAAGACAGGAGAGACCTATCCTATGGGCCCTCTCTGAGCCTCCAACTCCACTGAGAGCTGTCTTGGTGGGAAATGGGAGTCTTACCTCCATATTCCCTTCCTTGTACAGAAGGGAAGAGGAAAATAAATAAGAATAGGAGATCTTCATTCAGGCTTCATGGGCCATCCCTGCCCCCACCTGGAGAGGAGGCTTGCAGTGACTCTTCCTTGTTTACTAGAAACCATAAGCTGGCAGTGAGGATTCTTGTTCATTATACCAAAGTGCAGAGTCTAGAGCCTCATCCCCCAAGTTAACTGGGCTCAGAGGATAATCCAGTCTTTTTTTTTCCTTATCTGTCTTCATTTTTGTTGACTTGGCCCACTCCACCCTCTCTCCACCTACATGATCAAGCCATAGAAGCAAATTTGCAGAAGACAAAACAAACAAAAATGTAAAGCAGAAAATTTGAAATGCTCATTATTCCACTCCCTAAGTGAATAAATTATTGGTTAACACTTTGGCACACTTTCTCTCTGTCTTCGTACCGGAAACATACCTGTATATTTCCCAGGAGACCAGATGGCCTGCGTAAAGTCTTCATATGCAGCTCCCTGACTCATAGGGGTGTAGGGAACAGTTTTCTTTTCTTTTCTTTTCTTTTCTTTTTGAGATGGAGTTTCGCCTTGTAGCCCAGGCTGGAGTGAAATGGCATGATGTCGGCTCACTGCAACCTCCGCCTCCCAGGTTCAAGCGATTCTCCTGCCTCAGCCTCCCAAGTAGCTGGGATTACAGGCGTGCACCATCATGCCCAGCTAATTTTGTATTTTTACTATAGATGGGGTTTCACCATGTTGGCTAGGCTGGCCTCGAACTCCTGACCTCAGGTGACTCACTTGCCTCGGCCTCCCAAAGTTCTGGGATTACAGGCGTGAGCCACCAGTCTTCTTTCTTAAAAGCCCCTTGGGCACCCACAGAAAGGCTGGTCTGTGCATCTTCCTGGTGGATCCTGGTATCAGATCATTTGCATGTATTGACCTTTTGATATACATGAACATCCCTGGGACATGGACCAAACCCTAATTCCACAAGTGCAGACAGTCCTTCCACCTCCCTGCCACCACCCACCAAGCTGGGAACTTGAGGATTCTCTGCAAATCCTACTCTTCCAACCTGTCCCTTAATCTAGAGGAACTTCGTCAACTTCATGCCCGTTTGCTGTGGCCTCAGAGTTGGAGCCTTCTCTTATTCTCAAAATTAACAATGTCTGTCTGGACCTGGTCCATTCGGGGTAGTTCAGCTAATCCCTGCCAAGCTAGCCTGAAGGCACTTATACTCCATGGGTCAAAATGTCTTAATGCGCAAACTAAAGATGCTAACTGATAATAACAGTAGCTGCCAATCACTCAGGGCAAGGCACTATACTGGGTTCTTTAGATTATTGTCTTTACAGCCCCATCAGAGGACACTCCTAGATCCCACTTTACGGATGGGGAAACTGAGACTCAGAGATGTAGGCTGATTTGCCTAATGACACCTGGCAGGGGAGTCCAAAGCCATGGGACTTTCCCATGGGAAAGGAATGGGACCTTCCCATTCCTCTCCACTGTCTCCATGATGCCCAGTGAAAAACATTTTAATATGTCAGTGCCAGATGGAACTTTTGCTCATCCCAAGATAGCTCCATAGTAGTGCACTGTCCTGACATAATTCCCACAAAAAGCACAAGATCTCACCTCTTAGTTCACCTGAGTGGCCTTTTCTCAGCTAAAAGCACACATCCCACGAGACTATTTAAATCTTGCAAACAGCTCTATCACCTCTGTCACTGCCTTCAAGGATGCCCTGGGAACCCCAATTTGGAAACATCTAGCAAGGTCAGCATATCCAGACACTGGCCTCCCACCAGGTCGTCAGTCATCTTGGGGATCTCTGTCCCATTCGGTCACTCATTGGTGAGTTCTTGAGCATCTGATATATGTTCAGGACTGAGCTTTACATAAAGGTAAGGCTCAGACCCTGCCCTCAGGCACTCACAGGGGTGTGTGTGTCTGTGTGTGTGTGGTTCTTTGTAATCTGGATGTACCTGTCCATGAAATGTCACAGGTCAGGATATCTGGGAAGAACCTGCAGAGATGAGGAAAGGTTTGCTGGGGAGTGAGTCCTGGGAAAGGAAGCAGGCCAGAGCAGGATTGGGCAGAGACCATGAGACCGTGAAGCAGATCTGACCCCTATCCACCAGCCCAGTGGGGAACTCCTGAGCAAAGACTGCCCATTAGAGGAACCTTGAGTTGGTAATGGCCAGGCGCTAGAGCCACTACTGTGCTCAGCCACCTGAGTCAAGGCCAGTGAGGCAGCCAGGGCATAGCATGTAAGGAGGTGCTTGCACACTCCTGCAGGTGAGCACATCCTTAGATTCTTTTTTTTTTTTTTTTTGAGATGGAGCTTCACTCTTGTCACCCAGGCTGGAGTGTAATGGCATGATCTCAGCTCGCTGCAACCTCCACTTTCCAGGCTCAAGTGATTCTCCTGCTTCAGACTCCCGAGTAGCTGAGATTACAGGCGCCCCCCACCATGCCCAGCTAATTTTTTGTAATTTTAGTAGAGACAGTGTTTCACCATGTTGGCCAGGCTGGTCTCAAACTCCTGATCCCAAGTGATCCACCCACCTCAGCCTCCCAAAGGGCTGGGATTATAGGCATGAGCCATGGCACCTGGCCCACATCCTTAGATTCTGTGCCCTAGGTGCTACACTTCTCACCCTAGTCCCAGCCCTGTAGCCCCTGAAGGGGCCAACAGCTAGAACTGTCAGCACACCACACCTCACCACCAGGCAATCATCCTTTCTTGCAGGGAGGTCTGCATGGCTCATCCCTGCATCTACCCCATTCTTTCATTCAACAAATACTTATTGAGCATCTCCTGAGTGACAGGCTTCAGGGATATAATACTGAAAGAATCAGACCCAGGCCCTGTGCTCTTGAGCTTCCTATCTACACATCTCCCTGTGCTTATTTGTGAATGTGCCTTGGTGTCTGTGTGTCAGAGTGAGGGTGTGTCGGGATGTGTCGGCCAGACCTTTGGCTCTGGTATGTCCTCGTGTGGGTGCATGGTGAGGCAAAGGGGCTCTGGAAGGATTGGGGAGATTTTCAAAGAAGCTGCAGCTTCAGAAGAAAGATGAGAGAACCAAAGAGGGAAGCTTGTAACTGGGAAAGCAGGTCAGTGTGGTCAAGCCGAGTCTGGCAGGGCATTTCCATGCACAAATGAGTAAGAAGCCAGAATGAGCAAGGAGGGCTCATGCAATCCTGGGCTGGGCTGCTGGGCTCTGGCCAGCAAGGAAAACTTTCTGCTTCCCTGAGAACCAGGGAGCGAAGGGAGGAGGCAATGAAGAAAGCCCCAAGACCAAGAACCAGGGAGCGAAGGGAGGAGGCAATGAAGAAAGCCCCAAGACCAAGAACCAGGGCTGGCAGGGTGGGGTTCAGACTGGGAGGAGTAGGCTGGCGGGGGAGGGCAGGGGCATGAGAGCCTGCTGGGTACCAGCACAGGCCCACCCCTTTCACTGGTTGATCGGTCACCACTGGCTGTGAGCCACATGCAAACTGTGCATTTGAATAAGAAGTAGCTGGCCGAGCAGGGTGGCTCATGCCTGTAATCCCAGCACTTTGGGAGGCCAAAGCAGGCAGATCACTTTAGGCCAGGAGTCTGAGACCAGCCTGACCAACATGGTGAAAACCTATCTCTACTAAAAAAAAAACAAAACATGAGCCAGGCTTGGTGGCACGCACCTGTATTCCCAGCTACATGGGAGGCTGAGGCATGAGAATCGCTTGAACCTGGAGGCGATGGCTGCAGTGAGCCAAAATTGCACCACTGCACTCTAGCCTGGGTGACAGAGCGAGACTCTGTCTCAATTAAAAAAAAAAAAAAAAAGGGTTGGGGGGCTGGGCGCGGTGGCTCACACCTGTAATCCCAGGACTTTGGGAGGCCGAGGCAGGCGGATCACGAGGTCAAGAGTTCGAGACCAGCCTGGCCAATATGGTGAAACCCCGTCTCTACTAAAAATACAAAAATTAACCAGATGTGGTGGCTCACGCCTGTAGTCTCAGCTACTCAGGAGGTTGAGGCAGAAGAATTGCTTGAATCTGAGAGGTGGAGATTGTAGTGAGCAGAGATCGTGCCAGTGCTCTCCAGCCTGGGTGACAGAGCGAGACTCCATCTCAGAAAAAAAAAAGAGAAGTGGCGGTAACATTTGCATAGTTCTTTACATAATGATCCCACTCACCTGTTCCCCAATGCCTAGGATCTGGGAATCCTATTGTCCCCTTTATCTCCTTCTCCCCTCAGCCCATCAGTCTCCAAGACCAGAAGACTCCACAAATCTGGTTCTTTACCTGTCCCCATGGCCTCTGCCCTAGCCTGGATGGACCATGATCCCCTCTCTGTCCCTTGGTGTTAATGTTCTCTCGCCTGCCTGTCTCCCATCTTCCTTCCCTGTCTGATTCATTCCCTTTGCGTCAAAATGTATCACAGCACTATTTTTTCTAAACCCCATTGTCCTTGAGACAAAGCCCCATATTCTCACACATACACAGGCTGTCCTGCCTGAGCACTCTTCCCTCTGCCTGAACACTCTTGCCCCAACTAATTCCTGCTGGGACCTTCAGGTTCAGCATATGCATTGCCCACTCTGGAAGACTTCCCTGGATTCCCAACCCCCACTCCAAGATTAGGTGTCTGCCCCAATTCTCTACCATGGCATTTACTAGGTTACTGTTACCAGTTAATTATAGTGAGTCCAAGAGGGACAGTCACCAATCTGTGTTGCCCACATTATACCCACAGGGTGCAGCACAGTGCCCATGTCTTCAACAAATAGTTTTTGAGCATCTATTAAACGTCAGGCACAAAAACAGGCCCTGGGGAAATGATGGCAACTTAGCAAAGGTCTTGTCTTCACAGTATCCTTGGTTGTATATTCTAAAGTTATTGCAGGCCAGACATGGTGGCTCATGCCTGTAATCCCCGCACTTTTGGGAGGCCAAGGCAGGCGGATCACCTAAGGTCAGAAGTTTGAGACCAGCCTGGCCAACATGGTGAAAACCCATATCTACTAAAAATACAGAAAATTAGCTGAGCGTGGTGGTGCATGCCTGTAGTTCCAGCTACTTGGGAAGCTGAGGCAGGAGAATTGTTTGAGCCCAGGAGGCAGAGGTTGTAGTGAGTCGAGATCACGCCACTGCACTCCAGCCTGGGTGACAGAGCAAGACTCTGGCTCAAATAATAAAAATAAATGAATAATAAAGTTATTGCTCTGAGTATGCATTGATTTTATGATGGGAAAGGAAATCAGGAAGGAAGAAAGGGAAGAAGGAAGGGAGGGAGGGAGGAAGAGAGGGAAGGACAGAGAAATGGAGAGACACAGAGAGAGAGAAAGAAAAAGAAAGAAAGATTTGTTCTGGTCCAAACTTCTCAGTGGGTGTCCAGGGTTCAGGGCCCTGTCTTGTTCAAATGTCTTGCCTTGCTTTTTTTCACTTTCTTGCACAAACTTTATGTTCCAGAGAAAATGCAGTTCCCCAAACTGCCATGTCCATTCCTACCCCTGAGCCTTTGAACATGCTGTGCCACCTTCCTAGAGCACCTTTGCTGATCTCATACCTCCTGGTTGACCTTCAAGATTCAGCTCTCAAGCGTCATCCCCCAAGCTCGTGTCAAATGCTTCCTTCTCAGGGCTCTTATGACACAGTCACATACCTCCCTAGTGGCCTTCATCATGTTGCATGCTAAAGATTTATCTATATGCCACCGCCACGTCTTTCTCCCACCAGACTGTGAGCTCCAGGAGGGCAGTAACCAAGTCTTATTCATCTCAGATCCCTGAAGAACCTAGATCTGTGCCTGGCACAGAGCAGGCACGGTGGTGTCTGCTGGACTCAGCAGGAAGACGCTGACTCCATCCATCCTGTGCTTTACTCGCCACCCCACTGGTCACCTGTTTCTTAGGTCAAGTGCGGGGCTGACTGTCCAGCCCCTGCAGCCCTCGTGGGGTTCATCATGTTCCTCAGACATGATGCCCTCCCTCTGCCTTGGGATGCCCCATCCCCATTTTCCTGTGGGTCCTCAACTCTAGGGCCCCATAGGCCCTGGACAGGCACAGGGCCTCTGGGGTCCTGAGCCCAAGCAGGAACCAACAGGGCTTCACAGACCACTCTGCTGGCTGCCCCCAGCACTGCCCCTTCTCACCCCACAAAGTGACTGCTACCCTGACACCTAACACTATTGATTCGTTGTTGTTGTGTTTAAATGTTATGTACATGGAACCACATGAATGTCCTTTTTGGAACTGGACTCCTTTCACTCACCAAGCTGTCTGTGAGACACATTCACATTGTTGCACACAGCAGTTACAGCTCTTTTTCATTGCTGTATAATATCCCATTATAAGAGTATACCATAACTTACTTATCCATTCTGCCATTGGGTGTTTTGGCTGTTTCCAATGTTTAACTCTTACACATGGCACTGTTAGGAGCATTTTGAGCAATATTATGGTGAGCAGACATGCACATTTCTCTTGTGTTAGAACCAAGGGAAATCCTCCCTTTCTCCCTCTAAATATTCAATGGAAATGGACTCACAAAAGGAGATTAATTGGAGAAAAGGCATACGCATTTATTTAAGGTGTACACAGCAGCCTTCAGAATGAAGACCCAAAGATACAAAGGACATCATTCATTTTTATACTTAGGTTCAACAAAGTTTTTCTGGACAGCTGTGTGGAAATACGGTTGGACAATAAGGGTATGCTTTAATGCTCATAGATGGAATGGGGAAACCCGGCAGGGCCTGTCTGTCTAGATTCTTCTTGGCCTTTGAGCCTGCATTCCTTCCTTCTGTGTATGGAGCAGGATTCTCTCTGGAATGGGGCTGCTATGACCTGTGGTCAAACAAGATAGGTCAGATAATGTCTTTATGACAAGTTTTCACACACAAAGGTGGAAGGAAAGTGAGAGTAATATTTGTTGGTATTATGGCTGGCTTTGGGGAAAAGGGGTTCCGGTTTCTATTATTCACCTTGGGGAAGAGGGATTCTGGTTTCTACACCCAACACCGGTGGGGGAGAATGCAACTGAGAAGTGGGTGGGCAGAGAAAAACGTTTGCTTCTGAGGCTTCTTCTGAGGCCTGCATTTGGGGGTATTGTTTTCTGAGCTCCAACAGTTGGAAAGCAACCTAGGAAAGGAATTGCTGGATCATAGGGTATACACTTGGTCAGCTTTAAAGATATTGGCAAGTAGTTTCCCAAGTGGTTGCACAGCTTTGTTTTTTTGTTTTGTTTTGTTTTTTGGAGATGAAGTCTCACTCTGTTGCCCAGGCTGGAGTGCAATGGCGCAATCTCAGCTCACTGCAACATCTGCCTCCTGGGTTCAAGCAATTCTCCTGCCTCGGCCTCCTGAGTAGCTGGGATTACGGGCACCCGCCACCACGCCCGGCTAATTTTTGTATTTGTAGTAGAGACGGGGTTTCACCATGTTGGCCAGGCTGGTCTCAAACTCCTGACCTCAGGTGATCCACCCACCTCGGCCTCCCAAAGCGCTGGGATTACAGGCATGAGCCACCGCACCGGGCCCACAGCATTGTTTTTATAGAAGAGAAAATCTAAGTCTCCATAAACATATATCCATCCCTTTCCCCTGTTTCCTACACAGTGCAGGGGGCCTGGTCAGAGGGCTTGAGGAGAGGCAGCTACACTGGATGATGAAAGGACAGGGCTGGGAGGACATACATTTTACTGTAGCCTTTTATACCTTTGGAATTTTGAGGCATGTTAAAATGTAACCTAGTAATTTTTTTTTTTAATGAAAAAAGAAGAAGGGGGAGAGAAAAACCCATAGGCTTTTCAGATACCTTCTCTGGCTATTTATAACAGCACCCCCAGTTTCTACTCACCCTCAGATCCCTGTCTGAGCGTGATGCTCCCCACCCCACCCCTCCATTCTTAACCTTTACATAGATTCCTCCCCCAAGGAGGAGCTCTTAGCATGGGTTGGGGAGCAGGAATGACAGAGCTTTGGAGAGAACAGAGAGGAGACAGAACAATAGGGGTGGACGAATAAACACAGAGCTAACAGTTTCCACACATTCCAAGGAGACGCGGAACTAAGGTGCAGTCCAGATCCTCTGCAGATAATCCAGAAAGATGAAAGACTTGCTAGTTAGGAAGGGTTTAAAGGGTATGGGTGACAGAGGAAAGGAAAGAGGCAGGACACCACCCTAATGGTTAGGGCAGGGGAGGCAAG
Organism: Pan troglodytes; assembly: GCF_028858775.2. Lineage (NCBI taxonomy): Eukaryota > Metazoa > Chordata > Mammalia > Primates > Hominidae > Pan > Pan troglodytes. Next base: position 45,163,820 of record NC_072403.2, on the reverse strand, counting down.
GGGTGAGGATATGTGAGCTGTGGGTACTGGTCCCCTTCTACCATGTTCCTTCTAGAAACATCTACCACCCCATTCCCCCCCCTCACACACACACCACCCTGATCCTAAGAATGTTGGATATTCCTCACTCAAGGACACCCCACCACCACCCACCCACCTCAGGTCCCAGGCAGGCCAGGTCTAGAGGGATAAAAAGAAGGGTCCCTGGCCTACCCCCTGCCCGCCCCCACCCGCCACCCCATGATGAGGGGCCACCTGCACCTCTAACTGGGGCCAAAAGGAAGTGACTGCTGAGCTGGGCCTGGAGGAGAGAGCCAGCACCATCTGGCTGTATCTGCCTCCCTCAATGCCACATCCTCGAGCAGGGCCGAGAAGAGAGATGGCAGTAAGAAGAGTGTCACTGCCAAGCGCTGAGGATCAGTTCTCAGTAGCAGCCTAACACCTGGCGGAGGTGGGGCCCGTCATTCACTCACCCACTCAATCATTCTTCCATTTGCCAAAGCACATACTGTGGGCCAGGCCCCTCTCCCAACTGAAGCGTTTCCTTTAGCTTGCCTGAAATCCCACCATTTTAGTTACTTAACTGGAGATCAGCGGTAGACTGTGGGGTTGGTAGCTCAAACAATTTGAGGGATAACTCTTAGAAAAATAATCCAAAATGCACACATTTCCAAAAACATGTGACCATGGGAGGACCATGCAGGTGAGGGCCAGACTCTACAGCTGGAACGTGCTTAGTTTCTCTGTAAGTCCAGCTCTTTGCAGACAGGGGCACTGCTTCTTAGAAGTGCAGGTGACAGGCCATGCGTGGTGGCTCATGGCTGTAATCCCAGCACTTTGGGAGGCCAAGGTGGGTGGATCACGAGGTCGAGAGATCGAGACCATCCTGGCCAACATGGTGAAACTCCATCTCTACTAAAGATACAAAAATTAGCCAGGTGTGGTGGCGTGTGCCTATGGTCCCAGCTACTCAGGAGGCTGAAGCAGGAGAATGGTGTGAACCCGGGAGGTGGAAGTTGCTGTGAGCTGAAATTGCGCCACTGCCCTTCAGCCTGGCAACAAAGTGAGACTCCATCTCAAACAAAAAAAACAATAAGTGCAGGTGACAATAGAAGTTAGCAGCCCTCAGGACAGGGCTCATGGGAAGGAGGAGGGCACTGAGGGCAGGCATTCTGATGGAGACATAGCAGCTCCAGGAGGGGCTGAACCTAGAGAAATGGTAAGAAGAGGGGGCCTCAAAGGCTCCTCCATCATCCACCATCTAACTGACCTCCTTCCCCCAGAGGCTCAGAGCACAGTCCCTGCTCCCAGGAGAATCTGGCTTCTTCTTGTAGCCAAGAGAAGCCTCTTCCTGGTCTTTTGCAGCAGTCAGGGAGTGGGTGCAGTACCCAGAAATGTAGCCCGTTTTGAGCTTCCACTCCACCTGGGGCTGCCTTGAGAAGAGAAAGTGATGGCCCAGAGGGAAGGTGGGTGGTCTGGGTGGCCCTTCTCTCTCTGGGTCTCAGTCTGCACTCTGGTTCAAAGCAGTGGTTGAACCACTCTAGTTCAAAATGTTTTTCTCTGCCCGTCTGCCTCTCAGTCCCATTCTCCCCGCAACCCGGGGTTGGGTGTAGAAACCAGAATCCCTCTTCCCCAAGGCGAGTCATAGACACCAGAACCCCTTTTCCCCAAAGCCAGTCATAATACTGACAAATATTACTCTCACTTTCCTTCCACCTTTCTGTGTGAAAACTTGTCATAAAGACATTATCTGACCTATCTTGTTTGACCACAGGTCATAAAAGCCCCGTTCCAGAGAGAATCCTGCTCCATACCCAGAAAGAAGGAATGCAGGCTCAGAGAGGCCAAAAGAAAATAAGTTTAAACCAACCAAAGTCTTTTGGAAACCCAGGGTCTCCAAGGTCTTCCTATCCAGGAGCTTCAAGTTAAAGGAGATGATAGGGTCCATTTCCACTTCAGTTTCTTAAAATTTTAATACATTAAATACAGTCATGTGACAGGGATAGGTTCTGAGAAATTCGTCTTTAGGCCATTTCGTCACTATGTGAACATATCATGTAGTGTTACACAAACCTAGATGGAATAGCCTGCTATACAGCCCGGCTGTATGGCATAGCCTGTTGCTTCTAGGCTATAAACCTTTACAGCATATTGCTGTACTGAATAAATACTGTAGGCAATTGTAACACAATGGTAAGCACTGGTGTATCTAAACATAGAAACAGTGCAATAAAAATACAGTATAAAAGATTTTTTTAGATGAAACACCTGTCTAGGGCACTTACCATGCATGCAGCTTGCAGGACTGGAAGTTGCTCTGGGTGAGTCAGTGAGTAAGTGGTGAGTGAGTGTGAAGGCCTAGAGCATTACTTACTGTATACTACTGTAGACTTTATAAACACTGTACACTTAGGCTACACTAAATTTATTTTAAAAACTTTCTTTCGTAATAAATTACCCTTAGCTTACTGTAACTTTTTTACTTTAAAAACTTTTAATTTTTTTAACTTTTTAACTCTTTTGTAATAATACTTAGCTTAAAACAAACACATTACAGCTATACAAAAATATTTTCTAACTTTATATTATTATTCCATAAGCTGTTTTTCTATTTAAAAATTTTTCAGCTGGAAGTGGTGGCTCATGCCTGTAATCCCAGCACTTGGGGAGGCCAAGGCGGGTGAATCACTTGAAGTCAGCAGTTCGAGACCAGCCTGGCCGGCATGGCGAAACCCCGTCTCTACTAAAAATACAAAAAAAGTAAGCCGGGCGTGGTGGTGGGCACCTGTAATCCCAGCTACTCAGGAGGCTGAGACATGAGAATCTCTTGAACCCAGGAGGCGGAGGTTGCAGTGAGCCAAGATCGCACCACTGCACTCCAGCCTGGGCGAGAGAGCGAGACCCTGTCTCGAAAATAAATAAATAAATACATACATTAAAATTTTCCTTTAACTTTTTAAACTATTTGTTAAAAACTAAAAACACAAACATACACATTAGCCTAGGTCTCACAGGGTCAGGATGATCAATATCATCCTCTTCTACCTCCACCTCTTGTCCCACTGGAAGGTCTTCAGGGGCAATAACAGCACGGAGCTGTCATCTACTATAACAATAACTTCTTCTGGAATACATCTTGAAAGACCTGCCTGAGGCTGTTTTACACATTAATTTTTACATATATATCATATATATATATATATATATACACACATATATATATGTGTGTGTGCAGGGGGTATAAGGAGAAGAAGCACACTCTGAAATAACAGCAAAAAGCCAGGCATGGTGGTCTGTGCCTGCAGTTCTAGCTACTCAAGAGGCTGAGGTGGGAGGATCACTTGAGTTCAGGAATTCAAATCCAGCCTGGACAACATAGTAAGATCCCGTCTCTTAAAATACATAAATAAATAAATAATTTTTAAAAGAAAACAATGGTTTAAAAAGTATAGGATAATAAATGCATAAACAAGTAATAATAGTCATTTATTATCCTTATGAAGTATGATGCACTGTAAATAGTTGCATGTGCTATACTTCCTTTCCTTTTTTTTTTGAGATGGAGTCTCACACTGTTGCCTGGGCTGGAGTGCAATGGCATGATCTCAGCTCACTGAAACCTCCACCTCCCCCAAGTTCCAGTGATTCTCCTGCCTCAGCCTCCTTAATAGCTGGGATTATAGGTGTGCGCCACCACACCCAGCTAATTTTTTTGTATTTTTAGTAGAGACGGGGTTTCACCATGTTGGCCAGGCTGGTCTCGAAGTCCTGGCCTTGTGATCCGCCCGCCTCAGCCTCCCAAAGTGCTGGGATTACATGCGTGAGCCACCGCGCCTGGCCTGCATGTGCTGTACTTTCACATGATTGGCAATGCAGGTCTGTTTACAGCAGCATCACCACAAACATGTGAGTAACGCACCATGCTATAATGTTAAGACAGCTACGAAATCACTAGGTGATAGGAACGTTTCAGCTCCATTATAATCTTATGGGACCACCATCATATATCTGCTCCATTGATCTAAATGCTGTCATGTGGCCCATGACTATAATTACTTTCCTCACCCTGAAGGCCTTTCTAAGTATGACATTAAACCTGGAAGCCATAAAATAGAAGCTGGATCAATTCAGCTCCAAACACATTTTTTTTAAATTTCTACGTGGCCAAAAAATATTATCAACAAAACCAAAAGACAAACAACAAACTTAGAAAAGTATTTGTGACTAATATCATAAATATACAGTCAATTTCTCTCATATATAAAAAGCTCCTACAAATCAATAAGGAAAAGACCTAGAACCCTCAATAGAAAAAAAATGAGCCAGAGACATGAACAGACAATTCACAGAAAAAAGAAATTCAAGTGACTTTTTTTTTTTTTTTTTTTTTTTTTTGAGACGGAGTCTCGCTCTGTGGCCCCAGCTGGAGTGCAGTGGTGCGATCTCGGCTCACTGCAAGCTCCGCCTCCCGGGTTCACGCCATTCTCCTGCCTCAGCCTCCCAAGTAGCTGGGACTACACGCGCTCGCCACCACGCCCGGCTAATATTTTGTATTTTTAGTAGAGACGGGGTTTCACCGTGTTAGCCAGGATGGTCTCGATCTCCTGACCTCGTGATCCACCAGCCTGGGCCTCCCAAAGTGCTGGGATTACAGGCGTGAGCCACCGCACTGGCCTCAGGTGACTTTTATACACTTGAAAAGATGCCCAACTTCACCTGCAATAAGAGAATTGCATATTTAAACTAGCACTGACTTACCATATTCACCTATCAGATTGGCAAAGATCAAATGTCTGTCAGTACACTGAGTTGGCAAAGATTTGTTGAAGCAGCACTCAGATCTTTCTGCTGAGCATGTAAATTGGAACAAACCCTCTGGAGAACAGTTTGGCAACCATTGCAGAAATTCTAAGTGAGCATTCACTTTGACCCAGCAATTCTACTTTGCTCTTGTGGTTTTTGCATTTGAAACCACCTAACCCTGTCAGCTATTCAAAAGCAAATTAAACAGGTCTGAAAAGCTTCCCTCTAGAGCAAAAGTGAGTGGTTACTGAGAGTGCCTGCCTTGGTCCTGGTGACTCAGATTTACCGACAGCTTTCTTACTCAACTACATGCAACAGTTGATGTGTGTTTTTTGATTATTAAGAAACTTTAAATCATTTTTAGATATTGTCATTTATTATTTTCTGTCTACCCACAAGAGACAGAAATAGGCGGTTAGTTAGGAACGGGAAGTTAGGACAAATACAAGTATAACAACCCAAGGAAGAGTTTCGCAACTTGCTTCAATGGGATCATTATAGGTCCATAATTTCTATTTATCTGATCAAAATTGTTTTAAAGCATGCCAAGGCATCTTGGGTTCTTAAAAATAATGTTAAAATGAAATAAGAAAGGGCTGATTTTTTCCAATTAAGCTTTGCCTTTATTGGAAATATACAGCCACAATGTGTTAAGTGTGGAGACATACTTAGAAAAAGCAGCCTGAAACCTTCTCTCCCATTATGTGGAAGCCAGACTTGAAATGTGTGACAATGAACCAGCTGGTTTTCTTGATGTGACATGCAAGTATTCCACATATCACATCCTGAAACAGTTTTTGCCAATTCTTGATGTTCTAATATGTCAAATAGTATCAATCCACTCTTTTATTATTACTATTATTTTCTTTAGAGACAGGGTTTCACCCTTGTCACCTGGACTGGAGTGCAGTGGCACAATCATAGCTCACTGCAACCTCCAACTCCTGGGCTCAAGCAATCCTCCAGCCTCAGCCTCCTGAGTAGCTAGGGCTACAGGCACACCATCACATCGCCTTTTTTTTTTCTTTAAATAGAAATGGGGTCTTGCTATGATGCTCAGGCTGGTCTCAAACTCCTGGCCTGAATAGATCCTCCTGCTTTCGCCTCCCAAAGTGCTAGGATTACAGTCATGAGCCACTGTGCCTGGCCTCAATCCACTCTTATAATAAATACATTCAATCCCTAATCTAAATATGATATAGCTGTCATTTTGAATTGGTCCAACAAATCATGTTTTTCCTTAAGTAATAAGTAGATGTTATATTTGAAAAACTCAAAATTAGTCTTTATACATTATAGATGTTTAATTAATATGAACTCTATAATATTAATATAAGCTTTAACAATACATTTCAATTCCCAACTTTATACATTAGCATTAAAATTATCAGCAACTTTTTAAAAACTGAGAAACACTAAGCTCTGATATTCTTGGCTTCCAAGATTCAACAGCCAGTGATATCTACTCTTAGTGTCTGGAGCTGCCCAAATGCTGATCCCTGAAGAAAACCAGGCAAAAGTTAAACATTTTCTTATAAATATTCCCTATGTCTTCAACGATTTATAAATACTTGTGGTCTCACATGAGCCTTGCAAAACATCTAGCATCTATCTATCTATCTATAGCACCATCTATCTTTCCATCTAGTTGACAGACAAGGACATTGAGGCCCAGAGAAGTTTCCAGTCCTTGCTTAAGGTCACACCCAGATCTGCGGCTCTCCATACCCTGTCATTCAGACCTCCCCATCCCCATTGTATTCTGAGGACAAACCTGGGGCTTTTGTGATAAAAGTGGCTCAGAGCAGAGGTGGATGGAGTCTGGGAGGTAGGTCAAGGCTGAAGGGTTGTGGGGGTGGGGGCCTAGCAGTAGACTGGGAGAGAGGGCTGGGCAGAGGGCATTGAAGTCAACATCAGCAATTCTGCTCTATGGACTACTGAGTGACGCTCAGCAATCATCAGTGCCTGATGGGGCCAAAGCCCCTGGAAAACCACCTTGACCCCCAGGGCTCTGGTAAATGTTTAAGCATTGGGGATGGCAGTAAGATGCAATTATTGTTGTGGGGCATGGTATTAGGTGCAAGAAGTGTGGAGATGGAGACTTTAACCCCAGAAATGCATAGACACCCCCACCTCTGTTGTGTTCCTCAGAGGCCAGGAAGGGGCTGCCTGGGTAGGCTAGCAAGCCCCCTGCCTCAAGAGTCCTGCTCTGAGCCATTCCAAGCAAGGGGGAGGAGTCCTCTCCAGGAATTCAAGAGCCTCTCTCCCCACCTTCATCCTAATTAAGGTCAGCCAGTTGGGACTGGGCATGGGATTGGGGCTTTCCTGAGTCCTTTATAAGGTCCAAACTCTTCTGGGTGTGCAGCTATCTGACCCCGTTCCTTTCCACCACCACACTCCCCCGAACACACATCCCTTTGCCACCTCCTGCCAGGTCCACTCCATAGGTCTCTGCCTTCCCAGTGTACCTCAGATTCCTTCTTTGGGCATGGAACCATTGATTCCTGAAGGTCAACAATGGCCCCTAGCCTGACAAGTGGAAGGTGGTAAGAATCAGTGTGACTGACTCATTGAAATGGGCATCCAAGTAGGACCAACAATGTCCAACACTGGCTCTGTCCTCAACAAAGGCCACTGGGTTTCCTAAATGGGGTTGCTATCAACTGGGAGCACTTGCCTTAAACCAGCAGCACCCACTTCATCACCATCAGCTTCATCACCACCCCTATTTGGAGGCTGGGTAGGGTATTACACAGGTGGAATGTTAATCCAAGTCTTCTGTCCACTCTGGATTTGAGCCATTTCCTTTGGGGGCCAACAGAACTTTAGCCCTATGCTGAAGCTGCGGATGCTACCTCACCTCTACCCTCCTCGTCTTGTCTTCTTTCCTTTTGACACTGTTGTATTGTTGGAAGTGGCAACATACTCAGCTTAAAACAAATAGGCAATTCCCCAGGCTCCCTGTCTTGAGGAAGAGCATGGTGGCCAGTGGGTCAGGGAATGGAGGGGGCTTCAGGGAAAATTCATTAAAGCATCCTGACAGAGCTTGCAGGCATCCTCTTGCCTTGTTTCCCATACTCCTTCTTCCTCCCTTACACTTGGATGTGTTGCTGGGAGCTTCAGCTGCATCTTGGACTAGAAGCTCCCTGAGGACAGGAATCATTCTGTTTACTGTAAAGCCTGGCAGATTGTCTGCTGCTGACTATATTTTTAAGGGCTCTTGATGATGATGACAGTGGTCATAGTGAGAATGATGCTGCTGACAACCCTGTAAGCTGTTTGTGGACATCCTGGACCACAGGTTTCCTGTGAGTCACTCAACTGTCTCCAGACAAATGTCCTGTAGGCAAGCATTCCAAATAACCAGATCCTTAAACAGGAATTAGCAACCTCTGTGGAGAGCAATTACCCAGCACATCCAAATTTACAAGTTTACCTCCTCTTCAACCCAGAGATTCACTGAGAGAACTTATCCTACAGATCACATATACACAAAATGATATATGTACCAGGTTATTGATGGAAGCCTCACTGATACTAGCAAATAGCTGGAAACAACCTGAATATCCACCAGCAGATCACTGGCTCAAGAAATGCTGGTATTTCCAAGCCATGGAACATTATACAGCTGTATAAAAGAACTGGAATAATCTTTATGCAAAGAAAGAACTATCTTCAAGATGTATTGTGAAGTGAGGGAAGAGGCAGAGCAGAGTGAAAGAGGAGAAGCAGGTAGCTAAGGAAGGGGCGAGAGAGCGACTTATTCTGGAATCATGTGAATGTATGACCTTGACTAAAAATAAATGAAATAAAACAGCTAGACATCAAATGCAGAGATCTCTCACATTCATATTCCTTTATCCCACAGATATCAACAACCTGCTGAATGCTGGGCAGTGGACTACAGATTAGACTAAGAAAGACCTTTGTAATGCCCAGTATGGGGTGGTAGGTGGGGGCCAGGGGAGCCAGGAAATGAACCAGCAACTATAAACCTATGCTGAAAATGGAATAAGTACAAAATGCTGTGGCTATGCAGAATACAGAGTCCAGGAAGGCTTCCTGGAGGAAGCCTTGATGAATGAGTAGCAGATAGCCAGAGAGGAGAAGGGGAGAAAGGGAACTCTGGGAAGGGAGCACTACAGGAACAATTACCAAGATGTGGCCCAGCTTAACAGGTGAGAAGATGCAGAGGGCATTGAGAAGATGGCCAATTTAAGACAAGACTAGACAGAGCTCAAGTTCCAAGGTAAGAGCCTTGATAAAAAAAAAAAAAAAAAAACCTAGAATATCTCTCTTTTACTGAGAAGTTAAATCAGGATTGGGAGAGGGAGGTGGGCAAGTGCAGAGGCTCATGCCTATAATCCCAGCACTTCAAAAGCCTAAGGTGAGAGGATCTCTTGAGGCCAGGAGTTTGAGACCTCCTGGGCAGCATCGAGAGACCTCATCTCCACAAAAGATTTAAAAATTAGCAGGATATGGTGATGCGTGTCTGTGGTTCTAGCTACTCATCTCCACAGAATAAAAAATACATTAGCCAGGCATGGTGGTGCATGTCTGTAGTCCAGGTACTCAGGACAGTGAGGAGGGAAGATTGCTTGAGCCCAGGAGTTCAAGGCTGCAGTGATTCCTGATCGCACTACTGCACTCCTGGGCAACAGAGTAAGACACTGTTTTAGAAAAGAAAAGTAAGAAAAAAATTGGGTGGAGATGCTAATCCTGGGGCTTCAGATTGCCTTTTTCCACCTCCCTCTGACCTCCCTCAACCCAGAAACAGGGCTGGAAAAGACCTGGTTGTCAGAGATGACCCTGGACATGACTTGTGATGAACACATCAACATTCCCTCACTGCCTAAATGGTGTACTCCAAATGATGTCAGTCAATGTCATTTACTGAACAATCACAGGGGCCCGCTGGATGCTGGGCAGCGACAGCATTCAGGGGCATGAGCGACATAGAAGATAAAGCCTTTGGCTTGGAACATCTAATTTAAACAAAAAATGATCCAAAACCAGAGTGACTCAATTTAGGACTATCTTTTTTTTTTTTTTTTTTTTCCGAGACGGAGTCTTGCTCTGTCACCCAGGCTGGAGTGCAGTGACACGATCTCAGCTCACTGCAAGCTCCGCCTCCTGGGTTCGCGCCATTCTCCTGCCTCAGCCTCTCAAGTAGTTGGGATTACAGGCACCTGCCACCACGCCCGGATAACTTTTTGTATTTTTTTAGTAGAGATAGGGTTTCACCATGTTGGCCAGGCTGGTCTCGAACTCCTGACCTCAGGAGATCCACCCGCCTCGGCCTCCCAAAGTGCTGGGATTACAGGCGTGAGCCACTGTGCCCAGCCAGGACTAACTTTAAAAGCATAGCCCAAAGCAGAAACTCATACATTTGCTCACCGATGTTCATAGCAGCATGATTCACAATAGCCGAGAGGTGGAAGCAACCCACATGTCCACAGACACGTAAATGGATAAACAAAACGTGGTGTATAAATATTATAGAATATCATTCAGCCATAAAAAGGAATAATGTTGTGATACATGCCACAACTCAGGTGAACCTTGAAAACATGCTAAGTGGAGGAAATCAGAGAGGAAAAGACAAATACCGTATGATTCCACTCATATGAAATATCTGGAATAGTCAAGTTGACAGAGATAGAAAGTAGTTTGGAGGTTTCCGGGGCAGTGGGAGTTATTGCTTAGTGAATACAGAGTTTCTGTTTGGGATGATGGAAATTTTTGGAAATAATCATGATGGTTATACAATATTATGGCTATAATATTAAATACTGAATATTTGATATTGATTTAAATATGAACTATAATATTAAATATTGAAGCCAGGTGAGGTGGCTTGTGCTGGCAAGGTAGTCCTAGCTACTAGGGAAGCTGAGGTGGGAGGATCACTGGAGCCAGGAGTTCAAGGCTGCAGTGAGCTATGATTGTGCTACTGTACTCCATCCTGAGTGACACAGCAAGACCCTGTCTCTATTTTTTTTTTTTTTTTAATGTGGCTCAGGAGCAGGAGATAGTGAGGGCTCAGCCAATTTAGGAAGGCCTCTTGAAGGGGGTAACATTTGAAAAAAGTCTGGGAAAATGTGGTGCAAGAGGAGAAGGAAAAGCATGGTGATGGAAGGTTGTGTGGGAGTGACAAGAACCCCAGAAGGGGGGAGTCTGATGGCCTCCCCTGGACCAGGTGGAGAGTAAGGGGAGAGTCATAAGAATCAAGAGTTTGCTGGATGAGTGAGAGAGAGGTCAATGATATTCGTGATACAAAAGTACTGCAGGTGGACGAACACGGTGGCTCACACCTGTAATCCCGGCACTTTGGGAGGCCAAGGTGGGTGGATCACCTGAGGTCAGGAGTTCGAGACCAGCTTGGCCAACATGGCAAAACCCCACCTCTACTAAAAATACAAAAAATTAGCCAGGCATGGTGGCAGGCGCCTGTAATCCCAGCTACTCGGGAGGCGGAGGCAGGAAAATCGCTTGAACTTGGGAGGAGGAGGTTGCAGTGAGCCAAGATTGCGCCATTGCACTCCAGCCTGCAAGACAGAGTGAGACTCTGTCTCAAAAAAATAAAAATAGTACTGCAGGCAAAGATTCAACACTTGAGGTAGGTAATATTAATTCCATTTTACAGATGGATAAACTGAGGCTCATCCAGGAGTAGAGGTTTACTCAAGATGGCACAGCTCATAGGCCGAACAGTGGAGATTTGATCTGAAGTTATGTGGCCCTAAAGCAGTGGCTCTCGCCGGGCGCAGTGGCTCACGCCTGTAATCCCAGAACTTTGGGAGGTGGAGGCAAGTCACAAGGTCACGGGTGGATCACGAGGTCAGGAGATCAAGACCATCCTGGCCAATATGGTGAAACCCCGTCTCCACTAAAAATACAAAAATTAGCTGGGCATGGTGGTGCGTGCCTGTAATGCCAGCTACTCAGGAGGCTGAGGCAGGAGAATCGCTTGAACCAGGGAGTTGGAGGTTGCAGTGAGCCGAGATCGCGCCACTGCACTACAGCCTGGTGACAGAGTAAGACTCTGTTCAAAAAAAAAAAAAAAAAAAAAAAAAAAGCAATGGCTCTCAACCCTGGCTACACACTGAGATGCCCCAGAGAGCTTTTAAAAAACACACTGCCAGCATCCCAACTCCAGAGATTTCCTTCTAATTTCCTGGGAAGTGAGGCTTGAGCATTAATCTTTCTGAAAAGCTCCCCAGTGGATTCTAATGTGCTGACTGGATTGAGAAGCACTGCTCAAAGACCCAACACATCTGATTCCCTCTGCTCTTGGGGTTACTCACTGTCACTGTCAGACAAGATGCTCAACCGCTTTGAGCCTCATCTATAAAATGGGTAAAGAATACATACCCTGACTAACCAAGCCCAGTATGAGACTAACAGTGTACCTGAGCTTCCATTCCTCCCCCTCCCTGGCCCCTTCATCTCTTAGCTGCAAGTGTCAGCACAACAGGCAGTCCAGGAAGAGAGGCAGGGAGGGTAGTAGGATAGGGGCCACCCAGAAGCACTGTTGAAGACACAGCCCAGAGGCTGCAGGCAGAGGGGAGCAAATAAATAACTATATTGAGGATGATGGGAGCTAAGTTTCCCACTGTCAGAGGGCCACTTTACTCACTGTCCTGGGAGCAATGATGGTTACTGGAAAAGGAGGAAGGCTGGAAAAGACTTTGAGGTTTTGGACTGGAATCAGAAGTATTGGCACAAACTTTTTTTTTAATAATTCTTTTTTGTTTTTTATTTTTGAGACGAAGTCTCGCTCTGTCGCCAGGCTGGAGGGCAGTGGCATGATCTCAGCTCACTGCAACCTCCGCCTCCCGGGTTCAAGCCATTCTCCTGCCTCAGCCTCCCGAGTAGCTGGGACTACGGGCGCACACCACCATGCCCAGCTAATTTTTGTGTTTTTAGTAGAGACAGGGTTTCACCATGTTGGCCAAGATGGTCTCAATCTCTTGACCTCGTGATCTGCCCACCTCGGCCTCCCAAAGTGCTGGGATTACAGGCTTGAGCCACTGCGCCCAGCCGAACTCATGATTTTAAATTATACTTAGACTTTAAAATAGCTATAGATATCTGTGTGTTGTGTATGTATAATGTATGTGTATCTATGTATAGTTGATCTTTTTTTTTTTTAAGACAGAATCTCACTCTGTTGCCCAGACTGAAGTGCCGTGGCATGATCTCAGCTCACTGCAACCTCCACCTCCCAAGTTCAAGTGATTCTTCTGCCTCAGCTTCCCGAGTAGCTGGGATTACAGGCATGCACTACCACGCCCAGCTAGTTTTTGTATTTTTAGTAGAGACAGGGTTTCACCATGTTGGCCAGGCTGGTCTCAAACTCCTGACCTCAGGTGATCTGCCCGCTTCGGCCTCCCAAAGTTCTGAGATTACAGGCATGAGCCACTGTGCCCGGCCAATTGATCTTCATTATTCAGGGATTCTGTATATATAAATTTGCCCTCTTGCTAAAATTTATCTGTAACTGCAAAATCAATACCCATGGCACTTTTGCAGTCATTCTTGGACATGTACAAAGCAGGGGAAAATATGAGTTGCCTGGTGTACATGTGGCCCCAGCTGAGGTTGAACAAGGCGACACTCTGCCTTCTCATTTCAGTGCTTTACTGTAAACAAGTGTCCTTTTTGCCGTCTATTTGGTGTCATATGTTTTGCATTTTTGTACTTTTCCTTGGTGCTTTTGCTGTTGAAAATAGACCTCAACTGCACTGCTGTAGAACTGTCTAGAGTGCCTAAGCACAAGAAGGCTGTGATGTGTTCGTGGTGAAAGAATATACATGGTAGATAAGCTTTGTTCCAGTAGAAGTTATAGTGCTGGTGGCCATGAGTTCGATGTTCATGAATCAACCGTGTATATTAAATGAGCTGTCTTCAAACCGAAACACACATAAAATGAGGTTCTGTATTGGTTGTTTGATGAAAATGTTGTGACCAGAGAGGCTCATGGAACCTAACCCTGTACTTGTCCTAGGAGCAATGTGTCAGTATTTGCCAATTCGTATTGCCACTGAATTAGCAAATGATGGAAATTGGTTGTGTATGTATGTGTGTATGTGTGTGTATCCTAGCTCTAATCTTTGAGAGGGCCTAGAAGTAATGTCACCCCAATAACCACAAGCACACCAAGCTCTCAGATCTTGGTTTCTAAACATCACTCTTCACAAAAAGGAACCAGGGCTCCCTATTCCAGGGCTGAAGCAAGGAAAGTGCAAAAGAGCCTGGAACATTTTATCATGCCAGAAAGTAAGAAAACGCTCCAAGAATGATGGGGACAAGTCAAAGGACACAAGGGGCCAGCTTGAAGGGGGTCGGTTTGGCCCATTCTGGGACAATTTGACCACCAAAATAAACAATAATATTAACAGATTTCAACCACCTACGTAAAATAGGAATCCATGAGTCCATCCTGATATAAACAAACAAACAACTGGGAGAGAAAGGAATGTTTTTCTTATAGTAGAATGCCAACTACTAAATGGTAGAAGGAACTATAGAAATAGAAAAATCACCACTGGCAACCACCATAGTGGTGTTTGATTCAGATGGGAGTTGTCAACAGATGTCAAAGCTGGTGCACAGAGGTTTGAAGAGGATTGGCGTATTGGCATAATCTCACATTATCTCTCCACAAAATACTTATTAATTACAAAAGGGAGATGGGGACACTGGTGGAGAAGCCTGGAAGACACCAACTTGACCAAGGGACAAAGGCCCAGAAACATTTCTGCGGTATTTATTGTCAAAACTGCATGTATGGCCTGCGTCTGGTCATGAGGAAACACCAGAGGAACTCAAGTTGAAGGTCATCCAATGGAATAAAAGGCCTGACCTTTTTAAGACTGCTAAGGATACAAAATGCAGGGAAAGACGAAGAAACTGTTGTAGATTGAAAAAGATGGGTGACACATGACAACTAAATGTAATGCATGGTCCTGGATTCCCTCCTGGACTTCTCCCCTCCCCCGCCACCCCTTGTAAAATAGACATTCTTAGGACAATGTGCAACACTTGAACAGGATCTGTAGATTGAATGGTTTCCTGTGCCAAGGTCAATTCCCTAATTTGAAGAGCTGATGAAGAATTTAGGTAGGTGATTATTCTTATACTGATGGGCATCATGTCTGCATCTCAAATTCAGAAAAAGATGAATGGAAAGGCCAAGCGCAGTGGCTCATGCCTGTACTTCCAGCCCATAGGGAAATGGAAGCAGGAAGATTTGTTGAGGCCAGGAGTTCAAGACCAGCCTGGGCAACATTGTGAAAACCGCCCCCCTACACACACACAAAGAATTTTAAAAATTATTCAGGCATGGTGGCACATGCCTATAGTCTCAGCTACTCAGGAGACTGAGGCTGGAATATCACTTGAGCCCAGGAGTTCAAGATTGCAGTAAGCTACAATTGCACCAATGCACTCCAGCCTGGGTGATAGAGTAAGGCACTGCCTCAGAAAAAAAAAAAAAAGAAAAGAAAAGAAAAAGATGAATGGGCGTATATAAAAAGAGAGGATGATAAAGCAGATGTGGTGAAATGTTCCAGAATCAGGGTGCAAGGCTGGTTCAACATATGCAAATCAATAAACGTAATCTATCACATAAATAGAGCTAAAGACAAAAACCACATGATTATCTCAATAGACACAGAAAAGGCCTTTGATAAAATTCAATATCCCTTCATGTTAAAAACTCTCAATAAACTAGGTATTGATGGAACACACCTCAAAATAATAAGAACTATTTATGGCAAACCCACAACCAGTATCATATTGAATGGGCAAAAGCTAGAAGCATTCCCTTTGAAAACAGGTACAAAACAAGGATGCTCTCTCTCAGCACTGCTATTCAACATAGTATTGGAAGTTATGGCCAGGGCAATCAGGCAAGAGAAAGAAATAAAGCGTATTCAAATAGGAAGAGAGGAAGTCAAGTTGTCTCTGTTTGCAGACAACAAGATTTTATATTTAGAAAAACCCATCATCTCAGCCCCAAAACTTCTTGAACTGATAAGCAACTTCAGCAAAGTCTCAGGATACAAAATCAATGTGCAAAAATCACAAGCATTCCTTTACATCAACAATAGGCAAACAGAGAGCTAAATCATGAATGAACTCCCATTTGCAATCTCTACAAAGAGAATAAAATACCTAGGAATGCAGCTAGCAAATAATGTGCAGGACCTCTTCAAGGAGAACTACAAACTACTGCTCAAGGAAATAAGAGAGGACACAAACAAATGGGAAACATTCCATCCTCATGGATAGGAAGAATCAATATCGTGAAAATGGCCATACTGCCCAAAGTAATTTATAGATTCAGTGCTATTCCCATCAAACTACCATTGGCATTCTTCACAGAACCAGAAAAAAACTATTTTAAATTTCATATGGAATCAAAGAAGATCCCATATAGCCAAGACAATCCTAAGCAAAAAGAACTAAGCTGGAGGCATCACGCTACCTGACTTCAAACTATACTACAAGTCTACAATAACCAAAACAGCATGGCACTTGTACCAAAACAGACACATAGACCAATAGAGCAGAACAGAGACCTCAGAAATAACACCACACATCTACAACCATCTGATCAGCAAACTGACACAGGAACCATCATCCTCAGCAAACTAATACAGGAACAGAAAACCAAACACCGCATGTTCTCACTCATAAGTGGCAGTTGAATATTGAGAATACATGGACACAGAGAGGGGAACGACACACACCAGTCCCTGCTGGGGGGTGGTAGGTGAGGGGAGGGAAATTAGAGGATGGGTCAATAGGTGCCACAAACCACCATGGCACACGTATACCTATGTAACAAACTTGCACATTCTGCACATGTATCCTGTTTTTGTTTTTTGTTTTTTTTAGAAGAAATAAAAAAAGAAAATAACACCATCAATAAATTGCAAAGAAAAAGAAAAAGATGACTTGGTGTATATAAAAAGAGAGGATGATGAAGCAGATGTGATGAAATGTTCAAGAAACAGGGTGAAGGGGATAAGAGAATTCTTTGTACTGTTCTGGCAATGTTTCTGTAAATTTTAAAAGATTTCAAAATAAATTATTAGGAAAATAATAAAGCAGTGTACCCAAATGCTTTGCAAACTGTATAGAAGGTAAAGAGGAGATTGTTGTAATACGTTTTGTACCGCGGGGTCACTGCTCCGAGAGGGTGTTCTGAGTGTGGGAGTGGCAGTGTTGCCATGGACTGTGTGCTTATTTATTTTCCATCCTCCAGATTAACCCCTTGTCCCCCAGGGCAACAGGTGATGATGCAATCTATGCTGGGGCAAGGGAAGAGCCGCACCTGAGAAAATACTAAACACGGGCTCAGCTGGGATGAAAGCTGACTTATGACACGTTATGTCTTATCATCTGTCACAGTTGAGTGCTCCCCTGCTGTCTGTTTATACAGAGACTTATAAAACAACATAGCCTCATGCTTTGCTTGCTCCAAGCCTTGGGAATATCGATACAGCACTCCTGGCTGAAACAACTTCTTCCTGCCTTCCTGGCTGATCTTCCCACACCATGTGGACCTCTGTCTTAGATTTGGAGGGGGGGCTCAAAACAGAGAATAGGGAACCACAAGCCCAAAGTCACCCAGTCATGGCAGGGTGGAGGAGCCTGCTTTCAGGCAGACAGAGGCAAGAAAAAGGAAAGACATGAGTATTGCCTACTCACAAGGCACTTGTAGTCTCATTTGTTTTCTTGTTAATTCTCTCATTCATTAATTTAACAGATATGTATTAAGCCTCTACCCTATGCCACCCACAGTGCTAATGGCTGGATACACTTTGGTGAGCAAAACAGACAAGATCCTTACCCTCATGGCAGAGTCTAATGGAAAGGACAGATACCACACCTGTAAGCCAACACATTGATGTGTATTGTGGTTATGAAGAGGACTGTGTAGGGGCTGTAGACAGAAGAATGTAGGAAGCCACTTTAGATGGGGTGGTCATAGATGGCCTCTCTGAGGATGTAACATTGAAGCTCAAATTGGAGGAGGGAAAGGACGGGTAACAAACTGAAAAATGGTAGTGGTACTGGGAGCATTCCAGGTAGAAAGTCCCTGAGGGTCTTCCACCTTGGAAATAAGAGGATTCAAAGTACAGTATGAAATTCTATCTCAAATAATATCTTTCTTCTCCCTCTCCTCCAATATCACCATCATCATCATCATCATCATCACCATCACCACCATCATCATCATCACCATTATTGGTTGAATTGTGTCCCTCCAAAAGATGTTTAAGTCCCAACTCCCAGTACCTCAGAATGTGACCTTTATTTGGAAATAGGGCCTTTGCAGAATCAAGTGAAGATGAGGTCATGAGAGTGGGCCCTAGTTCGGTATGACTTCTGTCCTCATAAAACAAGGGAAATTTGGACACAAAGAGAGACACATACAGGGAGAATGCCATATGATCATGAAGGCAGAGATCAAGGTGATGGGTCTGTGTCTTAGTCGGCTTTCTGTTGCTTATAACAGAATACTTGAAACTGGGGAATTTATAAAGAAAAGGAATGTATTTCTTACAGTTATGGAGGCTGAAAAGTCTAAGGTTGAGGGGCTGCACTGGTGATATCCTTCTTGCTAGAGGGGACTCTTTGCGGGATCCTGAGGCAATGCAGGTCATTGCATGGCAAGAGAGCTGAGCATGCTGACCTTCTGGCTCAGGTCTGAGAACTAAAAATAAAGTCCTAAGCCTCCCAACCAACTAAGCTGACACCCTTGGCCAAGAGGACCCCAGAGAAACCTTAAAAACTGAGTTCCCAGTCATGATAGAACAGGAGGTCAGATATGCCCTGTTATACCCCCTCTCTTTTATGGTTTAGACACAACTGACCAGCATTAATGTCAAAACAGAGATCGTAAGCCTGATGGAATGGACTCTATAGCAATAAGATACCAGAGTATGAACAGGACCTAAGGCCATGCCTGGCATGAATTAAGTCACAACCCCTATACTTAAATAATAAACTGTGTTCTAGCTGCCACAAGGTTTTCCTTTTTCTCTAGCAGCTAAACAAGCCCTGGCCTGGAGATAAGCAATACTGAAACAATTGCTGACCATCTACTGCCAGACACCAACTAACTGGCCTCTTGCAGACCATCTACTGCCAGACACTAACTGGCCTCCTGTTCCACCAGCCATAACTACACTTTTGATCAGACAAGAGACTGATTTCAGTAACTCTCCAGGTAAGACCACCAACCATGGACTGGTTCTGGCTGGTTTACAGAGGCTGCACACTTGAATTGTCTTTGTGTTCCTGCTTCACCTTTTGACATATAGGGCCTAATTGTAATATATTTAAATGTTAAGCCTCCACCCAAAAGCAAACATGAGATACATGTAATATGCATGTTTGTTCATGTGTGCATCCACCTTTCATGAATATTTATAGCTCCTCCTACAACCTGTTGAATATGTATACTTGGCCAACCCATTCAGTAGAAATCCCTGTCCCACCCTCCCCAACCTCCAAGTGCCTGCTAATGTACTCTGCCAGAAGCTGCACTTCTCAGCTTGTCAGAATGGCCACCTTGCAAACCATAACCCTTTATAAGATTGAGAGCTCTTCTGGCCAGGCTTATGACTGTAATCCCAGCACTTTGAGAGGCCAAGCCACCACACCTGGCTAATTCTTGCATTTTTAGTAGAGACAGGGTTTTGCCATGTTGGCCAGGCTGGTCTCAAACTCCTGACCTCAGATAATCTGCCTGCCTTGGCCTCCCAAAGTGATGGGATTACAGGCGTGAGCCACCGCACCTGGCCGAGACAATAAATTTCTGTTGTTTAAGCCATCCAGTTTGTGGAACTTTGTTAGGGCAGTTCTAGGAAAGTGACATAATCTCTATTACCATCCTCACTTGAGGTCAGGAGTTCGAGACCAGCCTGGCCAACATGGCAAAACTCATCTCTACTAAAGATACAAAAAATAGCTGGGTATCGTGGCACACACCTGTAGTCCCAGCTACTCGGGAGGCTGAGGCAAGAGAATTGCTTGAGCCTGGGAGGTGGAGGTTGCAGTGAGCCAAGATCACGCCACTGCGCTCCAGCCTGGGCGACAGAGGGAGATTCTGTCTCAGGAAAAAAAAAAAGATTGAGAGCTCTTCTTTCTACATTTATAGATTTGTCATTTTTAAGTTGACAGGTCTCTCTTCCTCTTCTTATAAAGCCACCAGTCCCCCTCCCATAATAACCCACTAGCCCTTTAATCCATTAATCCACAAATTATGAGGACAGAGCCTTCATGACCCAATCACCTCTTAAAGGCCTCACCACTCAACACGGCCACATTGGGGACTAAGTTTCAATATGAGTTTTGGAGGGAACATTCAAACCATAGCAGTCTACAAGCCAAAGATTGCCAGCAAATTACCAGAAGCAGGGAGAGAGGCATCAAACAGATTCTTCCTCATAATCATCAGAAGAAATCAACCCTTCTGACAACTTGATCTCAGATGTCTAGCCTCCAGAACTGTGAGACAATAATTTTTTTTCTTTTTTTGGAGACAAAGTCTTGCTTTGTTGCCCAGGCTGGAGTGCAGTAGTGCAATCTCAGCTCACTGCAACCTCCTCCTCCCAGGTTCAAACGATTCTCCTGCCTCAGCCTCCCAAGTAGCTGGGATTACAGTCACCCGCACCACACCTGCCTAATTCTTGCATTTTTAGTAGAGACAGGGTTTTGCCATGTTGGCCAGGCTGGTCTCAAACTCCTGACCTCAGGTAATCTGCCTACCTTGGCCTCCCAAAGTGATGGGATTACAGGCGTGAGCCACCACGCCTGGCAGAGACAATAAATTTCTGTTGTTTAAGCCATCCAGTTTGTGGAACTTTGTTAGGGCAGTTCTAGGAAAGTGACATAATCTCTATTACCATCATCAGCATCAGCATCGTCATCACCACCTTCATCATTGTCCTCTAACTAACTAGAGGAGACAGAGCTAACTGCATGCCATCACTGCTCTGAGCACATTACTTATATGAACTCATTTAATCCTCACAACCATCCTATGAGGTAGGCACTTTTATTATGCCCATTATCCATAGAAAATGAAACTGAAACTCAGAAAGCTAAATTATCTTCCCAAGGCCACATGGCCAGAGAGTGTCTGCATTGGCTTCAACATTCCCCCAGAATCACTCCTTCCTCTCATCTCAACAGCCATCTTTCTCCCCAGCCCTCAGCTGGTGGATATGTTCAGTGCTCATCTCTTCTTGCCAGAAGCCTGCTTTGACTGAGCAAATGTTTCGGCATCATTCTCATGCTTCTTGGGCCCTCAAAGACATACAACAGCATGTGGGGATCGTGTTCTGGGGCAGTGCCAGGCATGGAGTCCTGCCCCCAGTCCTGGTCCATTCTTTGCCCTAGAGTGCATCTGTCCTCACAGAGAAGACTGTCCCAGCCCTGACGCTAGCAACCTTCAGCGGAGTTGTCAATCATCTTTATTTGCAGTATTCAGGTAGATTATGATAGGTTTTTATTGCTCCCATCGATAACCAGCAGCATGAACCAAGTACATAGTAATCATGACACAGAAAGAAATAAATCTGAGCTGCATGCAGGTATTCCCAATCCCATCAGCAGGGGCCCAGGGACTGTTTGAATTGCCGTGAGCAACGAGAACATGGTTCTCCACATTTCCATTGTGCCTGGCACCAATTTTTAGCACATAAAATGGTTCCATCACCGGGCACAGTGGCTCACGCCTGTAATCCCGGCACTTTGGGAGGCCGAGGTGGGCAGATCACGAGGTCAGGAGATCAAGACCATCCTGGCTAACACAGTGAAACCCTGTCTCTACTAAAAATACAAAAATTAGCCGGGCGTGGTGGTGGGTGCCTGTAGTCCCAGCTACTCCGGAGGCTGAGGCAGGAGAATGGCGTGAACCTGGGAGGCGGAGCTTGCAGTGAGCCGAGATCGTGCCACTGTACTCCAGCCTGGGCAACAGCGCAAGACTCCGTCTCAAAAAAAGAAAAAAAAAATGGTTCAATCAATGATCGTTGAATTAACTCAACACTTTCCAACCCAACCAGAGCCCCTAACCTCTTGTATGTATCAAATTTACTGGGGTTTCTCCATCCCTTCCCATGTTCATCCTAAGATATTATTTCTTGTGGAAAGAGTAGATGCCAATCAGTTTTGAAAAGCTCTAATCGTATTCTAAGGTTTGGGCTTGTAGTTATAGTATTTTATTTAATTGTCCATCTTTTTGCAGAGCCTATGGCTATTTGTGAAATCTGCAGTTGCTTGCAGGCTGCAGGTGATTACAGATTTATTTATTTATTTATTTATTTATTTATTTATTTATTTATTTATTTTAAGATGGAGTCTCACTCTGTCACCCAGGCTGGAGTGCAGTGGCACGATCTTGGCTCACTGCAACCTCCACCTCCTGGGCTCAAGCAATCACCCCACTTCATCCTCCCAAGTAGCTGGGACTACAGGCGTGCACCAACATGCCTGGCTAATTTTTGTGTTTTAGTAGAGATGGGGTTTCACCATGTTGGCCAGGCTGGTCTCGAACTCCTGGCCTCAAATGATCCGCCAGTCTCAGCCTCCCAAAGTGCTGGGATAACAGGTGTGAGCCACTGTGCCCGGCCAGATCTTGTCACTTTTTGCAAAGCCTTCAGCTGTTCACAGATCCTGCAGCTATTGGCAGAGCATATCCCGATTTTCACAGCCTCTAGTTTGTAATTTAAAAAAAAATTTTAAGGCCGGGCACGGTGGCTCATGCCTGTAATCCCAACACTTTGGGAGGCCAAGGCGGGCGGATCACAAGGTCAAGAGATCGAGACCATCCTGGCCAACATGGTGAAACCCTGTCTCTACTAAAAATACAAAAATTAGCTGGGCGTGGTGGTGCGCAACTGTAGTCCCAGCCACTCTGGAGGCTGAGGCAGGAGAATTGCTTGAACCCCAGAGGCGGAGGTTGCAGTGAGCCAAGATCGCACCACTGTACTCCAGCCTGGCTACAAAGCTAGACTCCATCTCAAAAAAAATAAAAGTAAATAAAAATTTTTAAATTACACTTTAAAATTGTAATTGTTATAAAATATGCATCTGTTTGCAGAACTAGCAGGTGTTTGCAGAGTCTCAAGTCATTTGTAGAGACTATAGCTGTTTTGTGGAGCTCTTTGTTGTTTGCAGATGCTGTGGTTGTTACTAAGGACTGTTGAAGTTGACTGGTATGCCTGTTGAATGCTTAACTCCTAGCTGGGCTTTCCTCCCTCAGCCACCAATCGGCATGTCTTATTTAAGCACAGAGTATGTGTCCAGTGTGTTGCCAATCTGAAGGATACAGAAGTATAAAGAAAGACCCTGGCTGGGCACGGTGGCTCATACCTATAATCCTCCCAGCACTTTGGGAGGCCGAGGCGGGCAGATCACTTGAGGTCAGGAGTTCGAGACCACCCTGGCCAATATGGTGAAACCCCGTCTCTACTAAAAGTACAAGAATTAGCCAGGCATGGTGGTGCACGCCTGTAATCCCACCTATTCGGGAGGCTGAGGCAGAAGAATTGCTTGAATCTGGGAGCACTGCACTCCAGCCTGGGCAACAGAGTGAGACTCCATCATAAAAAAAAAGAAAAAGAAAGAAAAAAAGAAAGGCCCTGCCTAGAAGAAATCTTCTATACAGTTGGGGAAAAACCATGGAATGTATATCAACCCTGAGAACAATCCCTGGAGGCACACAGGATGTGAGGGGATGTGTGCTTCTCATTTTTTTAATTTTTGTTTATTTATTTATTTATTTTGAGGTGAAGCCTTGCTCTGTCACTCAGCCTGGTGCATTAGTACGACCTGGGCTCACTGCAACCTCCGCCTCCGGGTTCAAGTGATTCTCCTGCCTCAGCCTCCCGAGTAGCTGGGATTACAGGTGTGCACCACCATGCCTGGCTAATTTTTGTATTTTTAGTAGAGACGGGGTTTCACCATGTTGGCCAGGCTGGTCTTGAACTTCTGACCTCAGGTGATCCGCCCGCCTCGGCCTCCCAAAGTGCTGGGATTACAGGCATGAGCCACTGCATCCAGCCAGATGTGAGTTTCTTGAAGAATCAGCCCCACCTGGACTCCTTTTCGTGTCTGTTCTCCACACAGCTGGGACAGGACAGCTCATTTTATGTAGACCCCTCCCATGCTGTACCCCTCCTCACTCCACCCTATACCTACAGCCTTCGAGATGTACCCCAAGCCCTGTATCAGACCAAATTACACAACTCCATTTGTCCTTCCCTTCCCTCATTAAAACCCCTTTCTCTCGGGGTCCTGATTCTAGTTAACCCACAAGATAAAAAGGGAATAAAGAACAAATTTGCAGCCAGGTGTGGTGGCACATGCCTGTGGTCTCAGCTATGCCGGAGGCTGATTTGGAAATAGTGGTGATGGTTGTACAATATCGTAAATGTAATATTAAATATTGAATATAATATTAAATATTGAAGCAAGGCATGGTGGCTCACATTTGTATTCCCAGCTACTAGGGAAGCTGAGGCAAGGAATCGCCAGAGCCCAGGAGTTTGAGGCTGCAGTCAGCTATGATTGTGTTACTGTACTCCAGCCTGGGCAGCAGACTGGGACATTCAAATAAATTAAAATAAATTTTAAAAGAAAGAAAAACAAAATTGCAACAAGTTCTTAGCCACTGGAATGTGCTGTTATGAAGGGGACATTTGTATTTGGAAATGAGAACCTTGGAGGCTGCCATGGCTCCACCCAAAGTCATGCCCCTGATGGCGAGCTTGGGGACACAGCGGCAGGCAGCAGGAATGAACCGGGTGCATGGCCACCCGGCTGCCTAAGGGGAAGGTCCTGGCAGGCGCACCCTGTTTTTGGCCACAGCTGTAGTCTGACTGAATCTTTGTTAATCGAATCCTCTTTCCCAGTGACTCATAGGCACATTTCAGAGCAAGGACGCACCCGGAATGAGAAGTGGTTCCAGTCTAGGCATGGGCTGAAGGTGGATCCAGTAGGTCCAAACCAGTGCTTCTAACTAAACAGAACAGTCTGATTCTGGCTCAGTCTGCCTCTGTATGTGTTCCTGTGTGCTTGTTTTCTTAAACTTCAGCTTGGACTGTGATTCAGTACATGTAACTGATGGCTCTTTCAGTTCCAGTCCCCGGTTTAGAGGGTTAGTCCGGTTCTCTCCAGTTTCTGTCTCACCTCTGGGATCAGGTCACATCCTTGTCTCAGTGAAGTTTCCTCTTTCTCTCCAAGAGCTCTGAAGAGAGCCATAGCTGCTATCATCTTGGTTTTCCAGCCTGGGAGCAGAAGCAGGGCAATTTGATCCACTTGGGAGAGGACAACCAACATCCGGGTGCTGTGACACCCAAATCCGCCCTTTTAGATTCCTGAATTCCTGACCCCTCGTCCACACTGCCCTCTAGGCTTCTTCACCCAGGTGTGCTAAGAACACCATACACTTAAAAAGCCCTAGATGAGCTCATTTTCTTTGCTGCCCACTCTCCTCTCCTTGCCTTATTCCCCACTTTGCAATCTGCCCGGTTGTCCAGATAAGACGAATTCTTTCTCTCTGAGGCCTGGTAATCCTACCCCTAAAAGGACCCTAACTCCTCACCTCATGCTGACTATGAAGTGCCTTCCTCTGTCTGTCACCGGGGCAAGGCAGCAATCTCCTTCCAGCTC
Source organism: Pan troglodytes (assembly GCF_028858775.2). Classification (NCBI taxonomy): domain Eukaryota; kingdom Metazoa; phylum Chordata; class Mammalia; order Primates; family Hominidae; genus Pan; species Pan troglodytes. Next base: position 45,138,317 of record NC_072403.2, on the reverse strand, counting down.
TCCCTGCTGTCCCCAGCCTCCATCTCCAGGCCCCCAGGATCACCATTCAGTCAGTCAACATTGTGTCAACGATGTTGACGGGATACTACGGAGAGCAAGCTAGGCATAGACCATGCTTCAAAGAACTTATAGTCAGTAGGGTCTTTCTTTTAGTACCTGTCTAGAAAGAATGCTTCTCTGCAGTGTTTGGTTTTTACTTATTTTTCATTTTTTGAAATGGAGTCGTGCTCTGTCGCCCAGGCTGGAGTGCAGTGGCGCGATCTCGGCTCACTGTAACGTCCGCCTCCCGGGTTCAAGCAATTCTCCTGCCTCAGCCTCCCAAGTAGCTGGGATTACAGGTGCCTGCCACCATGCCTGGCTAATTTTTGTATTTTTAGTAGAGACAGGGTTTCACCATGTTGGGCAGGCTGGTCTCGAACTCCTGACCTCAGATGATCCACCTGCCTTGGCCTCCCAAAGTGCTGGGATTACAGGTGTGAGCAACCGCACCTGGCTTGCATTTTTTATTTTTAACCGACAAATATAATTGTACATATTTATGGCATACAACATGATGCTTTGAAAAATGTATATAGTGGAACGGCTAAGTCAAGCTAATTAACATAGGCATTACTTCATATGCTTGTCATTTATTTGTGGTGAGAACACTTCAATCTACTCTCTTTGCAATTTTCTAGCATACAACACCTTGTTGCTAACTATAGTCAGCAAATTATGCCAGGCCTGGGCTAAATGCTGGGGGTGCAGAGACGGACAACTCAGTGGAGAAGACAGATGTCAAGCAAATAATCACCCACATTAATATGTGATTCTTACCTGCGATATTTCTCATGAAGCACAAGGGAGGAAGGGTCAGGAGGGCATATGCTGGGGTCAGGGCACTTGGGGAAGTCAGGGAAGGCTTCTGCATGGGGGAGTGGAGCTTACTAAGCTGAAGGGGGTAGATGGGAGAGTGTCCGGGGAGACAGCAGATACATGTCCGGGCCTACCGTAACAAAAGGAGCCCATGAAAATCTTTGAATTTCACAAGGAAAAGAATGAACTTTTAAATAAAAGAAAATGCTTTAATATATAATAATGATGTACTCGTCTTTATAGTAACACACTTATAAACTATAATTATAGTTTATACATTATAAACTATAATTTATAGAGAAAGGGACCTGTGAAGGCAAAAGTGCCCGAGGTCCAAGAAGGTCATAATGTGGCCCTGGCATGAAGAGCTGTGGGGCAGGAGCAGAGGCGGTGGGGGTACTGAGGGGAGGGCTGGAGATGTGGCCACAAAGATGGCAGGGGTTGGATTTGGAAGCCATAGTACAAATTTAGGACTTTATCCTAAACACAGACTTGACAAGCATTTTATTGAATCTCTAAAATCAATTTTTAAAAAACTCCACAATACTGGGCAACACAGTGAGACCCTGTCTCTACAAATAAAAAATAAAAAATTAGGCCAGGTGAGGTGGCTCGTATCTGTAATCCCAGCACTTTGGGAGGCAGAGGCGTGCGGATCACGAGGTCAGGAGTTCAAGACCAGTCTGACCAACATGGTGAAACCCCATCTCTACTAAAAATACAAAAATTAGCAAGGAGTGGTGGCATGAGCCTGTAATCCCAGCTACTCAGGAGGCTGAGGCAGGAGAATTGCTTGAACCTGGGAGGCGGAGGTTGCAGTGAGCCGAGATCACCTTTCACCATGTTGGCCAGACTGGTCTTGAACTCTTGACCTCGTGATCCACCCGCCTCGGCTTCCCAAAATGCTGGGATTACAGGTGTGAGCCACTGTGTCCGGCCATCATCTATAGTTTTCTGCACAATCTTTCTCCCTTCCCTCCTCTTTTTTCTTTTTTTCCTGTTATATATTTGTTAAAGTGAAACCTTGTCTCTACTAAAAATACAAAAATTAGTTGGGTGTTGTGGTGCGAGCTACTCGGGGGGCTGAGGCAGGAGAAACACTAGAACCTGGGAGGTAGAGGTTGCAGTGAGCCGAGATCATGCCACTCACTGCACTCCAGCCTGTAGACAGAGCGAGATGCCATCTCAAAAAACAAAAACAAAAACAAACAAACAAAAAAACCCAAAACAAAAACAAAAACAAGAAACCAGGTTGTTTGACCTGCATTTTGTTGATCACATTCCTGCGGTGTTGTTTAACATACTCCTCTGGCCCCTGAATTTTCTAGGAATGGGCTGTTGGGTCTAGAGGCTTGGTGGGGTTCAAGTTCAACTGTTGGCAAGGGTGGCACTGCATACTTCCTTTTGGGAGTGCATAAAGTCTGCCTTGTCCCTCCTCTGGGGATGTTGCCAGCCACTGCCTAGGATGTGAGTCTGTCAGGGGCTCATAGCACTCTGGCACCAGCTGGAGATGGGAGAGCAGGTTGGAGGCTCAGGTGGGTACAGCATCTTCCTGTTCCTCCAGGGAAGACTTCCTCCGCTGGTGGAGAAAGAGGCAGCCGTGGTCCATGGGCCCTTTCTCTCTACCACCTCTAAGCATTGACAGTCCTCCACCCTGTATAGGAAGTCAGTCTTGGCAAATGAAGAGGACCTCATCTGGGCTTTCCTGTGCCTTAGGTTTTATAGTTTTAGAATCAGCAGCAGGGCCAGCTCTGTCATGCCCCAGCAGGTAAAAACCTGGCTCTGGAGGGGTATGGGTTGGGTGCTTTAGGAGTAAAGTTCCCTGGGGCCTCACCCTGTCTAAGTGCCATCAAACCAGCCTGGGTCTCAGTTCTGGCTTCCATGCACACTAGGTAGGGCAAGCTACTTACCCTCCCTGAACCTATTTCCTCGCATGCAAAATGCGGATGATTACAAGGCCTGCATAGAGGCTAGTCGTGAGGTTAAATGCAGTAACATTATAAAGTGCTGAGCTCAGTGCCTGGCATTGAAGAAGCATGCAGTAACAGTGACTCAGATCATGGTATCACTTTATAACTGGTCCCTTCCTTGCCCAGACTAGTAAAAAACAGTGGGAGGGAAGAGGAAGACCATCCACCCCAATATCTTCACCTTCAGTAATGTCCTTCAGCTGGACATGAATCAATGGTTTTTTTCCAGGCTGGGCCAGCTTGGGTCCCTGACAGAAGGATAACATTAAGGTGGCTGGTTTGAGGAGGAAGGCGCTCATAACGTTAGATCAATAGTAATTTAAGTGTCATGGGCCCCATAATAACACAGGGGACTCCAAGCCAGTGGATCCCCAGTGCCTTGTGAGCTGTCACTCCAGAGCACGTCTTAGGACCGCATGGCCAAAGTCCTGTGTGTGTTCAAGTTCTGTTTATTGCCCAGCTCCTTCTTGGACATTGGCTCGGGAGGCAGAAATCCCAGGAATCCTGGTTGCTCCTTCCCCTTGGCATTCTCCTCATCCTCCTCCCTTCCCCACCCGCCTCCCAACCAATCCTCAGGCCCCTCTCCCATTCGGTGGACAAGTGGCCAATTGTCTCTGGGATCTTGGTGTCCCTCAAGAGCAGCCAGATCCGGGCCAGATGAGGATGCCATAGGCATTAAACAGTGGGTCTGTATGAGGCCTGCTGGAGCTGCTTAGTGTAGCCAGGGGGCAAGGGAGGTCAGGGGAGGCAGGCTGGGGGAGGGGCTCCATGTGGGAGCAAAGTGTTCAGGCAATGGGGTAGGAAAGGCAGATTAGTACTGGTGCCAACTCCAGAATGCAGCAGGTTCTGCAGACAGCAGCATAAAGTAGCAGGGCTCTGAAGACAGGGGCAGGGCCCTAGATCACAAAGCTGCTAACTCCCCTAACATCTCCTGAATCGTCCCTGCTTCCCACTGCTACTGCTCCTACCTTCCTTCTGGTCCCCGTCATCTCACCCCTGAACTATTGCTACCACCTCCTGAAGGACGAGCAGCTGCCTTTGTGAATTCTTGGAAGTGCTACAACAATCAGATTACTTACCTACTTAAAACCTGGGCAGAATGCATAAGCTTATTTTTGTTGCATGCACCCCTCTGGTAGCCTGGTGAAGCCTGTGGACTTCTTCCTATGACGATGTTTTATTTTATTTTATTTTTGAGATGGAGCCTCACTGTCACCCAGGCTGGAGGGCAGTGACACGATCTCGGTTCACTGCAACCTCCACTTCCCGGGTTCAAGCGGTTTTTGTGCCTCAGCCTCCCAGGTAGCTGGGATTACAGGCATGCGCCACCACACCGAGTAATTTTTGTATTTTTAGTAGAGAAGGGCTTTCTCCATGTTGACCAGGCTGGTCTCCAACTCCTGACCTCAAGTGATCTGCCCTCCTCAGCCTCCTAAACTGCTGGGATTACAGGCATGGCCACCACGCCTAGCCCCTAGGGTGATGTTTTAAATGTATAAAATAAAATATACTAAGCTGGGTGCGGTGGCTCACGCCTGTAATCCCAGTGCTTTGGGAGGCTGAGGTGGGCAGATCAGTTGAGGCCAAAAGTTCGAGACCAGCCTGGCCAAGATGACAAAACCCCATCTCTACTAAAATTACAAAAAAAATTCGCCAGGCATGGTAGTGGTTGCCTGTAGTCCCAGCTACTCGGGAGGCTGAGGCACGAGAATTGCTTGTACCTGGGAGGGGGAGGTTACAGTGAGCTGATATAACACTACTGCACTCCAGCCTGGGTGACAAAGTGAGATGCTGCCTCAAAAAAAAAAAAAAAAAATATATATATATATACACACACACACACACACACACACGTATATATGTACTCACATATGTATATAATGTACTATACATATGTATATAATGTATTATAAAGGCAACCAAGTATGTTAAAACACAATGATCAATATATTTCTTAAAAATAAAATTTGTGACCGGGTGCGGTGGCTCACGCCTATAATCCCAACACTTTGGGAGGCCAAGGTGGGCCAATCACTTGAGGTCAGGAGTCTGAGACCAGCCTGGCCAATGTGGTGAAACCCCATCTCTACTAAAAATACAAAAATTAGCCGGGCAAGTGGCGGGCACCTGTCATCCCAGCTACTCGGGAGACTGAGGCAGGAGGAATTGCTTGAACCCGGGAGGTGGAGGTTGCAGTGAGTCGAGATCGCACCATTGCACTCCAGCCTGGGCAACAAGAGCGAAACTGCATCTCAAAATAAATAAAATAAAATTTGCAAATAGTAATATATGAGCTTTTTTTTTTTTTTTTGAGACAGAATATCTCTCTGTCCCCCAGGCTGGAGTACAGTGGCACTATCTTGGCTCACGGCAACCTCTGTCTCCCGGGTTCAACTGATTCTAGTGCCTCAGCCTCCAAAGACATATGCACTTTTTAATAAACACCTCATATGATAAGTTACAGCGGTGGGTCTCCTAACTGACATAATTTTGAGACAAAATTTTTAACTATCTGCCACCATGTTCATGGGATAGGAAAAGAACTGTGATATCTGTTGGTGAGAGAGTCTTGGGTACTGCTAATAGTACTTTGGTTTGTTGTCTACATTTGTTTTAAAAGGCAATGCTGGCCAGGCACAGTGGCTCACGCCTGCAATCCCAGCACTTTGGGAGGCCAAAGTGGGCAGATCACTTGAGGTCAGGAGTTCGAGACCAGCCTGGCCAACATGGCGAAATCCTGTCTCTACTAAAAATACAAAAATTAACCGGGCATGATGGCTCACAACTGTAATCCCAGCTATTCAGGAGGTTGAGGCAAGAGAATCACTTGAACCCGGGAGGCAGAGGTTGCAGTGAGCTGAGATCGCACCACTGCATTCCAGCCTGGGCAACAGAGCAAGACTCTATCACATTAAAAAAAAAAAAGTATGAATATAAGGCATTGTAAATGGTTGCCCAAAGACATTGGCAGAGTCAGCATGGCATTGTCATCCCTACATGCAAAGTGCAATTGTCCCCACTGACCATTTCTTCTTATCCTCAAAGATCCTATCTTTATTAAGGGTGACCAGCAAAGGAACTGAGCTGGAAGAGACCAGCAGGGAGAGGTTGCAATCTCCAAAAGAGCTACCCCAAGCAACCCAGGAAGCTGCTCACCACAGGACAGAAAGACAAGGGAGGTATTCCCAAAGGGCTGCTGGGCATGTCCAGTCACCCCACAATGGGTGGGAGAGGGTGGGCCAGCAGGTGGAGGATTCTCAGCACAGAAGGAAACCAGAAGACTTCAGGGAAGCTGGAGGAGGCCATGGGAGAGGGGAGGGGTGACCTCATATATGAGGGGAGTGGTGACCTCATATATATGAGGGGAGGGGAGCATGCTCAGGTAGTGAGGAGAGCCGTGGACTCTGGGCACGGGTCACCCTGGGTACCTTGAGCAAGTTACTTCACCTCTCTGAAACTCAGTTTCCTCATCTGTAAAATGGGCTGATCATCCCCCATGGTGTCATTGCAACCATTAAATGAGATAATGAAAATGATGAAATGCTTTATTTATCTGCACTATCTTATGTAGTGTGTATTAAATATCTAGCACATAGTGAACACGGCAAAAGCACCTTATTATTATTGCAAAATTTTTTAAGTTGCTTCAATTTGCTTACCCTTTCCACTTGGCTTTTCCTCTTTTATCTCCCTCATCAATCAGCGCTGTGCTATAACCCCAAACCTCCCTGCCCAAGGTGCCTGCAGAGTCTTCCAGCCCGGAACAACCTAGGGGAGGATGAGGTGGAGGTGTGGACTGTGTGTGTGTGGTGTGTGTGTTGGGTTTCCTGTGAGCCATCAGAACTTGTATAGAAGTCTGGGTGGGTATGTGCATGATGCATTTTCTCTGAGGAAACAGTCATAGATTCTCAAAGTAGTGACCAAAACAAATAAAGGCTAGGATCCACAGAAGTAAAATGTTAGATCTTAATGCAATAGTCCTTCCTCGGTCTGAAAAGAGGTCTTAGCGAGAGGGCAATGTTTAACACCGAGAAATGGCTCTCACATGATGGGATTTCAGGAATCAATGACTGTTGGGGAGAAAGGTTTAGGGGTAGGTACCATAAATCGCACCCTGCCGTGTCACTCTAAAAATGACCCAGTTTAAGGAATAGCTTTGGATGACCTCTAAATTGGTTCAGAATGAGGGCCTCTTTTGTTACTAAATTATTTTTCCTGGCCATAGAAATTTTAGACGTTGGCAAATCGCAATAAATTTCTGATATTACCATTTCCCTTTTTAAGAAAAAGTCTTTGAAATGGCAACAGAGACTTATCTGAAATCTTCAAACGTAAATAATTCAGAATTAGTGCTTGAGCTCTGCTCTTAAGCTACAAGGACACATTTCTCGATAATGGGCTTTCGGAGCAAAGGATATGTAGCTTTGCTATTAAGAGTGACTGAAACCCTGCCAAGGCAACATTTACCTAACTTAATTATCGCCACTTAGCCACATCTCTCTCCTCAATACCCGGCTACTTCTTGCAACCTCAAATATCGTACATTGAATTTACACATTCTACTTTTCACTATTCTTTTAATTGTGGTAAAAAGTATATAATAAAATTTACCCCCTTAGCTATTTTGAGTGTACAGTACAGTAATGTTATCAGTATGCACACTGTTGTGCAGTAACTCTTTAGAACATTTTCAATTTGCAAAACTGAAATTTTATGCCCATTGAACAACTCCCCTTTCCCCTCCCCCTCCCACCATGGCCACCACCATTCATTCTACTTTCTGTTTCTAACACTTTGACTTCTTCAGATACCGCAGATAAGTGGAATCATGTAGTATTTATCTTTTTGTGACCAGCTTATTTCATTTAGTATAATGTCCTCAAGTTTCATCTATGTTGCAGTATGCAACGGGATCACTTTTTTTTTCTTAAGACTGAGTAGGCTGGGTGTGGTGGCTCATGCCTGTAATCCCAGCATTTTGGGAGGCCGAGGCAGGCGAATCACTTGAGGTCAGGAGTTGGAGACCAGGCTGGCCAACATGGTGAAACCCATCTCTACTAAAAATACAAAAATTAGCCGGGCGTGGTGGCGTGTGCCTGTAATACCGGCTACTCAGGAGTCTGAGGCAGAAGAATCACTTGAACCCGGGAGGTGGAGGTTGCATTGAGCTGAGATCATGCCACCTCACGAGACTCCATCTCAAAAAAAAAAAAAAAAAAGACTGAATAACACTTCGTTGTATGCATATACCATTTTCACTATTTTTTAAAAACATCCTTGTTGCTCTGCTCTGTGATTTATTTTGTTCAGTGATGTTTCTCCTAGTATAAAATGTGAAGCTTGCTTTATCATGTACATTAAATTTACCACTCAGAAACCTTTCTATTTGAATAAATGGAGAATTTGTAGACATGAAAATTTAACAGATATATTTCTTTCAGAGGTTCTGAAAACAAGTCGGTGGGCACAGTGGCTCACGTCTGTAATCCCAGCACTTTAGGAGACTTAGGTGGGTGGATCACCTGAGGTCAGGAATTGAGACCCGCCTGGTCAACATGGTGAAAGCCTGTCTCCACTGAAAATACAAAAATTAGCCAGGCGTGGTGGCACATGCCTGTAGTCCCAGCTACTCAGGAGGCTGTGGCACGAGAATCACTTGAACCCAGGAGGCAGAGGTTGCAGTCAGCTGAATCTCACTAGTGCACTCCAGCCCGGGCGACAGAGGGAGACTGTGTCTCAAACAAAACAAAACAACAACAGAAAGAAAACAAAAAACAAAAAGAAAAAAAAAGAAAATTTAACAGATATTTCCCCAAGTTTCCAAATGATCCATTGGAAATAGGGCAAGTTTATAAAATAATTGATAATCTTTCATAATGTAAGTGATTTTATAAGGCATTTCATATCATCTGTCTTTTAAGCAATATGACAAGAACAAAAATAAAAATAGAACCTGTTAACCTTTTCAATTGACAGCTACAGAGCTTTTTATTTATGGAAATAAGGTTTTCCAGTAATGATGATATTGAATCACTTTACGCTCTTAATGGCTTTTTATATAACTCCTTTGATCAGATCCGATTTGCAGAGGGCGACTATTTTCCTCTGAAATTCTTTTTTTTTTTTTTTTTTTTTTTTTTTTGAGACGAAGTCTCACTTTTTCGCCCAGGCTGGAGTGCAGTGGTGCGATCTCGGCTCACTGCAAGCTCCGCCTCCCGGGTTCCCGCCATTCTCCTGCCTCAGCCTCCCGAGTAGCTGGGACTACAGGCGCCCGCCACCACGCCCGGCTAATTTTTTGTATTTTTAGCCAGGATGGTCTTGATCTCCTGACCTCGTGATCCGCCCGCCTCGGCCTCCCAAGGTGCTGGGATTACAGGCGTGAGCCACCGCGCCCGGCCTGAAATTCTTAAACAGAATATAAAACAATGTAAACAAAAATGTTACAAAACAGAAATAAAAACAGCATTTGTGTTGGATTACCAAGTGTTCATTTTACCAAGAGGATAATCCCTTTACCTAATTGAAATAAGGAAGAAACAAAGGTGGGTGTGAACCTTTTATGGAGAGATCCTGGAAGCATGACCTTGGCCAAAACAACTGATGGCTCAGCCAATCTCTGGAGATGAGACCTGCAGAAGTTTCATTATTTGTTGCTGTCAAGGTGAAGCTCAACTCCATCCTGTGGATGAAGAGTCAAACTCTGTAGAGTATTTGAAGAGATTTATTCTGAGCCAAATATGAGTGACCATGGCCCATGACACAGCCCCAGGAGATCTTGAGAACATGTGTCCAGCGTTATCAGAGTACAGCTTGTTTTTATACATTTTAGGTTATAGGTGAATTCGAAGATTTTCTGATTGGTCGCTGGTTGAGTTTATCTAAAGACCTGAAATCCGTAGGTGGGAGTGTCTGGGTTAAGATAAGGGGTTGTAAAGACCAAGGTTCTTATTATGCAGGTGAAGCCTTCAGGTAGCAGGCTTCAGAGAGAATAGATTATAAATGTTCGTTATCCAACTTACAAAGGTGCCAAACGACCCCGGGAGCGCGGGGAGCGCTCCTGCAGGAGCATTTCAAAATAGGCCACATGAACATATTTTGGGGTAAAATACTTCGATTTCTCTCAGGGCCTGCTGTCATGATTCTTATTGCTACAAAGAGTCTGTTCTGTCAGTCTTAAGGTCTCTGTTTTTGGGGTTTTTTTTTTTTTTTTTTTTTTATTGAGATGGAGTCTCGCTCTATCATCCAGGCTGGAGTGCAATGGTGCCATCTCGGCTCACTGCAACCTCTGCCTCCCGGGTTCAAGCAATTCTAATGCCTCAGCCTGCTGAGTAGCTGCGATTACAGACATAAGCCACTACGCCCAGCTAATTTTTGTAGTTTTAGTAGAGACAGGGTTTCACCATGTTGGCCAGGTTGGGCCTTAAGGCCTCTGTTTTAATATTAATGCTGGTCAGCTGTGCCTGAATTCCAAAGGGAGGAAGTTATAAGGAGGCGCTTTGGATCACACCTGTAATCCCAGTGCTATGGGAGGCCAAGGTGGGCAGATCAGTTGATGTCAGGAGTTTGAGGCCAGCCTGGCCAACATGGTGAAACCCCATCTCTATTAAATATAGAATAAATTAGCTGGGCGTGGTGGCTCATGCCTGTAGTCCCAGCTACTTGGGAGGCCGAGACATGAGAATTGCTTGAACCCAGGAGGCAGAGGTTGCAGTGGGTTGAGATTGTGCCACTGCACTCCAGCCTGGGTGACAGAGTGCGACACCCTCTCAAAAAAAAAAAAAAAAAAAAAAGGAGCCATGTCCAACCACCCATTCCATCATGGCCTGAACTAGTGTTTTGTGTTTACTTGAGAATGCCCTTGGTCAAGAGGAAGCGTCCATTTGCTTGCTTGGGAGGGGCTTAGAATTTTATTGTTGGTTTACATTCCTCAGAGCTGATTGCCTTCCAAAAGGTTGCACTCTGAAATTATTATCAATCCTGATCAATAATCATAATACTAAGAACTACACATATGCTATTGGAATGGATTTATTTATCAGCCCTGTAGGAAAATATATATCTCACATCACCTCATTCCCATTTACCCACTTTTCCCTTTTCCAATCTTAAGGCTCGTGTTGTCTAAATATTCAATAGTTTCAGCACAGTTTACATTTTATAAAAGCCCCCACTGGCTGCTGTGCAGAGAGCAGGTGTGCGCCCCTGATCTACAGAAGGTGTTGATCCAACTATCCGGCTGGGGCAGGGGAGTTGGAGAGGGGAGTAGGGAGATGGGGAGGGGAGGGGAAGTTGGGGGAGGGGAAGCACATTCAACTGGGATGGAGACAAAGGAGAGAGGCAGGAGGAGGGAGAATGAAGAGCTGGGGAAGGAGCTTTGGAAAAATACAGAAAAGCAAAGGATGGGGCGACAGAAAGAGAGGATGAGGAGTCAGTCAGCACCACATGGAGAGCAAGAAGGAAGAAGGGGACAGGAAATGCAGAAACAGAGTGGCAGGACAAAGAAACTACAACATACAGAGGCTTCGAATAAAAATCAATTCATCTCAAAGTGTTCAGCGTTTTCATGAGGCTGTGAGACCGAAATAGGAAGAGGCCCTTTATTTTCTTAGGAAGAGAACACAGACCGGAGGTGGGAGAGGAATGGTAGGGAATTTTCCAAACAAAGAGAGGGCCTGTGGCCTCTCAAACTGCCCCCACCCCATGCTCACTGAAGCCTTCACACTGCAGCCCTGAACTCTTCACAAAGAGGGTGAACTCCATCCAGAGAGGGGGGATCCGGAACCCATGCTTGGTTTCCATCCCAGCTGAGGGCTGGAGAATGAGACTGCAGAGCTAGGGTTCAGGCCACAGCCTGGGGGACAGGGTAGGCAGGAGGTCAGCAAGGCTTAGAGAAGATGGATATGTTGGGTTGGGTGAGAGGCCTGGTGCTGGGAGTGGGTTGTCTACAGAGAAGCGCCCCCAGGGCCTTGTCCAGGATGATCCTTGGCCAGGGGGGTCCTGAGGGGACTGGCACTGCACACCTCAGGGAGGCAGTATCAGGAAATCTGGGGCTCCCCAGCTTCCTGCTCTGGTCTTCTTCTCTGGACACGCTCGTGTTGCCATAAGGAGAGACAGAAACATCAGCAAAATCAGATCAATGCTTCCAACTGTATCCCTAACCCCTCCATTCCAGCCAGATTTGGAGACAGTACAGATACCCCCCTCCCCAAGTAAAGTGTCTCTTGACACCTTGGGGTTCAGGCCACAGCCTGGGTACAGGGTGGGTAGGAGGTGAGAAATGACTCCCCTTCTTCTCGATGGAAAGAAAAGGCCTTGGCCAGGGGACAGTGCTCAGGGACTCTGGCCACTCCAGTACCTGCCCCTACAGAGGCCAGAGAAGGGCAGGGCCAGCCCCTGGTACAGAGCACTGAAAGGAGGTTCCCCCTCCAACTTCTGACTGGTGCTGGTTGAAAGACTGAACAAACTAACCCACTGAGCTTTTTTCCTCACTGCAAAGTGGGTCGAATGACAGGGCCTGCTTATGATGCATGGAAGGGATGCAGTACTTCCTGGGGTTTACAAGAGCTCAGAGAATGGCAGCAAGGCGAGTTAGAAACATCCCGGGCACCTGTTTTTAACAAATTCATTCACTCCTTCATTGCACACATGGTTATTGAGTGTCTGCTATGTATGTAACAGGCACTGTGGATACATCATTACACAAGACAGATTCTCCATCTCCCCAGCAGACATTTCCGTGTTTGTGTGTGTGTGTGTGTGTGTGTGTGGCGGGGAGAGGGCACAATACAGAGTAAACAATAAATAAAGTTATATAATATAGCAGAGGGAATTTAGTACTAGGAAGGACATAAAGCCAACGAGGGAGATAAGGTGGGGAGGGTGGAATTTTAAATCAGCTGGAGCATATGTATGAAAGTGGGCCGGGCGCGGTGGCTCACGCCTGTAATCCTAGCACTTTGGGAGGCTGAGGCGGGCGGATCACCTGAGGTCAGGAATTGAGACCAGCCTGGCCAACACGGTGAAACCCCATCTCTACTAAAAATACAAAAATTAGCTGGGCGTGATGGCGTGCGCCTGTAGTCCCAGCTTCTTGAGAGGCTGAGGCAGAAGAACTGCTTGAACTCGGGAGGCGGGGGTTGCAGTGAGCCGAGATCGCGCCACTGCACTCCAGCCTGGCGACAGAGTGAGACTCTGTCTGAAAGAAAAGAAAAGAGGAAAGGGGAGGAAAGGAGAAGAGAAAAGAAAAGAGAAAAGAAAAAAAGAAAAGAGGCCAAGTGTTTCCCGTAGAGTTACTGTGTATTGGGGGGGCGCACAGGGGTGCCACGAATTGAGCTGCCCACTCCTTCCAGATGCAGGGTTCTCACCTGGGTAGGTGAGAACGGGGTGAGGGGGAGGAATCACGCGTGGGTGGCTGGATTAGTTCCTGATGTCCTCTGATTCCCTACAGCTTCTTCAGCCCCGTTCTAACCCCCTTCCTCAGGCTTACAGGAAAGTGTGTGGAAGAGAGACACGGAGAGACTGAGCATCAGACTTTTTTGGAAGAAACATCAGTAAATGAAAATGGAATTACAATAAAAATAACAAAAGCAATAAACTCCTGACCTCAGTCACAATCATTTTAGTTAACACGCCAGTCCTAATAAGAAACACGAGTCCCTGAGACCGCAACCCCTCGGGCACCGCAGGGCGTGCAGGTCTGGGCGGGCGGCGCAGCCTCCCCTGGCGGCTGACCCTGGGAGCGCGGGGAGCGCCAAGCCTCTTCTAGCGCTCACCTCGAGCTCACTCCTGCGCTCGCCGAGCTGCTTGTGCGGGGGAAGGGGCGGGGCCCGCCTGGGCTCCTCCCCGGTCGAAGCCCGGAGCAAGGGGGCAGAGCGCGCCGGGCGCTGGTTAAAGAGGCGCGCGGAGGCGGGCGCGGCGCATACTGCTAGTGGCGCGCGGAGGAGCGACGCGTGGAGAAGCGGCCCACGTGTCTGCCCAGAGTCAAGTCCTGTGTTCTTCCCGCTCCTTACGCATCCGCGGTCCAGGGCGCCCTTTCAGCCCCGCTGGTGTTCGCCCACCCCGGGCCGCGTGAGTGGGGCCCCACGCAGCTCCCCCGCACTCCGTGGGCCAACTTGGCCAAGCAACTTTGTCCGGGGAGCGGTGCTTGCGGGGGGAGTACCGGGCACTGCGCATGCGGAGCTCCAAATTCAAACAGCTGTTTTCAGAGGCTGGAGGGCGGGCGGACTGGTAGCAGCTGGGGCTAGGAGAGGCTTTCTCTAGGAGGCGGCCGCTCGGGAGCCATGGTGGACCGGGGCCCTCTGCTCACCTCGGCCATCATCTTCTACCTGGCCATCGGGGCGGCGATCTTCGAAGTGCTGGAGGAGCCGCACTGGAAGGAGGCCAAGAAAAACTACTACACACAGAAGCTGCATCTGCTCAAGGAGTTCCCGTGCCTGGGTCAGGAGGGCCTGGACAAGATCCTAGAGGTCAGTCGCCGCCTGTACCCCCATATACATCTGAAGCTGGCTTGAGCTTTAGGGGGCGCTGAAAGGAAGACCCCTTCACAGCTTTGGGTGACCCTCAGTCCCTGTGGAAGGTCCAGGGGGTGATGAGAGAGCGTGTCTCATCATGGGTCAGGCTTCGAGGATCTGTCGCTCACCCGAGGGACACAGGGGTCCCCCAGGCGCAGAGACTCTTTGGAACTTAGTTTGGCCGGAGATAAATTGGAGTTGATTCCCGGGTGAACTAGGCTCCACGGTGTTTCAGTGTGGGTGTGACGGTACCTCCCTCCTTGGAAAGAGGCTGTGGGACGGATAAAGGCGTTTATCTTTCCCTGGAGACGCTCCCGGAGTCTGGGAGCCAAGCCTGGTGCCATCCCCTCGTGTCTCCACCTCCCCGCTCCAGGGCCAGTGCCACGCCTGCCAGGCTTTTCTTAAGGAACGTGAACCCGGCAGAGTGGCGGGAGGGTCCCCCAGCCCGAGCCTGGGCAAAATCTTCCGCCCCCAGCAGGGTTCCGGAGAGGAGCTGGAGGCTCTGTGGGGCCCGAACCCACGGGATGAGGGCTGGTGCCTGGAATGCTGGGGACGCGCTCAGGCTTCCGGGAAGGCTTATCTCGCGGAGACATCCTTCAAGGGCTTGGAGTAAAACTTTGTGAAAGTAGCAGGTTGCACAAACGAATAATACCCGCGTAGTCCCTTTATGATGGGGGAGGAGAGTGTGTGCGGAATTGGGGTGGGTGGGGGACTTCCCTCCGTGCTGGCATTGGGAACCGCTTATTTTCTGGTGCACAGCCCGATGGGTGGCATTGACCTCACTTAGGATAAACGGGCTGCCTATCCTGGCTGAGACCTTGGGGCCAATTTGGGGACCGAGGCCCTCTACCCCAGTTTCTCGAGGGCTCAGCTTCAACCATCAATTCTTCTTGGCCTGCTCCCCCAGTGGAATGACCAGGACCTGGGTGAAAGTTCTAGATTGCAGCAGGTAGGGAGTAGGGGTAGATTGTCCAGGGTGTTACCTTGCTCTCACGGTGAAAGATGCCAGAAAGGAGGTCTGATGAGAAGCAACGTTTAGTCTACAGCAGCACCTCAATACTTTATGCCTATCTAGTCGTCGCTCATTTTCAAGCCTCCGTTTCCCCATGTGAGAAACGGGAATGAGCCCATCCTCATTCCTTATTTCTGCCATGGACTGTTAGGTTGGAAGCATTTGGAAAACATCAAAATCTTGTCCCCAGATTGATGGACATCACACAGATAAACATATACGTATTTGCTGGCAGCCGTGTGTGGGGAGACTTGTCCTCCAAGGGGTCCTGTAGAAGGGGAGGTTTAGTCTAGCAGGCTTAGTGTTGGATTTCAGTGGAGAGTCCCTTGCCCTGTAGCAGTTTCCCGGGTAGAGGCAGATGGGAGGTGATGGTGGGGAGGATAAGCTTCAGCAGATGGTTGGTTGGTTTACCTCCTAACAGCAAGAGTCCTGGCATGAAGAGTCTACACGGCTTCCTTCTGATGGGCGTCTACCCTGGGGGGTGTGTTGTGGGGAGGGGGTCGCTTTATGATTTCCCTTGAGGAAACAATTCCTCTAGAGAACAAGTTTTTGTTTAGTTTGTTCCAGGGCTTTGTTTAGAGGGGGAAGAGGGCAGGCAAGGATGATAAAGCCTTGAGCTGCCCTCGAAGTGTTTCCCTCTAAGCTGTTGCTCCAACACTGCAGGGGAAGGAAGGAAAGAATTCAAGGCTAAATGTGGGAAAATAAACTTCAAAACACAAGGCAAAGGGAAAGGCTGGGGGGGCATACGGCGGGGGTGGTCCAGGGGTTAGGCAGCCGGGTGCAGCTGGTGGTCATAGCTTTGGAGGCTAGAAGGCTTCTTAAGGTATTTGAACAAACAAAATGCCTCTTATTTAGCAGTCCTGTTAAATCTGTCAACATTTACCCCCCTACCAAAAAAAAGTAATGGGCAGGTAATATTTAGAAAAAGGATTTGGGCATCAAGCCAGTCTGCTTTGGAGGCTGTTATAGATAAGTTCTTGAACAAGGACAGCCCTGTCCTCATCCCCGGCCAAAAAAACTCCCAAACCAACCCCAACTGGGCGAGTCCCTTCCCATCATAGGAAAAACCCCAAGAAATGAAAATGGACAAGTAGAAGCATTTGCTGGCATCAGTTTTAATCTGCAGAAATCTGCCTTGCTCTGCTTTCTTGTGACTTGGGGTACTGCCTCAGGCCTCAGGATATTGGTTTAAGGAAAAATGAAAACTCAAAAATCTTCTTTCCCATCTGGCTGCTTGGGCATTTTCCACCTGACGCTCTGTGTTTTAGCTGGTTCTGAATCACCTTGGAATCATGAAGGAGCCCCTAGCTAGGAATTCCTGGGGTACAACCAGGGGTGGGACAAAGATTGTTGGAAGAGATGGGGTGCAGTCTGAGTTGGGGTTTCTCTTACCCTGAAAGTTGTGTGTGCTCTTTCAAATGTGTGAGAAAGGGAGTTAAGTCAACTTTCTTTAGAAATACCCCCCGAATTGTCAGATACTTCCTTCCCTCCGCTGTGGTTGAAGTGAGGGCAGGCTGACTTTCAAGTGCTCAGTGACCTGCCAGCCTGGGACCACGTGATCGTCCTCTTTCCTGTCTTCAGAACCATCTTGAACCCTTGCTCTCAAGCAAGATCTTTGGTGACTCATTCTCCCAACCTCTTCCTAAATTGCAGACTCACACAAGGGAAGTTAACATTTACAGCACACCTACTCTGTGTTGGGCATTGTGGGTGCTATTATCCTCATTTTATGAGAGAGGGCACAGGCTGGTTTTGCCATCTGGCTCGGCCATTTACCCATCAAGCCATGTAACTTAACTTTGCCTTCCTTTCCTCATCTGCAAAATGAGTGTTTGGTGAGGCTCCAATAGAGTAGAAACATTAGGCAAGATGTCTGTAAAAAGTGAACAGGTCTCCTGACCTTAGCATTTATTGAGGAAGGCAGCTTTACCTACCTGCCTTATTTCAGGTACTCTTTACAGTATGTATTCAAGTAAGCAAGCTGAAGCCCAGAGAAGATAGAATGGCCACAGGGACACCACAGGAGGCACAGCCTGTGGGGCGGGACAGGGAGGGGCAATGACCAGGCAGTCTGCCCCAGGAGCTTGCACCTCCCTCTTGGGCCTGTGAAGATTGTTGCTCTGTAACTGAGCTTAAGAAATTGGTTCAGCTGGACCCTGATCTGCTGGAAAATTCTATTTTCTATTTCCCCTAGCACAGGTAATGGCATACAGGCGTCTCCTGTGTTGTTGCCTGGCTGACCCAGCACCTCTGTTACTGAAGTAATACATCAGTCCACCCCTCTGCGCTTCTCATTTTGGAAGTCCCCAACCCCTGTCCCACCAAAAACAGTGGGGGTGTGATTGAAGGGGAGGAATGACAGCCCTTCTCAACCTTCTGCCTCTGATGGGCAGTGATCAGAAACAGGAAGGATTTGAGAGCCCACCATGCACCAGACCACTTTGAATAAGCACTTTATATACATTCTTATTTTAATTTAATCTTGCAGACCACCCCATAAATGAGGAAAATTAGGGGAAAAGCCAATGTAACTTGTCTGGGATCACATAGAGCGGAGTCAGTTTTCACATCTAAGTTTCATGTTTCAAAGTACATGGAAATTAGCAAGCATTTATTAAGTATCCACCTTGTGCCAGACACTGGGCAAGACTCTCAGGATACAAAGAATTAGGCTACGATCCGAGCTGCTGGAGAAAAGGATACATAAACCACTGGGAACAAGACAGTGGGTGTGGGCTACAGAAGAGGTTTTCAGGAGGTCGCTTAACGAGGGTCTGGTCCAGCCTGAGGGGTCAGGGAGGGCTCTCAGGAGATGACCTCAAGCCAGAGTGGGGTCTTGGATTAGAAAGAACAGCTGGGAACCTGGGAGGTCAAAGCTGCAGTTAGCCTGGATTGCGCCACTGCACTCCAGCCTGGGCAACAGAGCAAGAGCTTGTCTCAAAAAAAGAAAAAAAGATTAAAAAAAAAAAAAAAACCTAACTGGTAAAGGAAGGGAGAAGAGACTCCTAACAGAAGACGGAGAGTGGCCCTTTCTCCTAGCCTGGGGAAGGCAGACTGCAGGCTTCTTGCTGCAGCTCTAGAGAGTCCCTTGTCTCCTGAGGGTGGAGCAGGGTTGCCCTAGGTCCTGCCCTCTGTCTAGCATCCCAGACCAAAGTCCAGGTTTTGCTTGACTGCTCGTATAGCTGACCTGTTCCCGGAAGCCTCTTGGATCCCACTGGCCTCCTTCCTTCCTAAGCTCCAAAGTGCTTTCTTGTGTTCTAAGGTTTTCCATGTGTACCTCCTTTCATTTTCTGGACCCTTTGGACTGGTCTATACACACTCCGGTCCAAAGTAGTAAGGCTAGTTCCAATTTTGAGGTTCTGGCACTCTTTTAACACCAATCCTGCTCCCCAGATTTGAAAAATAAAACCACGAAATATATGACAAAATTACATGTGGCCAAAATGCTTAGAATGGGATACATTGAATTTTTTGGAAAGCTGAGGGTTAATATAAACACCCTCTTTGTCTCAGGCCTTGTTGGAAATTGTAAAATGCACTGGTCCACTTAACTGCCTTTGTAAGTAAAAGGAACACAATAGCTCTTTTGGTTATGGAGGATCTTGGAGGCCTCCACAGCCTTGGGTCCGAGCTTGAGTTCTTACTGGCTAGGACTGCAGAAGTGGAAAGTGGATAAGCTGGTTTTTTTAGAGGAAATTGAAGAGGTCCCTTCCTAATGGCTTGTTTCTTATTTATGTTCCACTCAAAAGTTGAGGACAGCCAAAAAAAAAAAAAAAAAAAAAAAAAAAAAAAAAAAAGCCTTAGTCTGCCTTAGTTAACTGCTCTGGTTAGAGTTTTTTAACAGTGAAAGTAAATGTTTATTAAATTGCTTTGAGCGTTTTACTAGAACCCTTAAGATGATTACAGATGGCACAGTAATAGAGAATTATTGAGGGTAGAAATTAGCAAGTGTTGAAAGTTTCCAGTGGGGGTGGGGGATGCAAAGGAGGTGATGATTGTTGCTTTTAAATATTTTCCTGGGGTTTTGCCCTATTTATAGTCTGGCGTTTAGAAGAAACAAAATCCCCGGTTTTGGATGCTGTGCTTGGCTGGCCCTGACCTCGGGCCAAAGGCTTTCATCTTGAACTTGGCTGTTTGCTGGCAGATTGCGCTTAGCCTCTGAACTGTGCGTGTGGTTGGTGGTGGTGGGAGGAGGGAGAGAAGTGCAAGGTTTTGGGGAGCAGAGGAGCCAGGCCCCTGAGTGGAGCCTCCAAGACAGTCTTTGTCCAAATTGGGATGTTGTATTTGCATGGTGCTGCAAGAACCAGTTGGCCAGAACTGGGGTGGTACAGAGAAGTGAGGTAGGAGACCATAGGAAAGCACATGAAATAGGTTTGCCTCCTTCCAATATTCCTTGTAGGGAGTGGAGAAGATGGAAGCGAATCTCTTTGAGATTTCATTGAGTCCCCAGGGACCTCTGGAATAACGCAGAGGAACTCTTGCCTGTTCAATTCTTCCCAAGTATGGCTGTACGTAGAGAGAGGATGTGCTGCCCTCAGTAGGGATCTTTCTCCAGCTGCCACTGCAGGGCCTTGGTGGTGTTGCTGAAGGAATCACCATCCAAGCAGTATGTCTGATGGTTGTGGGAGTGGCCTCTGAAGCCACACCATAGTTTGCTTAGAATAGTGTATGGCACGTCGTAAATGCTCACTAAGTGTTAGCTGCCATTTCTGCTACGCCCAGATATTCCTATGCTGCAATGGAGCGGTCCCTGCACAGGTGTGGTGGGAATCTAATTGGTATTACAAAGAATCAGGAAGATCTTCCTAGAACAGAGAGAACGTCAACTGAATTTTTTAAACGCAAAAAACACAGAAACATATAATTTACCATTTTAGCCACGTTTAAAAGCCCAGCTCAGTAGTGTTAAGTATATTTACCGTTATGAAACAGATCTCCAGAACTTTTTCATTTTGCAAAACTGAAATTATACCCCCTTCAACAACAATTCTTCTTCTCCCTCTCTACCCAGCCCCTGGTAACCACCATTCTACTTTCTGTTTCTGTGAACTTAACTACTTTAGATGTCTCCTAAGTGGAGTCATATAGTATTTCTTTTGCTTTGTACAGTGGTACAACCACTGTGAAAAATAGTATGGAGTTTCCTCAATTAAAAATAGAACTACTGAGTGATGCAGTGCTCCTACTTCTGGGTGTGTATCAACCAAACTTCTAAAGAACTAGAAAAGTGATGGGGATGGTGGCTGTCTCTTGCCCGTAGCCCTTGGGGAGGTGTTCTGCAGGATGGACCCAACAGGCTGTAGCCACAGGCCATGGAGGTGAGAGTCACATGACTAAGCTCTTCTGGGTTGCCAAGGAATTTGAACTCCATCAAATTTTTGCAATTTTCAAGTAGGGGAGGGAACAACATTTCAGAAAGTTTCCTCCACAGCCATTTACAGCGTAAAAGAAGTGGAACATTCTACTCTAAAATAACGACATTTCTGTGGGCTGATCCCTTCACTCTGTGGGTGTTCTGATAAGGACACCCCCTCCTTCCTTTCTCCTGCTGATGTGATGTAGTGTGGGTTTTCCCAGAAAGCTCATATTGCCTACAGCCCCCAGAAAAACCCACTGACCTTCACACTCTAGTTCTTTTTCTACTACGAGCCCCTTAGGTCCAGGTCTGGGTCCCTGGCCCAGCCAAAGACATTCCGTCTCCCGTTTGGTGACCTTCCCAGATTGCATCTTCGCTATCCCTTTATGTAGAAGTGGGGGTGGTGTGCTCCAGTTGTAGCTCTGTTCAGCTGCCTAAGGCCTCTAGGCTTCTGGTGAGCAGTTATCCCAATCTCTGAACCTCAGAGACCTGGATACAGTGGAGTTGGAAACACAGAAGGGGCCCTCCCTACTGGCTATCCTTTCTGTGCTTGATGAAACCTCAGATATTGGAGAGTCTTTAACCCTCTGGAGATCAGTGCAGCTGAGGAAAGAAAATTGGGCCTCAGTGGTGAAATGAGAGGAAATACAGTCCAAAGTGCTCAGTGGTGGGTTGTAGATGGAAGAGGCTGGAGAGATGGGCAAATATTGAAGGGGCTGGGGGGATTCATTTTCTGTTTTCTGAGGCCTGTAGCCAAACTCCTTGGCCTGTGGAAGACCTGGCTCCAAACAAAACACAGCCCCTGCCCTCAGGGGGCCCCTAACCTGGAGGAAGAATAGTAAGGAGCTGCTACCAGATTGATGTTGGTACGTGCACCTGGGGACTCCAGGTGTGCACCAGGGCGAGAGATGAATTTTTACTTCTGCACTTAGAAGAAGGCAGGCTTGGAGGGTGAGTGGCATGGGCAGTAGCCCTGTGAGCATTCTGTGGAGTGCCTACCAGGTGCCAGACATTGGGCTGGGATGTTACCTGTGTCTCCTTGAACCAGTTTTGTGGGCTAGGTATTGCTATTCCCATTGGACAGGAAACCAGAGGCCAGGTGACTTGCCTAGGTCTACACTGTTGGATAGAGGACTGAGATTGAATCCCTCTTGTTGACTTGGAAGCTTCGGTCTTGTCCATAAGTGGAGGTGGAGTCAGGGGCTGGAAGTGACAGGCTTGGGCAACCAATAGTTACAAGCACTTACTTGGCCACAGGCTGTGGGGGCCACAGGCTGTGGGAGCCACTGATGTGCATCATCTCACTGAATCATGGCAGCCACCCTCTGCAGTAAGTTCTATGATCAGCTCGACCTCACAGTAGAAGCAACAGAATGGAACATAGAGATTGAATAACTTGTCTGAGGCTATGTAGCTAGGAAGTGGAAGGATGAGGTTTTGAACCCAGAGCTCACACTATGAACTATTCTCTTCTATGTGAGGCTACCTTGAAGGTGGGGCAAAGCAGGGAGCAAAGCATAGAGGCGAGAAAGTGCAGGGCATATGTGGTGTCCTCAGAGTCTTAGGGTGCATGGGGCTAAGAGTTCAGGATACTGAGCTGTGTGACTTCATTGAGCTAGTCATCTCATCTGCGAAATGGGATAATAGTACGGTATGTCCGTCATGCCCATAGGGTCTATGTTAACATGTTAGTGTGTTTGGCACATGTAACAGGTGACTGGCTATGTATTAACTGCTGTTCCTGTACCCAGTTCCTCTGTGTACTCTGTCCCTGACACCACCCTGCAGGACCCGTCATGCAGTGAGCTCCTAATCTGGAGATGGGGACAAGGGAACATGATAAAACCCATCAAGTTTCTCCTAGTGGAGTCAGTCACCCACTGTTTTCTGTTTCCTGCAAATTAACCACCTAAAACAGTTGATGGTCAACACCTAAATATATGGACGGTTTCCTTCTTTCTCTCTTCTAGCAGGGCTCTGCTCAGTCCTGGCTTGTCCCAGGCCTTGGTTAAAAATTTTCTGGAGAATTCCTGCGTCCAGATGGTCTCATGGGTAGTCTCCTGGGATGATGGTTACCCAGGGTCTGGGATCAGAGCTGGGCCCTCACTCGGGGCAGACACCACCCACCTCCCCTCTCATCTTTGATTGGCTTTGAAATGTGCATTCTTTTTC
The DNA here is from genome assembly GCF_028858775.2 of Pan troglodytes. NCBI lineage: Eukaryota > Metazoa > Chordata > Mammalia > Primates > Hominidae > Pan > Pan troglodytes. The sequence continues at coordinate 45,115,442 of NC_072403.2, read as the reverse complement.
TTCTCCTCCATCTAAATATTTGGGTTTCCTGCTGAAATATTTAGGCAGGGCTGTGTACTTCTGGCTGTTGTCACCTCCCGTGCCCCACTGTAATCTGGCTGCAGCTGCTTAGCTGGGCCCCTCCTATGAGCGGGGATGCTTGCCCCCTGAGTCTGGGAGAGAAGCTGTGCAGCTGGTAGCAGGACCCGCTTTGCTCAACGGTGTAGTCTCCAGTCCTGCAGGGCTGCCAGGGGCCTTGTTGGCCACATTGGGTGGGGAGGACACAGCAGAGCCCCCTTCCATTTGTCTGAGTGCTTCCGTGCTTGGGGCTAGGGATGAGGAACCCTCATCTGAACTACTGTGTAGGAGAAAACTGATTCTAACCTGTGTTCTACTTTTACCTGTATACTGGTTTATGCTGTGTGCCCCTGGCCAGATTTTCCCTCTCTGGACTCATGCATTCATTCAGAAAGGCTTGGAGTGCTAGTTAGGTCCAGCTAGACCATTTGCAACCTTCGTGGGCAGTGGCCATGTCTTCCCAGCCCTGGGTCTGTGTTGCCAGGCCTAGCTCTCAGGATGCTCAGTGAGTGTGTGGATTTCAGTCTTGCTCAGTTTGTTGTGTCCATCTGTCCAGCACTGTGCTCAGCTCAGGGGGATGCCAAAAGCTGTGTGGCCCTTTTGGTTGGAAGTCTAGTCAGTGCAGCCAAGCCTCTTGCAAGGTCACAGCAGAGTGAATGAAGCCAGATGCCCCAGGCCCAGACTCTGGTCCTTGGTCTCACAGGCTCTAAGTCATGGAAGGGGTAGGGGTGCCATTATTTTATTTTTATTATTATTATTTTTTGAAACAGAGTCTCACTCTGTTGCCCAGGCTGGAGTGGAACCTGGTTAAGGACAGGTATTCAAGTCACACCTGGGATTTAATACCACCTCTCTGCCTTTACAAATTGTGAGGCCTTGAGCACATTGCATCATCTGAAAATGGAACTAATTATACCCCCCTCGCAAGAGGAAATGCCTGTAAAGCTCACTCAGTGCAGCTTCCAGCTCGAGGCAGCCTTCAAGACCAGCTTATTGTTATCCTCTCCCCTTTGATGGAGGGACTTTACAGAATAAACTGCTCTCCCTGCCTGAGTCTGTTTATCTCCAGGAGCCCCCTCTTCTTCTTCCCCTACCCCCCATCCCTTGTTCCATCAACTTTTCCCAAATTCCTTTCCCCTGTGAAATAAGGCCCAGGCAGCAGAGGTCAGCAAGAGTACACTGAGCAGGTCTGCCCTTGGTGCTGGAGGGCAGCCGTGGTTTTTGCTTTCAAGGAACTTGAGACAGAGCAAACCATCCAGCTCCTCATTCAGCAGATATTTTACTAAGCACATACTGTGTGTCCAGACCTGTTCAAGGACTGCTGCAAGAGAATGAGCCCTGGTCCCTGCCTCTCTGTGGAAACCAAGAGGGCAAGTTGGACGAGCTGGGGCAGGAGAAAAACATCCCCTTGCCCCTTCCTTGTGAAGACTTCTTTAATTTTCAGAGGCTTCTGAGAAGTGGAGTTGGCGGGGAGGCCCACACTGTTTGCAGTTGGGAAGGGCAGTTCCCTAGCTGGGGGCACCTTTGGCATGACTGGAGCCTGCACCACTCCAGGGGGAAGGAGCAGAAGTATTTGCAGGGTGTTGCCAGCAGCACCAGGTACACCACCCAGTCCTCTAAGAGGCTTGCAGCTACACAGACTGTGCTCGTGTGCATCCCAACCTGCCCTTACCATGGGTCTCTGCGGACCCATTCTTCTGAGACCTCCCTTCTATGACTTTTGTGGGCCTGACTCTGGGAGGTCTGGCAGCCAAATGGATGCCATCCCATTCACTAGATGGGGACACCAAGGCCTGGTGAGGATTAGCTGGGGGCAGAACAGTCTCTAGAACCAAGTTCAGATTACTCTAACAGCACGGCCTACCCAGATCCAGGCCTTTCTTCTCTGAGTCATTCTCACTTTATTTCTAATCCCTTTTAAAATGGCCTATAGGCTGGGCGTGGTGGCTCATGCTTATAATCCCACCACTTCGGGAGGCCTAGGCGGGTGGATCACAAGGTCAGGAGTTCAAGACCAGCCTGGCCAACACAGTGAAACCCTCTCTCTACTAAAAATACAAAAATTAGCTGGACGTGGTGGTGGGCACCTGTACTCCCAGCTACTCAGGAGGCTGAGGCAGGAGAATCGCTTGAACCTGGGAGGCGGAGGTGGCAGTGAGCCAAAATCGCGCCTCTACACTCCAGCTTGGGTGACAAAGCTAGACTCCATTTCAAAAAAAAAAAAAAAAAAAAAAGGCCTGTAAGTCAAAAAAGCTCTTGATGGTATTTTGGGGTGCAGACTCCTTCTACTTACACTAAACTGACCTACCTGATTTCCTAACCTGCCCCAACACACCCGTTCCTGTGATCTTGAGCACCAGCTTCTCCTCCCACTAGTTTTCCAGATAAGAGGCAAAAGTTGAAATTGTGTTGAACCCCAGGCTGGGAAAGGAGGATGTTTTTCTGGGCCAGCCAGGGCCTCAGGCAGAAAGGATCTGATGCCTCCCTGCTCTCCAGGGAGTCTCTCCAGCCCTGGACTTTGCTCCTCCTGTGTCTGCGCCCAAGGAGCTGTTGGCTGGTTTCTCCAGCCTGTCTTGGAGGTTGGCAGGGGGTGGCTCATGCTCTGGGCATTTCTCGTGGCAGCAAATCATAAAATGTGAGGCTGGAGGGAGCTTAGTGGTTATTTAACTGGCCTCCAGCCTCCTGAGTCAAGGCCCAGACCTTTGGAGGTTATGTAACTTGCCCAAGGTTACTCTGCTCACCAGGGGTGGGGGAAGTACAATAAAAGAGCAATTAGAGCTAAGTGGGGGCAATTAGGGAAGGCTTCTTGGAAGCAGTGCCCCAAAGAAGAGATGAGCTGAAAGGTGATTGCCACATCTCCTAGTAGGGCTCCCATCAGATCACTGCTCCAGCAGTCAAGGATCCTGACAGTGAGATCGTGATCTCAAAACTCAGAAGACCCGCCAGCATCTCCTCCTTTGTCCTTAGACTAAGCCAAAGCCCTGGCTGTGGCCCTGAGTGATTTGGACTCTGCTGCTTGTGTGATCTCGCCTTTCTGGACCCCTGCCGTTGATCCCAGTCAGCCACACTACAGACAGGAAACTCCAGGGGCCAGCTCCTAACAGAGGAGAGGCATTCCACACCCCTGCACACTAATAGCGAGTTTCTTTTTCTTTTCTTTCTTTCTTTTTTTTTTTTTTTTTTTTTTGAGATGGAGTTTTACTCTTGTTGCCCAGGCTGGAGAGCAATCGCATGATCTCGGCTCACTGCAACCTCCGCCTCCCGGATTCAAGCGATTCTCCCACCTCAGCCTCCGAGTAGCTGGGATTACAGGCTGGGATTACAGGCATGTGCCACCACACCCAGCTAATTTTGTATTTTTAGTAGAGACGGGGTTTCTCCATGTTGGTCAGGCGGGTCTCGAACTCTTGACCTCAGGTGATCTGCCCGCCTCAGCCTTCCAAAGTGCTGGGATTAGGGGTGTGAGCCACCACCACGCCCGGCAGTGAGTTTCAACTTTTACAAAGAACTCAACGTTCGTATCCACTGATGACAGAAAGGACTTTGGGAGGTGGTAGCAAGGATAGTCACACCAGCCCCGCATGTCATCCATAACAGGAGCTGCCATGGCCTACATCATGTCGACTTCCCAACAATGATAAGTGACAGGCACTGTGGGGAACCTAATTTTGCAAGGTAACTGAGGCAGAGGGTAAGTAACTTAGTGGAGGTCACATAGCTAGTTAGTGGCCTGAACCCAGGCCGTCTGAGTCCAGAGCCAGAGCTCTGCAGTTGCAGTAGAGGCTGCCGTGTCCTAAATTGCTGCCAGTCTTTCGAATCTTGCTAGGCTACAAGCTACTCCTTGAGACTGGGTTTTCCACACACACCCCATCACTCCCAGCACCCAGGAAGTGCCCCGTGCGTGTGTTAGCTGGCCCCTTTGCTGCCCAGCTCTGCACTGTTCAGTCCTCCAGGTTCTGACACCAAAGTACTGCTGTTTTCCGACCACATTGACCATATATAGTTTTTTTGTTTTTGTTTTGTTTTGTTTTGTTTTGAGATGGAGTCTCACTCTGTCGCCCAGGCTGGGGTGCAGTGGTACGATCTCAGCTCACTGCAACCTCCACCTCCCAGGTTCAAGCTATTCTCCAGTCTCAGCCTCCTGAGTAGCTGGGATTACAGGCATGCACCACCACGCCCTACAAATTTTTTTGTATTTTTAGTAGAGACAGGGTTTCGCCATGTTAGCCAGGCCGGTCTCCAACTCCTGACCTCAGGTGATCTGCCCGCCTTGGCCTCCCAAGATACTGGGATTACAGGAGTGAGCCACCACACCCGGCCCCATATATAGTTTTGTTTGACATTTTGGCTATATAAGTGGATGCCACAGCTCAGAGGTGGGGTTGTTAACTCAATCCCCAGCCCCTCCCCCTACGACTATCCTGACAGCCCTAAGAGGCCCCTGACTTTTGTTTACTGCTTCTAACGCCTGCTGCTTGACAGGTTTGTGGTCAGGGGACCCTGAGACTAAAACCCCCAAGGAAGAATCAGGTAAGGGAGATAGAATTGCCTCTTAGCTGTGTTTCTGTCTGACCTGCCAGTCAGCTAAACCCATGCTGTGTCACATCCACTCGTTTGGTTTCCCTAGGGTTAACCTCTAGCTGGACTGTGGTCTGCACCTTGGGAGGGTATCGCTTTAGTCTTGCCCACATGGCTTGGAACAGGTTATTCTGTAGCATGCCAAGGACCTCAGGGCGGGGCCCTTTATGGATGTTTATTTTGGCTTGGGTACCCTTTGTGTCTAATGCAAGGTTCCTGCTCCTCTCATGCCCCCAGTGCAGGATGGAGGTAGGCACCTATTCACAGACTCTCTGGAGGAGAAAGACGTCCATCCCCTACCTTCCCTATCACTCCTGTTCAAATAAAATTCTCACCTCCCGGGCAGTGGAATGCATCCTGACAGTGTTAGCTTTGGAAGGGTGCCCTTCTCTTCTCAGCATCCCTGCCCCCTTCAGAGCAGCGAGTGGAAGGGCTGCCTCTCGCCAAGGGGATAAGTGCTGAGTGGGCGAAGTGGGGTGAGCTGAGGCAGTAATGTCTTGTCAGCACCCCCCGGGTTAGCAGGAAAAGGGAGGGTGTCCTGATTAACAGCTTTTCAACACCTCACCTCCCCCATCTTCCAGACTCTAGCCTCAGCCCTGCAATCCACCCAAATGCATGGCCCAGAGAGTTGGACTCACCCACAGTTGGGAGACTAGAAGACAGCTGAGTCCTGGGCCAGCTCTGCTGAGTTGCTGTGTGTTTAGGCCAGGTCACTGCACCTCTCTGAGCTAAGCACTTGTTCAATAAGGCCAATTAAACACTTAGTGCCCGCTGTATGCCCAGTGCTGGATTAAGGGTTGTGGGAATGAAGTACTGGACATCATTTCTGCCTTTGGGGTTGATGGGAAGGTATCACCATGCAATGCATATTATGAATTGAGTGGGGTTGGGGCATATTGTGAGGGCCTCTGCGCTTCAAGGTAGAAAAGTTCCTGTAGGCTTGGGCTGTTTAGGTGGCTCCCCTGACCCTGGCCTGGGGGTTGCCTCCTTTCTAGCTGCATTGCTCTCTAGGCTCCCCTGCCCCATGTCAGAGGACATTGCACGGGGACTATTGCCTGGTCTGCACCCTTCTCTGCCCTCCCTCCCTACAAGCCCTCGGTTTTTACCTGATTGGATCCAAAACCTAGCACCAAGCATGAGGGTAATTATTAATGAATGTCCTGAACCATGAAGCCGTGTTTCTCTCTCTTCTTTGTCCTGTCTCCCAACAGCCCCCAAGCCCAGAGGCAGCACCAACAGAGCCCTTCTCTGCCCCTCAGCTGGGCCCACCTCCTGGGAAACAATCTGGAAAACTGTCACTAGCCCCTGCAGTGGGTGTCCTGCCGGGCCAGATTCTCCCCCAAGCCAGCAGATGTGCTGGTGCTGACCATACCCCTCTGCCCGTCATCCATGCAGTGCCCTCCTAGCTGGGGACACTCTGCTCTGTTTGGACAGGTCAGTAGGTTGCCTGGTGAAAGCATGTGTCAGCATCGCTCTGGGAGTATGTCTGTCTAAACCCAGGGCAGGCTCCCACAGCCGAGGCAGGTACTTTTGGGTCCTGTTCTAGAAGGTTCCTGTCACCACCAACCACACTGGAAATTCAGAGTTCACAGAACTCAGTTTTAGCACAGCCTCTCTTTTTGGAATGCTCTGAGACTGAGAGCTGCTGCATATGGTCAAACCCTCCATCTCCACCTACCCACCGTTGGGGTTATTGTGTACACATCTTTTTTTTTTTGAGACAGAGTCTCACACCATCACCCGGGCTGGAGTGCAGTGGTGCGATCTCGGCTCACTGCAACCTCCACCTCCTGGGTTCACGCAATTCTCCTGCCTCAGTCTCCTGAGTAGCTGGGATTACAGGCCCACACCTCCACACCCAGCTAATTTTTTGTGTTTTTAGTAGAAACGGGGTTTCACTGTGTTGGCCAGGCTGGTCTGGAAAACGGGGTTTCACTATGTTGACCAGACTGGTCTGGAACTTCTAACCTCATGATCCGCCCACCTCAGCCTCCCAAAATGCTGGGATTATAGGTGTGAGCCACCACACCTGGCCTGTGTACACATCTTAAAATTTTCCCTAGACTCTAACCTGCCTGAGGCCGGCTTCCCACCCGTGTATACACATTCTTACACCCCTCTTCCCCACTGCTCTGCACACAATTTAATCTGTGCTTATTGAACTGGTGGGCTCTGGCCTGTGGCATGGGAGACCCTTAGACAGGCTGGAATAGGGACCTGGTGCTTCCATTTGGTGTTTCTCAAAGTGGGCCTGAGGCATGAACCAGACTTCAAGTTATACAAAATCAAGATGAGGAGGGTGAGGAAAGCAGGAAGATGCAAGTTAAAGTGTGTGGTTCTCTCCGTTAGTATTGCATCATAGAAACTCAATTTAAAAACAGAAGCCAGGCAGGGCCGAGTTGGGGAGACAGGATTATTGATGACTTTTTCTTTCTCTGCCTCTCACATTTTCTGTAATGTGGTTGTATTGCTTTTATAACAAATAACTCAATTTTTTAAGGGATAAAATATATGCATGTACCATTAGCCACTTCCACACTGGTTATTTTTAATGTGTGAGGTATACAAACATCTGGTTTTAGCAGAACATACTCTGAAAACCAGTATCACTTTTGTAATCACTAACAGTGTATAGTTGACCCTTCGTATCTGTGGGCTCCAAAGGACTGACTGTGGGACTTGAGCACTGCAGATCTGGGTATCCACAGGGGGTCTTGGAACCAATCCCCCTCCAAGGATACCAACCTGGATTGGTTCCCGGGGACTGTATTGAACACCTGACTGGGAGATGCTCTGGTCCTAGTTCATTCATGTCTTTCGAGCCTAGTTCGTTCTTGTCTTTTGAGTCTTTAAAGTTAGCTAGCAGACTGCTAGCTTCCTTGGCAGCAGTGCTGTGGAATGCTTTGAGGAGAAGGACAAGAGAAACTAGGTGAGCCTTTGGTCTGCAGACCAAGTTGGAGGTAGTATACCAGGACAGAGAGTCACCAAGAAGAGAGTGTGGCAGGGCCAGGGACACCCATCCGGCTGTTCCCAGTGTTGATCCGTTTCCCACACAAAGGTGGTGGGGGTGTGGTCTTGGAGGGGAGTCCTGCAGAGGCCCATGGACAAGTGCAGCCTTGGACCCACTGTGCTCTCAGCTCCACCCAGTCCCGTGGGGGCCCAAGACTTGCCCTGTCCTTCAGATGAACGGAAAACACAAGCACAGGCAAGACTTGAAACAGCACAGGACTGGTTGTAATCCAAAGTCAGGAATGTGCTATGGACAGTGGCCCATGGCATGGGTCATCCTGAGGGTCCAGGGGAGGCAGGCTCTGCCAAAGGAGGCTGCAGGTAGGATGTGCTTGATACAGTCTTGGTACTAGTATGGTAGTCACTACCCACATGCCGCTATGCAATTTTACCTTTTTGACTTGATATTACTAATCATTACACCTGCTTATTTATTTTTTGAGACAGAATCTCTCTCTGTCACCCAGGCTGGAGTGCAGTGGTGCCATGTTGGCACACTGCTACCTCTGCTTCCTGGGTTCAAGCCATTATCCTGCCTCAAGCCTCCTGAGTAGCTGGGATTACAGGCATGCACGACCACACCTGGCTAATTTTTGTACGTTTTGTAGAGATGGGGTTTCACCATGTTGGCTAGGCTGGTCTTGAACTCCTGACTTCCAAGTGATCTGCCTACCTCAGCCTCCCAAAGTGCTGGGATTACAGGCCTGAGCCACCGTGCCCGGCCTGCCTGCTTAATTTAATTTTTTCTTTTCTTTTTTTCTTTTTGAGACAGAGTTTTGCTCTTGTTGTCCAGGCTGGAATGCAATGGTACGATCTCAGCTCACTGCAACCTCCGTCTCCTGGGTTCAAGAGATTCTCCTGCCTCAACCTCCAGAGTAGCTGGGACTATAGGCATTCACCACCATGCCCAGCTAATTTTTGTATTTTTAGTAGAGACGGGGTTTCACCATGTTGGTCAGGCTGGTCTTGAACTCCTGACCTCATGTGATCTACCCACGTTGGCCTCCCAAAGTGCTGGGATTATAGGCATGAGCCACCGCACCCGGCCTGCCTGCTTAATTTAAAATTAAAACTAATAAAATTCAATTTTAGTTCTCCAGTCACTGGCTACATTTCTAGTGCTCCGTAGCCAGGGGGGACTGCAGATACAGAGCATTTCCATCATCGGAGAGTTCTCTTGGGCAGTAATAGAGTATTGGGCCAGAACCCGAGGTTTCTAATGCCACATCTGGCCTCCCTCTGCGCCTTGTCAGCTTTCATTTCTGCTCTGGTCCTATCCACTGGAAAACTTGTAAGCACAGCCGAGGCGAGCGCACCCCCTGGACCAGCTGACAGAAAGCATGTGTTTGTGCAAGCCGTGTGATTGCCTTGCCAGGTCAGTCCTCGTGGACTCAGATTGTTCAGCAGTGGCTCCCTTGGAGGTGGACCAGGCTGTAGAAAGAGAATCCTTTTTCATTGATCTCTGACTTGTTGCTCATAGTCTCCAGATTCCTTCTAATGGCCTGCTCCAGCCCAGCCTCCCCACTCTGCGGGGAAGCACCAACTATCCCTCAGCTCTTATGGTTCATAATGTACACTGATCAGGTGATTTTACCAGCTAAGCAGGTATTTCTCTTCTTAGGGTGAAAACTATCTTCCCACCACAAATCTAGAAGGAATGGAAGAAGGGGACAGCTAAAATTTTCAGTTTTCCAGGTTTTTTTAGGGCCCATGGTGGGGGTCCCGGGCCAGGAAAGGTGGAGTAGGGGAAGGGGAGGAGGGGCGGGCACTGTTTTTAGGATGGGTGGAACACCTGACTGGGAAATTGCTCTGGTCCTTGTTCATTCATGTCTTTTGAGCCTCAGTTCCCCATCTTTGGGCTTCTTGCCCTGCTTCATGCTCCGTTGCTTGGGCTTGAAGGGCCATGGAGTGAGCCCCTGGGACTGTCCTGGCCTCGCTGTTGGTTTGTTGGCTGCTTTCTCTGCCATCTTCTGCTGTCATGTCCCTCTTTCCCGACTCCTGCCTGTCTCTTGTTAAACTATGAGATCCTCCTGAGCAGGGTCTGTGTCTTGCACTTCCTTTATTTTGCCCAGTGCCTGGGCACATGGTTGGTGTTCAGCAAACACTTAGTCAGTCGACCCTGGTTTGAGCTGCATTGAGCAACAGAAGTTTGTCCATGACTCTGGCCCCATCTTTGTTGGGTTAATAGGTTGGGTGGGTTGCCCTGTGCATGGGTCGGGGAGCTGGTGCCTGGCTAGATCTGGCATTTATAGCAGGTGTGCCCAGCTACATTTTTGTGCCTCCAAAGAGGGGCATGGCCCAGGGGTCCCTAGGGGGAGTGAAGGTGAACAGAACCCCCTGTTCTACCACCTTGCCCTCCTGTTCCCCTACCCTTCCTGGGAAGTAGTCAGGAGCCTAATTTTACACATGGGGAGAGGGCCAAGGGACTGTGTCCTAGCAGTCCACTGCTTGGTCAGTTGTTTAGCTCTCAGCAGCCCAGGATGAAGGGCTCTGCTTCAGCAGGCTTGAGGGGAGACGGACCTCCCTGGGCAAGTCTGAGAAGTGGCTGCCCCTGTTACCACTCACTGAAAACAGTTCACAGGGGGACAGGATGCAGCTGTGTGAGGCACAGGGCCTGCTCCCCTGCCTGGCTTAGAAACCTGGCACACTACTTTCCCTTCTTTCATTATATCCTCCTGGCCACATACAAAGCACTCTTACCCCACAACCCTGGACGTTGATAAACAAGAAGTTCATGCATCGGGAGCATCTCTAACTTGCCTGTGCACCAGCCTTCCTGCTCTCTATCGAGCCTTTTGATCCCTAACCTTGAGAATTGATGAGGAGGTGGCATCGTTCCCGTTTTACAGGTGAAGAAAGCACAGTCATGACTCCAGGCTAGGGAGTAGCCAATGCTATACAGGCTCGTCTGTCAAATGTTCTTTCACTCCACCAGGAAGGCTGAGGCCTTGCCAGAGCCTGGTTGGGTGTTAGGGGTTAAACAGGCTTGGAAACGTCTGTGCTTAAAATCCCAGCCTTTGTGGAGGAGAGAAAGGATGTGTGTGTGTCTGAGGCATGGCCCTCGTTCCTTCTGCCTCTCGCATTTCACAATGGGGCTGTGTCTCAGAGTGAAGAACTTCCATTTCCTGTTGCCTGGCCTCTCATCCTGGGCCCCAGGTTAGGGGAGTTGGAGGTTTTTCCAACCCCCACCCCATCCCTCACCTCAGCCTAGCCTCTCTGTACTAGGAGGGCCTGGCAGTATTTTTCCATACCTTCAGCACAAAATGGCTCTCTGTTTCTTAATCCCAGTCACGTCCCACGCCCCAGTTGGCTGGGGATGGATGGTGGGCGGGGGCAATGCATACAGGGCAGAAGAGGCAGGACAGCTGTGCCTGGCTGGCCTCTCTGCTTCCTGGCATACCTGGATGGTGAGGGCAGGGGTAGTGCATGGTCAGGGGATACCAACCACATGTATAGGCTCCCTCTTCTTTCCTACACTATTTGGGGATCGTCTTTGAATTGCAACCCTGTGGCTTCCAAATGGGGGCCTTGGTGACCAGAGCCCCTGGGGTAACTGATGTGTGGCCTGAGATCTGAGTCAGGGAGCCTGAACTTTAGGGTAATACTCCTAAATACTCCTTTTGCTTTTTTTTTTTGAGACTGAATCTCTCTCTGTCACCCAGGCTGGAGTACAGTGGTGTGATCTCAGCTCACTGCAACCTCCACCTCCCGGGTTCAAGCACTTCTCCCTGCTTCAGCCTCCTGAGTAGCTGGGACCACAGGCATGCACCACCATGCCCAGCTAATTTTTGCATTTTTAGTAGAGATGGGGTTTCACCATGTTGGTCAGGCTGGTCTCAAACTCCTGACCTCAGATGATCTGCCAGCTTCGGCCTCCGAAAGTGCTGGGATTATAGGCATGAGCCACTGTGCCCAGCCTCCTTTTGCATCTTGCCCAGTGATTTTGAGGTTGTTGGGCATCGAGCTCTTGCTCTTGTCTCTAATTGTGACTCAGTCTTCTGGTGGGGTTTGCGTTCAGGATCTGGGGGTCATCATGGCAGAAAGCCCCCTCCCCCCCTGCACAGAATGCCATCCATCCCAAGATGTCTGTGCTGGTTTGCTGGTAGTTTCTTATACAATTTATTCCAGAGAGGATGGAGGCCAGCTGTTGTCTGTCTCCAGACGCAGACTGAGCCAAAGGAAATGGGCTTGGACTGCAGCCGGAGGGATTTAGGTTAGAGTCAGACAATAAGGAAGGATTTCGGGACAGGTGGTTGGCTCTCAGGAGGATCCTGCAGGGGGCTTTGAGAAGAAAGATGGGGGCAAGATCATGCTCAGAGGCCGTGGGTGGATGAGAAAACCAGCTCCTTGAATGAGCTCCTTGGGGGCCCGGTTTGGGTGGGAAGGGGAATGTTGTGTATTAAGCAGGCAGGGAGCTTACTTCATAGGGGTAGAGAAACCCAGTGGCCCCACCCCTGGTACAGGATTAATCCCATCCTGGTTCCTCATAGGCTTTTCTTTTTTAATTAATGAAGAGGTTTACAGTTTAACCACTTGATAATCTTAAACAAATTATAATAAATGGGTAGGCTTAATAATCTCTTATCAGAACCTCAGCCCTCAAGGATGGCAGTTACTTATTACCCCAAGCTGCCAGCCACAGGCACAGGGGGAGAGGGAGGAGGGAAGAGCAGGTGAGGAGGCCCCTGGGTTGGGGAATTTGCTAGGTTGTCAGGGGCATTCTGAGAGGCAAGAGGTAGGGTAGTGTCAGCCCCAACTGTGTTCAAGGATACAGGTGTAACCTACAGAGACAAATGTGGCACAGGGGTCAGGAGCCAGCTTCCTCCCAGGGAAGTAGGAGTGTGGCGGTATTGGCGGTGGTGAGACTTGTCCTTAGAGCCCCCGGCAAGGGGGCCCAGGGCAGGCAGATGTGTCCAGGGGAACAGGACTGGCAGCCACAAGGACTAAGGAGCCTCATGGATCAGAGCATCCTTCCTTCCCACTGCTGGGAGGGCAGGAAATCAGCAGCATGCATGGGGAGAGCTGGGGCCATCAGGCCTTCAAACACCCTGGTATCCCTCAGCTCCTACCCCCCACCCCCACCCACCTGCCTACTTCCTCTGGAATCCTGACGGTTCCAGAGTCCGCAGGAGAACTGACTCACCAGGGCTAGAACCTCTGGGGGCTTTGGGCTTGCAGACAGGTAGGGTAGGGAGGAGGCCCTGGGGCCTGGAAACAGTCATCAACCCGCACTGTGCCTGCACCTGTCTGGGCTCCCTGCCTTCTCCAGTGGAGCTAGAGCCCACCGTCCAACCTTGGAAGGCACACGTCTTGGAGACTCAGTCATTCATTGGTAAATACTTGAGCACATACTAGAGCTAGGTTCTGTTCTGTGATTAAGGGATGCATGAGTCTCTCCTTGTAGGGCTCATGATCTATTTAGGGTAGATAACTAGGAAGCCAGAGAAACAGATGCCTAGTAGAATGTCAGGTAGTGATGAGTGCAGTGAGGTGAGGAGCGGGAGCGGGACGGAGGCTTAATATTCCAGGTGGCATGGCCTCTTTCAGGAGGGGACATTCAGGTGAAACCTGATTGAAGTAAGAGTGAGCTGCAGGAAGGCACCTGCAAAGGCACAGGGGGGTGAACTGCTGAGCCGGAGGGACTGGCCCATGCCCAGGAGCTGGTAAATGGAAGGAGGGCATTGCTGTCAACACCTAGCCCAGCTCCCCAGCTCTGGAGGCCACATGCAGCAGACACAGACCCTCAGAATGGAGGTGTCCTCCCCAAGCCCCTTGTTCTATTCACAGAGCAATAATAGTCACATTTATTTTCCTTCCCAGTGCTCGTTTCTGGAACACGCCCCATGTGCCCAGCACTGAGCTGTTCATCATTTTTTTGTAATCGACGCGCCAACACAGTGAAGCCATGACTCTTGTTTTCCAGATACGGAGTGTTAAGCTCAGAGAGGTGATAAGACATGCCCCAGGTAACCCGCTAGTGGATGCTGGAGTCAGGATTTTGAACCCAGATGTGGCCTTTCCCCTCTGCCCTCTCCCCTGTGCTGCTCAGAGAGGGCCCCACGCTTGATATTTGTGTTGGAGGGACTGGCCAGCCCAGCTTGTGTGCCAGTGCAGAGCTGGGTTTGGGAGGACAGGAAGCAGGCCAGCATGCGAGGGGCAGCTGGGCGGCCCGTGAACTGCACCTCCCTCAGGTCATTGGCCCGGGATGGGAAGGTGGTGAGTCAGCAGTTCCCACAGCCACCTTTCTGGCCTGCTCCAAGGACTGTTTTTAGAAACCTTGAGTGGCTGGTGGCTTCCTGTAGCTGATCCTTGACCCCACCCCAAGGTCAAGGTAAATCTGAGGCATCTGCAGGGGAATGGGGTAGGGAGCGTAGGCACGTGCTTACCCTAACTCATACAGTCAGGTCAGATCCGTCGGTGTAACCGCACAGCACAGCCCTTTATCTCTGCTATGTCACCAGTGTCTACCTGCACCTTCCCTGCTGTGCTTTGGTTGGTGTTTCTCAGCCCAGTTCCGGGTGGCAAGTGGAGGGCTGGTTGTTCTGTGGACAGGGCCTCACCTGCTCTGTGCTGGGTCGCCAGCTTGCTGTTTGGCTTCACCATCTTTCTAGCCTCTCTGTAGATTCCTCATCTACAGAAGGGGAATAGTGTATCCATTTTGTCTGGTTTCCCTTCAGGGTCTTAGGTCTCAGATTAGATGGTGGTAGAGGAGTTATGGGTGTGAGAGGTGCTTGATGAATGTGGGGTTTTGGTGGGGAAATGCTGACTCGGGCCCTTATTAACCAAGTCGGGGAGGAATGAGCCAGGCCTGAGAGCACTGCTGGCTTCCCTGGAAAGGACAATGTGCCAGGGGCCCAATCCAAGTGCAGGGGCTTGGGCTAGAGCTCTCTAACCCCACCTTAGAAGTAAGGCCTCTTCCTAGTGACCCACAGCCTTATGGAGGAATGGAGGACGCTGCTCTGCCCAGCTGGACAGTCTCAAGGGATCCCAGCTAAAACTGTTTCCTGTCCCTGCTGACACTGTTGTCCCACTAATTGGGAGACACCTCTTGGCATCGGTCAGGGCAGAGAGGTGTCAGACACCCCTGGGATCTGAACTCTGGGGGCAGAGAAGGGGACAAAGTCACAAATCCAGGCCTCAGTGTCCCAGATAGGGCAGAGACAACCAGCACAGGACCATGGACCTGGGCCACAGCCACCCTGGGCAGGGCAGTGGTTGTGAATTGGGGTAGAGAAGCTATAGGTAAATGAAGGATGTCCCTCTTGTCATTTAAGCCTCCCTGGACACATCCCACCTTCCCTGAGAAGATGAGGCAGGGGTAGATTTTGAGAGCATGGCCTCAGAGGGTCATCTGGTATGTGTGTTTGAGAGGGAGGGGGCTCTTTCCTGCTCCCCAGGCCCACTTCTCAGGCACACAGCAGTGCTGTGGGACCAGGAAGGGGCCCTCAAGGTCCCCTGTGTCTGCCCGCACAGGGATTTCCAGTGTCAGTCGCTGATCAGCTCAGCCCTCCAGGTGCCTGAGAGCTCATGCTGACATTCCATCCTGAGCTTGGGCCCCACCAGCCCTTCACTGCTTGCCTTAGCCAAACCTGCAACCTCAGGTCAGCTCTGCCCTGGGCTTGTTCTCACAGGAGGGATGCCCAGCTGCCCCCCTGCCTTGGGGGATTACCGTCCCAGCCTGAGAACAATGCGGGCAGGGTCACCTGCCTTGTTTTCTTTGTTCCTCCCAGTGAGGACAGGGCTCCCAGGCCTGTGAAAGTCAGAAGCCCAGGGTTTCTGCTGAAAACCTGCTCCCATCTGGCAGGGGCTTGCCCTCCTGAGCGTGAGACCTAGCAGTGCCTCTGGGCTCTGCAGAGACTGCTGAGAGATGACCCAGGAGGGCAGGCTGGGGGAAGCCCAAAGGTGGACAAGAGGACAGTTCTGCCTGTGTGCATGCACAGCCTGCCCCGTGCTAACGTCAGGGGTGGGGCTGCGCTCAAGTCCCTAACGAGGGAGAATGGATTGGATCTAGGGCAGTGCTTTTGAAACTTGGCTGAACATAAGATTAGAATCACCTGGGGGAGCTTTGCAGCATCCTGGTTCGCAGTTCAAGCCCCAGACTATTTCTCTTGGCATCTCTAGGGGCAGGACCCAGGCAGGAGTATTTTTCCAAGCTCTCTCAGATGATCTCAGTTTGTAGTCCAGGTTAAGAAGTAGTATGGTGACCGATGAGCTAAGTCCTGAGGATAGAAATGCATTTTCTTGAATGTGCTGTGGAGAGGAGGTAGGGGAGTTATCACCTGCCCAGGCAGGGGGACTCCAGTAGTCATAGTCCAACCTCCTCATTTTACAGAGAAGCAGGCAGGCAAAGCAATCAAAGATTCTTCGAGGATCTCAAGACAGTACTGGCAGAGCTGAGCTGAGCCTGGGTTTTTAGGCGCTGCGCCGACATCCTAGCACACCAAAGCCTCCAGCCATTGATCTGGCCTGCCTGCCTTCTTCTCAAATGTGATCCATACTCCAGATAGATATCAGAGCAAATCTGAGAAAAGAGATAAGCAACCACAAGTTAACAAAGTCCGCTTTGCAACAGCCCAGCTCTGGTCTTCGAGGAGACGGGTGTGGCCCTGCTGCCTTTCGTCCAGTATCTGCTCCTTCCCTGGGAGAGACAAAGCTCAGGCGAGCTGGGCTGGCTGCTGGTGCAGGTATCAGGGTGGCACCACTGGGCCCTTGCCAATACCTTGCTTGTAAACTACAGCTGCCCTCCGAGCCACACCCTGGTCACCTGACCCGGGGGGAGAGGCAGTGAGGAAAATACCAAGAATTCCTTCTCTCTGCCCTGCATACTCCTTTTTAGACAGGAAGATGGAGAAGGCCTGAGCCTCCCTCCCCCTGTCAGCTTCCACTAGGGCAGCCCCTGCATATTAGAATCACTTCTGGAGCTTTTTAAAAGCTGTGCCAGGTCAACAGAATATCTGCAGTTGGGGACCAGGCATAGCATTTATTTAACCTCCAAGGGGATCTACTGGGCAGCCTGTACCGAGAGCCACTGCCCATTGTCTTGCTTCATGTTCACGCTGGGTGGGGGCTGGGAGGGAGTTGGACTAGAGTTCAGAGAAGCTGCCATCTAACACCTCCTGGCCTCAGTCTCACCTGGGGAGGTACTGGCGGCTGCCAGGGGTGATGGGGGGGAAGTGGTGAAGACAGGATGGGACCAGTGGTGGCATTTCTTTCCCTCAGCAGCCCTGCCCAACTTGCTTGGTTGGACGAGAAACTGGCCAGGGTGGCTGTGAGCCTCTGAGGGGCAGAGGCCAGGAGAGATGGGGCTTCTGAGGGATGGGGTGAGGCATCTTGGGCTTGCCTGTTTCCCTCTGCCCCTGACTGCCAGCCATCAGGTGGCCAGGGAACATCTCTGGAACCACAGTCCCTTCCTCCATGTGGCCTGAGGGAGCTGATGGATCAGGCTGAAAATCGACAGTTTTCTCTGTTAAAATGGGGAAATGGGAAGAGTTGGCAGTTGTGAAGAAGGTTAGGGACAGTGTTCTCACCCTTTCCTGTCTTCCAGGCACAGGGCTTGAAATCCCTAGTCCTTCTCTACTGCTTGTCCAGGACATGCCAGCCCATCTGCTTCAGCTTTGGGGGTGAGCAGCTTTGCTCCTGGGTCTCAGATCTCTGCAGGGTCTTGTTCCTGACGGACACACGTGTGAATCACAATATTGATTGCAGATACATTTATCCAGTGCTTACTGAGTCCTAGGTTCTTTTCATGTGTGCAGAGTAGGTGTTATTTTACAGACAGAGAAAGTAAGGCTGAGAGGCTGAGTTATTTACCCAGAGGCTTGCTGCCAGCCATCGAGAGACCCCTCTGATTCTAATCCAGGTTGGTTCCACCTTTTCCATGAGCACAGGTCTGCATTTGGAAGATGGCCCTGTGGCTTCCTAGATAGAGCTAAACCTGAGCTGCAGAGGCCCTGCTGCCAATGGGATTGATTGAGTGCCCTCAGAGAGGAGGGGCTTTGGGATTCAGTAAGGAAAGTGGTCAGCTGGAAGTAGATGTGCAATTTCT
Source organism: Pan troglodytes (assembly GCF_028858775.2). Lineage (NCBI taxonomy): Eukaryota > Metazoa > Chordata > Mammalia > Primates > Hominidae > Pan > Pan troglodytes. The sequence goes on along the minus strand of NC_072403.2, from coordinate 45,097,753 downwards.
ATTGACTCTTCTGTTCCTTTGCCTGCTCTCGGTACATCTACTGCCCTCGTCGAGTTTCCCAAGGGGACAGGCCTCCCTGCAGGAAGGACAGTCCCAGTCACCTGAGGGACCTCTCCCACTCCACTGCTGATTACTCTCCCATCTTGAACCCTCTCCTCTGGGCTCTTGTCTGCCTCCCTCACCTTGCCCCTTCCCCAGCTCCTGCCCCCTGCCCTCTCCTCTCAACCTGGTGATCCCCACCTCTGCAACCCAAGACCAGTTGGAGGCTGGTGGTTTCAGCAGCCCCTGTGAGCCCCGCCGCCGCTGGGGTCTGTGCCTCTCCTTCCTGTCCTCTTGCTCTTCAGGCTTCCACCTTGTTTAACTGATGAATTTAGTGAAAAGCCAACTGCAGAACGATGCTGGAAGTGGTTGGGGATGGAGAGGCACTAGAGGACAAGTTAGTTGAGGCCAGGGAATATACCCTTATTTATTTAAATATATTTATTCACTCATTCAGTAAATATTTGTTGAATAGCTACTGTGTGCTAGGCAGTGTTCTAAGTTTGGGGAATACATCAGTGAAAAACAAAACAAATAAAAGGCCCTGTCCCCATGAAGCTGGCACTCTAGGGGAGTCTCTGCATGTCTGTGGATATTGCCTGGTAGGCCGTTTCACTTGTACCTAGAAGCTCACCTGCATGCCTTTCACCCCTGTCTCTAGATAGTGCAGAGGTTAGAAGCCACCTGGGCCCTCATCCCAGCTCCGCAACTAACTAGCTCTGTGACCTTGGGCAAATGCTTCTGTAAGATGGGGGTAGTAATACTTTAAACTAAAATACAGTAAACTTTAGAGGGTACTGGCATTTTGTGAGATAAGTAAAGTGCTTGGATTTAGGTGCTTGTCTTCATAAGTGCTTAAATATCAATGTATTATTTATGAAATAAGAATGAATAGCCATGCCCACACCCCTTACAAGGTTGCTGGGAAGGGAGGTGAGAGGAATGATAAGTTTCTTTCTGTACTACCAAGCACACGCACATAAGAGGGTCAGCTCTATTTTCCCTTCCAGGGCCCAATTTTACCATCCCTCCGCAGGGCCAAGTGAGCTTTGACACAGTGAATTAAGAATTGATTGCTGGGAGTGGTGGCTCATGCCTGTAATCCCAGCACTTTGGGAGCCCGAGGCAGGTGGATCACCGGAGGTCAGGAGTTTGAGACCAGCCTGACCGACATGGAGAAACCCCGTCTCTACTAAAAATACAAAATTAGCTGGGCGTGGTGGCACCTGCCTGTAATCCCAGCTACTCGGGAGGCTGAGGCAGGAGAATTGCTTAAACCCGGGAGGCTGAGGTTGCAGTGAGCTGAGATCACGCCACTGTACTCTAGCCTGGGCAACAGAGTGAGACTCTCATCGCAAAAAAAAAAAAAAAGAAGAAAAAAGAATTGATGCAGCTGGGAATGGTAAAGGAGGGTTGGCCCATGAACCCATGAACCCATTAACCCATTAACCCATGAACCACTGACAATCCAGGAGTCTAGCAGAGGCTGGAATGGAGGAAGACTGTTAAGGCTGTATCCTGCAGAGCAAGAAAGAGTCCTGTGATCCTAAAGTGATGGCAGCTGTGGAGCTGGAGGCAGGGCTGGGAGTAGCTCTATGGGTGCCAGATAGCTGTGATCCCAACAGGCTAACATCTTGACTTTGGTTTCCCTTACCCCACCCCATAAAGGGGAAGCCCCCACCTTGCCCTGCCTGCCCATGTCTGAAGGTGGGTGGCATGTCCCAAAGCCCCAATCTAGATCCCTCTCTCCAGGAAGGGGATGCCCCACCACTGCCAAGGGAAGCCTCAGATCCTTGGGGGATGAGGGGACGTCTGGGAGTCAAGATTACTCAGTCAGCACAGTGAGCACCTGGGAAGGTGGGGTCGGGGCAGCTGGACATCTGAAGCTCTGGGCAAGGGCACACATGGCTATTTCCTCACTGGAGCAACAGAATGAGAGCTGGTCAGAGTGGCTGGACTGGTTTTAGGGCACTGTTTTTTCAGCTGGTGGGAAGTGGGTGGGAGTATGCACAGGCCTCTTTCCTGTGGCCTTTATGGGGACAGGAGATAGAACAGCAATTAGGATCCAGATGGGCCTGGGTTCTAGTCTTGGCTTCACTGTTTTTAGCACTTTCTTAACCTCTGTAAGCCTCAAATCCTCAGTTGCAAAATGGAAAAAAATTATAGTATCTTCCCAGCAAGAATCTGTCCTCTCTAAATGAGCTAAAGGCACATAAAATGCTTCACCCAACTCTTGGCACATAGGAAGCCCTCCGTAAATCACAGCTGCTTTATGGTGACAGTGATGGAGACAGGGAACTCTACTCCGTTCCCAAACAAGAGCTGGGCCTGGGCTTTGTGCAGGCTCCCCTTTTCCCATTACTCTCCAGGCTTGTATGGAAAATGAAAATATTGTCTCGTGTGAATTTGGGAGCCAAGTTAAAGAATCCAGCCAGTGAACAGGGGCCGCCTCCTCCCGCGAAAGCTGTTTCCCTAACCCCGAGGACGGGACGCCTTGTCTGACAGGGTGTTTACCTGGCTCTCCCATGTCCCTTCCCCTAACCCAGTGATGGCCTTAGTCCTGGGTCAGCTTTTCTGTTCTGGGAGACCAATTAAAGCCCCCTCCTCTTCCTGCATAATCCCAGCCATGATCAGTGAGGTATCCACAGATACACACAGTGGGAATAGGGAGCTAGCACCCCAAATTCACATCCAGACCTCAGCTCCCTGAGCCCGGCTTTCCTCCTCTGCCAAGTGATGCCTGGCAGAATGACAGGAAGAGCCAGTTAGGTAACGTGTGTAAAAGCCCCGGCGAGGGGTGTCTGACATACAGCAGCACTAGCACCGCTTCTCTCCACCAGCACTTGGGTGGAGCTGAGCTGATTCCCAGGCCAGCTGCTTGGGAACCACAGCAGAGGAGGCAACAGCAAGGGGCAGTGGGGCAGCCCAGGGGCAGGCAGACCCAGGCAGAGGGAGGCAGGGAGGCTTGAACTTGCAGACTTGAAACCAGACAGTCTACAACCTAGCCCAGTTCTGCCAGGTAACCAACCTCTCTCCGCCCAGTGGGTGTAATTGCCACCACTGGGTCTTTGCAAGGAATGAGTAGTGCTTGCAGCCCCGGGGAGTTAGGGGCTCTCTCCAGTGCCTCCTTTGCCCGCCCCTTGTTGGGCAACCACAGAGGGATACTAGAAGTCATGGGGAAAGCACATAATGCTGTGGCTGCCTGATAAGCCAGGGCCTGAGGCTGCCAGCTGGTCCCCAAAGGGCACACCGTCAGTGGGGCGAAGGGTAGAAAGCCCAGCTCTTCCACCTCTCCCCACTCCCAAACTTAATGCCTTCTTCAGTTACCCTGTTTTGCCAGTTCTTTTGTTTGATGTCTCCTTAGCACTTACTAAATGATTCCCAAATCACAGGTTACCTTTGGCACTAGCATTTCCCGGGGGGAGCATTTTTGGCCTTGTGGGCATGGTTGTCCTGTGAATTGCAGGGCATTTAGCATCTCTAGCCCCTTGCCTTCTCAATGCCAGAGCATCTCCCATCACCCATTAGAATAAACATAAGAGGAGGGCAAGGATTCCGTCCGTTCACTGCAGTATACTCACTGCCTACAACAGTGCCTGGTACATGCAACATTCCTCCTTAGAAAGCATTTCCAGACACTTCCAAAAGGCACTACCACACCAGTGGAGAACCCCTGTTCCAGACATACCTTCCACAACACCCGTGATGGATGCTGGCTACCCTGGTCTAAATACTTTGCGTTATCAGAAATTGATTACTACAAGGAGTAGCCCTTTGTAGACTCATTATCCAAAACAGCCACCCCATCTCCCCCTTGGACTTTGGCCTGTTGGTTAGCATATCATGTGAAGTCTGACACCCAGAATGAAACAAGGTGCCCCATATATGGCCTGACCCTGCAAGCAACAGTGGGCTTGTTACCTCCCAGCCCTGGATAGACCTGGAGTTGACATAGCCTGAGATTGCATTTACTTTTCTTGTGACAGCAGGACAGTAGGATTACTGTTTGTTGATCCATGGTCAGCTAATATCCAGGGACTTTTCCCTTCAATCCTCTACCAGTCTTTTCCAATCCAAAGTATAAGACTTAAACATTTAAGTGGATACTTGTATGTTGTTGATTTTGGCCCCTATATCCAGCCAGATGATTTTGAATCTTGATACTGCCATTGCTATGTGTTAGCTATCTTCCCATCCCATCCTTATCCCCAATTTTGCATCCACTGCACATTGGATTAGTAAACCATCTCTGTCCTCACTGTGCTATGGTTTAAAATATTGAAGAAAGCCAGGCCTTAAGCATGATGGTGGAGACTCAGTCTGAGTTGATAACGATCAATACCTCCTAGGGTTGTTTATCCGCCTTTGAATGGACCCAATTAATCCTGGCTCCACTGACATTTCTGTGTCTTGTCCACATGAATTTCTTTAAGCCCATCTGTTAGCTGCCTTGCTGATATCTAGATGGATTACATTCCACAGAACTTCAAGGCTTTGCAACCCTTTGAAAAGGAGATGCACTTAGCTGAGCATGACTTGTTCTGGGTGAATCTGTGCTGGTTTCTAGTGCCCACCACTTCCTCTTCTGCATGTTCCAAACATTCTGCTCTCCCCATTTTGAAGTTTGCAAGAGTTCAGGTTTGTTTTCTGAATTTCTAGAATCCACTCTTTTCCTTTTTGTGAAAAATGGGAACAGCTTGTCTTCTGACATCTTTCCTGTTCCCCATGATTCCATGGGGATGACCAGAGGTAGTGCTGCAGCCTCGCCTGTGGTCAGTGATTCAATTATCATTTCAAGATGTTCTTGTATGTTCTTATATACTCTTTTCTTGTAGGCCGGTCCCATTCAAGATCGATATCTGAGGTAACAAAGGTAGATGCCAAAGGAGAGCTGGGTGGTTCCGCTTTCTCTGCCATCTGTTTAACATTAACATGGCCCTGGTACTTCCTCATTCTCTTGCTCCAAACAGATTTGATGTTTTCAGAAACCCATTGGATGGTCCTTAGTATTTGTTTTAGCTCTCCTGTTGGCCTGTTAGTATCTAAATGTCCTTTAGCCATTTCACATTGAAATGGTCTGGCCAGCTAGACAGAGAGCTCTCTGAGGGCAGGGGCTGCCTTGGCCAGAGTTTGATGCGATGGTCCCCACTTTCCACTATGATGCTGCACAGCCTTCATAGCCTCGGAGATGCTGTGAAATGCCGGAGGAGGCAGCGCAGTGAGCTGTGTGGTTTGATGGTCTGACAGACAAGCGTGCCATCATGGAAAATTATTTGCAGAGTGTGCAGATCCATTTACACAGGCCGGCTGCTGCTTCTGCAAATTACACTTTCCTTCAGAACAACCCACCCATGCCCTTTTTTCCCCACCAAACCTCAGTCATGCCCTGGGTAGGTTAGAAACAAGGTTTTTTTTTGTCTCCCTCTGTTTCCATCCCTCACTCTTCTGTCTCTTCTCTCTCAGTCCTTGTCTTGGTTTTTATAGGCAGTTTGGCTGAATGCCTAGCTTCTGGTCTGCATGGCCTACCCATCTGCAGGCCCTCCGTGGGGACAGGACTTGAGCCCCAGATTTAGAGTCCCTTCTTATATGACTTCTGGGGTCCAGGCCCTGCCAGCTGATAAAGCCCCACAGATAGGTTGGAGCCAGTGGTGATGGCAGAGTTAGGGCCTAGTCAGATGGAAACAGGTTTGCAGCTGTCAGTATTGTAGGAGTAGATAAGTTCCCCACACCTCTGCCCCACCGCTCCTCGCACTCTCCAGGGGGACATCCCATCCCCAGGTGGCCTCTCACCTGCTATCCACAGTTACTGGAAGCTCTTTGGGGATTGATAGCACAGTTATGAGTCACCCTGAAATGTACTCACCCTCTGATCTGTCCCTTCCCAGACAGTTGCTCAGCCCAGGGCAGAGAGAGAAAGGGCTACGGGGAAGGGAGGGAAGTGAGAGCCCATAGGGGAGAGGGTACATTAGAGTCCTAGGCTGGGGGAAAGGAGGACCTGCTGATTTGCATGCCCTCCAAGGACAAGTCAACAGGGCACTGAGCTGATCTGAGCAGGTATCCTACAGTAGGCTGAAGGGTATATGGGGGGCCCCTCCCCAGCCAACCCTGAACAAGGACCTGGTCTCTGCAGGTAGAACACCCTCCATGGAGGGCTGGGTGGGGCACAGGGGACCTTCTTGTGTGTGTCTGCCTCACATGTGCTTTTTTTGAGAGGCAGAATTAATCTAGTGCAGTGGTTCTCAAAGTGTGGTCCCTGTCCACAGCATCACCTGGGAACGTGTTTAGAAATGTTCCTTCTAGACCTCCTAAATCAGAAACTCAGGGTAGTAGGGGCCAGCAGTCTGTTGAACAAGAATTCCAGGTGATCCTGGTGCATGCTAGTAAGTTGGAGAAGCATTGACTCAGTGAAAGAATGAACTTTGGAGCCAGATTGCCTGGGTTCATATCTTTACCTTGGGTAAATCAGGTAACCTCTCTGATCCTCTATACAATGTTTCATCTGTAACATGGAGACACTGCCACCTTCTTCTTGTGATGACTATATGAGAATGCTTACAAGGAGTTTAGTGCAGTTCTGTCATTCAGCATCTGTTAAGTGTGGCCTCAGCTCTGACCTTTACTGTTTCTCATTTTAGGTGGTATCTGATGCTGCAGGACAGGGTGTGGCCATCACAGGGAACCAGACCTTCAACAACTGGAACTGGCCCAATGCAATGATTTTTGCAGCAACCGTCATTACCACCATTGGTAAGTCTTCTGGGACCTGTAGGACACCTACATCCATGCCCTAGCTCCTCAGAACCTTTCTAGAAACCCAGCTCTGGTCACTCAGCCCTGTTGGGGGTACAATCAGATCAGTTGCAGGCTATTCTTTTGATACTTTCTGAGGGATTTATTAAGTCCTTGGTAGCTGATCATGCCTGGGAAGGTTTCCATGAGTCTTGACCTGGGCTCTTTGAGCAGAAACAATGACACAGCCTCATGGCCAGAGCCGTGCAAGAGATTAACCAGACTGCTCATTGCAGAAACCCAGATCATGACTACTTACCAAGCTGGGTGTCTGTTTCAGTTCTCAGGCTGCATAGCCAACCGGTCCAGAAGTTTGGCTCAGAACGCAGCTTCTTCTCTTTCAGCATTCTGTGAGGTTGACTGGGCTCAGCTGGCTGGTTCTTGCTTGGGCTCCCAATGCAGTGGCAGTCAAACAACGGCTGGGCTGGAGTCTTCTGAAAGCCAAACTCATCTGATGGCCCAGATGGCTCCTCCCATCACAGATTTGACAGTTGATGCTGGCTGTTGGCTGGGAGCTCAGCTGGGGATGAAAACACAAGGCCTCCGCATGTGTTTGGGAACCAAGGCGAAAAGCAGCAGGCTTCTTAGACCTCACCTGTCCAGCGTCTCTTCCGCTGCCTAGACTGCTTCTATTGTCAAGCCACTAAAGCCCAGATTCCAAGGGAAGAGGATTAGACGACACCTTGATGTGAGCAGTTGCATAAGAAGGGAGGAAATGGAGGACGGCTATCTTTGGAGACCATCTACCACAGTGCTTCTGGGGAATCTACACAGAGAGCATGTCTTATAACTTGCACAGTGGTACCATATAGACTAGTGGAAGACCTGTTGACCAGGCTTAGTCCCTGCCTTCAGGGAGCTCCTTGTATGATGGAGGAGATACAGCTCATGTCATCATAATTGCTTTATCAATGATCATGATCAGAGTATGATCAAGGGAAATATCATTACTTAAGTACTGGCAATAGATCAATATCAATTTATCTTAGAGAACGGGCTGTGTGTGTGTTGGAAGCAAGGCCCACTGGTTTGACCACCCCTCCTGTTTTTGGCCTCACTCTCTCATTCCTCAGGATATGGCAATGTGGCTCCCAAGACCCCTGCCGGTCGCCTCTTCTGCGTCTTCTATGGTCTCTTCGGGGTGCCGCTCTGCCTGACGTGGATCAGTGCTCTGGGCAAGTTCTTCGGGGGACGTGCCAAGAGACTAGGGCAGTTCCTTACCAAGAGAGGCGTGAGTCTGGTATGTCCCCTACCCTGGGTGTTGGGCAGAGATGGGGGAACCATGACAGGTGAGGGGAGGACAGGAGGCCTCTAGGAATTGGACCAAGGGTGTAAGGACAGATGGCAAGAGGATAGTTTCAGAGCTCCTTGCCCTCCTGGGTCAGGCGGGGTACCCACCTAGCCTCTCCTCTAGCTGCCTCCCTGGCCCTCTGGGTGCCTTTGCTGGGTTTCCAAGTCTCCACTATTCTCTGACTTGGCCTCCTGCTCCCCATCAGCGGAAGGCGCAGATCACGTGCACAGTCATCTTCATCGTGTGGGGCGTCCTAGTCCACCTGGTGATCCCACCCTTCGTATTCATGGTGACCGAGGGGTGGAACTACATCGAGGGCCTCTACTACTCCTTCATCACCATCTCCACCATCGGCTTCGGTGACTTTGTGGCCGGTGAGTCCCTGCCTCTGCCTCCCATCTTTTTCTGCTTCTTTGGTTTCAGTGCAACAGACCTATGTTGGGGGTGCCCTAGGTAGGGTTCCATGTTCTGGGCACTTCTCTTACCCAGTGGGATTCTCAACCCACTCTGCCATTTGCAAGAGGAAACTAAGACCCAGAGTAATGACAAAAAACTCTTTTCTCTCTGGTTCCCTTTCTCAGACATGGCCTTTTTCCTCCTCCTTTCCTCTCTGCTCAGTCTCTGATCTCCTCTCCCTCAGTTCTCCCATGACTCCTGAGCTTGGCTTCATGGGGGACTTGCAAGTAGGGCCTTCTGCCTGCATGGTTGGTACCTGCTACCCAGGGAGCCCCTGAGCCCACCAGCACCCCCTCCACGCCCTCAGCAGCCTTTCATCTTTCACAAGAGTGGAGGGAGGTGTCCTGAAGGCATGGCTCAGAGGCCTGGGGCTTTGTTCCTGCTATAGCAGCTTAAAGACAAGGGAGGCCTTCTCCCCAGCTGCCCTGCCCCCAGCCCTGACACTCCCTCCTACTCCTCCCCTGCTTAATCCAGGGAAGTGATGAGGTTCTTTGGCCCCTTTGTCTGAAGGCCTGTTACCAGCTGGCCCCAGCCACACATGTACTTGTGTTTGTGGCCTGCACAGCATCTTGGTTCTTAATCTTCTTGACACCCTGTTTGACCCTGTTGACCCAGCACCCGTGACCTCAACTTCTGCTCCAGAGGCCTCTGTTCTGTACCCCCTCCCTTTTGCCCAGAGGGCAGTGGGAGGCCACTAGCCTTGTGCTTGATGTATGTGGCATCTGGGAGCAGTTGGCCGAGTTGGGGGAGGAACAGGAAAGAGAGGCACAAACACTCCCCTGACCCTGCCAAGTCCGGGCCTGCTGTCCTGGGCAGTACATGTGGACAAGGCACAACCCTGCCATTGTCCAGCCCTTGAGGCCCAGAGCAGGCTAAGGAGGTGCCTCTGGTATTAGGGAAATACAGATGTACACTTAGCCATACTTTCTCAGCACCAGCAAGACACCAAACCCTGCCTCAGCTTTCTCATCTGTAAAATTAGTAAAAATAATAATTACTATTCATGAGTGTTGAGGGTAGGGCCTGGCTATATCAGTGTGTGCCCTCATTACTGTCATCATGAAACTCTGCTTGTGATTGAGAGCCTTGAGCAGGATTAACAGGACCACTCAGGGCACCTGCTATCTGAGCCCGGTCGTGGGAGGAGAACTGACCGGGCTACAGCACCTGGAGGAACCTCTAGTCTGATGAGAGAGGTAGCCCCCTTCCTCCAGGTCCCTTCTGTAAGTTGCTCTTGTATCTAGTCGAGGGGGCAAATGGAATACAGGTCAACATGCCTGTACATGTAGTCGTCAACGACATTTCAAATAATCCTGGAGTGTAGGGGAACCTTCAGAGCTGTAGGGGGTAAGCCAAGAAGGCTCCCTGCAGCAGGAGGGGGATGTGGAGCAGACAGAGCCCTCCTCCAGGTCAAGGGAGAGCTGATCTGAGGAAGTCAGGGAGGCAGACCAGACCTTCAATGAAAATAAAAATGGTTCAGTGTTTCTTGCCATGGTGGGTGCTTCCTGGGTCATCTCAACCTAACCACCAGCCTTGTTTGTAATCCACCAGTGTGAGTCTAGCCCCAGCTTGGAGGGTGCTGGGGGCTCCCTTGTGTAATATCCATGCATTCCGTTTTTAAGTGAACTGTATCATATATGCAGAACAGCTGGGGATGGTAGAATTAACAGAAAGGCAAATACTCATGAACTGTTTCTTGACCTGTGTGTCGGTTACATTGCCAGTCCCCCAAAGCCCCTTTAGCTTCCTTCAAAGAGTCACTGTCTTGACTTTTGTTTGTTTGTTTGTTTTGAGACGGAGTCTCTGTCTGCTGCCCAGGCTAGAGTGGCAGTGGTGTGATCTTGGCTCACTGCAACCTCTGCCTCCCGGGTTCAAGCAATTCTCCTGCTTCAGCCTCCTGAGTAGCTGGCCCGCCACCATACCTGGCTAATTTTTGTATTGTTAGTGGAGCTGGGGTTTTACCATGTTGGTCAGACTGGTTTCGAACTCCTGACCTCAAGTGATCCACCTGCCTTGACCTCCCAAAGTGCTGGGATTGCAGGCGTGAGCCACCATGCCTGGCCTGTCTTGACGTTTCTAGTTGAGGAAACCGAGACTCAGAGACAGGCTGGAGACGGGGATGGGGTCATGAATGATGGCAGGCCCAAGCCCTTGAGGAAGATGGGATAGTCCAGGGTCTAGAACAGGCCCCTTTCTATCCCACTGCACCCCCGTCCTGTGCTCTGGCCTGACCCCTGCTCAGATCACACAGCATTGGCCATTGCACATTTCCCGGGCCCTGCTAACTCTTCCTGACCTCTGGACTGCCTGTCCGCTCAGGTGTGAACCCCAGCGCCAACTATCACGCCCTGTACCGCTACTTCGTGGAGCTCTGGATCTACTTGGGGCTGGCCTGGCTGTCCCTTTTTGTCAACTGGAAGGTCAGCATGTTTGTGGAAGTCCATAAAGCCATTAAGAAGCGGCGGCGGCGACGGAAGGAGTCCTTTGAGAGCTCCCCACACTCCCGGAAGGCCCTGCAGGTGAAGGGAAGCACAGCCTCCAAGGACGTCAACATCTTCAGCTTTCTTTCCAAGAAGGAAGAGACCTACAACGACCTCATCAAGCAGATCGGGAAGAAGGCCATGAAGACAAGCGGGGGTGGGGAGACGGGCCCGGGCCCAGGGCTGGGGCCTCAAGGCGGTGGGCTCCCAGCACTGCCCCCTTCCCTGGTGCCCCTGGTAGTCTACTCCAAGAACCGGGTGCCCACCTTGGAAGAGGTGTCACAGACTCTGAGGAGCAAAGGCCACGTATCAAGGTCCCCAGATGAGGAGGCTGTGGCACGGGCCCCTGAAGACAGCTCCCCTGCCCCCGAGGTGTTCATGAACCAGCTGGACCGCATCAGCGAGGAATGCGAGCCATGGGACGCCCAGGACTACCACCCACTCATCTTCCAGGACGCCAGCATCACCTTCGTGAACACGGAGGCTGGCCTCTCAGACGAGGAGACCTCCAAGTCCTCGCTAGAGGACAACTTGGCAGGGGAGGAGAGCCCCCAGCAGGGGGCTGAAGCCAAGGCGCCCCTGAACATGGGCGAGTTCCCCTCCTCCGACGAGTCCACCTTCACCAGCACTGAGTCTGAGCTCTCTGTGCCTTACGAACAGCTGATGAATGAGTACAACAAGGCTAACAGCCCCAAGGGCACATGAGGCAGGGCCGGCTCCCCACCCCACCTTTGATGGCCTCTTCCCCCCTCACCCTAGGGTGTCCCGAGATGACCGGGACGCCTGGCCCCTGGTGGGGGGGCAGCCTCGGAACTGGGAGTGGGGGGCCAGGGGCCTTCCTAACCTTCCATCATCCCCAGCTAGATGTATGCCCGGGACAGGGCCTCTGTTCTCCAGCTGAACCATACCCTGGCTGTGGGGGCATCTGTCCTGAGCTTGGCTGGTGTATCTCACAATGCAAAGACATGCTGGCTGGCGGGACAGGTGGGCAGGACTGACCCTGAGGAGGCCTTGCCTGCAGGGTCTTTGCCCCACCATTTGGTGGAGTATCACACGGTTCTCTGAGGTCCGGGGCCTCAGCTGTTTAAGTTTACCGGTATTACTGAGCTCGGCATTTGGAGAGGGAGCTCTGAAGTGTCTGGGGAGGTACCGCTGTGCGTGGGGTCAGGTGTTTCGGTACCACAGCAGGAGCAGGGCCCGCCCCCATCCCAGCTGTGGGCCTGCCGGTCAGGTCGGGCACCTACTACAAACCGTAGTGGGGTGGAGGCTGCTGGAGGTGGGAGTGAGGAGATGAGGGCAGGGTCTCAAACAGTCCTGACTCACAGGGCCTGGAAACAAGTCCTATGTGGGCCTGGGGCCTGGGGTCCTCATCCTCCTTGTTGGTCTACTCAGGCCCAGCCCAGAGCCGTGTTCCCTGTCTCAGGTCAAGCAGTGGCAGACGCAAGGCTTTCTGTGGGCCCCCGAGTGGTAGGAGGGAGAGTAGCAGAGCATGGGTTATTGGAAGCCGGGACTGCTAGGGCTGGTGGCCAGGGAGCTGCAAGAGTGAGGCTCAGCTCTGGCTGGTTCTGCCCTTACCCCTCCTGCCCGCCGGAGAACTGCACACCCTGCCTGCTGGCCCCAGGACCTGCACTCCCAATCCTGCTGTCTTCTCCTTCCCTGTGCCCTGAACAAGGACCTCACTGCCCGCCTTCCCCTCCCACCAGCCCCCTTGGGCCAGGCAGGGTGAGGCCAAATTGCTCTTGGCCCACAAATGGGCGATGGTCAGATATGTGAATCAAGCTCCTTTCTCTAGCTAGTGTTTGATGTGCACGTGTGTGTGCACAGTGCGTTTGTGCACACGCACACCTGTGCACTCGTGTGTGTTTAAGAAAGGAAAGGATTTGGGCTGGGGAGCAAAAGATAATGTGAAACTGTTGGTGGACTCTCTGGTGAGGGGTGGGCAGAACTTGCTGCTACTAGAGTTCTTGGGTTCTCCATGATGTTCACCCTGGGGCTGGCCCACTGTGTCCTGAATGTTTTTGTTATTTTTTGTTTTATTTTTTAAACAAACTGCTGTTTTTATATACCTGGAATCTGTTGTTGGCTTCAGAGCCAGTGGTTAAAGAGCAGGGTCCCAAGGATTGGGAGGTCCAGTGTCTGCCCTCCTGCCCTGCAACTCAATTGGGCCTTTTTCGGTGACCTCATCCAAGGCCATGATGTCAAGGGCCATGTCCCCAAGCAGAGGTGGAGAAGGGGACACTGAGGTGAGCAAAAGCAGGAAGGGGCATCCACTGCGGGTGACTGGAGGCCGGACAGGAAGCAAGTCATCAGAGCCGCCCAGCTCCCTTCACTCTCTGCCTTCTGCCCCACTACTGTGGGGCAGTGGGGCCAGAGCCCACCTCCCCAACATGTGAAGACAGTGATGGGCACGTGCCCACACCCCCACTTCTCTAGCCGTTTGCAGAGGCTGCCACCCAGCAGGGGCCTGAAAAGGAGCAGCCTCGTATTTTTCTGTGAAATGTTTTAATGAACCCATGTTGTTGCTGGTTGTCCTGGCATCGCGCACACTGTATGTACATACTGGCAATGATGTCAAATGTAATTTATTTTAACATTTTTACAATAAAACATGAGGTGGACAGGCCAGTTTGGTGTGTGCTGTGTGTGGGTCAGGTTAGAGAGGGGTTGGCTTCTGGCCTCTGAGCAGCAGGGGAGCCTGGGCGCATCCACAGAAGATAGAGAGGACTCAGGACAGACTGATAAGAGGATTGGATGGTCTGGAGGGGAGAAAAGAATGAAAAGAGATGAAGAGAGCGGGGAGAGGCAGGCCTCTGTGGGGAGGAAAGGACGCGGGAGGAACATTGCAGTAGAGGTTTGAGAATCAGGAAGGAGTGGGAGGAGCAAGGGGAGAAGCGGGGTGATCATGGCAAACGCATGTCACTCACCACTTTGTCAGGCACTAAATGCTTGCACTGAATAATACGTGAGTGGACTCATTTGACCTGGCAAGAACCCTGAGAGGGCATCAGTACATCTCCATTTTATAGACGAGGAAACAGGCACAGAGAAGTTGCCTTGTGCAAAATCTCAGTAAAAATGGTGAGACTAGATTCAAACCCAGGCAGCCCAGCTCCTGTCCCCTCTACCACTGTGATGAGATGAAAAAGACTACCTGTGGTTTTGTGGCACACCCAACATCTCTGGAAAGGGCTCCTGTCTCCAGGTAGGTGGACCAGAGAACTTGAGCGAAGCTCAAGCCTTCTCAACTCAAGGGGTGGGCAGGAGATGTAGAGCCTGAGCGTGGGCACTGTGGACTGGAAAGAATGTGAAGGAAGAATGGAGCCAGGCTCAGCTGGGCATCTGTCTCCATCTATCTAAAGGGAGGCTTTGTCAGGCTTCAGCTGTTTGGGGACTGGCCCCTTCTATGACCATTTCAGGGCTCAGCACCAGAAAGGATGATTTCTGAGTTCATTGGAAAAAAAAAAAAAGTATGATTTCCGGAGTGAACCACATTTTTCATGAGGGCATGGATGTATTTACAAAGGATTATATGTATTTACCAGCCAATTCTGCAACGACACCATCCCTCCCTCTGCCAACATCACTCCCTCTTGCCCTCTTTCTGCTCCCCCCCACCCCTCTCCTGCCCCCATCACACACAGGTCCAAGGTTCTCCGGTTTTGCTTTAATCACATTCAGCCTCAAGGCAATAACAGTTCCATAACACTGTAAGCCCCACCTTTATTCAGCACTTGGCCTGTTCACAAACCCCATTGACAAACATAGCCCAGGTTATTTGGCCCATCTACAGTTGAGACGAGATCCTGGGGAGCATGACTTCCTAAGGGCACCCAGCTGGACTGAGGCACAGTTTTGAAGAACTGTGTTCACAGATGATAAAGCACAGACCCAAGATTGGGTGGAAGTGTGGCCTTGGGTCACTGTGGCCAGGGTTAGTCTGGAGCTTTCTGAGTAAGAGATGGGAGGTAGGGCAGCAGCTAGAGCAAAGGGTGGGGCCCAGGAGGCCTCAAGTTCCCCAGGGGTCATGAGCAGGGGAGGGGTACCATGTGGAGGCATGGGGAACATTCCATCACAGTCTGGGGAGCTATAGGGTGGATGGGAGTGGGGCCGGTGGAGGAGGCTGGCGAGTGGCGGAGGAGTGGCAGATGGGTGGGAAGTCACTGGAGATAACACTAGCAGGGAAATCCTTCTGTTGAAGTCATTGATGTTTTGTTGTTGTTTTTTGAGACCGAGTTTCACTCTTCCCCAGGCTGGAGTGCAGTGGCATGATCTCAGCTCACTGCAACCTCCACCTCCCAGTTCAAGTGATTCTCCTGCCTTAGCTCCCGAGTAGCTGGGACTGCAAGCGTGAGCCACCACGCCCAGCTAAATTTTGTATTTTTTAATAGAGACAGGGTTTCACTATGTTAGCCAGGCTAGTCTTGAACACCTGACCTCAGGTGATCCGCCCACCTCGGCCTCCCAAAGTGCTGGGATTACAGGCGTGAGCCACTGTGCCCGGCCGTCATTGCTGTATTTCTAATGCAGGGCAGAGATAATTGGATTGGTGAGATCTGGCGACTTGCTGGGGTCCTCGTGGAGGCAGCACTCCTCCTTTCATAGGCCCCAGGGCTCCATTCCCAGCAGGCTTCTCCGCTGTCCTAGTAAACCAGCACCTGCTCTCCACCAGCACCACCTGGGCTCTCCATTATTTGTTCCACTAATGTTTACTGAGCACCTATGTATCATTATCCTCATTTTACAATGAGGAAATTGAGGCAAATATAGGATTTTTTCCAAGCTGAAACAACTATTAACTGGCAGCAAAGCAGCTTCCCTGACTTGCATTCTCATTCCTCATTCTACCCTCTAAGTTTCTGATCTGACAGGGGAGACATCTTCAGAGAACCCAGAGTCTGATGGAGGTGAGAGACAGCGTCTCCCTTCAAGGAGTCTAATCTGACGAGGAGGAGAGCACAGAAAGACCCTCAGGGTCCCAGCTGGGCTTCTTATCTCCTGCATGATCCTGGAGGAGGCATTTAGCTCCCTGCCAGAGGTGATGAAGAGAAACCAGGATGTTTGGGTTTCACCTCCTGACTGGAAAGAGCCAGGCAAGGTAATCAGCAGCCATCATTGCATCTGAAGCTCTCATAAGTCTGGGGTAGAGTGGTGGGGAAGGACAGGCAAGCTGGGCTGCACAGCTCTGGGTGGGGCCTCCAGAAATGAGGCCCCTGAGGTTTGGTCTCAGCTCTGCCATTCATCTCTCCATTCTTGAAATAACAGGTTCCCAGTTTCCAAATTCATGCACAACTGGTCCAGGAACCAATGACAACTCGTGAATTGTCAGGATGTATTTAACAGTGAAAACCCCTCCCTAAGATCTCTGTCCCGTCTATCCATCATGGCCCCGTCACCAGGGTCCAGGCCACCTGGCCCCTCACCTGGATCTCCCACAACAGCATAGGGCCTGGCACCTGGTAGGGGGTCCACAGATATTTGTTGAATGAATGAATGAGCCCCATCTGCTGGTCTCCCTGCCTCTAATACTGACTCCCTTTCTACCTGGCCATTACTGTAGCCAGCAGCCTAAACTCAAACCTGACCCATTTCTTTTCTGTTTTAAACTCCTCAGGGGCTCCCCATTGCTCTTCCACCCCCTCCCCACCGGCCCCACCTCTCTCTTCAGCCTCCTCTCCTTTCCCACCTCTCTGGGCTCCAGCCACTTTGCCGTTGCTGTTTCCTCTGCCCTGATGCCCTTCCTCTCTCTCTCCTGGGTAAGTCCTGAGACCTAGTGGGATTAGATATGGACATCACCTTCTCTGGGAAGACTTCCACAATTACCTATAGCCCTCCCGGATTCTGGGCCAGGTGCTCCTCCTCTGTGTTCCAGAGCCCCTTCCTCAGCAAGCTGCCTTTATCCCACCGAGCTGCTCTGATGTTGTTCCAGCTCCCTGCCTCCTGGTCTTATGCCTCCTCCCCTGACTGGGAGCCGCTAAAGGGCACAGGGAGTAGCTTGTCCACCTTCAGATTCCTGGGAGCCTAGTGTGGAGAGGGGCCCAGCTTTTCCATGTTTACTAAATGGAGGGTAAATGAACTAGAGGCCTGGCCCCTCCTACTGGTAATTCAGTCCCTCTCTTCCTGGGGCAGAGGCCAAATCAGGGGGCAAGGCTTGTTCCAGAAGGGCGAGTCCCCACAAGGCCAGGTGGATGATCTTGAGGGCCCTTGTCGCAGGCTGAGTTGGCCTGGTGAGTCACCTTATCTTGTGCCAAGTCACTTGAATCTGCAGGGCAGTACTGGAATATAGCACACCTTATTTCTCCCCACCCCAGGGAGCACTGTCATTGGCACCCCCTTTTCCACTTGCCCCATCTCCCCATCTTCACCTCTTACTGTTCCCAAGTGATTCCGGGAGCTGGGCCTCCCAACCCAGCAGCTCCCCAGTCCCCACGGTTCCCTCAGGATTACCTCTGCTCCCAGCAACCCTGCACACCGGGCCCAGCCTCTCAGTTCATAAAGCCCTTTCACACCCATTCCTGGGTGGGATTACGCAACAGCAGGGAGCCAGGTGCAATATTTTACAGGCCTCAATTTAAGGGCCTTTTCCAAATGAGGTAATAAATGTTTTGGTTTGATTGTCCAGGAAAACAAGGCCTAAGGCTAGAACTGGGAGATGGTCAGAAGAAGTAGCAGAAAGGGATGTAGAGGTAAACATGGGGAAAGAGGAAAAGGTCATACATGTTCATTTTAGAGCTGTTTCAACTGTGGGCAACTGGGGCTTAATCTCACTAGACCTCCCCTGAAAAACCTGTAGAATACACCTCAGATTTGTCCATCTGAAGGACAGGGACCTTCTGCATTTATCCACCAATTCCACCCTTGTTGGTTAAGGATGGCCCCAGGGAAATTCATCCCCACCCTCCTTTCATACATGTGGATGCAACAGGCGGTATTATCAAAAGATGACTGCGACAATATCTCCCCACTCACATTCTCATCTGCAAAATGAACTGGCCACTCCCCAACAGGAAGCAGAGTCTATTCCCTTTGAATGTGGGCTGCCCCCAGGACTGTTTTAGTCAATGGAATATGGCAGTGATTCCTGTGATTTCTGAACCCATGTGTGTGTGTGGGGGGGTGTGTGTGTGTGTTTTATTTTTTTGTTTGTTTGTTTTTTGAGACAGAGTCTCACTCTGTTGCCCAGGCTGGAGTGCAATGGCACGATCTCGGCTCACTGCAAGCTCCGCCTCCCGGATTCACACCATTCTGCCTCAGCCTCCCGAGTAGCTGGGACTACAGGCACCCACCACCATGCCCAGCTAATTTTTGTATTTTTAGTAGAGACGGGGTTTCACCGTGTTAGCCAGGATGCTCTTGATCTCCTGACCTCATGACCTCATGATCCACCCACCTCGGCCTCCCAAAGTGTTGGGATTACAGGTGTGAGCCACTGCACATGGCCGAACCCTCATGTTAAGGCCTGGCAGCTTCCACTTTGGTGCTCTGGCGGAAGCCAGCTGCAATGTAAGAAATCCAAGTACCTTGAGACTCACACTGTGAAGAAGCCCAAACTCGCCCATGGAGATGGCACATGGAGAGAGAATTGGCCCCACTGAGATTCCATCTTGAACACTGCAGGCCCAGCTGATGCCATACAGAGTGGAGCCCAGCCAGCCCGCAGATTGCAGAATCATGAGCAAAATAAATGGTTGTTTTCATAATTCTGAAAGCCTGGGAGTGGTTTGTTACACAGCAATAGATAATTGGAACACTGGCTGGGCTTGCCCTGAGCTATGTGACCTTTGCCGGGCTTTGGAGAAAGCTTGGAGGTAGAAAGGTAGAGAGACACCTGGGCACCCTGAGGTGGCACTACAGCAGCAGTGAAATGCCAAGTGGGCTGAGGGATTGGGCCACCTGGCACAAATAGTATCTCCTACCTGGAGACTAAAACTCTTTGCCCTCGAACACAATAATTGGCAGAGCTGAGACCAAATGTCACTAGGTCTTCTAACTCTTCACCCGGGGCTCTTTTCCTTATGCAACATCAAAGTTCGTACCTTCCAGATATCAAAGCCCATTCTACTTTAGGGTCTCTAGTTCTCCCTGCTATGTTTAAAGAGCCTGGGGTCTGCTACTATCCAGCTGCACGACCTTAATGGCCATATCCATCATTGACAGGATGCTTATAGGCACTGCCCAGGATACTTTATGCATATGATCTCATGTAATCCCACAACAGTGTTATTACCCGATTTGGAAGCTGAGGCTCACAGTGGTTATACAACAGCTAGAGGTGGAGTCTGGGTTCTAACTTAAGGATCCAGGGCCTGTGCTATTAACTACAATGTAAGCCGGCCAGGGCAAAACTCTCCTGCTCAAGGACAAGAGTGTACAGAGAGGGTGTCCTGGCTGCAGTTCCAGCCACTCCCCAGAGTCTGCCCTCCTCATCTCCAAGACCAGTGAGGTGGACCAACCAGCCCTGCAGGGACTACCCAAGAATCACCAGGGGATTCCTGGGCTCCACCTTGGGAAGATTCTGATTCAGAAGCTCTGGGGTAAAGCCCAGAAATACCCAGGTTCTGGGAACACCTGGCTGGAGATCTCAAACAAAGGTCAGGTCTCTCCGAGCTTCCCGCATCCCTGCCAATCCATCCCCACCTGTTTTCATTCTGCATTGAAATCTGTGTTGACATCAATAATGTAAAATTTCCTCCTCCTTCTTTGATTCCTTCACCTGCAGCTCTGGCCAGCTGAGCTGCTCCGTTTTAGGTGTTGACATCACACATTATTTAACTCAGATGACCTGTATTTGTTGAGTCTCTCGAAGGTTGCCTAGAACACCTGATGCTGGTGACTGAGGGCAAATGAACAGCTACCTGGCAGTCAGGCCTGGAGCAGCCAGACACCTGCCTCTTTCTATCAGCTCAGATTCCCACCCTTAACAGTTCACTCCAGGGGAAATTTTCTGACCCAGTGGCCTGGAGCCCATTTATACCAGCTCACGGGAGCTGGTGGTTAACTTTTTGGAAATTTTGCAAGCTGGTTGTTAAACCACAGCCACTACTAAAAAAAAATTAAAAAATTAAATTATATGAATGCAATTAGATGGTATTAAGAACAAAGGTCATAAGTATGTAAAATTCATCACTTCCTAGCTATTTTGCATCTTACTATTATTCATGCTTTTGAGGTGATTTTTCATCTTCTACAGGTATATGCAAATACTATATAATGATATGCTATTGTGTTTCTCTTTCCAACTTGACGTTTTGTGACACCATATTGGTAGCTAAAAATTGCCCATAGGACAAGCATTTACACCGTGGAAATGGACAAACACTACCAATTAGGGATCTCTGCTCTCCAGAGAACCAGATGTTAAACATTCATCAGCACATCACTGCACTGACGTCTGGAATGATTTGCAGGCTGGGAAGGGCAGGGGAGAGTGAGGTTTTGTCCATCCTGGAAAGGAAGAAGCAGTCTCTGGATTTCAGGGAGAATGTAATTCATGAAGTTGTCACTTGCACTCCCTTGAGCGCCTCAGACCATTGCTGATTAGGGATGAAGATTCGAGGCCCATAGGAGCTAACTGCAGGGGTGATGAGTGGGCAGTCTATGTGTACTTGCCCCCTGAATGTACATAGAAGCTCTTGGGTCATGGTCCAAACTGGAGGCTTAAAGGGACTTCTGCCTTCAGCTGGAGTTCTGAGACTGCCGAGAGCCTAGTCCAGGAGCTGTCTCGCCCTCTGCTGAACTGCACTGCAGCTTCAGACAAGTCTCTATGTCCTGGGTCTCTTTATAGTTAAAGGGGAGACCCTGTCAGCAAAGACTAGTCCTGGCAACTGGATGAAAGCTATTGAGTGCGTCAGATTCAGATTAAGGCTTTGCAAAGATCATATCACTGAGCAGAAACACACAGCCTGACACATAGGATACTGTGACTGAGGCAAGGAGGGAACACAGAAGGGAATCTAAGGTCTTCTAGAAATTCCCTGCCCTCGAGTGAAGAGGAAGGGATGCCTCCACACAGGATGTCCATGGCCCCAGTCAGAAGTGGCTACTACAGAGGTCCAGGGCCCCTCGGTCTCACCCCACAAGCCAGTCGTTGTACAGCCCCGTCCCATCAGGGCAGGCATCATCCTGCAGACCATCAGGCCTGCTCCGGGCATTTGAGCCACATGCGGTGCTCTCCCTCTAACAATTATGGCTCTTAATTGAGCACTTACTTTTTGACAGGCTCTGCCTGGCACTGTACAAGGGGACCCCGGGAAAAGGTTCCTCTTTCTTTTGTTCTCTTCCACTCTCATACTTGTGTGTGTGTGTGTGTGTGTGTGTGTGTGTCTGTGTGTGTGTCTGTGTTTGTGGCAGGAGGTGGAGGAAGGCATTGTGAAGGGTTGGAATCAGGGATCCTTAATGACCCACACAGAACTGCAGTGCGTTACTAGTTCTGGTTCTCCAAGAAGCAGATGCCATGACTGGATTAAACCAGAGAGGACTGCATTGAGGGAAACACCTATGAGAGGCTGGGAACGCTGCCTGACCACCATGCAAGTTCTATCCCAGTGCCTATGAAGGTTGGAGCTTAGGTGGAAGCAGTCTAGACTGTCAGGCAGGCTAAGGAAAGTTAGGCAAGGCTGCTGGGGAGTCCTAGAGCCAAAGGCGTCTCAGACATGTCTCCTGGGAATTGACCTGCCTTGCTATTCCTGCTGCACTCCATTCCTGGCAGGGAGCAGCCCACAGTCTGGGCACAAACTTGGCGATGGATTGGAGGCCACAGGGGAGACACCTTTCAGTGCCAGGACTTTCAAGGGGATGCTGGGCCCTCTCCTAGGTTTCCTTGAGATTTCCTGCTGTATCCTGATCACACACTCTCTTCTTTCCTTGAGCTCGTGAAAGTGGTCACTGTGGAAAGTGTCCTCACTGTATCATCCCCAACTCTCAGCCCCAGAGACCCTGACCTACTGTCCAGGAGAGGCACCCCAAGATATGCATAAGAAGTCTTTTCTTCAAGTGTCTCCTCCACTGGGTGGCCTGATTCTACACTAACCGTCTAGAAAGATTCACTTGGTAGTCCTCGCCCTCCCAGATTTTCTTGTCTGCTCTTCTCTGCCTGGCAGGTAACTTCACACTTGCGGCTGCTAACTTGTTCTCTAGATGTTTTATGGGTGTCTGTCCCATCTTCCCAGTGAGAGGGGAGGGGAGGGGTTGTTCTTGGACTGCCTCAAATTCCAGGCTTGGCCCTTTCCTAGCTGCATGACTCAGGCAAGTCACTCCACCTACCCGAGCCTCTATTTCTTCATTGGAAAAATGGGGATTCTAACGTACCTCAAGGGTGAGAGCGATGGCACCTCATTTCAAATACCTTCCCAGGCCCTCTCATTGATCTATCTTGTTTCAGGTTTCCTCTCCTAGTTATCTTTGCCAAGGTGGGTCACATAGTTCAAAGACAGCCACCTAGGCTGGCCCGTCTTCAGCAGGGATTGTGGGTAGGGAAAGCATCTCAAATATATCTACCACACTCACCATCTTCTCTCCCTCCCACTCCACATTCATTCATGGATGCCTTCAACAAATATTTACCAAGTATCTTCAGAAACAGCACTGAGAGTTTGAAGGCAGAGGAACTGGGCCTAGACTTGTGACTTTGGGGAAGGCATTGCCCCTCTATGGGCCTCAGTATCCTCTGTAACATGATGGAGGCCACATTTCAACTAGATCAAAGGTTCTCAACCCTGGGAGAACATCAGAATCATCTAGAGAGTTTTAAAATAAAATGCTGAAAGCCAACCACACCCCCACCCCTACTCCTGCAAAGATTGTGGTTTCATTGGCTGGAGTGGGGTCTAAATGACACACTTAAAAAAAACCCCAGTTGATTCGAATATGCAACCAGGGTTGAGGACCATTGGATTAAAGGTGAATCATTAGATTTTTGCTAATAATTCAATGGCTAAAGTGGTGCTTAGCCTGCAAGAGGTGCTCAATAGATGCTCCTTGAAGGAATGAATTCCCTTCAACTATAACATTCTGTTCTTAGTCGAGGGGGTACTGGGGAGCTCCAGTTGGACCAAAATGAAGAGTTTTCTCAAAACCAAAAAGACACTGAAGGAAGGAGGAACACTACCAGTTAAGGAGGAATCTCAGAGTGGTTCTTCCTTAGAAATGGACCAAGCTGGATTCTCTAACTCTTTTGATACTTATCGCCAGTGTGGGAGCCTGGAGGCTGGAGGACTGCCCTGCAGCAGGGATGCGGCTTGAGGGTCTGAAATCCGGCATGAGATCCCCCTACTCAATAGCCCTGTGACCTCAGCAAGTCAATGAGCAGCCAGATTTTCACCTACAAACCAGGAATACATATTTCTCCTTCACTAGATTTTGGGAAGATTGACAGAGACAAAGGATTGGAAAGCACTACAGGAATGTAAGAGGTTATTCCTATTAAGCCGAATCCCTGGTAAATCCCAGATATGTGGCTGCCTGGAGTTTCCCTAAGGGAGCAGGAGAAAGAGGGAACTAAATTGTCCAGATCTGACTTGGAAAGTGACAGCTGTCCAGTCATAGTTCTCCCTGAACTTCAAGGAGTAACCCATTCCCAGGAGGGAAGGAATGACGATAATGTACATACTGCCCCACTTAATCACCTCCCAAAGTCCATACCTCTTAATAGTGTTGCACTGAGGATTAAGTTTCAACATGAACTTTGGAGTGGAGACCGTCAATCAAACCTTAGCACGTGGCAAGAGAGGAAAAGACAGGAGCCAGGCCAGCCTTGGTTCTCCTGAGATTTGTATCTTAACATTGACCTTCACCTTTTATAACTAGTAGGTTCCTTGGCACTCAAAGAGCCTTGACCCGTCTAGGCACAGGGAACATGAAAAAGCCTGTAGGTGCAAAAGACCCTGCTGTGCTCCTCACTTTGCCCCCAATATCCAACAACATCCCACTGAGGTATTGAATTCCCAGTCATTGAAACTGCTCAGGCAAAGCGTAGGTGTCTACCTATGGAAATGTTGACAAGTTGATCTCAAAGGCCCGGCCCAACCATGTGATTGCGAATTTCCACAATGAGTGGTGAGAGCGGTATTTTAAGATTGTTTTTTCTCCTTCTTGGCACCCGGTGCCCCATGCCTGACACTTGGTCCCTGGCAAGGAAGCCTGTATTCCTGGGGATGGGAGTGGAGCAGTGCAGTAAACAAAGAGTACAAGAAAGTTCCTTCTGCCCCCTCCCCACCTCAGCGCACACACATCCCTGTGGTGGGAGAGCGGTGGGGGTACGGAAACAATGGGAACCTATGAGTCATGGGGACAATGCAAGGCAGGATAATGTTTCTCCAAAAAGGCTCCCTCCAGCCATGTCCGGAGGAGCTGACGTAGGCAGCCAACAGGCTGTGACATCTGAAATGACCCCTAATTCTGGTCAGTCACTTGCCTTGCTGTGAATGACCTAGGTTTTCTTTTTATCTTTTAACTCAACTTTTATTTTTAGCAAAATGATATATAAAAATACCTTCAGAAAGTCGAATAATACTACCTGGATTACAATGGAAAACAGCAGTTGCCTGCCTCACCCTTCCCCAACCCCAGTCCCCAGAGGTGACCTCTTTTGGACATTCAAGTTATTTCTTTTTATTTTTCTAAATATCATCTGACTGTTTTTTCTTATCCCATGATTATTTTTCTTGTCCCACTTAGTTAGTATGGATTCTCTTTCTACAACAAAAGATGAGGATTAGCCCCTCTCCACTCCAACACACATCCTTTGCCTATCCTCCCAATATAGCAAGATCTCAATTTATGCTTAAATCTCAATTTGGTGTTTACATTATTATGAATGCATAAATATTACATAAGGTACTTAAGTTGCACTTTCTTTCTTACATGACATTTTGTTTTCCGTGTTTTTTCTTTCTTTGCTTGGTTTTGTATGTTCCTAGCACAAATAGCTCTCAAACTCCCTGCTATCGCTATAAAGCTCCTTTCAAACAGGTTACCTATTAGTCCCATTTGTTTGTTCTTGCCAACGTATCTTCCAGGGTTGACCATCTTTCTGCTCCTGGCTGGATGGTTGCTCTCTAGGCATGCTGCATACCTACTACCCTGAAGCATTGCTTCCCCATTAATTGGGAATTCCGTTTGCCTTCATCCTACATTGGAGCCCTTGTTTTTTGAATCCAATGCCATCTGTCTTTTCTTGTTTACTTCCTTGTTTGGTGAAATGCTTCCTTCAATCATTTCCTGAGAAATGGTGAAAGGAAGGTAAAATTTTTGAGACCTTGTATGCCTAAAAAAAACTTTATTCTACCCTCAAGCTTGATTGATAGTTTGGCTGGGTATCTAAATCTAGGCTTGAAATTTTTTTCTTCAAAATTTTGAGTTTTTCCTTTGTCTTCCAGCTTCCTTTATGGCTGTGGAGAAGTTCAGTGACATGCTAATCCTTGGGCCTTCAGATACGGCTGGGGTTTTTTTTGGTTTTGTTTTTGTTTTTTTTGTGTGTGTCTCTCTCTCTCTGTAAATTCTTTAGAATCTCTTTATTTCCAGTGCATTGGTTGGTATATTTTTCCATTCACCATGTGGGTCCTTAGAGCTCCCCTTCAATCTAGAAGCTCGTGCCCTTTGCTCCTTTCTGGGCCTATTAAGTTCTATCTTTTTGAGTGGGACCACTTGGATTGGTCTCCTGGTTTTCTAATCTTTACTTTTTGTCTTCTTATCCTACTTTCGAGAGGATTTTCTAATCTTTATTTCTCAAACCTCTAACTGATTTTTTAAAATTCTTCTACTTTATTTTGACTTTGTTTCTTTTTTCTTCTTAACTTTTTATTAAGAGAATTGCAAATATACAGAAAAGTTGAAAAAATATTATACTTAAATGAACTTAATATAAACAATACTTCAATAAAATAGTATACTTTCCCCCCCACCTAGGTTAGTGCTGTTCAATAGAAATACAATGTGAGCCACGTACATAATTCTAAACTCTCTAGTAGCCACATTAACAAAGTAAAAATAAGCAGAGGAAATTAACTTAAAAATATATATTATTTATTTCAAAATATTATTTCTACATGAAATGAATATAAAATTATTAATGAGATATTTTACATTCCTTTTCTGTACTAAGCCTTTAAAACCTAGTGTGTATTTTGTAATCACAGTATATCTCAGTTCAGATGATGTCAAGAGTTAGTAGCCACAAGTGACTAGTGACTAGTAGCTACTGTATTAGTGTGAAACAAGAAGGAACAATTAATTGTATATCTATATACTGCATGTATACTTTGGCAGAACTATTTCAAATAAATTTGTAGACTACTTTTTTTATTAGTTTTTTTTTAATTTCAATAGCTTTTAGGGTTCAAATGGTTTTTGGTTACATGGATGAACTATACAGTGGTGAATTCTGAGATTTTAGTGCACCCTAGAACACATTATTCTTGATTGTTAAATACTTTAGCCTGCAGATCCTAAGATTAAGGACATTCTGCTACATCATCGTACCACTATTATCACACCTAAGAAAATTAATATCTAATATCTTTAAAATCCATATTTAAATTTTCTAAATTGTGCCCAAATTATCTTTTGTAACTGGTCTGTGTGAACTGGGATCTTATCTCGTTCTATTTGGTTGTTAGGTCTCCTTAGTCTTTCTAAAATCTATTGTAGTCTTCCTATCTTTTTGTTGCCCCATAGCATTGCCTTTTCTTTTTTTTTTTTTTTGAGATGGAGTTTCACTCTTGTCGCCCAGGCTGGAGTGCAATGGCACAATCTCAGCTCACTGCAACCTCCACCTCCCGGGTTCAAGCGATTCTCCAGCCTCAGTCCTTGGAGTAACTAGGATTACAGGCGCCCACCACCACGCCTGGCTAATTTTTTGTATTTTTAGTAGAGATGGGGTTTCGTCATGTTGACCTCAGGTGATCCACCCACCTTGGCCTCCCAAAATGTTGGGATTACAGGCGTAAGCCACCATGCCTGGCCCAGGACTGACTTTTTAAAGATCTAGGCAAGTTTTTTTTTTGTTTTTTTTTTTGAGACAGAGTCTCTGTTGCCCAGGCTGGAGTGCAGTGGTGCAATCTCGGCTCACTACAACCTCCTCCTCTTGGGTTCAAGCAATTCTCCTGCCACAGCCTCCCGAATAGCTGGGATTACAGGCGTGCACCACCACACCCAGCTAATTTTTGTATTTTTAGTAGAGACGGGGTTTCACCATGTTGGTCAGGCTGGTCTTGAACTCCTGACCTCAGGTGATCTGCCTGCCTCAGCCTCCCAAAGTGTTGGGATTACAGGCATGAGCCACTGCACCCAGCCCATAATTTTAATTTTCAAGAGTGTTTCTTGTTTTGTGAACATTACTTTTTCTCATAGCATCTTATTCTTTATTCAAAGGTTGTGGTATTTTTCTGAGAATACTATATCAAAGAGACAAAAGATATATTTGTATATATGTATTCTGTTTTCTTTTTCTTTTTTCTTTGAGATGATGTCTCGCTGTGTTGCCCAGGCTGGAGTGCAGTGGTGTGATCTCAGCTCACTGCAACCTCCGCCTCCCAGGTTCAAGTGATTCTCCTGCCTCAGCCTCCCAGGTAGCTGGGACTACCGGTGCATGCCACCACGCTCGGCTAATTTTTTGTATTTTTAGTAGAGATAGGGTTTCACCATGTTAGCCAGGATGGTCTCAATCTCCTGACCTCGTGATCCACCCACCTTGGCCTCCCAAATATTCCATTTTATGTACCATCTCTTGAGTATTTAAAACAATTTTTTCTTGTTTATTTTGGTTTCTCTTTTTCACAGTGAAGGCTCTCTTGCAGTACCTAGTGATATTTGGTTGTCCATTCGTATTTAATGCTGAAGCTCTGATTACAGTTGACCTTTGAACAACATGGGGGCTAGGGTTGAATGCGCATGTTAGACAGTGTGGGAAGAGGGTGTGATCCCCTTTCTACAAGTTTATCCTACAGTCACATTCACACCTGTGCAGGATAAGGAGTGTACAAGAACACTCATGTTAGTTGAAAATTCATGTACAACTTTTGTCTTTCCAGAACTTAGCTACTAATAGGCTACTGTTGACAGGAAACCTTACCGATAACATAAACAATCAATTAACATATATTTTTTGTGTTATATGTGACATATGCTGTATTCTAATAATAAAGTAAGCTAGAGAAAAGAGAATGCTGCTAAGAAAATCATGAGGAAGGGAAAATATGTTTACTATTTATTTATTTATTTTATTTTTTGAGACTGAGTCTCACTCTGAGTGCAGTGGCGCAATCTCAGCTCACTGCAACCTCCGCCTCCCAGGTTCAAACAATTCCTTGCCTCAACCTCCCATGTAGCTGGGATTACAGGCACAAGCCACCACACCCGGCTAATTTTTGTATTTTTAGTAGAGACGGGGTTTCACCATCTTGGCCAAGCTGGTCTGGAACTCCTAACCTCATGATCCACCCGCCTCGGCCTCCCAAAGTGCTAGGATTACAGACGTGAGCCACCATGCCCAGCCTGTTTACTATTTCTTAAGTGGAAGCGGATCATCATAAATGTGTTCATCCTGGTCATCTTCACAATGAGTAGGATGAGGAGGAGGAAGACATGGGGCTGGTCTTGCTGTCTCAGAGGTAGAAGAAGATCCGTGTATAAGTGGACCTGCACAGTTCAACCCGTCTTGTTCGAGGGTTGACTGTATGTGAACAGGGCTGGTGCCCAGTAAACTTGGTAGCCAGCCGACTTTTTCATTGAGAAACCTCTAAATGTCAGCATATGTAGGTCCTTTCTCTTGGGTCAATTTCCCAGTAATTTGCTGAGTCCCCCAAATTTGCTCAGAGATATAAACCAGTTCCAATGTTCTGATGCTGAGTGGGGAAGGGCTTGGGGAAACTACTTTTGATGTGCAGACTTGCACTTAATTTCTAGCCTCACCTGTGTTAACCTCTCTATAAGCCAGCCCATCTTCTGCTATAGTGGAGAAGGCTTTGCAAGAAGTAGGAGGGGATCTGGGGCTCTCACTGCTTCTTCACTCACTTCCAGCCAGTCCCTCTCAGCCCTCCACCCTGGCACCCCCTTCTGAGGTATCCAGTGTTTCCAAGCGCTGAGCCATTGGAGGCTCCCTAAGCTTGAAGCTCAAAGCAGCCTGCTTTTCATTGCCATCCTGACCATCCTCCCACCTCCAGGCCAGGTAGCTACGGTGCAGCTGCTTCCGGGGGGTGAGTCACTGTCCTTCCCCTTTTCAGTTTCCAGAATTTTGCTGACTACCCCACAACTTCACTTTTCTTGTCCTTGTGGGTTATGCCTTCTCAGTAACATCTGATTGGGGTTTTAGGAGATAGCAGAGACCAAAAGCGGTCAGCCTCTATGCAATGGCCCAGTCACTGGTGAAAATTCTCTGTAGGTGAAAAAGAAACATTGAAGAGATCCCACATCCAAATTCTAACCCCATTAAGAGATCCAGAGACCTGGGAGAAGCTTGAGGAGTCTGGCCTGCCTGCTGATCCCTGCTAAGGAATGACCCTTAAAAGCTCTGCTATGTGGCCTGGCTGCTAGGGGATGGGAATCCAGGTTCTCAATTTTGACCACAACTCTAGAGTTCTGAGATGGCCCCTTTGCCCCAGGCCAGCTCCTACATTGCCCCATCACATCTCCAGACCTCAGAACAACCCCTGGGGTCTGATGACTTGCTTGACATCCCCCAACCCTTACCTCCAGCCCCTGCCTTCTAGGGCCTGGCCTCTCTAAACTTGCCTCTTTCTTTTATTTTCTCCTTTTATTTTCCTTTTTAATGTTATTTTTTCACTTTCAGTATCTATCCTTCCCCCTTTTTTCTCTACCCACCTGTTTCTCCCCTTTCCTTTCCCCCATTCTCTCTCTTTCTTGCTCTCTCTCCCTCTCCCTCCATCCATCCATGCCTGACTTCTTCCCTTCTTCCTTTGGTACATCAGGACCTTTTCCAACAACACCAGTGGTTTTCAGTCAGGATTGATTCACCCACACTCCCAGGAGACGTTTGGCAACTTGTGGGAGGGAGTAGGGGTGCCACTGGCATCTCATGGGTCGAGCCCAGGGATGCTGCTAAACATCCTCCAATGCCCAGGTCGGCCCCCTGCAAACAAAGGATTTTCCAGCCCCATATGTCAATAATGCTGAAGTTGGGAAACCCTGCTCTACCATAGCCCCTACTTCACCCCATCCCTAACCCTTCTCAGATAAAACAAGCATGGAGAGCAGGGGCCCCAAAAGGCAGCCATTGCCAGCAAAGGCTGGGATGAGCTGCCCAGACAGCCCGCAGGGCACAAGCCCCTAGAATCTGCTGGTGTTGGCTGTTTTGGCCTTCTCAGAGTCAGACAATCTAGTGGGAAAGAGCTCCTGAGCCATCCTAACTGCTGCTGCCAGCTGGTTACCTGACTATGGGGACCAGCCCTGGTGCTGGCTCAGGAACAGGTCATGAAAACACAGCCAGCCCACCACCCACTCCAGACTGGTCTCTTCCATGAAGGCAAGGGTGGCAGCGGTAGCCTCTGACAAGTGTGAGGCATGGAAACCTGCCTCATCTCGAGCCTGACTTACCAGCCTGCTGGGAACCCTCCTAGAACCCAGCGTGTGGTATGATGGGGCCTGCCTACCCTCCATGACTGCAACCCTACACTACCAAAGCCTCTGCAGGCTAAGTCGACTTCCTGAAGTTGGCAGGAATAGGGGTGGATTATGGAGCAAGATGGAGCCTGGCCCTGTTGAATTCAGTGAAGCAGGCTAGGGCAGCTCAAGGCGGAGAAGAAGCTTGGAGAGCCCTGGCTCCCAACTTCACCTTCAAACCCTGGGTCATCCCCTGTGGCAGAGACTACTTGTTGCCTCTTAATATTCATTCTCCTATTCTTACACAGTAATTGAATTTGTAGCTGGCTCCCTAGCTAAAGATTACATTTCTCAGACTCCCTTGCAGCTACATGTGGTCACATGACTGACTTATGTCCCAATGAGATATGAGCAGACATGGCGTGTGCAACCTCTGGATAGTGCCTTTAAAAGGAAGAGGAGTGCAAATGTGATGGCAGGAGCTGGAACAATCACTTTGGACCTTATGAAACAGAAGCTATATGCTGAAGGTGGCCATGCAATAAGGCAGAAGGCACATGGCTTCCCCCACCATTGAGTTGCCATATTGTGGACCATCTACTCAGACGTTTACATGAGAGAGAAATCAAAGTGTTTCTTGTTTAAGTCTCTGTATTTTGTGGTCTCTTTTTATAGCAGCCTATTATGTGTCCTAATAAAAATAGCTCCTTGATGAAGCCTT
Source organism: Pan troglodytes (assembly GCF_028858775.2). Classification (NCBI taxonomy): domain Eukaryota; kingdom Metazoa; phylum Chordata; class Mammalia; order Primates; family Hominidae; genus Pan; species Pan troglodytes. Next base: position 45,066,426 of record NC_072403.2, on the reverse strand, counting down.
CTGTGACACCCTGCTAGTCTAGACGAAGTAGGTGTCACTTCTTGCACCCCTGACTGGATATTTTTCAGATGAGAAAACAGTGACCCAAGGTCACATTTACAGTTAATTTATCATGGAGCTGAGGCTTGAAGCCAGGTTCAAAGCATTGGCCTGAATGAAGGCCAAGGTTCCTTCACTTTCTAATATCCTAAGGTTCTCCGTAACCTACTAATCAAAGGGTATGGCAGGCACAGAGACCTTACTGGAGGCACTCATCTCATCAGATGCAAGGGTCTTCCCCACTCTCTGCTCCCTGGCCACACTGACCTTTCAGTTCTAAAAACCAGCCATACACTGTTTCGCCTGAGGGCCTTTACATGAGCTGTTCCACTGCCTAAAATATGCTTCTCTCCTCTTTTCACCAAGGTGACCTTTTCAAAATGCAACTCAAGCGACACTTCTTCAGGAAAATCTTACCTGTCAGTCCCACTAGACTGAGAGCTCCAAAAGGGCAGAGACCAGGTCTGGCTTTTACTTATTGTTTGATCCCTAATGCCTGGAATGGTGCCACAATAAACATGTGTGAAATGAATGAATGAATCCACCTGAAAGGCCAGGGCTGTAACCCCACCTGGAGCTTGGGAAATAGCTGGGCTGACCTCCTAAGGTGTCTTCCAAACCCAAGAGTACAGTCTACCAGGAGTGATGTTGTAATCCATGCCCTACCCAGGGGAAAACTCTCATCCAGGGTCCAGGAAGCTCCTAGAGAGGTGCCTCGGAAACTTTCATATGTATATGAATAACCAGTCTCTGATTCAGTAGGTCTGGGTTGACCCAAGATTCTGCATTTCTAAGATGCTGCTGGTGCATGAACCACACTTGTGGGTAGCATAGCCCTAGAGGGCCCCAGATTCCCTCTAGGAGTCCATCTGTCCACTTCCCTGCTCTGCTCTGTTCTGCCTCTCATCTGTGAAATCTGTCTTTCCAGAAGGAGCTCCCAGTCTCAGCCAGGAAGGCTCTGGGTCTCCCTGTAAAATGGAACGCATGGCTCAGCACGCCACCTTCTTTGCCCCAGAGCCTGGCTCTTTAGTCTGGGGAGGTAGGTCTTTCATCCTATTAGCCTCCCAGGACAGCATCCAAGATCAAGGCCCAATCTGTCCACCCCAGAGGCGCCACACCACAAACCTGGCAACTGTACCCTGGATGCCCTGCCCTTGCTGCCAGCCACCACCTCCTACCCTCTCAAGGCCAATTCTCCGTCTTGGCACTGGTGGCTGCTGTGACACTCTTGGACCGGCGCCACCCCTTTAACTTTGTGTTTTTCCAGGGTTAATTGACTTTAAAACACAAAGGCTGTGTGTGTAGGAAGGTTATATCAGAAAAGAGAACATAGGCTTGTCCACAGAGGTTTCCTTGTTGTACGGTGGGTGTATGTGTGTGCTGTGTGTCTGTCTGCCCATGGGGTCCGCGGTGTTGACATCTGGGTGTGCCTGTGTGTCTTCCTGGGGCTCTGACTCTAGTGCTCTGAGCTTTGGATTGGGGTGTGTGTGGCATTGGGAGGGGGAAGGCAGGAAGGAAGGGCTAGGGCACCAGCAGCTTCATCCCTGGGCTTCTCCTTTTGCCTTCACTGAATAAACATCTTGTTTGTCCACCAGACAGGCAGCATAGCCCTAGGGCATACACACCTTCCGCTGCCCCCCAGGGCTCAGGACTGGCCAGACCTGCACAGGAAGTCTGGCTGAACCATAATCCAGGCGTGGGAAATGCCAAGGCAAGAGGCATCATGCCAGGCCCGGACACCCGCCTCCCACCCCCACCCTGTTGATGGGACCAGGCAGCGCCCTTGGCGAATGTACCTTCATCACAGCACAGCCCAGAGCCAAGCCTCCTCACCGCACTACCCCCACCTCCCTTGTGCCGTCTGGGAGCACAATGGGGCCACTTCAGAGCAAAATCTCATCTGTGAAGTCCGTCTTTCAAGAAGGAGCTCCCAGTCTCAGCCAGGAAGACTCTGGGGCTCATTGTAAAATGGAACGCATGGCTCAGCACGCCACCTTCTTCTTTGCTAGGGTCACCTGTGACCAGGTGGAGGACAGGGGCCCCAGCAGCCTCACATTCCAAATCTCACCACGCAGGGCCGTCTAGCAAAGCCAGGGGAGCTTCAAGAGAGAGTGAGCTCCACATCACTGGCAGCATGACTGTCCCTGAGGGATAGGTGATCTTGCCACTTTGAGCCTTAGGAGTTAGAGATGTCAGTGTTTCATCCCTCTGCCTCTGGACCAGACTGCAAGGAAGGGAATCAGTCTTGAGTTTAAAGAGTGCTAGAAAAGTTGATTTCGGAGCTTCTCTGTGTCCCTAGATCACTCATGAATTCTTCCTTTCTTCCACCTCTCATTTGAACAGTGTTAATTCTTCTGCTTTCCGTGATGTTTATGAATGAATTGGGGTGTCCCTTTTCTTGCAACAGAAAGTGACTAGGGTCATGCAAGTGACAAAAAGGGTAGTTTCCAAATATTATTGGACCAGATCCCATTTAGGGTCCCTCCTGCCCAGGCCGTTGACCCTCCCCTGCACAGAGGCCCAAACAAGAACCATGGGACAGAACCTTGGAGGGTGCTAACTCCTGTTGGCGCCCAGGGCTCTGGGAGTTAAGACAAGCACGTGTGTGAGGGAGGTACGAGGGCGGGGGTATTCTTTACTTCTTGGCCTGGCCTCCCATAGGGAGCTTGGACAGCTGGGTGGTCAGCCTCACTATCCCACATCACCCCATCCCTCGATGTTCTCAGTCACTTTAAGTGCTCCTAGTCCTCAGGATCTGCTTCCTCTGCAGTCTGACCCAGTATCAGAGCTAGAAAGTTACCATGCAGATAAGGATAGGTCAGCAGGTGAGGGCTCTCACTCTCAAACCCTCAGAGGGTGCAACAGGATTCAAAGCCCATGAGTTCCAGTGAGGCTTGGACCTCACTCTTGGCAGCTCAACCTCAAGGACTTTCCTGACTCACGACACAGTCAGAGAGGTGGGTTTGGTCTTGTGCTTGGAGTTTGAGCTGTGCCCTTCGCAGATATTGAGATTTAGTCTTGAGTGCTTTTAAGACTTCTTTCTGAATGTCTGCATGTGGTTGTGTGCGTGTAGTTGTGTTTGTGTGAATGCACTTACATGAGAGAGAAAAAGGAATAGAGAGGCAGAAAGACAGTGGCAGGGAGGGACAGGAATAGCCCATCCAAGACGCTAGAGGTGGAGTCTTTCTCCACTCCAGACTGCGGCTGCTTCTCCCCTCAGACTGGGGCTACCTGAGGACTGGGCTGTGTCTCCCCTCAGACTGGGGCTCCCTGAGTTCGGGGCTGTGTCTCTCCTCAGACTGGGGCTCCCTGAGAACGAGGCTGTGTCTCCCTCAGACTGGTGCTCCCTGAGGATGCAGCTGTGTCTCCCCTCAGACTGGGGCTCCCTGAGGACGGGGCTGTGTCTCCATCAGACTGGGGCTCCCTGAGAATCTGGTCCCCTGAGGACTGTTTTGTATTCTGCATATGTGTCTCCCACACGTGTGGGATGAGTTCACTTTCCCTGAGTTTCGGCAGCTTCTGTAGAAACACTCAGGGAACAGCAGTCTGTTTCTGGGCTGGAGTTCAGGGAGGTCTGGCTTGGATCTTCTTAACAGACATGACTCTGGGACTCCCCGAGGGCTGCCCAGATTCTGCCCACTGAGTGCTGCCCCTCCATCCCATTCCCTCACTCTTCCCCTCCCACTGCTCTGGGGCAGAGAGGGTTGGAGTGTGAGGTCTCTGGACTAAGGCCATCCCTGCCAAGCAGTCCTTCTTCTTGACTCCTCAGGCTCCAGCACACCAGATTCGTGGGCTGAGTGATGGGCCGAGGGGCTTTACCGCGGGGCTTCTGGCATCCCCTCTTCCTGCCCTTCCCCATGTGACAAGCTCTCTCCCCACTCATCCCTTGCCCTGTGTGGGTCCCTTCTTGCCTGTCATGAGCTCTCGCCTTGAAGGAGGTGTCCAGGAGCCAGGAAAGATGGAAGAGAAGGACCAGGAATAAGAAGAAAAGAAAGATCACAAGGAGGGTGCTGCCTGGGCCCAGCAGCCATACAATTAGGTGATGTGTGCTGGGTTTGTAAATTATCTCTCTTATCATTTTTGCTTTGATGCAGAACAAACAGAACTCCCCATGGCATTTAAGTCTCTCAAAGGCTGGGATCTTTGTTTTGCTCTCTGTTGTCTCCCGAGTGTCTAGATGCCCAGCGCATAGCAGGTGCTTGGTTAATGACTGCGGGACGGGTGACAGAGTCTCAGCCGGTTGTGTTGGCATGGACTTTTGGACTCTTCTTCCAACAGTTCCAAGTCCCTGTCCAGCCCACATTGCTCCCCACACGTTCCTAGGGGGTTCCCTTAGGGATCTCACAGGCTCTGTGGAACCCACTTTGAGAACACCTGGAGGAGCTGCCCTCTTCAAATTCTAAGCTCCAGAGGAAGGGGAGAGAAGGAGGAGGAAGCATGGAGTGAAGAGGACTCCAGTAATTTCGAGTCGGGGCTGAATGTGGGAGTTTGTGGTGGGAAACGGAGGCTTCTCCAGCAGCAAGCCCCGCCCCAGCTAAGGGAAACCCAGAAGAGACCATTGAGAGTCAAAGTTATGTATTCTGAAGGCTGATGAGCGCTCATTGGAGGAGAGGTGTCTGGGCAGGATGCTGGCAGCTGGGAGCTCTGAGGGTGTCGCGGGGAAGCAGAGCCACCTGCCCGTCTCTGGAGACCTCGAGTCCCTCCCGCCCGTAGATTGTCACATGCAGCGCCACTGCCCCCTTGTGGTCATGCCACCAGCAAAGCCGAAGCGTCCTGTCCCTGCTGTGGGGATGCTGTAAGTGCCTGGAGGACAAAGACCTCCCCCAAAGCCAGATGCTCTCTGGCTGGGATCAGAACCAGATAACTCAGGGAATCTGCCTCTGGCTTCCCTTTCTCCTTCAGGCCAAGGCTCCCAAAGCAAGAACCATCAGAAACCAAAGCCACGTGGTGCAGTGTGTCCAGCTCCGGCCTGGGAGTATAGAGACCAGGGCGTGAATACTGCTGTCCTCAACACGCTGTGTGACTTGGATAAGTCTGATAACCTCTCTGAGCCTCCATGTTCTTGTTTATAAAATGAGACTCACAGTTCCCATCCCACAGGCCTCAGGAGCTGTTGCGAGGGCTTGTGAAACACCTTTTGCAAAAAGCCCTGGGCAGAGAGGGGTGAGGCTGGAAGGCTTCTGCCAGGAGAAAGCAGCGCTGGGGAGTTTGTGGGAGACAAAGGTGAAGAGGAGAGTGGGAAGAAGGAATCTGCAGTCGAGGGACCCCAGAGACAGGCCCTCAGGATTCATCACCCTTTGCCTTTAAGAAATTCATCTTGTCTGCAAAGCTCCCCAGATCCCAGCAATTCCCCACCAGGAGCTGGGACCATGTCCCTCCTGTCCTCCTCTGTTGAGCCTCATGCTGGCCCCATGGTGCAATACTATAGCCAGACATTAGAGCCCTCAGGTCTGCTGGACAACTGATGCACAGAGACCATGAGGTTTATTCTCCCCCAGCTCTGAGGTAATATAACAAGGATCGCCTTTCCTCTAGTTTTCAACGTGCTCCTCATTTCTGTCTGAGACCTCACTGGAAGCACCTTTAACATTCATATTGCTGCCAGGCACCATGGCTCACATCTGTAATCTCAGCACTTTGGGAGGCCAAGATGGGCTGATCACTCAAGGCCAGGAGTTTGAGACCAGCCTGGCCAACATGGCGAAACTTCATCTCTACTAAAAAAAAAAAGAAAGAAAGAAAAAGAAAAATTAGCCAGGCATGGTAGTGGGTGCCTGTAATCCAGCTACTTGGGAGGCTGAGGCACCAGAATCACTTGAACCCAGGAAGTGAAGGTGGCAGTGAGCCGGATCACACCTCTGCACTCCAGCCTGGGTAAGAGTGAGACTGTTTCCACAAAGGTTAAAAAGAGAGAGAGAGAGAGATTCATATTTCTAGCAACAATCTCTTTGAGGGTAATCTAGGCTTTTTCTGTCATGCACCTTCCTATGCTTTCAGCCTCCACCCATTATCCAATTCCAAATCTACCTCTGCATTTTTTTTTTTTTTTTTTTTTTTTTTTTGAGACGGAGTCTTGCTGTCGCCCAGGCTGGAGTGCAGTGGCGCGATCTCGGCTCACTGCAGGCTCCGCCCCCTGGGGTTCACGCCATTCTCCTGCCTCAGCCTCCCGAGTAGCTGGGACTACAGGCGCCCGCCACCTCGCCTGGCTAATTTGTTTGTATTTTTAGTAGAGACGGGGTTTCACCGTGTTAGCCAGGATGGTCTCAATCTCCTGACCTTGTGATCCGCCCGCCTCGGCCTCCCAAAGTGCTGGGATTACAGGCGTGAGCCACCGCACCCGGCCTACCTCTGCATTTTTAAGTATTTGTTATAGCAGCACCCCAGAACCACCTAGAAGCTACTGGAAGAGGCACAGGACAGATTTCTCCCTCAGAGCCCTCGGAAGGAACCAGCTCCACTGACCTTGATCTCAGACTTCTGACCTCCAGAACTGTGAGATAGATTTCTGTTGTTCTCAGCTACCCAGTTTGTGGTACTGTGTTACGGCAGCAAACACATTAGTTTGCCCTAGCAAACAAATACACACCATTGCATCCTCTTTCAGCTACCTGGCTGTGCTCCTGCCTCCAGAGCAGCCCCTCATCTCCAGCTCCGCCTCCACCCTCTAGTCTTCAGTCTCTTCTGCAGGCCCTCGCCACTCCTGTGGCATCCATCTTGAATCTCTGCAATGATCCCAAATCCAATTCTAAGTCACTTCGAGGTCAATCACTGTCCTGACAATAATTGTCCCAGCTCATGTTTCCTGCTCTATCACGTGGCAGGCACAAGGTTAAGTGTTTACTGCCGTTCCCTCATGGAATCCTTGCGTGAGGATTGTCCCATTTTAAAGAAGATGAAACTGAGGTTCAGAGACGCTAAGTAACTTGCCAAAGCCACATAGCTCATATACGTTGCGTTATGTGAAAATCTATGCTCATAATCAGTGCACTCGCGTGTCTCCTACACACTGTTCTGCCTCTCTCAGAGACATGGTTTCCAACCGCCTTCCACATCACCACCTGGAAAGCCTTAGGTCTCCTCAAGTTCACCGTGTCTAGGACAGCTGGATGATTCCTCCCCTCCACACACACACACCACACACCAATCCCTTTCTCCACTTCCTGTAATGGCCCTGGAGTCACACGGGCTGGAGATTGGCTTCCCCTCAGCATTCTTCCAGGGCCTCTCAGAGCTTGGAGGAGGCTGGGACCACTTCTTCTTTTGAGACCCCAGTATATAGATTTTTTAATTTTAAGTTTTTATTGATTGATTAATTTTTTTTTCTTGAGATGGAGTCACGCTCTGTCACCCAGGCTGGAGTGCAGTGGTGTGATCTCGGCTCATGGCAACCTCTGCCTCCTGGGTTCAAGCAATTCTCCTGCCTCAGCCTCTTGAGTAGCTGAGACTACAGGCGCCCACCACTACACCTAGATAATTTTTGTATTTTTAGTAAAGACAGGTTTTACTATATTGGTCAGGCTGGTCTCGAACTTCTCACCGCAAGTGATCTGCCCACCTCAGCCTCCCAAAGTGCTGGGATTACAGGCATGAGCCACCGCACCTGGCCTGAATGATTGATTGATTTTTTAAAAATTTAAATACAGTAGTATCCAGTTTTTTGGTGTTTAGTTTTTATGAATTTTGACATATGCCTAGATTCTTGTAACCACCACTACAAATAGGCTACAGAACCATGGCAGCACCCTGGGGAGTGCCAAGCCCTGGAAACCACTGATCTGTTTTCTGTCCTGTATTCATTTCCTGTGGCTGAGGTAACAAATTACCACAAATTTAGTGGCTTCGAAAACTGAGATTTATTCTCTCAAAGTTCTGGAGTCCCAAAGTACAACTTCAACATCACGGGGCCACAATCAAGGTGTCGGTAGGGCCACATTTCCAACACTGAAATTTCTAGGGGAGAATCCATTCCTTGCCCCTTCCAGCTTCTGGTGGCTGCCAGCATTCCTTGACTTGTGGGCACACTAGCCTAATCTCCATGGCTAGCATCTCTAAGTCTCTCTCTCAGTTCCCTCTTCCTATCACCAATTCTTCTGTGTCAAATCTCCTTCTGCCTCCGTCTTATAAGGACACTTGTGATTAAGAGACCCATCTCCAGATACTTAATCACACCTGCAAAATTCTTTTTTGCCAGATGCGTTAACATTCACAGACTCCAGTAATACATTTTGGGGCATTACTTAGCCTAGTGCAGGTCCCTACCACCTTTTTCAGAAGGCCATATGAATGGAATCATAGAGTATATAATCTTTTGAGACTCAGCATAGTGCCTTTGAGATCCATCCAAGTTGTTACATGCATCTGTAGTTTGTCCTTTTTTATTGCTACTTCCATTATTTATTTTCTTTTTATTATTATTATTATTATTATTATTATTATTATTATTATTATTTTGAGACAGAATCTTGCTCTATCTCCCAGGCTGCAGTGTGGTGGCATGATCTCAGCTCACTGCAACTTTAGCCTCCTGGGTTCAAGCAATTCTCCTGACTCGGCCTCTCGAATAGCTGGGATTACAGGCGTGTGCCACCACACCTGGCTAATTTTTGTATTTTTAGTAGAGAAGGGGTTTCACCATGTTAGCCAAGTTGGTCTCACACTCCTGACCTCAAGTGATCTGCCTGCCTCAGCCTCCCAAAGTGCTGGGATTACGAGCATAAGCCACCATGCCTGGCTGATTTTATTATTTTTTTTTATTGTATGGTTTGTTTATCCATTGTATGGATGTATCACAGTTTATTTGTTCACCAATTGAAGAATATTTGGGTTATTCCCAATTTGGGTGATTATGAATTGTGCTGCTATAAACATTTGTGGACGGATTTTTGTATGAACAAATTTCAGTTCTCTAGAATAAATACCCAGGAGTGGGAATGTGAGGTTGTGTGGTAAGTGTATACATAACTATAAGAAACCGACACACCATTTCCAGAATTGCTGTACTATTTATTATTCCCACCAGCAACATAGGAAAGTTGCTCCTACATCCTTCACAGCACTTGGTATTGTCAGGTATTCAAAAAATGTTTAGCCATAGCCATTCTACTAGGTCTATAAGGATACATCATGGTTATTTTAATTTTGTATTTCCCTAATGACTAAATGATGAGCATGTTTTCATGTGTGTGTTGTCATCTGAATAACTTCTTTGGTGAAATGTTGATTCAAACTTTTTGTCTATTTTTTTTTTTTTTTTGAGACGGAGTCTCACTCTGTGGCCCAGGCTGGAGTACAGTGGCGCGATCTCGGCTCACTGCACGCTCCACCTCCCAGGTTCACACCATTCTCCTGCCTCAGCCTCCCGAGTAGCTGGGACTACAGGCACCTGCCACTATGCCTGGCTAATTTTTTGTATTTTTAGTAGAGACGAGGTTTCACCGTGTTAGCCAGGATGGTCCCGATCTCCTGACCTCATGATCCGCCCGCCTTGGCCTCCCAAAGTGTTGGGATTACAGGTGTGAGCCACTGCGCCCAGCCCTTTTTGTCTGTTTTTAAAAATCAGGTTGTGTGTTTCTTATTGAGTTTTGACAGTTCTTTATATATTCCGGATACGAATTCTTTGTCAGACAAATGATTGGCAAATATTTTCTCTCCCATTCTGTGGCTTGAATTTTCACTGTCTTTTTTTTTTTTTTTTTTTTTTTTTTTTTTTTTTTTGAGACGGAGTCTCGCTCTGTCGCCCAGGCTGGAGTGCAGTGGCGCGATCTCGGCTCACTGCAAGCTCCGCCTCCCGGGTTCACGCCATTCTCCTGCCTCAGCCTCCCGAGTAGCTGGGACTACAGGCGCCCGCTACCACGCCCGGCTAATTTTTTGTATTTTTAGTAGAGACGGGGTTTCACTGTGTTAGCCAGGATGGTCTCGATCTCCTGACCTCGTGATCCGCCCGCCTCGGCCTCCCAAAGTGCTGGGATTACAGGCGTGAGCCACCGCGCCCGGCCGAATTTTCACTGTCTTAACAGTGTCCTTAGCAGAGTAAAGTTATTAATTTTCATGAAGTTAAGTTTATCTTGTTTTCTTTTGTGGATGATATTGGTGTTATATCTGAGAACTCTTTGGCAAACTCAAGGTCACAGAGATTTTTCCTGATGTTTTCTTATGAGAGTTTTATGATTTCACATTTTATATTTAGGACTATGATCCATCTTAGGTTAATTTTTATATAAGTTGGGAGTTATACGTTCATTTTTAAAGTATATGTCTGTCTACTGGTCCCAGCACCTTTGTTTGTTTGTTTGTTTGTTTGTTTTTTAAGACAGGGTCTTGCTATGTTGCTCAGACTGGTTTCAAACTCCTGGGCTTAATCGATCCTCCCGCCTTGGCCTCCCAAAGTACTAGGATTACAGGCATGAGCCACCATGCCCAGCCTACCATTTGTTGAAAATATACCACTGAATTGTCTTTGCACTTTTGGAAAAAAAATCGATCATATTTATATGAGTCTGTTTCTGGACTCTGCTCCATTGACCTATATGTCTACCCTTTCCCAATACCACATTGTCTTGATTACCATAGTTTATAGCATGTCTTAAAATCAGGTCATGTAAGTCTTGCCATTTTTATTTCCTTTTTTAAAAAATGTTGGCTATTCAAGTTGGGGTTTTTTTGTGTTCTTTTCATATAATTTTTGGGATCAATTTGTCTGTATTTACAGAGAATCTCATTTGTGTGTGTCTTTGTAATTGTATGTTCAAATTGGAGACAAAAGTTTGCATGTGATACTCTTTTGAATGTGAGTCTTGGCCGCAAAGCCTTTTCATCTCATTCCATACAGGCCCCAGGTCACTCTCTTTGGCCACCCCATATGCAGCTACCAGGTCCTGTTAATTCATTCTTCCATTCGCTGTCTCATTCAAGTCCACTTCTTGTCATTGTCAAGGGCACTGCACAGTTGCACCTGCTATGATCTCACCCCTGAATCGGTGTAGTGTGTTCCCACTGCTCCTTGCTCACTCACACTGCCTTTTCTGCATCTTGCTGAGATCTTCTTTACCTGGAACCTTCGCTGGCTCCCCTTTGCCTGCTGAGCCAAATCCAGGTGCTTCAAGTTGGCACTCAAAGTCCCTTTAGTCTGTCTTCTCCCTACCCTTCCAGCCCTCTGTCTTCCTCCATCTTCGTGACACCTCCCTGGTCACAATGGGAGGAACCATTGTCTCCTGTGAGGGCCTGGAGTTTTCTGCCTAGGTGTTTTTGTGCTTGTGATTCCTTCTGCCCAGTGTGCCCACCCCCCACTCTTCTCTGACTGCTTACATCCTGCTGACTGGTGCATTTGACCACTGCTGCTTATTGAGCATTTTACTAAAGATGCCCCAACAGAAGGAAACACACCCCTGTCCTGGGGAGACAAGTAGCTGAAATACTAGGTAATGTATGCTAAATGCCTGACCATAAGGGCTTGGCAATTCAGAGAAGGGAAGGCAAGTACGTTGAGAGAGAATCAGAGAAATTTCCTTCAAGGCCTCAGCCAAATTGCCTCGTGGAAGCAGACCTACCTCTCAATAGCCTAAAGAGTGGCTGTGTATATATGTTTGGGGGTGGGATGACAGAGAGATGGCACATCTAGGAACTCTACCATTAGCTTATGAAGAGAGCTTAGTGAACTCCTTGGTGACTAGTAATATTTCTTCATCTGTATCATAGTGAGCTAGTTTAATAAATAATTCTTTGTTTTGATTAATCAGAGAAAAGAGACTACATCATCTCAGAGTTCAAGAGATCCGGGAGGAAAAATGCCAGGTATATCTCACACAGATTTTACAAAAGTGAAAGGAAAGGTGTATAGGTACTCATTACCTGACTCTGAAAGAGAAAATGGTTGAAAGAGTTTGAGGAATGAAAATCGAGCCTCATGATGGCAAATTATTACTTGAGGAAGAAAAAAGAATGGAATGTGTCTTTTTTATCTTTCTATCCCCAATGCCCACATCAGCAATGTGCACTTCATAGGTGAGTATTTGGCTCTCTGTGTTTGTTCTTGAGTTATCAAAAAAAGTGGAGTGGAAAATTATTGGTTTAGTTTTGGAACTCACAAGTATGCACACAGAAGCTTGCCTAGAAGAGACGTATGACTGCAGCACTCCCACCTTGTGGTAGTATTCATGAATTACAGGCTAAACTTTCATGGAAACCTAACTTTTTTTTTTTTTTTTTAATGGAGTTTTGCTCTTGTTGCCCAGGCTGGAATGCAGTGGCGTGATCTTGGCTCACCACAACCTCCGCCTCCCGGTTTCAAGCGATTCTCCTGCCTCAGTCTCCCGAGTAGCTGGGATTACAGGCATGCGCCACCACACCCAGCTAATTTTGTATTTTTAGTAGAGATGGGGTTTCTCCATGTTGGTCAGGCTGGTCTCGAACTCCCGACCTCAGGTGATCCACCTGCCTCGGCTTCCCAAAGTGCTGGGATGACAGGCGTGAGCCACCGCGCCCAGCCTAAGATGTAACTTCTTGAGTATTAAAGTATCTGTCCCTTACAAAGATTTTGCTAGCACTTCCCTGCCAGTTCCTCCTTCTCTCCGAGATCTCAGCTAGCAGGGCCCCCACTAATGCTTCTAAGTTATGTCATTTTCGAGATTCTCTTCTTAATGCATTGAGGTCTTCAAACCCATTTAAAATGCAAAATGATCATTTGGTGTTATCACTGAAGCCTCTAGGACCCTCTCCAAAATAAGTTTCATTCTGGGATCCAGAACAGGTGTTTTTAACTTGGGATCCACAGATGGGCTTCAGGGGGCACATGAACCCTTTGAAATTGTGAAAGTGCATGAACATATGCATATGTCTTTTTTTTTTATTTGAGGAGGGTATCTACGTCATTTGCCCAGATTCTCGAAGGGGTCTGTGACTACAAAAAGATGACAAAATCCCTGTTCCAGGGTGACACATGCCAAAGCTGACTCTAAAAGGACAGGGACTTGTTGATTAAATAAACAAGACAGAAAAATGTTGAAGATATTTTTGAACTTCTAAACATGATACGAGAATTTTTTTTTTTTTCGGAGTCACTGTTGCCTAGACTGGAGTGCAGTGGCGCAATCTCGGCTCACTGCAAGCTCCGCCTCCCGGGTTCACGCCATTCTCCTGCCTCAGCCTCCCGAGTAGCTGGGACTACAGGCGCCCGCCACCACGCCCTGCTAATTTTTTGTATTTTTAGTAGATTCGGGATTTCACTGTGTTAGCCAGGATGGTCTCGATCTCCTGACCTCATGCTCCACCTACCTTGGCCTCCCAAAGTGCTGGGATTATAGCCGTGAGCCACCGCGCCCAGCACATGATACAAGATTTTATCTCTCTTCCTTTCCTCTGCTTCCCTGCTCTTGACACCCTCATCTCCCCAAGACTCCTCCCTACTCCTGTCATGGGGGAGGGAATTCAAACTTCATTTGCAGATAAGTGACCATCTGTCCTTCCAAAGGTTTATGGAGAAAAGGAAGAATTTTATAGCCTCCTGGGAAGATAGATTAATCCAGATTAGCTCTAGGCAAAGGAATCAGCCTATTCAAGATAACACCATTAAAAAAAAAAAAAAAAACCCTCCTTATTTGTCTCCAGATCAGGTGCCTGAGCTCTGCATGGGAAGCTGATGAATGATTTAGTTATGCTTTCCGTTTGGGGAAAGTGCCTGCTTTTATCTCTGTGATTGCTTCTTTATTTGGCAACCCACAAACTTATCTGTTTTCCCTAATATAATTGCCTGGTCCCTCTCCGCAGCTCTCAGTAATGTCAGCAGGGCTATCTTTCCGTTTTCCTCTGGAGTTTAATATTGTTTAAGCAAACTAATTGGACTCTATTTCATTTTGCTTTATTTTCCTGCACCAGACCTAGCAATTGGCTGTTTGGGTTTTGCTTGTTTTGTTCCTTCACAAAGTTTCATTGATGAAGTTCCCAAGGAAATTGGATATTGTTCTTTCTCCCCCCTTTCTTTTCTTTCCTTACGTAAGCATTTGTCTTCCACCTGCAGTGGGCCAGGCATAGCTCTAGATGAGATGGAATTTAGGGAGGTAAATAAGGCTCAGGCCTGTCTTCAGGGACAAATTTTGTCCTTCCCTAGCCAGAGCCTCCAGTGACAACTGTGCAGGTTGTTACCGTACAAGGGACAGCAGGGGGCTGAGATCCAGCTGCCACTCTGCTTGCCACTCATGCACCCTGATGCAGGCCCACGTCCATGGGGAGGAAGTGGTGACTTTTCCTACTTGCAAAAAGGCACCTTATGGGCTAGAAGCAGTTCTACCCCTAGTATATAGTCGTTATCTACTAGAATGAAGGAATATTAATATCCTGGATATCCATTTAGGAGTCTAGCATTTTTAAGTGACGTCCTGAATTTGCAGGAGCTTCTCTGAACCTCAGTTTCCTAATCTGTGTAATGAGGGTGTTGGACTCAAAGATCTGTAGGGGCCCATTCACTTCAGATGCTCAAATACTATTACTCATCAAAGTTAACTGACGTGATTCCACTCATCTCTCCATCCATCTCTCTGTTTCGAGAAGATGAGGCATCAGGGTGAGTGGCAGGGTGAAGGTATTGTGGGAAAGAGATGCCGCCTGGTGAGACCATTTCCAGCAAAACTACACTCATGACACATTTCTGCCTTCAACAAAGACCTTTTCCCTCCCACCCGAGAGTCAAGGTATTTACATGTCCCACTTCAGAGAGCAGCCATCCTATTATTATAGATGCAATCAATAGTCAGCGCCTGCAGCCAGCCATGCATCTCAGGGAGGCATGGGCAGATCCCCCCACTGCCTTGACATGAAATATTATTATGGCCATAAAGACTAATGAACTTCTCCTTCCCAGCCCCTGACCCAACTGAGGGGTGGTGGATGTTTATGTAAGCAAAGCACCAGCAGCTCAAATGGGAGGCAGCAAACAATTATAAATATTGACCTTGGCCACATGGAGAGGGAATAAAGACACAGTCAAGGTATTAAAACAGTACAGTGTGAGTGGAGTGCTGACGCTGGAAGAGGGTGATAGCTCTGCTGGGGAGTCATTCTTCTGGGGACCCTGTGCTGGGTGCTTGAATAGTTAGGCCAGGGGTTTTTAGCTCCATGGGAACACCTTGCTTTTTTCAGCTTCATTTATTTTATCTTTTAAACCCAGCCCTCTGCCAAAGAGGACGTACAATGGCTAGCAATTAAGACATGTCAAAGTGAACTTAAAATGAACCAGAGGCTGGGCACAGTGGCTCACACCTGTAATCCTAGCACTTTGGGAGGCCAAGGGGGGAGGATCATTTGACCCCAGAAGTTCAAGACCAGCCTGGGTAACATAGTGAGACCCCATCTCTACAAAAATAAAAATAAAAAATTAGACAGGCATGGTGGCACGTGCCTGTAGTCCCAGCTACTCAGGAGGTTGAGGCAGGAGAATTGCTTGAACCTGGAAGGTTGAGGCTGCAGTGAGCCATGATCTCACCACTGCACTCCAGCTTGAGCAACAAAGTGAGATCCTGTGTAAAAAAAATAAAACAAACAAAAAATGAACTGGAAAGTTGTAAAGCCTCATTGTAGGCATCATCGTTCATTTATTTTTTTTTTCATTCGTTAATTTATTTGCTGAAATAACAATTTGTGACTTCACACCCAACGCCGTGCCTGGTACTCAATTTAATTCATATGGTCCTTGTTGCTTAGGAGTTTACAAGGTGGCCAAGGATAAAGATGTAGATTAAGAAACTGCAGAGAAACTAGAGATGCTGGTTTAGGGAGTCAGGATGGGCTAAGAGTGAAAAGACTCAGGCTTTAGTCCCTACTGCTCTGCTTCTGACTTGTGTGACCTCAGAGCCTCAATTTCCTCCAATGTAAAATGGGTAATGGGACCAGGTCAGTGGTTTTTAATCTTTAGTGGGCATTAGAGTTCTCCAGGGAACTTGTTAAAGCTGCAGATGTCTGGGAGTCCCAGAGAGTCTGCTTTAAAATGTCTGTAGAGGAGGCTGGCATCTGCACTTTAAAATTCTCCCCACCCCAGCTCTGGTGGGGTTCTGATGCCAGAGTATCTGGACATACTTTGAAAAATTCAGGGGCCAAATACTCTAAATAAAGGTTATTCTCTGGAAAAAAAAAAAAAAAAAAGTTCGCGGTAGGCAGAGGGTAACAGAATGGGAAAATGAAAGGGTCAAGGAAGTACAGAGAAGGATGGTTTCAGTGTGTGGGGTGGGCCAGGATCTGGGGCTCCTTAGAGGAGCTGAGGCCCCAGCTACCCCTTGCAAGATGTACAAGGCTTGGTTGTTGCCGTGGTTTGGCTTTCTTCAATTCTCTGAGGAGGGTAGCTGTGCTTTCTAGCTGTGGGTACCATTCCGGGAATAAGTACACAGGGAGCTGTTGACATTACGTTTTGGGATTGCTATTTGTATTCATCAATGAAGTCATTTTCTACTGTGAGAATGGAAACAATTTGTGTGTGTGTGTGTGTGTGTGTTTGAATTTAGGAAAGAAAAATCATTCAAACATATATTTTTCCTAACACGTAAAAACATGTATCAAGACCAGGAATGGTGGCTCACACCCGTAATCCCAACACTTTGGGAGGCCAAGGTGGGCGGATCACTTGAGGTCAGGAGTTTGAGACCAGCCTGGTCAAAGTGGTAAAACCCTGTCTCTACAAAAAATACAAAAATTAGCCAGGTGTGGTGGCATCCACCTGTAGTCCCAGCTCCTTGGGGGGTGCTGAGGCAGGAGGATCACTTGAGCCTGGGAGGTTGAGGCTGCAGTGAGCCATGTTTGTACCACTTCACTCCAGTCTGGGCAAGAAATGAGACCCTGTCTCAAAAAATAAAAATAAAATAAAAAAATAAAGATGTATCAATGACCCAAACTACAGGAACTAAAACTAGAACAGGTATGTAGCAGGATAAAGCTTCAGAGGTGATCTTCATGTTAATAAATACAATTGTTTTCCCTTCTACAAAATTCAGAGTCGACTTGCTTGGTCAGCAAAAAAAAGAAAAAAAAAAGAACATTTAAAAATAGTAAGCACAAGTCTAATATTCAAGGTAAAGGCATATTTCATTTTGAAGCATATGAAAAGTTTTTAAAATTCTATTCAGGGACTCAGGGCAAAAGTCCGAGAGAAGCCCCTGAAATGTCCTGTATACGACATTGAGAACAAATGCATGTAGGAGGCAGTGCAGACACTGAAATGTGAAGGCCGCTCCTTGGATGGCCATGGGGTTGGGAGGAGTCAGTGGGAACCAGAAGGAATACATCATTTTAGGCCAAGAAACTATGAATCTAGAAAGTGGATGTCCATGAAACACTTGAAGGACTCTTATTCCTGATGAAAGTCTAGGGAATCTTCTCTTGGTCAGGAAGAGCAGACCCAGGAGGAGTCTGGGAGGAAAAAGTATGGAGGTGCCTAAGGTTAGGTTAGGAGGTGGTACATTCACCCAGGACAATGGCATCCTCTCTTTGGTGAGATCATGCTGGTACTCCTTGGACAATATCAATTATGTCATCCATCGTGGAACGTGAGAGGCTTCCAGAGCCAGGTAGAGGCTGACTGACAGTTGCAAATTCCCTTCTAGATCCCACTCTTAGAGAGAAAAGGATTCGCCCAGATAGCCCATGATGACTTGTGGGATGGAGCCAGGGCTGGCCTTCTGGGTATGCGGTGTGTGCAGTGGCACATGGCCCTGTGCTCAGGCCTCATGCTTGGTCTAATGCTCTGCTGTTGCCTTCTTGAAACTCTTCATACTTTTCTCTTTGAATTTGTGTTTTGGTTTTCTGAGCACAGAATTCTGGTGGGCCTTCTATGTGTGGGAGTCAAGTGAGACAAGGCACAAAGCAAGAGCAACGTAAGTGTGTTATGTGTATGAGTGAGTAAGCTGAGACCACACTTTCCCTTTGAACCAGAACTTGCTTTAAATGCAGAAAGAAGGCAACGGTGTTCTAAGAAACATGAAGGACCAAGGAACTCTGTCACATCCTCATTCACATCCTGTTCACTCATGCCACCTCCCTGTATTTGCCAGCCACAGACACTGACAATTATGACACAGAAGGAGAGGGAAAGACAGGAGAGCACATGGTTCCTTTTACCCTCAGTCCTTCCTCACTCCTCAGTCATCTGAAGAGAGAGCATGCTGGTGGAATGTAGGTATATTGGAAGTGAAATAAAAAGAGTTTAGTTAGTTCTGTGCAACATTTCCATTTTTCTGATAAGAACAAAATAATATATACATATATAAGCTAAAAAAATGAGAATTGTGTCATTTCAGTGATTCTGCATATGAGAGAAATGCTGTTATATTTGCATTTAAAATTGCCATTGGCGGGCTGGGTATGGTGGTTCAGGTCTGTAATCCCCTTGGGAGGCCAAGGCAGGATGATCACTTGAGGCCAGGAGTTCAAAATCAGCCCAGGAAACATAGCGAGACCACGTCTCTACAAAAAAAAAAAAAAAAGTCAGGCATGGTGGCATGCACCTATAGTCCCAGCTACTCAGGGGACTAAAGCAGGAGGATTGCTTGAGCCCAGGAATTTGAGGCTGCAGTGAGCTATGATTGCACCTCTGCATTCCAGCCTGGGGAACAGCAAGACTCTGTCTCTAAATACATAAGTAAAACTGCCATTAGATAATGTAAAGATGAACGGTATAATTACAATTTTTAATTTTTCTTTACTGAGATTTAACTTAAGTGGCAAGTAAAAAATACCATGCCAAGTTGACAGAAAGCACCAAACCTCAGAAGAAAGGAAAGAGCTATATATGTTAGTACCTTCAGGGGCATTTTTTTCCTGCTCTTTTTTTTTTTGAGACACAGTCTCACTTTGTCCCCCAGGCTGGACTGCAGTGGAACAATCTTGGCTCACTGCAGCCTTGACCTCCCAGGTTCAAGTGATCCTCCTGCCTCAGCCCCCTAAGTAGCTGGGACTACAAGTGTGTGCCACCATGCCCAGCTAATTTTTTTTTTTTTTTTTTAATTTTAGGTAGAGGCTGGGTTTTGCCATGTTGCCCAGGCTTTGCTTTTTGATCAAGAGACACACATTTTTATTTTGTACTGGACCCAGCAACTCATGTAGCAGACCCTGGGGAGAGGACACCTCCAGTTCTGGCAGGTGGGCCAAAAGATCAGCTTTGGCACAGGAGAGCTCTCTATAATAGGATTTGGTAATCGTGTCTTCCTGGAGTTATAGTCACTGGTGTTTGAAGCATTGGTGTCTTGGTTTTCCTTGTATTAATTTCTGTCCGGGTCTGGCAGTTTGCCTCTTCTTTCCAACTAAAGCTCTTTCTGCAGCACCAGCGGTATGCCTGCTGTCACGGACTTTCCGACCATTAAGAGCAATCTAGGTCTTATTAGATCTCATCCCCCACCCACCCTGTAATTCATCCTCCAGTTCTTAAATTACTTGCTGATGAGCTTTCACTTCCTCTGCTGCTGAGAGCTCTTGCTCTCCCTCTTCCTATCCATTCTCCTGCGGAGCCATGCCTCTCTGCCTGTCCAGGGCATTTAGAACTTGTGCTTCAGCTACAAGGCTGTGCATCCATTTTTCAGGTGAGCTTTGATGAAATGCTGTGTCCAAGGTCCATGTCCAACTTCTCTGTGCTTCCAGCTTTTGCCTAGCTGACACGTCATCACACAGTCGGAATTGGAAATGGACTCCACTGTTTCCAACTGATCTTAATTTTGTTGAAGCGGTAGCTACTGTCTGTCTTTTCTGACTTTTTGTCTTCTCACCCTGATCATCAGGTGTTTCAGCAGCTCAGTGTAATTATTCAAAATGAGAGTTTCATCCTCTTCGTGCAATAGAGCTGCTTCTAGGACTTTCTGAGATTTCAAATACAATGTAATTCATTTCCTGAGCTCAGTATTTCATTCATTCCAACCTTGTCCTTCCCAAATAATAATTGTTCCATGCTGACTTAAGTCTGGAATTTTTTCTTCTTGAACTTAGTAGTGTCAAGACATTGTCTCTTCACATTGCTTAGATAATCTTTATTAGGGAGCTCCCCTGTCTGGAAGTTTTAAAATAAAATTACCTGTAAAAATGTGTAACCTGGCCGGACACGGTGGCTCACACCTGTTATCTCAACACTTTGGGAGTCTGAGGTGGGCGGATCATGAGGTCAGGAATTTGAGACCAGCCTGACCAACATGGTGAAACCCCATCTCTACTAAAAATACAAAAATCAGCCAGGCGTGGTGGCAGGTGCCTGTAATCCCAGCTACTCAGGAGGCTGAGGCAGGAGAATTGCTTGAACCTGGGAGGCAGAGAGCAGTGAGCCCAGATCATGCCATTGCACTCTAGCCTGGGTGACAGAGCGAAACTCCATCTCAAAAGAAAAACAAAAAAAGGACGTGTAACCTTTCCATAGAGTTTCAGCTTTCCAGTCTTCTTGACATTCTGTTCCCCAAACTGTAAGCACATCTTTCTGTGTGTTTGAATTGTTTCTTCGAGTCACCTGATTGTATCTTTAAGCCCAGATACTTCCTCAGGAAGATGTTTATTTTAGGTCTTGATTTCTCTAAAAGATATCTTTGCTGCTTTGATATTCTGTTCTGAATTGAATAACTTTTTATTTTGGAAACTCACACCTACAGAAAAAGTTGAAAGATTAGTATAATGAATACCCCATATACTCCTCACCAATATTCACTCATTATTTCCATTTCACTATATTTTATTTTTCCTTAGGTATGACATACACTTTTTTGCTGACAAATTTGGAAGCAAAGCATACATTTTGTGGAACTCCACCCCTATATATTTCAACATAAATCTTCTATAAATATAAGGATGCTTTCCTACACAACCATAATACCATGCTCATACCTCAGAAAATTAACAATAATTCCAAAATCTAAAATACAAGCCCTATTAAAATGTTCTTATTTGTCCCCAAAATTAATCTGATAACTTTTAAATGATTTATTTTAATTCTGCCAAGATCATTTTAAATTTCTGTGCAATCCATTGTTCAATCACTTGACATTTCCACTCATTATAGAAAAAGTCTTCCCCTGAAGAAAATGGCAAGTGTCCCACTCCCAAGAAGGGTAAACATTCCATATTCCCAGGGCATCTTATAAAAATCTAGCCCGACCTTACTTTCTCAGGCAGATTGGACAGCAGCATCGTGGTATATCAATTTAGAAATTCTTAATCTCCACTGCTGTCAGACGTGGTTGCTTTTCTGCATTTATTTCTTGGCTGTATTCTGAAACACTGGTGTTTCCTAGCTCCTGTACCATTAAGTTACCAGACTCTTTCAAAACATTTAAATCCTCTTCAGGCATTTCCATTCTGACAATGGACAGTCAATTTATTTACTGGGCAATGTTCCTTGTGTAATTCGTTATTATCTTCTGTTCTGAGCATCATTAGTGTTGAAGTTGGTCCTCCAATAGTTTCTCCAGGAAGGGTTTATAAGAACAATCTTTCCTAATTTCTTGCATACACAAAAATGCTTGATTTTACATTTTTAAAAAATAAAAAGCCAGGTGTAAAAATTTTAGATCACACTTTCTTTCTTTGAGGAGCTTTTAGGATTAGTTCCACTGTCTTCTGGGGTTGCATGCTAATTTGGAGAAGCCTAAAGTTAACAAATCACTTCTGTTAGCCTTTTTGCCTGGCTGCCCCAAAGACTCTTTATCTCTGAAGTACAGTAATTTTGCTAGGATATGTCTCGGTGATGAGGACTTTTGTTCATTTCTTCTGGAATCTGTTGTTCCTTTTCAATAGCTAGATTAATGTTCTCCTTGGTTTCTGAAACATTTTGATAAATTGTATCCTTAAATATTTGTTCTGTTACATGATTTCTGTTTTTTTCTTCAGAGCCACCACTTATTGGTTTATTGTGTTTCATTGGCTTTTCTTGTCCTGCTCTTCATTGTTTCTTGTGTATTTTTCATTGAGGTGTAATTACATACAAAAACTGCACATGTTTACGTGTACAGTTTGATAGATCAGTTTCAACATATGCATGTACCCATGAAACCATTGCCCCAATCAAATTGTGAGCATATTCATCACCCCAAAAAGTTTCCATGTACCCTTTATAATGTCTCCCTGTAACCCTTCCTACCCTTTTTTCCATTCCCATACATCACTGGTTTGTTTTCTTTCACTTTAGTTGGCATTTTTCTAAAATTTTCTACAAATGGCACCATACAATACATACTGTCTGTTTGGTCTGGCTTTTTTACCCAGTATAATTTTTTATGAGATTCATCCATGTTGTTGCATGTATCAATAGAAGTGGTGAGAGCAGACTTCCTTGCCTTGTACCTGATCTTAGGTGAGAACTTTTCCTCTAATCCTTCAGATAGTTCTTGTTCCACCTGGCCTCAGGTAATTGCCTCACGTGCATTCACTGATCAGTACACAGCAGAAGACTCAAGCCAGCCCTCTATAGATCTCTGGAGGGAGCACTCTCTCTCTGTCTCTCACTCTTTCTCTCTCTCTCTCTCTCTCTCTGTGTGTGTGTGTGTGTGTGAGAGAGAGAGAGAGAGAGAGGAAACAGAGAGAGAGAGACAGGGAGAGACAGACAGAGAGACAGACAGAGACAGAGAAGCTCTCTTCTCTCTGTTATTATTTTCTGAAAACTCTAACCCTCTTAGCCTTTCAGGTCTTCCAGCTGAACTAAGAGACCACCATGCTATATCCAGGTTTTCCCCTCTCTGGGCCATGACTTAAAAACTCTCTCTGAGCAGTAACCTGGAGCAATTGTAGGGCTCATGTTGTTTATTTCCCATCTCTCAGAGATCACTGAATGTCACGTATGATATCCAATATTTTAAACATCATTGCTTCTAATTATTTTATTTGCTTTTTTAGTTAATTTTGTTTTTTCAGGCAGAGGGTAAATCCAGTCCCTGTTAGTCCATCTTGTTTAGAAGCAGAAATCACCTTTATAGACTTTTGATGAATAAACTTTAAATGAAGAGTGTTTTTCCTTGATTAGATACTTGCAGGCGTTCATGCAGGAAGTCAGGTTCCAAGCCAGCAGGAACTTTCCTTATAACCCAGGGATGCCAGTAGGAGTCTTTACTTCTCTTCACATCATTCATACAGACAGCCAATGGCCTGGTACTAAAGAAAGCTTCTTTGCTCCCCCTCCTACACTGATTATTTCCTGCAGACCTGGCTTGCCTGTGTCATTCTTCATGCCACCCCTTCTTTCTTCCCCAGGACCAAACTGGATGCAGGGAACCTCCAATTCCTGGTCTGAGCACCCAATTCTCACTCTTATAAACAAAAGATTTGTGTTTTAAAACTTCAGGTGTAGCCAGGCGTGGTGGCTCACACCTGTAATCCCAGCATTTTGGGAGGCTGAGGCAGGCAGATCACGTGAGGTCAGGAGTTTGAGATCAGCTTGGCCAACATGGCAAAACCCCGTCTCTACTAAAAATACAAAAATTAGCTGGGAGTGATGGCGCATGGCTGTGACCCCAGCTAGTCAGAGGCTGAAGCAGGAGAATTGCTTCAACCTGGGAGGCAGAGGTTGCAGTGAGTCGAGATCATGCCACTGCACTCCAGCCTGGGCAACACAGTAAGACTCCATCTCAAAAAACAAACAAACAAACAACAACAAAAGAACTTCAGGTGTGCCATAACACCTGGGATAGGTGCGCTTTGCCAGCTCCCTGAGATCTGCAACCTCTGCACTCTCTCTTCTCTTCCCTCCCTGGCTCTTTCTCTGTTTCTACATCTTTTGACATTCTTCCACCTATTTAGGGCTTCAGCTTTCTTACAGTTTTATAAAGATAGAATTTGAATTTCTGTTTCTTGTTCTGCTTGTTGCTTTTAGGTTTCCTGAGTTTCCAGGAAACATCTTTGTTGCTTTTAGGTGATTTCCAAGAAAATATTAACTTGAGGCCATCATCTGCAAACTGGAAGTCAGGAGCGATACAATTGCTATTGTTGCTCTGAGTGTATTTTTTACATCTGTATTAAGCCTGACACAGTCTCTGACCCCTCAGAGGTGCTCAGTTAATGTTTGAAGAATGACTTTTGAACAAATTCAGCAATCCCCTCGTAACCTGGGTTTACATAGTTAGGTGGACCATTGCTTTCTTTTCACCTGGGATGTCCCCGAATACATGGTCCACTTTTCCTGCATTGAGTGTGGAGCTCCCCAAGCACTGAAAGAGCTGTTGAAAGTCTAGGAAGATGAGGCTGTCTGAAGTCTCTCTTCTAGGAGTATGGGCTTTTGAGTTGGACAAGCCTGAATTTGAAATTCACCTATACCATTTACTACTTCTTGTTGGACTTCATATTAGGACTCTCCAGAGAAACAGAACCAACAGGAGATATACATATATATGAGACAGAGAGAGAGAGGGAGAGAGTGCACTCTTTTAAGGAATTGGCCCACATAATTTTGGGGGCTGGTAAGTTCAAAACCTGCTGGGCGAGGCCAGTGGTTCACACTCGTAATCCCAGCACTTTGAGAGGCTGAGGCAGGAGAATTGCCTGAGCCCAAGAGTTCGAGACCAGCCTGGGCAACATGGCAAGACCCCATCTCTAAACAAAAACAAAAACAAAAATCTGCTGGATAGGCCAACAGGTCCCAGCAGTTTATGCTGCAATCTTGAGTTCGAAGGTGGTCTGGAGATTGAATTCCTTTTCACTCAGGGGATGTCTTCAAAAGTCTTCATGTGATTGGATTAGGCCCACTCACTATGGAGAGTAATCAGCTTTACTCAAAATCTATTGATTTAAATGTTAATCATATCTAAAAAATACCTTCATAGCAACATCTAGACTGGTGTCTGACCAAATGACTGGCCACTATCACCTAGTTGACACACAAAATTCACCATCACAGGCTTTGAGTCATTTATTCAGTGTCACTGAACCTCAGTTTTCTCATCTGTAAGAGTGGGTTATTATTATACCTTCCTCAGAGGGCTG
The DNA here is from genome assembly GCF_028858775.2 of Pan troglodytes. Taxonomy (NCBI): domain Eukaryota; kingdom Metazoa; phylum Chordata; class Mammalia; order Primates; family Hominidae; genus Pan; species Pan troglodytes. The sequence continues at coordinate 45,041,475 of NC_072403.2, read as the reverse complement.
CGGTGAAAATCAAATTGGATAAATATGTAAACCATCTAACATAGCATCTGGCAAATTGAAGGCAATAAATTCAAGCTACTCTTGTTTTGTCTAGAAGAGATGCCTAAGACAGTCTTCTGGAATCCAGCCCATGCCCTTCCATGTACCCCCATCCCCTGTCTTACAAGGGCTGGAAGGTTCTAAATTACTTTTTTAGACTCCCTTGGAGCTAGAGAGATTTAGGCTGAGATACATTCAGGCAATTTTAGAAGGAAGAAGTTAACAAGAAGGGGCAGATGTGGTTGCAGTAGCCAGACACCAAGTTCCACTTGTTGGTCACCAGCTTCATGGGCTCACAACAACCATGGTGACAGCAGCAGGGGCAGCAACAGCAGTTCCTGACCTCTGACCTGCAGCTGTGGAAATGTGATCTTGAACCATTAGCCTCAGGGTGGCCCCTGACATCTGATTGCTTGGATTAAGTCTGACTGGGGCTTGACAGAGTGGTTTCTGCCCTGTCAGTGCCCTGACTCCTACTTCTACAAAAGACCTCACTAAAAAGTGGCTTCATGATGCTCTCCTCTCTGCATTTACCCAGTAGGTTCAGGAAGGTTCCCTGGATCCTCCTTATCAGGCCCATCAGAGAGAGACAAGGCCCTGTGATTAGAGCTGTCATGATGACCTAAGAAGCAGAGAAAGAATCAGCAATAGCCAGCCTGGCACAGAACATTGCATTAACTGCATTGGTGCTCTTGCATTGATTTAAAATCTTAGCATAGAACAGAGTCCCACTAACCAGAATCTTCCATGAATATGATGTCCTGCCTCTGGATGTTATTCAGCTCGGGGCTGGGTGTCTGTCTCTCACCAGCCAGAGGGCCCAGCCAGATTTTATTGCATTGCGATATTTATAGCTGTAAACACTTGGGTGCCTTTAAAGGAATGTCTCATTTTAAAAACCCCATGTTTCTCAAATTAGGACACAAACCATAAACTTTTCATCATAGGCTAGCAAAAAGTAGCTTCTTGACCTCCTCTGATCCACTCCCCACTGTAGTCCAGTTTCAGGATGGGGATAAGAAAAAGTGATTTATAAAACTGCCCCCAGCACTGGTAGATGAGAACCACAGACACAAGGTTATTGGGCTGGTGGGTGCTGACTTCATAATGAACCCAAAGTTGAGCCCAAAGTTGAAGGTTAAGAAAACAGAGACAGATGGACCAGGAAACATGAAGACAGACAGGATATGACTGCTGCAGGCAGGGAGGGAAACACATCCTTAGCATTTTAATAACAACCTCATCAAGTGCCTGCTGCGGATGTTTCACATGTGATCTTATTTAATCCTCACAACAACCCTATAAACTAGGATTATTAATACCATTTTACTAATGACAAAACTGAGGTTTGGAGAGATTAAGAGACTTCCTCCGGGATCCTGGCACAAGCATGGATCCCCCGGGATCCATGAGGTGAATCTAGAGAGTGTGAGTGCAGAGCCTGGCTTGGAACACGCTGTTGATTCTGGGCATGTTCAAAGGTGTTACACCAAAGAAGCAGATAAAAACCAGTCTGGAAAATAACAAGTTTTGGAAATTCTGGGTTAATCAAAGTGAAACAGGTTGGATGTTTTTTGTGCTTGTTTTCTGCTGCAGAACTTCTCAGAGCCTTTAATGATGCTACCATGCTTTGTGAGTCTTCAGAAAGAGGAGCAATTATGCAGTTCTTCTTGAATACCTTTGAGCGCTGAACACATTTCTCATAGGGCATCTTCAGGGCTTAGTATCCCTCAAAGCACATTTTGGGAAATCCCACTTAGCTGAACTCAGGCCAAACTGTGGTTCATCAGTGTGGCTTGACCTAAGTGGGGGTGAGTATGTGGCTGAGATATGTTTGCTTCTGTCTACTGTCCTGCACTATCATTGTAGAGGAGAGCATGGTTGCCTGTCTGAATTCTGGGCCACTAGTGACTCCAGTCCAACATCTCCAGGAAATGTGAAGTGGGTGAGAAAACTGGCAGTGGTGGAAGAGAAGGAGCCAGGAGGCAGAGAGACTGATGGAGAGACAGGGCCTTTGAGAGATGTCCAGGGACAAAGGAGAGTCTTTTGTTTTCACACAGGGTTTATGAAATTGTAATTTCCTGAAACAGTATTCTACATTCAATCTCAGAATATCAAATATCAAACAACTGAAATGGAGAGAAACATGTGTCCAGCAGTGGGTAGTTTTTCAGTGCAGTTAAGAATAAACACGGACAGTGAGTAGCCCACACGCTGAGAAGGGAGGTCTCAACAAGAGGGGTTATCATTAGGTGAGTTATGCCAGAGTGCTCATAATTTGTGTTTATTTTTATTTCCTATCCTTCTGATAAAGACAGCTGTTATTTCTACACTGCTTCAGACAGGGCTGGCTACATAATTTGTGGGGCCCAGTGCAAAATGAAAATGCAGAGCTCCTCATTCAAAAAGCAGAACAAAAGTGCTATTACATATACAAAAACAGAGAGCTTTCTCCTTTCTTCTGCAATCCCTCAACTTGTGGTGCTTTTTATTTGCTATTTAAAGTACAAAGAGGGAGCCAGGCATGGTGGTCCACACCTGTAGTCCCAGATACTCGGGAGGCTGAGGAAGAAGGACTGCTTGAGCCCAGGCATTCAAGAGCAGTCTGGGTAACTTAGTGAGACCCCGTTTTAAGTAAAGACTAAGTGATATGGTTTGACTGTCTCTCCACCCAAATCTCATCTTGAATTGTAGCCCCCATAATTCCCACATGTTGTTGGCAGGGTGGGTGGGAGGTAATTGAATCACGGAGGAGGTTCCCCCATACACTTCTTGTGGTAATGAATGCGTCTCACGAGATCTGATGGTTTCATAAGAGGTTTCCCCTTCCACTTGGCTCTCTCATTCTCTTCTCTCGCCTGCTGCCATGTAAGACGTGCCTTTTGACTTCCACCATGATTGTGAGGCCTCCCTAGCCACGTGGAACTGGGAGTCCATTCATCCTCTTTTTCTTTATAAACTACCCAGTCTTGGATATGTCTTTATCAGCAGTGGGAAAACAGACTAATACATTAAGTAACTATGTAAAGAAAAACAAAGAAGCGTAAATTATTAGCCTAAAGTTTACGATTCATTTTTATATGGTACAGTGCCAGTTTTAGATGCAGATTATCAAACCAAGAACAGAGGCTTCTGAGTGAAGGACTCTGTGCAACCGCACAGGTCACATGCGCGGAAGCCAGGCTTGGCTGCAGAACAAGAAGAAACATGACTTTTGTTTTCCAGCGTTCAAGCAGCTGGTTTTATGCACTCCAGACAGACAGTGTGATCGGGTGTCTGACATTTACAGAGTTTCTCCTGTGGGAAGCTAGGGTACATTTTTGAGCACCACCTCTGAAAGATTATAATGACCGCTTCATTAGAGAGAGAAAGAGGAGTCTGCAAGAAAAATGTTTCCCTTGCACTTCTTGAAGCTGTAAATGTCACTGCTCATTGTACGGAAATGCTACCAGGGCCAGGGCTGATAAGCCATTCAGGTAGCCTCCGGCAAAGGCGTTTCATAAACACTGACTGAAACTGGCCTGGTAGCTTCAGGGCCCAATGGACTACTCCAGGTGAGAGACTGAGAAATGGTTTCCTTGGGAGAGAACAAAACACCACCCTTCCACCTAAGAAGGGCAGGGGAGCTGGACATTACGGAAGACAGCTGTTTTCTTTCTAGAAGGTGTGCTGGGACAGAGTTAAGCCTGCATATCTGCCTTTTCCTCTGACTCCATCTTTTCCTGCTACACGAGATATCATGCAAGCATGTTGATGCCTTATGCCTTAATTAGAATTAACATTCCCAGCCACTGGTGCCTCTTCTTTGCTTGTTTATGAAGTTAGCACTTAACGATCCTCATAACTTTATGAGACTTATGTTATTGTCATCATTTTCCTGATGAATAAACTGAGACTTCAAAGGATGATGTTACTGATGGAGGTCACCCAGCCAAAGTGGGTTTCCCTGAGTCTGGGGGCCAGGTCTGGCTGGCTCCAAAGTGAATCGTGGCCCTCAATCTTTCCCTGCCCCTGTCCATCATCCTGAATCTTGGCTCAGCATCACAGTACCGGCTGTGGATCTGTCTGCGGGACTCAGAGGGCCTAAGGATTTTACTAAATACCAACTGTACACAAACACACACACACATAGAAATGGTGTAAATAGATATCTTTAGAGTCTGGGCACATCCATTTGAATATCCTTCATGGTGGCAAATCTTTTCCTCTGAAAGTATATTTGATTTTCCAAAATGAATGAAAATTATTTGGAGCCTGATAGTTTAGTGGGCTGTGAATTTATTCTGCAGATAAAGTGGTAAAATAGGTAATTGGGATGTGGAAGGAATGAAAGGATAAAGGTCTGTCTGTCTGTCTGTCTGTGCGTATGCACATACGTCTTTTTTTTTTTTTTTTTTTTTTTTTTTTTTTTTTTGAGACAGAGTCTCATTCTGTCACCAGGCTGGAGTGCAGTGGCGTGATCTCAGCTCGCTGTAACCTCTACCTCCTGACCTCCTGGGTTCATGCAATTCTCCTGCCTCAGCCTCGTGAGTAGCTGGGACTACATGTGCGCCACCATGCCCAGTTAATTTTTGTATTTTTAGTAGAGACGGGGTTTCACCATTTTGGCCAGGATGGTCTCCATCTCTTGACCTCGTGATCTGCCTGCCTCGGCCTCCCACAGTGCTGGGATTACAGGCATGAGCAACCACGCCTGGCCCATATGCATGTGTTTTACCACCTACCCTGAGCCCAGCATCTTGCTTGGTACTGCTTTCCGCGTCCTTGTCTTATCTGTGTCCACGCTCTGAGGTGGATATTATTATTCCCAATTTCTATAGGTAGAAATTAAGGATAAAAGAGATGAAGTTACAATCCTCCAGTAGTTCGCAAAACTGAAACTGGAATCTAACTTGCCTTAAGGGAATGAGAGCCTTTTTTTGGGTAAAAATAAAAAATAAAAATAAACAAAAAGAAAGAAGACATTTGTTTCCTCTAAAGCGATGAGATGATTGTCTTATTTGGTCCCAGAACTGGCTCTGCAGATAATTCTAAACCATTCTGAATATGTTTGGAGAAACGGCAGCACCACCATCATAAGAGTAAAGTTTCCAAAGAGACCTCTCTAATGGGCACAAACCTCACTTGGCTGTGTCTGCATTATTTTTGTTTTAAATCAGAGAATTTCCTAGTCATGCTTTGGTTATAGTTCTTTAGAACCCAGGCTTTAGGCACTAGAATGAACCCTGGAGATCTGCTTGTTCAGCACCGTCATTCCCAGGAGGCACCCTCAGCTCCGGAGATGAGCTGAGATGAGATGAGTACCTGCTCCGGCGCCCACAATGGCTAGGGGCAGAGCCTTCACTCAACCCAGGAGCTTGACAACACAGTGCTGCCTCCCCACAGCACACCACTTCCTCCCTCTTTGATACAACATCTTTCTAACAACAAGAATAAACTTTTTGGGGGGGAAATTTCCATGTGTCAGACACCTAAAGTACATTGTCTTACTAAGTCTTCAAGGAAACCTATGGGTGAGAAAGGACCATTCCCATTTCACAGATAATGAAACCGAGGCCCGGAGAAATCAAACGATAGGTCCAAGTTACATAGCTAGGAAAGCAAGGGCCCAGGATTTGAACCCAGCTCTGCCCACCTCTCGGTCCTGCATGTTTAACGGTACTCAATGCTGCCTCCTTTTGTCCCAGTGCCTTCTCCCTCTTCCTCCCATTTCCCCTAGGAGCCAAGTATACAGATTCCCAGAATCAGGCACATTCCATTCAAACGCACCCTCCCTCCAGCTAGTCACTTCCCTCTTTTTGTGTTTATCAACACAAATAGCCTGTCCTCCTGGCACATTTGTTTTGCTGGAGCCCTACCTTATTCCCTAGGAGCCCTGAGGAACAATGAGCTGTTACCCAAGCCCTCCGGGACTCCGCCCCCATCCTGGACAGCTTCCTCAACTTCCCCTCCTCACACTCACCCCCCTCCCTCAGAGCCTGTGTACAAAGTGCGTCAATCACTTGTTTACTTGCTTTTCCTGCCTGGGCCTGAGGTTCTGTTGGCTATTTTTCCCTCTGGAGTTTCTCCTGAGATGAGCTTTGATCTTCAGAAGGGAAGGGCCACAGGAAGATGATGAGAGATGCTAAGAGTGGAATGAGTGATGACTCATTCCATGATAGGAAACCAAAAAGGTCATCTCTTAAAGAAACCAGCAAGGATGCTGGTGAGAACTGTGCATCCCTGCCAGTGCCTGGGTGGAGACAGGGACAGAATTCAAATTCCACAAGCCGGAGGCAAATCCTCCCAGACCTTTCCATCCTTAGCTAGCAGTATAATTCATCGAGTATTAAACCAATGTGTACCCTTTCCAGAAAAAGCTAGAGCTGCAGACACCCATTGGAGGGAGATGCTTTTAGATGCATATCTTCCCTTGGACAAGGCTGCTTGTGGAGACAACACAACTGCACAGTCCGATTTGAGAGCACACATGGGAACGTCTCTGGAATACTGCCTGCAATGCCACCCCAGTAGAGCTACTTATTTGGAATTCTAAAGACTAGTTTGGACCTCAAAATCCACATTAACATAAAAAAGGATCACTGGGCAGGGACACATAACTACTAAAATAATGTAGCAGCCAGGGTCCTGGCAAGATACGAAAGACATAATGAAAAGGATTTAACTGAAAATAATGTAATAAGGGACTATTTTTGGGGGGCTGTGTGGGGTTAAGAGAAACAACAAGGGATGGTGAGGCAGAGGGGAGGAAATACCCTTCACTTCTCTTCCCTTCTCCCCTCTGATTTCCTGCCAGTGCCTCCCACTGGCAAAACCCAGATAGTCAAGGAACAGAGGACCGTGGGTGATGTGCATAGAAGTCAGCCCCTGGGGCAGAGAGCAAGGTAGAAAGGGCAGAAAATGGATCAGAGTGGGCAAAGAAAGAATACACAGCCACCTACCCTCTCACTAACAGCTTAGGGGATGGTTTTTAACTGCTGGTCTCAGCAGAGCTGTTTTTCACGGACTCCAGGCTATTACAATAGGATTCTAACCACTGTAAAATGTATCTATTAAACAGGTCTGAAAATCAGCATTGTGCTGCTGGTCGGGTATTTTATTGTGATTCCTGCCGCCCCTGATTAGGCCTCTAGAAGAGGGAGAGCTCTTGCACCCCCTTTCCTATTTCCCTCTGTTCAAAGACTACACAGTACATGGGAACATATAATCTTATTACTTCACAAGGTAGCTTTGTTTTGGTGTCTTCTTGGTATGGAAGTTTTTATTGTGAAGTGTATCGTATGTATAAAAGAGTATTTGAGATATATGTAGAGTTTAAAATATAGTACATTTAATACCTATGTATTTACTACAAAAGTTAAGAAAGTGAACACTAACCTTAGAAGTCCTCCAAATGCCCCTTTCTAAATAAAACCTCCAGCTTCCTCCCCAGAGGTAAACACTGTCTTGATTTTTGTGCCCATGTTTATCTTGATTATTTTTTCTTGTTGTTGACACAAGGTCTCACTCCGTTGCCCAGCCCAGAGGGCAGTGGCATGACCGCAGCTCACTGTAGCCTCAACCTCCCAGGCTCAATCGATCCTCTCACCTCAGCCTCCCAAGTAGCTGGGACTACAGTTGCACACCGCTACACCCAGATAACTTTAAAAAAATTTTTATAGAGATCAGGTCTCTATAAAGTATATTGCCCAGGCTGGTCTCAAACTCCTGGGCTGCTCAAGTAATCCTCCCACCTCAGCTTACAGGCATTAACCACCACACTTGGCCCCATCTTGATTTTCGTTATAGTTTTACCACCTAGGTATATATCTCATAACAATGTATATTAAGTAGAAGCACAAATCTAGCTGAGAATTAAAGGGTAGTGTTGCCTATTTTATAAAGGTGCCCAGGAGAGAGATAAGCTTAACAGAGTGTCTGGGTAATCTGGTTTCATCTTCCCCAAGGGTTTACAAGAGCCTCTCCTGGAGGAATAGGTAGACAAGGTCATGAGTGGGTCTTCCCTTCCCCCTTTTCTCTGTTCTCTCTTTTTAGAATTTCTATTATTGCAGTATTGAACCTTCGTGACTGGTCTTCTATTCAGTTTCATCTGTTTCCTTTTAGTTTCTTTCTATATATTTTTGCTCTTTATGGGGAGGGAGATGGAAATGAGGTGATATTTCTTCAATATTTCTTCCTTCTTAGGGTTTTTCATTTTCCTTATCTTTTTTTTAATTTTTAAGAGCTTTGTAATCTCCTTAAATATTCCTTTTTTATAGCATACTGTTCTTGTTTCATGGAATTTCTTTTACTTCTCAATGAATATTGATTATAAAATTTATTTGGGAAATAAAATTTTCCTGCATAGTTTTTGTTCCTGCCAAATTGTTTTTTCTTCCACATTAGAGCTTTTCCTTATATGTAAAACTTGACTGTATGCTCATGATAATGAATAGAGAGCTAAAAAAAAAACTAATAGGAAATTCTCAGCAAGTGGGCAAGGCCTGTCAACTTAGCTTCAAAGTAGGGTTATCTGGCTGCACTGTTTGTTTGGAGAACACCCAATATCTTTAGGTATTTATTCTCCAGATGGTTAGTTACCCAAGGAATGGTCTTACAGTATCTTGCCATGAGGGTAAGGGTCTAGATGCTAATTTACTGGGAGCCAAGTATGGAAATGGCATGGGCATTATAATTCAGAGTCAGTTCTTTTCCAGAGCACTGTTTCTAATGAAGGGCCCAAGAATGGGAGGTAGGAAGGGCACTGTCAGTCTGTGCCTAAAAGGCTTGTTTCCACCTCATTATACATCAGAATTGCCTTTGCTGTAGTAGAAAATTGGACATCCAAATGGTGAGGTAAGTAATAACAAATAAGAATTTGCTGAGTGTCTCCCTTTCTTAGCAACATAGAAGTAGATGCATGTACTTGAGCTGGTCAATATCCACTGTGGACTGCATGGTAGGCATTGGGGAATTATTGAAGGTCTGTCTCTTTTCTAGTCATTTTGCAGTTGAGTAAACAATGGCCAGAGAGATTAAATTAACTGACCCAAGGTCAGACAACTATTAAGTGGCAGAATAAGAATTCTCATCCCAGTCTATTTGATTCCAAAGCTCTTTATTATTATTTTAAATAGTATTTTTTCCAAGAAATGTATACTTAGTATAGGTATCACAGGAAATATATAAATTTTCAAATAAACTTTTAAAAAACAACTATAAGGCCACCAAAACATTGTGTAATATTCTTTCATAGGAATCCACCACAATTTATAATTTATAAAAATAATTGATCATTTATTTGATTCTCCCCTAGTTAGGTTCATTTAGATTGGTAAACCTATGCTCTTTCTACTATATGACATCAACCAAGAGCAGCAAGCATAAGTAGGAAGAGCAGGGTCCTAGGCAGGTGCCCAGGTAGAAAGCTACTGAGTAAAAGGGATTCAGATGGACACAGTTCAGCACCCTGGAGAGCTCCATGACAGTATGGCTCCATTATGGACTCGGCAGTAACACTGGCTGGGAACCCTTTAGGGTTCTGAACTGCTTTCCCAGAATGGGATGTTAAAAGAGATCATACACGGCTAAGTTTTGGGGGGTGGAGGTGGTCTCTTTGTCCCTGAAGGGATTCATCCTTATCAGTCCCCGGTTCAAAGAGCACTGTGGCTGTGGGTAGTTTTTCTCACCACTCTGCTTTTTCTCATGCTAGCCCCTCAGCTGGGAATCCCTGGCTAATTTCTGCTGATCTTTCAATGTTCCATTTCATCACTAGTTTCTCCAAAAAGATTTCTGAGCTCCCTCTATCTTCACCCTCAATGATTTTCTCCCTTTTTCCTCTGCATCTCTCTTACTCATTATATGTGCCATATTAGATTATAATTACGTCTGTCCTCCTCCTTAGAATATGAATTCCTTGAAGCAGGGACTGAGTCTTAGCTATATTTTGTCCCAGTAAGTACTCAATAAATAATATTTAAAAATCAGCAAATGAGTGCATTTTTGTAGGCAATGAGAAGCTATTGAAGGTGGCTCTCAACCAGGGGCAGTTTTGCTCCCTGAGAAAAACTTGTTGATATCTGAAAATAGTCTTTGCCGTTACAAGTCAGTGGGTAAATGCTCCTGGAATATAATAGGTAGAGACCATGGGCCCTTGTAAATATCTGACAATATACTTTACAGTCCCCAAACAAGGAATTATCTGGCCCAAAATGTTATTCATGCTGAGGATGGGAAACACTGTTTTAGAACAATAAAATGGATTTAAACAAACTCTTATTCAGTCAGCTTAAGTCTTTAGAAAGCAGTAAGTCTAACTGGTTCATTTTACCGATGAGTAAAACTGATTTAGGTGGTTGTGGAGCCAGCGCAAGTACTTATACGTGGCACCCTTTCCACATAGTTACACTTGTCAGGCCTCTGAGCCCAAGCTAACCCATCGTATCCCCTGTGACCTGCACCTAGACGTCCAGACGGCCTGAAGCAAGTGAAGAATCACAAAAGATGTGAAAAGGCTGGTTCCTTGCCTTACATGATGACATTCCACCATTGTGATTTGTTCCTGCCCCACCTTAACTGAGCGATTAACCTTGTGAAATTCCTTCTCCTGGCTCAGAGCCACTGAGCACCTTGTGACCCCCACTGAGCACCTTGTGACCCCCGCCCCTGCCCATAAGAGAAAAATCCCCTTTGACTGTAATTTTCCACTACCCACCCAAATCCTATAAAACGGCCCCACCCCATCTCCCTTCACTGACTCTCTTTTTGGACTCAGCCCACCTGCACCCAGGTGAAATAAGCAGCTTTGTTGCTCACACAAAGCCTGTTTGGTGGTCTCTCCACACGGACGCGCGTGATATTTGGTGCCGAAGACCCGGGACAGGAGGACTGCTTCAGGAGATCGGTCCCCTGTCATCGCCCTCACTCCATTGGGAGATCCACCTATGACCTTGGGTCCTCAGGTCAACCAGCCCAAGGAACATCTCGCCAATTTCAAATCAGGTAAGCGGTCTTTTCACTCTCTTCTCCAGCCTCTCGCTACCCTTCAATCTCCCTCTCTCGCTATCCTTCAATCTCCCTGTCCTTCCAATTCCACTTATTTTCCTTTCTAGTAGAGACAAAGGAGACTCATTTTATCTGTGGACCCAAAACTCCAGTGCCAGTTACAGACTTGGGAAGACATTCTTCCCTTGGTGTTTAATCACTGCAGGGACACCTGCCTGATTATTCACCCACACTCCATTGGTGTCTGATCACCACGGGGGTGCCTGCCTTGGTCATTCACCCACATTCCCTTGGTGGCAAGTCAGTTGCAGGGATGCCTGCTTTGGCTGCTCACCCACATTGCAGCCCAGGGCTGCTTACCACCCCCCCCTCTCCGTTGTCTCTAGCTTTCTCTTTAAACTTACCTCCTTCACTATGGGCAAACTTCGGCCCTCCATTCCCCCTTCTTCTCCCTTAGCCTGTGTTCTCAAGAACTTAAAACCTCTTCAACTCACACCTGACCTAAAACTTAAATGCCTTATTTTCTTCTGCAATACCGCTTGGCCCCAATACAAACTCGACAGTAGTTCCAAGTGGCCAGAGAATGGCACTTTCGATTTGTCTATCCTACAAGATCTAGATAATTTTTGTCGAAAAATGGGCAAAGGGTCTGAGGTGCCTGACGTCCAGGCATTCTTTTACACATCGGTCCCTCTGTAGTCTCTGCTCCCAGTGAGACTCGTCCCAAATCTTTCTTCTTTCTCTCCTGTCTGTTCTTTCAGTCTCCACCCCAAGCTCTGAGTCCTTTGAATCCTCCTTTCCTACAGACTCATCTGACCTCTCCCCTCCTCCCCAGGCTGCTCCTCGCCAGGCCAAGCCAGGTCCCAATTCTTCCTCAGCCTCCACTCCCTGACCCTGTAATCCTTTTATCACCCCCTCCTCACACCCCGTCCAGCTTATAATTTCTTTCTTCAACTAGCCCTCCCCCACCTGCCCAACAATTTCCTCTTAAAGAGGTGGCTGGAGCTGAAGGCATAGCCAAGATTAATGCTCCTTTTTCTTTATCTGATCTCGGCTTAGTGGCTGAAGACTGACACTGCCGGATCGCCTCAGGAGCCTACAGGACCATCACAGACACTTTGGGTAACTCTTACAGTGGAGGGTAAGTTCGTCCCCTTCTTAATCAATACGGAGGCTATCCACTCCACATTATCTTCTTTTCAAGTGTGTGTTTCCCTTGCCTCTATAACTGTTGTGGGTATTGACGGCCAGGCTTCTAAACCTCTTAAAACTCCCCAACTCTGGTGCCAATTTGGACAGCATTCTTTCATGCACTCTTTTTTAGTTATCCCCACCTGCCCAGCTCCCTTATTAAGCGGAGACATTTTAACTAAATTATCTGCTTTCCTGACTATTCCTAAGCTACAGCCACATCTCATTGCCACCTTTTCCCCCAGTTCAAAGCCTCCTTCACATCCTCTCCTTCTATCTCCCCACCTTAATTGACAAGTATAGGACACCTCTACTCCCTCCTTGGTGACAGATGATGCACCCCTTACCATCCCATTAAAACCTAATCACCCTTCCCTCGCTCAATGCCAATATCCCATCCTACAGCATGCTTTAAAAGGATTAAAGCCTGTTATCACTCGCCTGTTACAGCATGTAACAGGCCTTTTAAAGCCTATAATCTCTCCTTACAATTCCCCCATTTTACCTGTCCAAAAACCAGACAAGTCTTACAGGTTAGTTCAGGATCTGCGCTTTATCAACCAAATTGTCTTGCCTATGGGGCAAGACATATGCCTATGGGGTGGCCCATAGGATACTCTCCTATCCTCAATACCTCCCTCCACAACCCATTATTCTTCTCTAGATAAACCTAGCTGACCCCATAGATCCTAAATCCTTTCCCCAATCCTCTTTCCGTTCCTTAAAAACAGCCCTAAAGGCTGCTCCCACGCTAGCTCTCCCTAACTCATCCCAACCTTTTCCATTACACACAGCCGAAGCGAAGGGCTGTGTGGTTAGAATTCTTACCCAAGAGCCGGGACCGTGCCCTATAGCCTTTCTGTCCAAACAACTTGACCTTACTTTTTTAGCCTAGCCCTCATGTCTGCACGTGGCAGATGCTGCAGCTTTAATACTTTTAGAGGCCCTCAAAATCACAAACTATGCTCAACTCACTCTCTACGTTCCCATAACTTCCAAAATCTATTTTCTTCCTCACACCTGATGCATATACTTTCTGCCCTCCAGCTCCTTTGGCTATACTCACTCTTTGTTGAGTCTCCCACAATTACCATTGTTTCTGGCCCGGACTTCAATCCGGCCTTCCACATTATTCATGATACCACACATGACCCCCATGACTGTATCTCTCTGATACACCTGGCATTCACTCCATTTCCCCATGTTTCCTTCTTTCCTGTTCCTCACCCTGACTTGGTTTACTGATGGCAGTTCCACCAGGCCTAATCGCCACCCACCAGCTAAGGCAGGCTATGCTATAATATCTTCCACATCTATCATTGAGGCTTCTGCTCTGCCCCCTCCACTACCTCTCAGCAAGCTGAACTCATTGCCTTAACTCAGGCCCTCACTCTTGCAAAGGGACTACAGTCAATATTTATACTGACTCTAAATATGTCTTCCATATCCTGCACCACCTTGCTGTTATATGGGCTGGAACAGGTTTCCTCACTATGCAAGGGTCTTCCATCATTAATGCCTCTTTAATAAAAACTCATCTCAAGGCTGCTTTGCTTCCAAAGAAAGCTGGAGTTATTCACTGCGAGGGCCATCAAAAGGCATCAGATCCCATCGCTCAGGGCAACGCTTATGCTGATAAGGTAGCTAAAGAAGCAGCTAGCGTTCCAACTTCTGTCCCTCATGGCCAGTTTTTCTCCTCCTCATCAGTCACTCCCACCTACTCCCCCACTGAAACTTCCACCTATCAATCTCTCCCCAAACAAGGCAAATGGTTCTTAGACCAAGGAAAATATCTCCTTCCAGCCTCACAGGCCCATTCTATTCTGTCGTCATTTCATAACCTCTTCCATGTAGGTTACAAGCCGCTAGCCTGACTCTTAGAACCTCTCATTTCCTTTCCATCATGGAAATCTATTCTCAAGGAAATCACTTCTCAGTGTTCCACCTGCTATTTTACTACTCCTCAGGGATTGTTCAGGCCCCCTCCCTTCCCTATACATCAAGCTCGGGGATTTGCCCCTGCCCAGGACTGGCAAATTGACTTTACTCACGTGCCCTGAGTCAGGAAACTAAAATACCTCTTGGTCTAGGTAGACACTTTCACTGGATGGGTCTCACAGGGTCTGAGAAGGCCACCACAGTCATTTCTTCCCTTCTGTCAGACGTAATTCCTCGATTTGGCCTTTCCACCTCTATACATAACGGACTGGCCTTTATTAGTTAAATCACCCAAGCAGTTTCTCAGGCTCTTGGTGTTCAGTGGAATCTTCATACCCCTTACCATCCTCAATCTTCAGGAAAGGTAAAACGGACTAATGGTCTTTTAAAATCATACCTCACTAAGCTCAGCCTCCAACTTAAAAAAAAGGTCTCTGTCAAGAATAGAGCCCAAAAACTTGCCAACCAAGCAAGTAATTATGCTGAACCCCCTTGGGCACTCTAATTGGATGTCCTGGGTCCTCCCAATTCTTAGTCCATTAATACCTGTTTTTCTCCTTCTCTTATTTGGACCTTGTGTCTTCCGTTTAGTTTTTCAATTCATACAAAACCACATCCAGGCCATCACCAATCATTCTATATGACAAATGCTCCTTCTAACAACCTTACCACAAAATCTTCCTTCAGCTTAAACTCTCCCACTCTAGGTTCCCATGCCACCCCTAATCCCACTTGAAGCAGCCCTGAGAAACATTGCCCATTATCTCTCCATACCACCCCCCATAATTTTCACTGCCCCAACACTTCAATAGTATTTTATGTTATTTTTCTTACTAATATAAGAAGGCAGGAATGTCAGGCCTCTGAGCCCAAGCTAAGCCACCGTATCCCCTGTGACCTGCACATATACATCCAGATGGCCTGAAGCAAGTGAAGAATCACAAAAGAAGTGAAAATGGCTGGTTCCTGCCTTAACTGATGACATTCCACCATTGTGATTTGTTCCTGCCCCACCTCAACTGAGCAATTAACCTTGTGAAATTCCTTCTCCTGGCTCAGAACCTCCCCCACTGAGCACCTTGTGACCCCTGCCCCTGCCCATAAGAGAAAAATCCCCTTTGACTGTAATTTTCCACTACCCACCCAAATCCTATAAAACAGCCCCACCCCTATCTCCTTTCACTGACTCCTTTTTCGGACTCAGCCTGCCTGCACCCAGGTGAAATAAGCAGCTTTGTTGCTCACACAAAGCCTGTTTGGTGGTCTCTTCACACAGACGCACATGACAACACTTGGCTGACATTATTTTTTAGCCATTCAGTACTCTGAGTGGTGTGGGAATATAATGATTTTCTTAATGCACATTATTCTGCATTCATCAATCAGTTTCGAAAGACAAGGATAATACTGTCCAGACTAGAGAAAACATTTTGGAGTCACAGAACAGGCAACAGCCAGTCTCTCCCTGACCCCATTCCCACATTAGCCTCTCTTTTCTAGAAAGATGCTACAAACCAAGGGCTGAGTGAGAAGAATGGTTCATTTCCGAACAATTCAATCTGCTCCGAGAAACAAGGGATTAGCCTGTGGAAGAGTGAGTTATTTTAAACCACTCTGCATTAAAACCAATTAATGCTCTGGAGGGTCCAGCCTGCCAGAGGAGAATTTGAGCTAATTGCTACAGACCAATCATAGTCAGTATAATGCTCCTCCTATCAGCAAATAATAGCATTGGGTAGGGTGGGGTGTGGGGGATGAACTCAATCTCCACAGGAAGACAGACCAAATGTGATGGCTATTTTCTCTTCAAGTGCCTCAGATTTAGAATTCTTCTGATCCCAAAGTGTGCTCACCATACCTCTCATGAGTCAAACTGCCATTTTCCCAGCAGTAATCATGTGCCCAGCCTTCTCCCATTCAGCTCTGTTGAGTTACAAAAGCCAAAGGAATGGAACAACAACAACAGAAAAGCTAAATGATTCAGCCACAATACAGAGTGAATCAGCAAAGGAACAAAAAAATGTAGGGAAAGGGAATCTGTGTGGTGTCTTGAATAAAAGTGCCTTCCAATAAATTTGGTGAATTGTCTTCAAGGGAATCAGCTGAATGTGTTAATCATTTATTGTATATCATAACTGTCTGGCGCATACGTGATTAGCTGAAAATAATATTTGTGGGTCCATGGAGGTTCTGAAATGATGCAAAGGAGAAGCTAGTTTTTGCAGAAGGAGCTCAACTTTGTTTGCTAAAGTTTTCCTTGGAGCATCAAAGGCTGTTTCTGTATTGGCTGCTATTGGCATGAGAATGTGAAAGGTGTGGGGGAACTTTCTCTGGAAAGGACCTTTCACAGAGAATCAGGAAAATAGGAAGCAGGCCTCAACAAGGAAATGCTCTCTGTCTTTCTATCTTTTTTTTTGGTTTGTTTGTTTTTTGAGATGGAGTCTTGCCCTGTCACCCAGGCTGGATGGAGTGCAGTGGCACGATCTTGGTTCAGTGCAACTTCCATCTTCCATGTTCAAGAGATTCTCCTGCTTCAGCCTTCCAAGTAGCTGGGACTACAGGTGCCCACACCACGTGTGGCTAATTTTTGTATTTTTAGTAGAGACTGGGTTTCTCCATGTTGGCCAGGCTGGTCTTGAACTCCTGACCTCAGGTGAGCCTCCCCCCGCTCGGCCTCCCAAAATGCTAGGATTACAGGCATGAGCCACTGTGTCCAGCCTCCACCTCGATTTCTTTTCCTTTTCCTCTCTTCCATGTGTGTGCATGTGTGCAGATATAGGTTTGAAACCCATTTCTACTCCTCTGAGCTTCAGATTCTTCATCTATAATTGGGACTCATAATGCTAATATCCCCAACTTGTCAAGGTGGTTTTCATGGAATGATGTATATAAAGCACATGACTCATGAAGCTACTAGATAAATCTACTATTACCAGGGCTCAGTTCCTGCCTGGGTGATTTCCTAATGACAGAAATCTTGGCCCAGGGACTTAGTGGTTTGGGAATCATGGGAGATGGATGGTCAAACCTAAGAAGAAGTCTCTATCAGGGGTGCATTTGAAGTTTTGATGTCTAATGATTTTTCTGAACCTCTTTACAAGATGTATAGAGGTTGGAGTTTGTGGTTAGCCAAAGTTTAGAATCACTCAGCTCTGTATTTAATATTCTAGAGAATGGATTTGTCACTGAGGAGGCTTGGAGGAGGCCCAAAACTTTTTGGACTTCGCAATAAACTTAGAATTCAGAGAGAATGTCTAAGAAGAATCAACCTGCCATGGGTCCAAAGAGAGAAAAATGCTTCCACCATGAAAGAAAAAAGGAGTTCGGTTGGTGAATCTTCAGTTACAGTAAACACAGGGTGGTGATGGGTCTCCTAGGTGCAAAGGTGCCCACACCCAGCTCCTCATCAGAGTCACTGGAAGAATTTTACAAAAATATACAGGTTCCTGAGCCCAACCCTGGATATTAAAGGGGACACAGATAGGCTCAGGATCTCATTTCTTTGTTATTAAAGTGCTAAGATGATTCTGATGATCAGTCAAGTTTAGAAACAGCTCAGAAGGTAGGTGGCTCAGGCCCATGGACTCCAGCTGTAGAAGTGATTTGTTGAGAATCAGCTTCTTTACTCACTTCCCTTTGCAGAGATCTGACCCACATCTCTCCAATATGATGTAAGAAACATTTAGGAAAAGTCTTCAGAGGCACTTGGAGCTGATTCTCACTTCAGAGGCAGTGATTTTGGAGTGCATGCCTGAGAGATGACACTGTCTGACCATCAAGGCCTGCTATTGTTTGGACATTTGACCCCTCCAAATCTCATGTTGAAATTTCATCCCCAGTGTTTCAGTGTTGGGAAGTGAGGCCTAGTGGCAGGTGTTGGGTCATGGGGCTGGCTCCCTCACAAATATATTAATTCCCTCCCTGAAGTGGGGGCAGTGAGTGAGCTCTCACTATATTAGTTCCCATAAGATTGGTTGTTAAAAAGAGCCTGGCACCTCCCTTCCTCTCTCTTGCTTCCTCTCTCACTGTGTGGTCTCTGCACATGTTGAATCCCCTTCACCTTCCACCATGAGTGGAAGCAGCTGAGGCTTTCACCAGGTGCATAGTCTTCCAGCCAACAGAATCATGTGCCAAATAAACCTCTTTTCTTTATAAATTAAACAGCCTCAAGTGTTCCTTTAAAACAAAACAAATGGATTAAGACAAGGGCACTGTCATTATCAAATGTATTTATGACATTCAAGTCCTGCACAGTGAACCGACCTTTATGATTGCATCTCCTACCAACCCCCACTGGGCACTCAAGTGTCTCCCAATATCCCTTGAACTTTCCTAATTTTCTTCGCATCTTCCTCCCTAATCTGCAATGAGCTACACTTCACTAACACAGGCAGCATAGCTTGTGGATGGCTGGCTTTGGAATTAGGGCAAGTTGGAATTCTGGTGTAGCTTGGAGCCAAATTACACCATGTTGTCAACCCCCTAGGGAGGCAGAGCAACAAGAGTGAATGGGCCTGAGTCATGGCCCCATAACACTCTCATGTGATGCCTGCTGGGAAGACACACATTTCTATTTTGTTCATTATTATTTTTGGTCTCTATTCAGAAACATGAAACAATATCCTATCAACTAGTAAACCGACCATTGTAATACAGCTGATAAGGGTTGCAATAGAGGGTGCACTTCGTGTTGGGAGATTATATCTGAAAGAACCAAAGCCAGGTCCAGGAGCAAGGCCTGAGGAGCTTCCTGAAGAAGGAAATGTAGAAGCCAAGTATGTGAGATGAGTGGCACTTGGCATGTGAGGAAGGGAAACAAGTTGGGATGTTTGAGAAACTGTAGTTTAGCATTGCTAAAGGGTGGGGTATTAGTGGTCAGTGGGAAGTAATGAGGCTGGGGCTTGGGAGTGGGGTTTGTGTGGGAAAAGGAAAGGTGTAGTGGCATGATGAAGGTTCCAATCAGAGACTCCCCCCACCACATGGAACCCCTCACTACAGAACACTCCACCATGGAAATGTCTACCATAGAACCCCCAACCATGGAATCCTCCACCATGGGGCCCTCCATCATGGAATCCCTCACCACAGAGCCTTCCATGTCTTTAGCAGCTCTGGGTGAGGAAGGAGCCTGAAGCCAAAGATAAGTGCTATCTAGTTCCCCCTACTATTTGCTTCCTAATGAAGAACTCAGATTCACAGAGGGGCTTAGTCCATTGTCCTGACCAGCTGGATTTCTTCTGAGGTAGACAGAAATCCCTGTGTCTCCTATAGACTGTGGAGACTGTGGGAGGCTGGCTGACAGGCTTCTCAATACCCCTTCAAAGTTATATCAATGACTGCGTATATTTAACCCAAGCCCTATTAAGATAATTGGAAAAAGAGGTTTATTTTGGTTCAAATAATCCCAAAAGAGTGATGGGAGACAGGGGAGAAAGCAGGAGAGGAAGCCATCCCATCAGTTGTTTTTTTTTTTAATATGGAAACAATTTCAACTAGCTCAGATGAATAGTGTCTTCCCTAATTTAAAAGCCTATTAAGGCACCAATTCTCCATATGCATTCCAATTCCTTTGGGATAGGAGGATCTTCTTTTCCTCCCCCTGTGTCTTCCCAGGACTTTGGTCATCTACTGAGCTTGGACCATGCCAGTTTCATACCTTTTAAGCTTCCTGTGTACTGCTAGGTACTCCCCATCAGGTCACCTCATTCTATCATAGTCTTCTTGTGAGGTATCATCCCCATTTATAAATAAAGAAACAGACAAATAAAAATTAGAAGCTACTTAAGTACTTACTTTTACTGTTTGATGGGTTATCACTTATGGATGTTGGTTTTTGGTGGTTGTTGTTGTTGTTGTGTTGTTTTGTTTTTGTTTTGAGATGGAGTCTCACTCTTGTTGCCCAGGCTGGAGTGCAGTGGTATGATCTCAGCTCACTGCAACCTCTGCCTCCCAGGTTCAAGCAATTCTCCTGCCTCAGCCTCCTGAGTAGCTGGGATTACAGGTGCCCGCCCCCCACCACACCCAGCTAATTTTTGTATTTTTAGTACAGACGGGGTTTTGCCATGTTGGCCAGGCTGGTCTCGAACTCCTGACCTCAGGTGATCTGCCTGCCTTGGCCTCCCAAAGTGCTGGGATTACAGGCATGAGCCACCGTGCCTGGCCTGTTTTTTTGTTTGTTTGTTTGCTTGTTTGTTTGTTTGCTTGTTTGTTTGTTTGTCTGTTTGTTTTTGAGACAGAGTCTTACTCTGTCACCCAGGCTGGAGTGCAGTGGCATGATCTCAGCTCACTGCCACCTCTGTCTCCCAGGTTCAAGCGATTCTCCTGCCTCAGCCTCCCGAGTAGCTGGGATTACAGGCACACACCACCACACCTGGCTAATTTTTGTATTTTTAGTGGAGATGGGGTTTCACCATGTTTGCCAGGCTGTCTTGAACTCCTGACCTCAGGTTATCTGCCCACCTTGGCCTCCCAAAGTGCTGGGATTACAGGCGTCAGCCACCGCGCCTAGCCTGGATGTTGATTTTTACTCATGGAACCACTATTTAGGTCAAGAACTAGAACTTTGTAAACCCCCCTCACCAAATCATTAACTCCTCCCTCCCCACCTCTCTGAAGCCAGGTTCCAAATTTGTACTTTCTCTCTTACTCCATACCACTTCCCTGAGATTCTCTCTTTACAAAAAGGAAATAGAACAATAAGGAGAATGAGTGACTTTCCTATGATTGTGTAGATAACGTCAGAGCTGGGACTTGAACCCATGTGTGCAAAGTCCTCTTATCTTGGTTGACTTCTTCCTCTCAGCTTACCTAAGTCCTTTCAATCTTTCAAGGCCAAATACCATGCTTCTCCGTGGAGTCGTTTAGACCTCCCCTGCCTCACTGATCTCTTCCTCTACCTGGTAAGTTCCTGCTCTGTCTGTCCCACTGATAAGACACTTAGCAGTAGTTTCTGGCATTATTTCTCATTTTGCATTCTTGTTTCATCTTCCCCATGATTTCATAAGTTTTTCTGGAACTCGAGGACCACAACTTATACTGTTTGTCTTCCCAGAACCTTGAAACTGATCTGCACATAGAATAGACAGGATAGTGGGTTCCTGGGCTCTGCTCTGGAGTCAGACTCCCTGGGTTCAAATCCTGGTCCTGCTAGTTGCTTGCTGTGTGACATCAAACTATGGAATCTGCTCACATGCCTTCCTGAAGAGTTGTTGAGAAAATTAAAGTACATAATAATTTTCAAGTGGTCAGCACAGTGGCACACATTAATCACTCCACAAAGGCCAGATATTATTAGGAGCCCAATTTGTTGTTAATAGTGAATGACTCAACTGGTTCTCAAGGTTAAAATATATATATATGTGTGTGTGTATATATATTTGGGCCCTAAACCCTGGTGTTTAGTCAAGACTCTAGAAGGTCAATGGTTGAAGAGAAATGTAAGGCTGAAGCAGGAGCTTCCAAGGAGGTGGCTAAGCAGGCAATATTTTTCGAGTCAGGAAATATACTTCTCTGGATGTATGTACATGTATTTTAGTGAAATGGCCCATTTCTTCCAAGGACTTTATAGGACAAAAGCTTGCCTTCCTTCTGACTTTATTCCCATACAAAATCATGAAGAAGCAGGCTCTTATGAAACACACGATTCCTATGGTTTTCTTCAGGTGCATTGTCAACCTGCAAAGAGATTCTTCTCCAACTACTTTCAGTTAGTTTGGGGGAGAGTTTTGGGATGGGATTTACATATAGATCATTTTTGTTGCAAGCCTGTGAGCTTTAGGTCATCTGTTCTGCAGGCCACAGGAGGCATTTCTCTGAGTATCAGAGCTAAGCACAATGGAACTTGGACATAAGGCAAGTCAAGTGGTTAGGAAATTGTCAAAACCTAAGATCTTGGAATTTACAGGGAGTTGAGATGTAGAGGAGGAAAATGGAGAAGCTTCAGGTAATAGGATTGGGCAGACTGATGGGGACAAGTAGTAGAGACTGTTGAGCTCTTTCAGAACACAAGATCCCAGTCACTGGGGGGTTACAAAAAGGCAAAGTTCAAGCCAGCAATAAGTGTCAGGAAAAGCAGTTGTAACCACAAAGCCAAGAGTAAGTGGGGGCAGAAGGGTCATGAACCATTACCTTTCATGCAAAAGATAATTATAAAGCATCAAACTATCATCAGAAATATTTAATGTCTATAGCAATGCCCATGAATTATATCATCTCATCAGCTTTCCCTCTCTGGGCCTCAGTTTCCCCATATTTGAATCTGAAGAACTCCCAGCTTGAGTTAGTGCCCCTCCTCTGTTCCCCAGACCTCTGTGTTGTAACTGTCTATCAGTGAGTCTGTCTCTCTAACTATACCTTGAATTCCTAACAGTAGGACTGTATTTTATTCATGTCTGCATCCTCAAAGCCTGGTCCAGGGCCTGGCATATAACAGGTGTTCCATCAATATTTGCTGACTAAATGGTCTCTAAAGTCCTTGGAGGACAGACTCATAGAATGACTGGATCAGTTATTCTAGGACTCTGACCTCTGCAGAGTTCAAGATAAAGTGAGAGCTAAAAAACCTTGCCAGCAGCAGTCCAGCAGCAGCAGTGCAAAGCAGGCTGCTTCAGTTGAAGCACTATAGCCCTCTGCTTCCCATCCTCTCTCTTAACTTCTTTATTACCATTTCCAAATATCCTCTTTGGGGACAGTCTAAAGTCCTGTTTTGCTTGCTTCAAACATCAAGGTAGGGGTTTTGTAAATGTGAAATACCAACCATCCCTCTAGTTTACTTCCCTTTTCTCAGGCAAGTCCATAGGCTTAGGTCTTGCATAGCTCTTAGATTCTCTTGGTAGAAAATCCTGAGCTAAAGATTCAAATGTAAGAAGTTTACTGGGAAAGTGATTCTAGGGAGCACTGATAGGGCAGCAGGGAAGTGAGACAGGAAAGGGAAGAAAGGTGATATAGGGTGTGTTAATGAGCTGTGGGCAACTGAGGCTCATTCCTACCGAAGACTCTTGGGAGACTCTGGGGAACACACATCAGAATCATCCCCCATAAGGAGTGAGGGAGCTAGGGTATTTATCCACCAACTCCCATCTAAAATTGGTTGAAGGCTCTTTCAGGGTTGGAGAGGAATAGTCTCCCACCACTACTAATTTGCCTCATGTACTAGTTGAACAAACTCCTGCAGCCAGAGAAAGCCCCCAGGTGCTTGTAGAAGCCATCAGGGCTGGGTGCAATGGCTTACATAGTGGCTGTAATCCCAGCACTCTGGGAGCCAAGGTGGGAAGATAGCTTGAGGCTAACAGTTCCAGACCAGCCCGGACAACATAGCAAAAACTAGTCTCTACAAGAAAAATAAAAAATAGCCGGGCATGGTGATGCACACCTGTAGTCCCAGCTACTTGAGAGGTTCAGACAGAGGATTGCTTGAGCCCAGGAGTTCAAGACTGCGGTGAATTATAATCGCCAGGGCACTCTGGTCTCGGCAACAGAGCAAGACCCTGTCCCTAAAAAGAAAAAAAAAAGTGGGGGAAAAAAGCCATCATCATGTACAGCAACAGTGAGATTAAGGGGATATGGGTAGCCATACCGGTACCTTATGCTACTCATCATAGCTACAACTAAGACTTCTAGACTCAAATGCCCCAAAGTCTTCCATTCTTTCCTCCTAGTTTAGTCTACTTGGATTGAAATATGAAGCTCTCCAATTTCCCTCTACAGTACCCTGACAAGTAGACAGTCAGTCCCTGCTTGAATACTGCTAGTGTCAGGGAATTTATTGCCTCTGCAAGGCAGCACATTCTATTGCTGAAATAACTGAGATGCCAATTTTTTTTTTTTTTTAAGATTCCACAGTTGTCATCTTGTAATTTCCAACTAAGTTGTACCCCTTGGAGTCCCACAGAATGATTCTCCTTCACCACAACAGCACTTTTGTGTATGTGTGTGTGCGTGCGCAACAAGGCTGTTTATTTCACCTGGATGCAGGTGGCCTGAGTCCGAAAAAGGAGTCAGCAAAGGGTGGTGGGATTATCATTTAGTTCTTGCAGGTTTGGGATAGGTGTACAAAGTACCTTCTTAAGAGTGGGGGGAGGGGAGGGGAGAATATTACAAAGTACCTTAAGGGCGGGGGAGAATATGTCTATCAGGGTGGGGCAGGAACAAATCACAATGGTGGAATGTAATCAGTTAAGGCTATTTTCACTTCTTTTGTGGATCTCCAGTTGCTTCGGGCCATCTGGATGTATACGTGCAGGTCATAGGGGATATGATGGCTTAGCTTGGGCTCAGAGGCCTGACATTCCTGTCTTCTTACATTAATAAGAAAAACAAAACAAAATGGTGGTGAAGTGTTGAGGCGGCGAAAATTTGGGGGGGATAATGGGCGATGTTTCTCAGGGCTGCTTCAAGCGGGATTAGGGGCGGCATGGGAACCTAGAGTGGGAGAGATTAAACTGAAGCAAGATTTTGGGGTAAGGGGTGATATTGTGGGGTTGTTAGAAGGAGCATTTGTTATATAGAATTATTGGTGATGGCCTGTATGCGGTTTTGTATGAATTGAGAAACTAAGCGGAAGACACAAGGTCCGAATAAGAGAAGGAGAAAAACAAGTATTAAAGGACTAAGAATTGGGAGGACCCAGGACATCCAATTAGAGAGTGCCCAAGGGGGTTCAGCATAATTATTTGCTTGGTTGGCTAGTTTTTGGGCTCTATCCTTGAGTTTTTTCTGTTGTCATATACCAGGCCAGATTGATTTAGGTAAAAACAACACTCTTCATTTAAAAATATACAGAGTCTCCTTTTTTAGCAGTGAGTAAGTCGAGGCCTTGGCGATCCTGGAGGAAAGAGAAATGCAAAGCCAGCAATTGTTTGTTAAAAAAGGACTAGAAACGGCTAGGAAAGAGTGACTGAGATTGATAGTATGGTGGAGATAGCTGGGGAGAGGTAGAGGGTAGCATAAGAATGGGAACGAGAATAAGAGTATAAAACTAAGGAATAGGACTTCATCAGGGTGAAAGTATTGGAGGGTGCCCTGCCAGCAAAGATCATCTATCCACTCTAAGAGGGAGTTAAGAGTGGCAGTTTGGGGATAGCACCAGGAGATATCAGCTGTGATGGCTTGGAGAAACAGTGTAAACTGGCAGTGTAAACAAGAGCAGGGCATTTATAAACAGCTGAGAATGGTGAATAGGAGTATGACTAGACAGAAGATAGTAGGGATGACAAGTTTTTGGGGCGCAGTCCAAGTAGTGGGGGTGACTGCGTAAAGCCCTGTTGCAAAAAGTAGGGTAAGGATGAATAGACTTAATAGAATGAAGGGATGTATTAGGCTCATGAGGGTTATTACGTTCTTCAGAAATTCTAGTGAGTTTAAGGGAAGTAGGGGAGAGTACTTGTGACTTCCAGGAGGAAGAGGAGAAATCAGGTTGGCTGTCCAATGGACACAGTTTTATTCTGGAACAGTGAACCCAATGGGGAGGGTCCTGCAGGCAGACTGCAATTGGGGTACTATGGATGACTAAGGAGGGTCTGGTCCATCGAGGTTGTAGAGTTTGAGGGGTCAGATTCTTAACAAGAACTGATCGTCCAGCTAGGGTGTCTTCATATGGCTGGGAATCTGGAGTAGGCAAGAGAAGATTAGCAGCCTGGCGAATTTCCTGTCTAGCCTGTTGGAAGACTGGAAGATAGTCGCCCAGAGGGCCACAACAGCACTTCTAACAGAGTTTCTAAAACAAACTGGTATGTTTTCACCGTGAATCTCCCTCTCTGGCCCAAATCACTCACTGCCTTTACCATTCTTACTACAATGTGGTCTTTAGACCAGTGGTTCTCAACCGGGGGCAAACTTGCCTCTTAGGAGGCATTTGGCATTATCTAGAGACATTTTTGGTTGTTACATCTAGGGGAGAATGCTACCGGCAACTAGTGGGTGGTGGCCAGGGATGCTGCTAAGAATCCTACAAGACACAGGACAACCCCCACAACGATTTTCTGGCCCAAAACATCAAAAGTGCCAAGGCTGAGAAATCCTGCTCTGGACACATCATTATCCAGGCTACCCCCCTCTGCTTTATATGGTTTGTCATATAAAGCATAGTGCTCAGAACTTGGTATGTGGTACCTGCAAGGATAGGACCAAAGAGAGCATGAATACATGGGGGTATCAAGAATACATCCTTGGGCTGGGTGCAGTGGCTCATGCCTGTAATCCCAGCACTTTGGGAGGCTGAGGAAGGCAGATCACCTGAGGTGAGGAGTTCAAGACCAGCCTGGCCAACATGGCAAAACCCCATCTCTACAAAAAATATAAAAAATTAGCCAGGTGTGGCGGCTCGTGCCTGTAGTCCCAGCTACTTGGGAGGCTGAGACACGAGAATCACTTGAACCCGAGAAGCAGAGGTTGCAGTGAGCTGAGATCGTGCCGCTGTACTCCAACCTGGGTGACAGAGTGAGACTGTCTCAAAAAAAAAAAAAAACTATATCCTCTCTCACTTTGAAAATGGGATTCATAGTAGCAGCTGAAACATTCCCCATATAACCCTCCTCCTACCCAGTCTGTGGTCAGGGAAAGGCTCCAAGTCCTATTGAAACAAATTGCTCCCAAGCCAATGATTAAGAAACAAAAACAATGATATAAAAACATAAATGCAAATCTAGAAGGAAGCACAGTTCCCTCTGAGCATCCCCACAATGCTTTAATCGTAATAAATTGAATCAAATTCATTTTGGTTTATTTTTTACCCTAAAGGCATAACTGCAGATCTTCTCTACGAAATTTTTGTCACCTGAATAAACGATAAATTCTCTCTCATATTTTCACCCAAGACACTCCTAAAAATATCAAACAGGACAGAGCAATGTTGATCCATTTCTTGACCCTTTTTGGGTAAGGGTGAATTGACCAGCTATGAATCCAGTTAATTGTAGATTACATTTATTTACCTGATACAAGGAAACACCAGGTCCAGATGGTTTTACTACTAAGTCCGACCAAAATATTAAAGAAACAGTTAATTCCTATTTTGTTCAAACTGTTCTAGAACATTTGGGTGGGGGGTGTGGAAGATGGAGGCACACTTCAGCTTATTTCATAAGGCTAGCAAAGTCTATCTAAAATTGAGGACAGCACATGAAAAGAAAATTATAGGAAAATCTCACTAATGAACAAAAGATGTAAAATTTCTAGAAAATTCTCAAACTGAATTTAGCTTTGAGTTTTATGTTTTATAAAGTGATTTGAGTTTTATTTATTCCATGAATGGAGGATGATTTAACAACAGAAAATCGATTACTATACCCCGCCACACTAATAGATTAAAGGAGTGGGGAATCAAGAATGAGCATACAGGGACACAGGGAACTTAAAATGTTCTTCTTGGGTATTGGGTATGTATGTATTGGTTAGCATTTGCTGTGTAACATGCAACTGCAAAATTTCAGTTATGTAAAATAAGCGTTTGTTTTCATACATTTTAGGGTAAGCTGGGGGTTAGCTATTTGAGGCTGTGCTCAGTTGGGCAGCTCAGCTTTAAACTGCAAGTCTCTGGGTCAGCCAGGTGACCACAACCTAGATGTCTTTCATTATTCTTGGATTAGCTGGCTAGCTGTTGCAAGTTCATCTCATGGAAATGTGGAATATTAAGAGAATTTATTTA
This sequence comes from Pan troglodytes, assembly GCF_028858775.2. NCBI lineage: Eukaryota > Metazoa > Chordata > Mammalia > Primates > Hominidae > Pan > Pan troglodytes. Next base: position 45,013,682 of record NC_072403.2, on the reverse strand, counting down.
ACAGGACAAACACACTTCAAGTTCCTGCTCACGTAGTTTCCGCCATCATCCCATTTGGCCAAAGCAATCTGCATGGCTGAGTTTACAGTCAAGGAATGGGGAAGTCTACTCTGCCTTTTATGGCGTGGATACAGACAGGAATATAGAATCGGGCCAATGACTCAATTCTATAACAAGGCCTGTATTAGTGCATTCTTGCATTGCTATGAAGAAACACCTGAGACTGGGTAATTTATAAAGAGGTTTAATTGGTTCACAGTTCTGCAGGCTATATAGGAAGCATAGCTGGGGAGGCCTCAGGAAACTTACAATCATGGCAGAAGGTGAAGGGAAAGCATGCAGGTCTTACATGGCTGGAGCAGGAGGAAGAGAGAAGGGGTGGGAAAGTGCCACAATTTTTTTTTTTTCCAAGACAGGGTCTCGCTCTGTTGCCCGGGCTGGAGTGCAGTGGCACGATCTCACCTCACGGCAACCTCCACCTCCTGGGTTCACGCAATTCTCATGCCTCAGCCTCCCGAGTAGCTAGGATTACAGGCGTGTGCCACCATGCCCAGCTAATTTTTATGTTTTTAGTAGAGACAAGGTTTCACCATGTTGGCCAGGCTGGTCTCAAACCCCTTGCCTCAAGTGATCCACCTGCCTTGGTCTCCCAAAGTGCTGGGATTACAGGCGTGAGACACTGCACCCAGCCATGCCACACACTTTTACACAACCAGATCTAGTGAGAACTCTATCACAAGACAGCACTAGGGGGATGGTGCTAAACCATTAGAAAAAAACTCATGATCCAATCTCACCAGGCCCCACCTCCACACTGGGGATTACAATTTGACATGAAATTTGGGCAGGGACACAGATCCAAACCATATCATGTGGGTATTTTATTTATAACTTATATGTATGACACATACACATTATATATGTTATGTATATGGCATATACATTATATATATGTAAAATGTGGCATTTACAAAATATTTCATAATAAAAATTAATGAAATTCACACATTAAGCACATTTTGGGGACCCTTCTTATTTACTAGTCTCATAATCCCGTCCAAAGAGGAAATAAAGTTGGCTTGGCAGGAGTTGTTCTTCATGATGGTCTCTTTCATCTTTTCTTTTTTCTATTCTTTTAACCTCTTCCAAAAAGGATTTAAAGAGGCTTACAAAGCACCAAGTAAAAGTAAATTCATAATAAATAAAACAAAGCAAAAAGAAAATAAGGTTTCCAAAGCAAGACAGAGCAGGAACCACGTTAGCTCTGGCCTGGATGTTCTGTTTGCCTCTTCTGATCCTCTTTCCACCCTTCTCTACCTGTTCTATGCTCCCTGAAGGGCTCCTGTGTCTCCTTGCTTCTCCTATAGCTACAGGGCTCACTGGGTTCTGATAACTGCTCTGTCCTCCTGATGCTTTGGGCCTAGAGACAGGTAGCACTTCCTGTGAACCATCCCTTGCTGGCTTCCTTCATCCTGCCACACCTTTGTAACTTACTCCTTCACTAAGCCCTTCTTACTTCACCCTTTGGAAGGTGCCACGTTTCCTGTCAGGGACCCTGACTGCAACCGCCCACAAATTGTATGCCTTAATTCTATATGCCTGCAAGATGCAGGCCTAAGGTCTTAGAGTCATTATCAAGTGGGAGACAAAATCGGTTAAAGAATCCCATCTCTCAAGAGAAGCAGACATACTCCTGACACCAAAATGGGCAAGAAATTTCCTCTTGTGGTTTCTCAAAGAGAGGACATTGTGGTGTAATAATCCCATTCTTTTCTCTTACAAACCATCTCTAATCCACTCAGGGCTCAGCCCTCAAATCTCTTCTTATCAACACTCACTGATCTTATCTAGTCTTACAGCTTTAAATATACACATGCTGATGACTCCCAGTGTGTGCCTCTGGTCCTGACTTTCCCCTCAAATTATTTTCACTATCTAACTGCCTATTTTTTGGATATCCAATAGGCATCTCAAGTTCTTTGTATGTCCAAAACAAAACTTCCAGTGTTTATTCTGTAATTCTCTCCTCCCAGTGTGCCCTCATTTCAATAGAGGGCCCCAGCATCATTTGCCTGGTTGCTCAGGGCATGTGTGTATGTGTATGGGGGGGCAGGAGGAGTGGGGTAGTAATGGAAGAAACCTGTCATCCTTTTTTTTTTTTTTTTTTTTTAATAGCGATGAGGTCTTGCTATGTTCCCCAGGCTGGTCTTGAACTCCTAGGTTCAAGCGATCCCCCTGCCTTGGCCTCCCAAAGTGCTGGGATTATAGGCGTGAGCCACCATGGCTGGCCCTGTCATCCTTGATACCTTTTTTCCTCACATTCCACATCCAATCCATCTCACACCATGTTGGCTCAGGTCTTCAAAATACATTCAGAATCTGACCAATTCTCGTGACCTCCATCACTACCACTCTAGCTCAAACTACTACAGTTTCTCATTCTACCATATTTATTCCTAACTAGTTTCCCTTCTTCTATTCTTGCTATCTTCCAGGGTCCCACCTCCATCAGCCAGTGTAATCCTTTAAAAATATGTCATATCATATCATCTCCTGCTCAAAATCCACTAACTGCTTCCCACCACACTTAGTCTTCACCATGGCCTACAGGGCCTTACATGCACGATCTTGCCCCTGGCATCTTTATTTTCTGTCACTCTTTCCTCCCTCCCTCCCTCTCTCCCCCTCCCTCCCTCCTTCCCTCCTTCCCTCCCTCCCTCCCTGCCTCCCTCTCCCTCCTTCCAATCCAGTCATAACAGCCTCCCTGATGTTCTGGGAACAAGTCAAGCGTGCTATTTGAGGCCTCGGGACCTTTGCACTTGTTCCTCTGACTGAAACACTCCTGTTCAGATATCTACATACCTCACTCATTTAAGTCTATGCCCAAATGACAAACCTTCAGGGAGGTCTTCTCTAATACCTCCACCATTGCCTACTTTGCTTCACTTTTCTTCACAGCACTTATCAGTACCTGATATGACATGAAATATGTAGATACACATTTGTTTATTGTCTGTATTTCCATTTGGAGTGTAAGCTCTAAGAAAACAGGTTTTTGTTTGTTTTTTCCTTTCATCCCAGCATCCCCAGTGCCTGTGACTTTAGACAGAGCAGGCCCTAGGTAAACGTTTGTTAAATGAATGGATGACTCTGTTCTAATTTGTCTAATTTCTCGAGTCACCCTCAGCCAGATCCAACAAATATTTGAGTCTTAATTATGTAAGTGACACTTAGCTAGATGCTTACAGCTTTAAGAACGTATAAAACAGCCCCTAACCTGAACTGTGTCCTTTTGGGAGGGTACTGATTGGGAGAGGGCACAAGGAAACTCCCAGAGTACAGAAATGTTCTTTCTCTCCATCTGGGTGGTAGTTACACAGGTGCATACATAAGAGCAAATCTACTGAGCCATATTCTTAAGATATGTGTATTTTATGTTGCACCCCAATAAAAGTTTTTGTTGTTGGTTTTTTTAAGGTTCTGACGTATCTAGACACAAAACGAGATAATTTCCCAACGTGGCAAGACCAATGATGGAGCTGCACAGCCTGCTTTGTGAGCAGTGAGAAAGTCACCCTCCAGGTACTAAGATTGGCATACCCTTTCCTTGATAAGAGAAAAAGGGTAGGATGTAGCCTGTTATTCTCCTGACGCTGGAATGTCCTAGAGATCACGGGCCTCTCCTATCCCCTGGAACCATTTTCTCACTGTGGCGCTGTTCATTGGGGCCCAGCAACAGAGATCCCGAATACAGGACGCTGGATCAGCGGGGGCTCAAGCCCTTAAGTGAGATGCAGCAAGGCAGAGCGGCCTTTGGGAGAGGGGCAATGGGGCAGCCCTGTGCTTTAGACTTGGCTTGAGGAGGTGACACTGTGTCCACGTGCCTGTGAAGAGAGGACGGCTAAGTATACACGCGACCCGCCAGACTTCACAAACGGAGGAGACGCGGGTCACACCAGTGCGCATGCTCAGCAGGGGCTTCTGCCACGCAGGCGCACGGCGGCCGGCGCGGGCCGAGCGGAGGCAACTGCCGTGCGGCCTGCGGGCGCGCGCTCCCTTATCGGCCAACGGACGCGAGGCGCGCGCCATGGAACAGCGGTTAGCTGAGTTTCGGGCGGCGCGGCAACGGGCGGGTCTGGCGGCCCAACCCCCTGCTGCCAGTCAGGGCGCACAAACCCCAGGAGAGAAGGCGGAAGCAGCAGCGACTCTAAAGGCAGCCCCAGGCTGGCTAAAGCGGTTCCTGGTATGGAAACCTAGGCCCGCGAGTGCCCGGGCCCAGCCCGGCCTAGTTCAGGTGAGACGACGGAAACTTCGGCCCTAGGACCTGGCCTCGGAGCCACAGTCGAGGGCGCGGCCCTAGCTGCCGGGGGTGTGGCCCTAGCTTCCGGAGGCGGGGCTACTGGCCCCTCCCTCCCGATCGAGGGCCGGCCCGCTCATCTCCGGCCACACGTGTCAGCACTGTTAGCAGTTTTGACATTTTCTTTCCAGCCCGCGACCCACGCAGCTCCTAATTCCAGCGAGAGTCGAGGGTCCTGGGAGAAAGCACCTCTGCTCTTAAATTATTCACTCCGAATTGAGTTATCGTGACGCCCTGTGGCATTGGGAAACCTCTCCACAACCAAGTTGAGCCACAGCCCTCTGCTAATGGAGGGTAAAAGGTCTAATTGGATACCGATCACAAGTAGCAGTAATTAAAACTTCATTTGATTCGCACCTGGGGCACATGCAGCTAGTAGCCCAGATAGCCTGTGACTTAGAAATGCGTTTGAATACAGAATTTACCAAAGTGTGGTAGCTGTAACTGCCGGTAGTGGCAGAAGCTTATTCAAGTTCCATAGTGAATGTTCAAGACACAAACAAAAAAAAGTGATTTAGTATGATAACCTTTTCACATTTAATTGTTTTGGTAATCTCTTGTTTTGCAGATGAATTTAATTTGCATCCTTTTGTGTTTTCATTTAGTTTTAACTCAGTAAAATGGTAAGGTGGCTTGCAGCGAGGTTGAAATGTCTATGTGGAAATACAGGACAAAACATCAAGGGATAAGTGCTTTGTAACAATTTGTGCCCAGTGCTTTGTTCCTCATAAGTGCAATAAGAACTAAAAAATTCCTTTTAAAATGAAAATATGCTGGAAGAAAAGTGTACCTTGCTCACCTTAAAATTATTTCCTGTAAGTTCATCTATTATTGCACAACATTTGATTTGAGGGAATTTTTTAAAATTACTGAACCTATTACTCAATTTTGATTTGATATTCTCAGTGATATACAGGATTCCATCTGACTTGCAGAAAGGTGAAAAGAGCGCAGCAGAGTTCAGACAATCCATTTCCTTGTGTGCAGTTTGTGTTAATTGTCTTTGGATAATTTTATTGTTGACTAGAACTTTCTAAGTACAACACTTGCTTAAGATTTTAGAAACCATTTCCCTTATTCTTTTTCTCTCTGCAGTTAAAAAACAATGTCTAACCCATGCAATGAACTTTTGACTGTATGTCTCATTTCCAAGGGAATGAGATCATTGAGTTGGACCCAGAGAAACTGAATTCAGAGAAAAACTTCCATTATTGAGAACCCAAACGCTGATGGCCAGACAAAAGGATGAGAGGAAATGCTGGACCTCCAGTTTGTTGTTAATTGCTCTGTTTTTCCATAAGGGACTCTGCCTTAAGCTCATTTTCATTGACTTATCATTTCTGGGTTTGCTCTGGTGTGAAAATTCTCATTTAATTTTTTTTCTTCAGATTCTGCCTCTAGTTTAGAAAAGAAAAAGTCTAATTTACAATTCATGTCAGACAATTTTGATGGCACACTGTGGCCTGTCAGAGATTTCTTTAGCATTCTATTTTTTTTAATTATTTTTAATTTTTGGTTTTTTAATTGAACAGCTTTATTGAAATAAGGTTTACATACTACAGAATTTATCTCTTTTAACATACAGTTCAAAGATTTTTAGTAAATTTATTGAGTCATGCAACCATCACTGCAACTTTAGAACGTCTCTATCACTCCAAGAAGGCCCCTCTTGCACATGAGCAGTTACTACCCATTTCCAACCCCAGCCCTGCACAAATGTCAGTCTACTTTCTATCTATACATTTGTCTCTTCCGGATGTTTCATGTAAATGGAATTATACAGTATGGTAAACACATTTTTTGCCTATTAATTTTTATATTCAACTAGGTTCAACATGTAGCCGTAGCCAAATATTTTAAATTTTCCTTCTGGAAGTTTGAAAATATTTATCTTTTTTGATACTTACTTCTCCTTCTGCTTTCTCTTTTTCATACTGAAACAGTCTTTTAAATGATTGCATTCATTGATTAATTCCTTATTTTTCCCTTCTAGCAGAAGACCTTCCTTTTCACTCTCAAGACAGCATCCTTGGATATTAATTACCTTTTGTTCATTATCCCCTTTCTTATGAGCACCATCTAGTTGTTGAAGCAACAGATTTTCATGTTGTAGTTGAGATATTCTCTCCTCTACGTAGTCCCACTTTCCAAAGGATTTACTTGGCTTAGGTCCTTTTGTACACTTTATAAAACCAAAACCTTTTCTCTGAGAGAATTTCTTGTGTCATGGAGTTTACTTTTTAGGGTATTGAATTCGAGCTTCGGAAAGTTGCTCAGTTAAAAACTCATTATTATCTTTTAGTTCAGAAATATCAGAACTCATTTTCTTTCTTGTAAAGAAACGTCTTGTGCTCTCTGTAAAGCAAGTTCTAGGTCTCTTTTTGTTTTCACACTTTGATCACACTCACTTTTATAGCAGCAGCCAGTCTAGCATGGAATGACTCAACTTCAGCTTCCAGTCTTTCCTTGTTTTGATTTTCCTTCTCCAGTTTAGACTTGAGCATTGTATTCTCAGTTTTGAGGTCGTTAAGCTGTTGACCATACTGGGATACTGTTTTTGTTAATGTTTTTCCATTCAGTTTTATAGTCTCTTGAAGGTCGTCATTCATTTCTTTAACAATTTCAATGTCCTTTTTCCCTTTCGAGGTTCCTATTTTTTATTGTGTATACTTACATACACAATAAAGGCAATATCTCTCTTCAACAAGCAATGTTCATGCATCAGATTTTTTTTTTCTTAAAGTATTTCTTCAAGCCTTCAATTCTATTTCTAGTGATCTGATAGTCAGTTTAAGCTGTTCTTTTACTTCAACTTCTTTCCTATGTTGCTCCACTTTCCTTTCTAACTCTTCCCTAATTTTTTCATATAACATATTAGCATTTCTTCTCATCGTCTTCTAAGCTGCAAACTGTAGAGTTCCTGTTTCCATTCTACTTTTTGATATTGAACTGTGACTTCATTTCTTGTGTTTTGGATAGCTCCTTCAGAACACTAAACTCAGTTTTCATATTTCTTATTGTCTAGTGTAAGTTGTTCACAGATAATTTTTTTTAAGGTCCAGTGACTTTTCACATGAAAGAAATGCATTCTGGATTTCCATTAGGATACGAGAATCATTACAATCCATTCCATATTGCTTAATGAGCATCATAAACTTCTTACAATGAGGGTAAGGTTCCTCATGATCCTCTGAAGCTGTTTCACATGGCCGAGTTAAGTCATCAGGTTCATCTCTAAATGAGTTTGCTTTTTGACCTTTTTCTTTTCATTTGACATTTTCTTTGCAGGCCTAGCGTACTCTTTGTTCTCCTTCCTAGGAAATCGCTGATGGTAAGTTTTTCCACTCTTCCTTTGTTGAATTAATTTATCATCATCGTCAGCAGATGTACTATCATATAGGTTTTTTTGATACTTTTTTTTTTTAACTTTCGTGCTTCTTTCTAGCTTCTTCAACCTGTGGCTGTTTATTTTCACTTTCAAGCTTTTCTTATTCTTCCTCTGATGTCACTTGTACTTCTTGTTCTGCTTTGGATGTTTGTTCGTTCTTCCTTTCTCTTGCTTTCTTCACAACAGAATCTTTCATTTCCCTGGTAGGCTTTAGGGAAGGATGTTTTTCAGGAGGCCCTTCTCCCTTTCCATTTACTATATATTTTTTCCTTTTTTATATGAAGGTCCAAGTAAAGACTTTGAAACACTCTCAGGGATACACTGCTTGGTAGTAAAAGTCAAGTCTTCATCATCTGGTTTAGGCCATGGATCAACACAGTTTTTTTTAAAATACTGAAGGCAAATGCTTCAGAACTCCCAGAATCTTTTTCACTTTCTCCTCCTGTTTTCAAACTTGCATTCTTCTTGGATGCTTCTTCTGGGTTGTCATTTTGAAGACCATTTTCAAGTATCTTTTTTTTTTAATGTTGCAAAATTTGTTGTGAGTGCTTGTCAGACCACCAGAAATAGCATAATCTGCAGTCTGTTCATACATACTCTTGAGGAAAGACAATATTTTGTTGAAGAAGAATGCTAACTATACCTGACAAGCCATAATGTACAACAGGCATGAGAGCTGTTCTTTTCAACCTATCAACAGCATGTACGTTTGCTTGTTTCTTCACTAAAATTCCACCTTTTGCTGTGTTTTGCAAACTATAGCAAGTAAAAGTGGTGTGTTTGCATCCTTGTTCAGCACTTCAGTATTCACATGGTGTGAAGGCAGTTTTTCTGCCAGTGTATTCTCATTATACACAGCATAGTGTAGTGCATTGTTGCTATAGACATCCATAAGATCTGGGTTGGTGCCACATTCTAGCAGAATGATGACACAAATCTCTTCTTGGCAATGTACAGCCTTCATCAAAGGCATCCTGTTTCATTTGTCACCAATGTCAGTCTGGCACTTTCAGTTCACCTGGAGAGTGACCACTTCCACATGGCCATTGGCACAGGCCAAATGTAAAGCAGTCGTGTTCATCCACAGATGAAGGAATACAGAAACTCCAGGATATTTGCACAATGGAATACTCTTCAGCCATCAAACTTTAGAACATCACCCCCCTTCCAGCAACGTGGAGAGAGACCTGTTCATCCACAGATGAAGGGATACAGAAACTGTAGTATTCATTCACAATGGAATACCCTTCAGCTGTGCACATATACTGAAATCATATCACCTGGAGCCACACAGTTGAACCTGTTCATCCCTTGATGAAGGGATGACAAAACTGAAATATATATCCAGAATGGAATACCCTTCCACGACAGAAATGGATGAAATCCTGTCATTTGCAGTCATGTGGAGAAACCTGTTCATCCGCAGATGAAGGGATAAAGAAACTGTAGTATATATACACAAATGGAATACTCTTCATCCAGAAAAATGTAATGAAATTACATCATTTGCAGCCACACTGTTGAACCTAGAGGACATCATGGTAAATGACCTGTCCTGTCCACCCACAGCTGAAGGGATAAAGAAACCACCATACAGATACACTATGGAATATGCTTCAGCCATAAAGCTTTGGGAAATCCTGTCATCCACAGCCATGTGGAGAAACCCAAGAAACCCAGAGGATATTAGGTCCAAGGAAATGAGCCTGGTAGAGGAAGTCCCACACCTTTTAATCTCAGGCATGGAGATTCCAAAAACTTTATCTCCTGTCCCTCTACAGATGAAGGGATCAAGAAACTGTAATGTATATGCACAAAGAATACTCTTTGGCCATCAAAATAACTAAACCATGTCATCTGGAGCAACAAAGCCACTGCGGCCTCCATTTGGGCCAAGCTCTGACCGCAATGATGCCTCTGCCCCGACCCGGGCCTCGCTCTGACTGACAGTGCCTCTGCATCTTTTCAGCAGTCATTGATGAGGAAGTATCCACATCCTCCTTTCCACTACCAGATTTTGCTTGGAGAAAAGCAGTTTCCCGAAATAATTCTGTGACGAGCTTCTTCCACATTAGGACAAAAATGCCGGTAACTTTTAAAAATTCCTACAGAAACCTCCTGCTTCCCTCTCCAGCCATATCCCAGGCAAGCCCCCAGCACACCACCCTGCCCCAGAACCCATTTCCCATACCCATCCACCACTCCTGACCTCCAGGCCTTGGCTCAGGCTGGCCTTCTGCTCAAAGGCTCTCCTTTGGAGTCGCCTGGCTAAGCACAGCTTTGCCTCACCCCTGCAAAATCTAGTAGTCATCTTGAATTTCTCCCTTTCCCTCACTATCATTCATTCATTCAACAAAAATCTTGTCATGTGCCCACTGTGTTCCAGCTTTTGTTCTAAATCCTGGGAGACAGTGTAATTAAGACACACAAGTCCTACTCTTGTACAACTTGCATTTGAGCTTGGGGCAGCAGGGGAAGGAGGACAATAAAACCAGATAAATGCTATGAAAGAAAAAAGATAAAGCCAGTAGATTGTGATAGTGAATTAGGGGTGAGGGGAGCAGAGTACTATTTTAAATCAGCTGAGCAGGGAGAACTCACTAAGGAGGAGACGTTTAACAAGAAGGAACCACCCTGGCAAAAACAGGGACTAAGCCAAGGGCACATACGGTGACATTTTTGCTGTTTGTAGTAGGAGGGGTCAACCAAGTGATATGAGGGGAAGGGATCATTCCTCTCAGAGGGAACCACAAGTGCAGAGGCCCTAAGGTAAGAAGCAGCTTGATATTTGAGGAATGGCATTGCCTTCCTTGGACCATGCCTCTGTGTGATGTAACAGTCACAAACACTTCTTCACCCAGATTTTACAGCAGAAGGGAACTGGTACTCAGACAAGTTCCAAATGAGGCAGAAGAATGTCCGTATCTCTCTTGTTTGTTCCCTTCGTCAGTTTGTTTACCCCCCCCCCACCCCCCACACCCATCTACCTCTAGCTCCCTAACCTTTCTCCTGCCACCCCCCATAAAGGCCCCTAATTAAATAAAATATATTTTGGAGGAGACCATCCTAGGATCCCAGACTGACCTCATCTCTGCCTATCACTAGTTTTATGGCTTTAGGGAAATTACTTAACCTCTCAGTGTTTTCTTATCAGTAAGTTGGGAATAATAATGCCTGCTTCCTGGATTACAAGAGTTCATACATTGGAAGGCTCTCAGTAAATGGTGACATAGGAACATTCTTCTTTTTATACTCCCTATATGATAAATTTAGTTTATTGTGAATCTCAACATGTATATTCAGAATGTATTTTGTGTCCATCAGTCCACTATTTCCATCTGACTGCTGTCACCACCCTGGTCAATGTCTGGCTCTCTCTTGCTAGGCCTCCTCCCCAACCTTTTTAGCACCAGGGATTTCATGCTTTTGGTTAGTTCCCTGCTTAGACCTTCAGCTGTTTCCCATTTCCAGAATCTTCACTGCAACCTGCCTGGCCCTACTTTATCTGGCTCCCACCCTCATGCCCTCCCTCCTTAGCCCTGTCATCTCATGCTACTCTCCCCTTTGCCCAGAACACTGCCCAGATGCATTCTTCTTGGGCCAGAACGCATACTGTGCATGCATGTCAAATCTGAAACAGACATTTCTTTCTTTAATGAGTATCAGGGGTCAGGGATGTGGCTGATAATATAAGGGCCTCTCCAATCAGACTTTCTAATCTAACTGAAAAGATAATAATTACAATGTTGATGCTAAAAAAGAAGGTTCTGACAAAATAGAACTTCTGAAACATCATAAATCAGATGACCAGTATTTGTGATCCCCTTTTAAATATTCACGTGAAGAAGAATAGGGGATGTAACTGAAGAGATGAACTGAAAGTTCTGCTATGAATTGAGAACCTGAGTATGGGATGCCATGTTTGGATCTGGAGACACGTGGCTTCCTGTTACTTAAACAATCTGGCATCATACATGACATGACCTATAGTAAAAGAGAGACACTGTAGTGCTGAATAGTTTGGTGCTTAATGAACGGGAGAGCTAGCTGGTTCTGGGGGAGGCAGAGGGGGCACCCTCCCTGATGCCCAGGGAGGTCAGGGCTGACAGTTCATGAACTGTGCTTGCCTGGAAGGAAGGCAAAGAGTTAAGGAAGAAAGAGGAAGTGGACGGAATTCTAGGCTTGAGATGAGGACTGAGAATATCTTTGGGTAATAAGACCAGTTAAGCTGGAGAAGAAGGGTCATTTATGGAACAAAAGATTGTGGATCGTGTTGTCATGGAATTTCCTAGACCACTGTGACCCATTAGTGGATGGTGAAATTAATATAGAAGATCTTGTTCCCTATTAAAAATGTTTTTAAAGTAGAATAGGAAATACAAGAGAATGTCTCAGGGAGGGTAAGTGTTGACTTGTGAAACTTTGTTGCATATATGTATTCTGGATTACAGTCTAAAATGTATTCCTTATTGTAGGTCATGTTCAAAAGAGTTCCGAAAACAGTGGACTGGACACAGAGCTGTCTAAATACCTGTGTCTGCCATTAGCATCTGGCACAGGGGCCTGTCTACTGGCATTTCAATCTGTTGAAGAAATTGAGGGTCTTGGGTTCCAGCCCAAGGAGTTTGGATTTTATCCTGTAGGCAGTGAAATTTTTTGAAGGTTTGTGAACAGGAAGGTAATGGGTCTTTAAGAAAATTCATTTAGCAGTTGTACATAGGATGGCTTGGGGAGGGAAGAGATAGGAGGCAGGGAGTCTAGTTAGGAGACATTGGCTGGGCCTTGGGTGAGTGACAATGACCTGTGTAGGTTAATCACGGGATGGGAAGGTAAGGGGGCCCAGTAATGGCTGTAACAGTGGTTTTTGTTTGTTTTTGAGACAGTGTCTTGGTCTGTTGCCCAAGCTAGAGTGTGGTGGTGCAATCTCAGCTCACTGCAGCCTCCGCCTCCCAGGTTTGAGCGATTCTCATGCCTCGGCCTCCTGAGTAGCTGGGATTACAGTCGTGTGCCACCATGCTGGCTAATTTTTGTATTTTTAGTAGAGATGAGGTTTCACCATGTTGGCCAGGCTGGTCTCAAACTCCTGAGCTCAAGTGATCTGCCTGCCTCAGCCTCCCAAAGTGCTGGGATTACAGGTGTGCACCTGGCTGATTTTTTTTTTTTAATGTAAAAAGGATTTTTGTTTCCTGTCTCTATTTTAGAATCATGTCACTCGTAATATTTTAGGTCATCTAATCCAATCAACAAAGGTATATTGACTCTGACTGTATTTGAAGCATTTGTCATGACTGTTGCATTATCAGTTATTCAGGAGTTTCTGTATGGGGCACAAATTAGCTCTTCTTAGCAGCAGACTAATCTGAAGAAATGACTCCCACGAATAAGAATCTGTCTGAATACGTAGGGCTTTTATTAGGTCACATCTCACGAAGTGCTGATCAGTTTTGATTCAGTTGGAGTAGAGCACATAGGTTCTTTGGAGATGATTGTTTTAGAGAGTTGCATGAAAGAATAGAAATCAATGAGCCAGCAGCCTTCTCAGAGCAATGAAAACTGCCTTTTCAGATTAGTTTTGATCATCTCAGCTCCATTACCCTTTATTCTTTCTTTTGTTTGTTTGTGTATCCTAGGAAGCGGCTCAGCCCCAGGGCAGCACATCAGAGCCACCATGGAACACAGCCATTCCTCTACCATCGTGCTGGGACCAGTCTTTCCTGACCAATATCACCTTCTTGAAGGTTCTTCTCTGGTTGGTCCTGCTGGGACTGTTTGTGGAACTGGAATTTGGCCTGGCATATTTTGTCCTGTCCTTGTTCTATTGGATGTACGTCGGGACACGAGGCCCTGAAGAGAAGAAAGAGGGAGAGAAGAGCGCCTACTCTGTGTTCAATCCAGGCTGTGAAGCCATCCAGGGCACCCTGACTGCAGAGCAGTTGGAGCGCGAGTTACAGTTGAGACCCCTGGCAGGGAGATAGGACCCAGCTGTGCTGTCATGCAGCTAACCTCTGATGTGGTCTTCCTCACCATTGGCTGTGGATTTGATTTCAGGTGTATAGGACTAAGGGCAGCTTGCGGGTTAGCTCTGTGACTGCATAGTTTTTCTACCTTCTTTCCCTGATCTTTTGCTGCCATTTGATCTTTGATAGTTTTGGTGAAACTCTAAAATACATTCACTGTGGGTCCGATGCAATTTATAAAAATTATGTACTCAAGAAGGGAGACCTGTTTGTTTCATTTCTCATCTGTTTGGGAGATGATTTTAGAGCACTAGAAAGGCACTGGGGAGATTCTCAGCTTAAAACATCCAGCAGTTTGAAGTATGATTAGGTACATCAGGGCTGCATTGTCAATGTTCTCTTTAAGTCTTTTAACATTTATAGCAATTTCTTTTTTCCCAGAGAGTTTAGGTTGCAAGTTTTGGGTTTCTTTGTTTGTTTTTGTTTTGCTTCCTGCTTTAATTCTTTAATTTTCAGTCATTACTGGTATTGAAAAATAAAATATCTTTAAAACATCTCCTCTTCGGAAATAGGTCCCTCTTCATTGCCCATCACCATCTTCCACTCTCCTATTATTTTGCCACTACTCAGTAAAGGAAGGTAGGAAGAGACAAACGCCTAAGTGCAGGTGTGGGGAGGGATTTCACAAGTGGTTATTAATGGCCAGTTCAGCAAGAAGTGTTGAGTGTGTACAAAGGGGAGGGCTGGAAGTGTTAACTCCAGACCCGTTGGCTGCTTGAGTTGTTTCTTATATTCTAAAGCAGCAGTCCCTAACGTTTTTGGCACCAGGGACCAGTTTTGTGGAAGACAGTTTTTCCATGGACGGGATGGTGGTGGAGGTGGTTTCAGGATGAAACTTCCACCTCAGATCATCAGGCATTAGAGTCTCATAAGGAGCACGCAACCTAGATCCCTCGCATGCGCAGTTCACGATACGGTTCTAAGGGCTTTAGAGTAAGCAGCTTTTTCACCTGTGGGCCTCTGGTGAGAAATTCTGTAAATTGTGATAATCAGGCTGGATTTTAATGCTGCTTTTCCAGTACAATGTTAGAGTTTGGGTTCATTAAAATTAGGCAAACTCCCATTGGGTTAGGGCTTCTCTCATTCCATTTTGTGGCTAACCTTACTGTGTTTCAGCCCTTGCTGAAAATTCTTCTGATATGTGTTGCTCTTCCTCACAGCCCTTTGGCCATTGGGAGTTTGGCTGTCCCTCAGAGCCATCCGGTCAAGCAGATGGTCTGTTCTATCTCACAGAAAAGTCTTTTCTTCCATGAGTTCTGTCTGAACTGAACATGTAAAAAGTATGGGAAACAGATGAATCCCTATTAAACATGAAGTTTTGATTGTATTTAAGATACAATTTTGTTGACTGATTTATTTTCTTAAGGCTTTCTTAATTTTCTTGATACTTTCCTTGGGCTCTTCTGTTTCATAAAAGCCCCATACAAGGGAGTAATTCCCTAATCTTAAGTCTTACTGCAGTGCTCAGGGCAGTAAGCATTGCGGTAGGAAAGAACTAATTTGTATTTTAAAAACATATAATTCAGACTTTCCCCTAAAACAAAATGCCTGTAACTCTGAATTAGGTTTGATCCAATTAGTAATCCCAGTGGGGTAAAGACTTAAGCACGCATGAGACTTGACCTATGAGTGGACCTCAGTAGTGATTTTTGAAATGCAGCTGTTTTTGAGGTGGAGTCTAGATTGCCTCAAACCCATCTTGCATGAGATTTTCTGTGAACAATTTGTCACTTCTAACCTCTTACCAAAGGTGCATGTAATGATGGCATTAACTTCTAGGAAAAATAGGGTGTGAATCAATTAATGGCCTGGCAGGGAGAAGAAGAAAGAACAATAAGTATTTGGTGCTCTGATCAGACCATTAGGTTTTAGGTGCAGCCTTGATTTTCCGAATTTAGGCCTATTGATCTCAGAATTTCCACTCACAGCATGACCATTAACCCAGCATGCAGCTTCCATTAAAGGATTCTTCTGTCATCAGGGAACTTGAAATCCCAGAGGTAGATGCAGTCACTGTGATAGCTTTATACACGAGTGAAGTCGTTTCTGTCCAAGTCTAACAAGTAACTTGGTTTTTGCTTTTATTCACATTATCCCATCTTGCCTATTGATAGGGACTGTTAAACAAGACTCTACATCTAAAGTTGGAAGGGACCCCAAAATACCATCAAGTGTGTTCCCCACCCCCAACCTTGGGCAGGGCCATCATTTATTCCCAACTAAAGATAATTTGTTTCTAGTGAACCCCTAAAGAAGATTCCAGGTACTTCCTAGGAAGTTCTTTATGTTTACTGAAAGAACTTTTGCCACCCCCATCCCCGCCATCTGGGGTTATTTTGTCTCCTAATCTCAGTGGATGTGGAGTCCCTGGAGGCCTATGTGAGCATCCTTCACACTGGTAAACCTTTACTCAGTTCTCTTTTCTCTCTGCTCTTTAGGCCAAGTCATTGAGCTATACCTCTGGGACTCAATCACTTTCATGCTAGCCCTGACCTATTCTAAGTGTTTCAGGTTTGGGTGGGGGTGAGTGGCCCTGTGGATGGGTATAATGATCTTTCTCAAAAGCTTTGGAGCTTTGCCAGTGATGACTTAGGCATGTGTATTTTGTGCTATTAGAGTTATGCTTTGAGTATAGGCTGTCTTTCACATTTGCCTTTTGACTGATCTGTGCGTCAATCAAAAAGCTCTGTGCTGCAAAATCTTAGAAAGTTACACAATTGAAAGAACCAGTGACCCTCAGTTGGGCAGAAGACAACAAAATTCGAGCTGTGTGTTTTTAGTTCCTGCCACTCATACCAGCAAATATTTGTAGATGCCCTGGATTTGGCGCTGCTGGGGACACACACGTATGAGCTCCTGCATAGGATGAGCGTCCCTAAGAGCCCAGGGATGCAGGGGTGGGGTTGGGATGTCATGAAGCATGTTGCCGCCAGGCGGTGGCGTAGAGCTGCCACTATACCTCACGGGTCCCTTCACATCACACTTGAAAATTTACGTAATGTGGAAAACCCTCTGGGATGTTTATCTCAACCGCTTGTGCTGCTTTTTCAGATGTTTTTTTCAGTTTAAAATTCACAGAGGAAAGGGCCCATCAGAGGTCCTGGGAAAGGCATAGAAAGCTACCAGAAGTGATTTATATATGTATTTTAAAATAAAACAGCAGCCCCTCTCTAGACTTAGCAGGCAGTGTTACAGTTGCTTGCACATAGCTAAGCTTTGCAGGAAGGGGAGGTGGAATGACTAAGAATTTACATAGTTGGCAGAGAAAACCAACTCCCTAAGCCAAAGAAAGTAACTTTTGAACCATATGCTTTGGTTTCTATCACACATACTTTTATTTCACAACTTTGGAGCACTAGGCTACATAAAGACTTGGATCCCATTCTCAAAAATCTGAGAGAGAAGACAAGATGAGTGCACACAAACTGTATTATAAAGTACAGGACATAATGTGAATGTTTATAAAGGTGTAAGGTGTGTGTGTGTGTGTTCAAGGGAGAGATCACTTGCAGTCCTAAATTCTATACTATATAGGATTTTCACTTCTATGTGAAAAATACTCTTTCCTTAACAAGTCATGGATGAACGTTTTGAAAAGTATGGTCTATAGACCACCCACCTGCATAGGAATCTCCTGTAGTAATGTTAAAATGCAGATTCCAGGGCCCCCACTGACTCAGAATGTCTGAGGGTAGAATCCTGAGAATCTGCATTTTAACAGCCTCCCAGGTGTGATCTCTGGCACAATAAAGATTAAGAGCCGCTGACGTAAACAATAAATGTTAAAATAGGAAGAAAATTTAGTGATTATTAGATCCAAGCAAAGAAAATTGGTGTGCATTTTTAAAGGGAGCAATGAGGCTTGCTATTTTTCAAACTGTTCATTTGGAACACCAAAGCAAGAGAAGAAGAAACATAGCTTTAAAACAATGAGGAACTAACTCCAAAGACTACGTGGAAATTAAGTCCTTTATTTTTGAGGTTTTCTCTAAATGATTACAACAAGAAGTACATGCTCATTTTAGAACATTTTGGAAATACAGGAAGGAATAAAATATTGTTGTACTTCTATGCATATATTTTAGAAGCCAAGAGGTACATGGGGTGTATAGTGAGAACATCTCCCTCCACCCTGCCATGTTTGTTCTTTCTCAAGCCTGCAAATGACACCATTCTAAACACGCTATTCTTTCCCTTGCTTTCTTTTTCTTTCTTAGGAGTTTGAGTTTTATTTATGTGCATTTGAAGTTTTTATGTAAGGGAGTGATATGATCCAATTTACTTTTTTTTTTTTTTTTTTTTGAGAGACAGAGTCTCACTCTGTCACCCAGGCTGGAGTGCAGTAGCACGATCTGCCTCCCAGGTTCAAGCAATTCTCCTGCCTCAGCTTCCCAAGTAGCTGGGACTACAGGCATGTGCCACAACACCCAGCTAATTTTTGTATTTTTAGTAGAGATGGGGTTTCACTATATGCTGGCCTGCCTGGTCTCAAACTCCTGGCTTCAGGTGATCTGCCCACCTCGGCTTCTCAAAGTGTTGGGATTACAGGCATGAGCCACTGCAGCCGGCCCCCAATTTTCATTTCTAAAAGATCATCCACGCTATGGTGGGGAGTAGATTATCTATGTCATTCATTCATCCATCCATCTATCCATTTACAGAGCATCTAAACTTTGCCAGTCCTGGTGCTGGGCGTAGCTCATACAGACATAAGGCAGACAAGGTTCCTTTTCTCAAGGAGCTCACAGCCAAATGGGGGAGGTAGCCAGTAACCAGACAGTTACAGTGCAGTGTGGTAAGCCACACTGAGAGTATGTCGCCTGAACGAGGACCACAGCATCAAAAGAGGATCTTAAATCACAGGTCAGGAAAGGCTTCGTGGAGGCAGTGACACTGTGCTGAGTTTAAAGGAGGACTAGGTACTCCCCCAAAAAAGAAGGTGGGGGCAAAAAGTAGCATTTTGGTCAGAGAAAACCACCTGGGAGAAAGGTGATAATCATGAAGGAGAATAACAAGCTTGGATGCATTCTGAAGACTTGGATGTTAAGGAACAAATAAAAGGAATTGATGAGAGGCAATTCCAGAAAGGAATATTGAGTGCCTCTTGCTTTTTGAGCAAACAATATTTCTTAATAATTACATCAGCACAAATAGAGCTGCTTCCTCCTTTTTCACAGCTACAGAGTGTACCATTGTATGGATAGATTATAACTCAACAAGTCTCCATTAATGTATATTTAGGTAGTTTCTAATCTTTTGTTGTTGCAAACAATGTACAACAAATATCCTTGCACATATGTCATTTCAACATATGGGAATACTTCTCTGGGATAATGTCTTAGAATTAGATTTGCTGGCAAGAGGATATTTGACTGAAAATGTTGATAGATGTTGCCCTGCGTAGAAGTGATTCTTATTTACATTCCTACCAGCAATGTAAGAAAATGCCAATTTCCTCATATCCTCACCAACACAGGGTGTTTTCCCAACTTTCTGTACTTTGCCAATATCTGAGAAGTGAAATGACACCTCATAGTTTTAATTTAAATTTCTTATTATGGGCAAACATCTTTCTAGAAATTTATGAGCCATTTGTATTTATCTGTGAACTGTTTTAGCTTTTGCGTGATTTCTGTTGAGTTCTTGGGAATTTTAAAATTTCATTTAGGAACTCTTTGTAAATGAAGAAAATTGGCTCTTTGAATTATGCATTTCAAATATTTTTGCTCAATTTGTTCAAACTTGTTGCCGTTTTTGTTTCTGTGTGGAAATTTTTTGTTGTCAAATTTATGTATTTTATGACCTGGGTTTTTGTCACACGGCAAAAAAATTTCCATGTTTACCCACTGCTTTCATTTTCTATATTTAAGTTTTTTATCTATAGTATTTAGTTTGGAGTGGGGTTACAGATAGGGATCCAGCTTTATTTATTCAGGCATGTATTTGTTCAGGTATCTAGTTCCCTCAGGTTTATTTACTAAATAACCCATCTCTTTCCTGCTAATTTAAAACCCTTCTGTATCATATACCACATTTCTTGTGTATTTGTATCTATTTTGGGCTTTCTGGTCTGTTCTTTTGATCTGACAGCATTTTCACTTTTTATTATTGTAGCTCTTTAGTGTGTTTTAAAATCTGAATGGGCTAGACACCTCTTTATTACTCTTATTTTTGCTTTCTTTTTTAAAACTTATACTTAACATGTTTATTTTCTCCCTAAGTTCTTTAGAATTAACTTGACCAGGTCCCCAAAATTTCTCTTGATATTTTTATTAGTTTCACATTAAATTTACAGATAACTTAAGGAGAAGAAGCACCTATAAGTTATTGTTTTACTGTTCAAGAATACGGTATGCTACCATTTGTTTAAGCCTCTTTTACTGCCCCTCAGTTGCATTTTCAAGTTTGCTTTATAGTGATCTTACTATTCCCTGTTATTCCTGGTTATTTTATCTTTTGCTGTTAAGTTCAGTAGATCTTTTCTTCTATTATTTCCTCCAACTTGTTGTTGTGTATGTGTGTATGAAAACTATTGATTTTGGTATATTAATTTTGTACCAGTCCTTTACCAAATTCTCTTACTAATTATAATGATTTTTCAGTTGATTTGCCTGGATTTGCCACATAGGTAATTATTTCCTTTTCAAATAATGTAAAATTTAGTTCTTATTTTACCTGTGGGGTTTTGTTTTGTTTTGTTTTGTTTGTTTTGTTTTTTGAGACAGGGTCTTAATCTTGTCACCCACGCTGGAGTGCAGTGGAGCAATCTTGGCTCACTGCAACCTCTGCCTCCTGGGTTCAACCAACTCTCTCACCTCAGCCTCCCGAGTAGCTGGGACTACAAGTGTGCGCCGCCATGCCTGGCTAATTTTTTGTATTTTTAGTAAAGACGGGGCTTTGCCTTGTTGGCCAGGCTAGTCTTGAACTCGTGGCCTCAAGTGATCCTCCCCTCTTGGCATCCCAAAGTGCTGGGATTACAGGTATGAGCCACTGTGCCCGGCCTCTTTTCCCAATTTTTATGCCTCTTATTTTTTTCTCTTTGTCCATTACGTTGGCTAAAGCACCCAGAAAAATATTAAATCAGAATAGTAATCAATGATATCTTTGTTTTGCTCTTGACTTTAATAAGCATGTGCCAGTATTTCCCACTAAGCATGATCCTGGCTTTGGGGTAGTGAATAGATAGATAGACAAACAGATATCTTAAGAAATTACTCATCTGGGCCAGATGCAGTGGCTCACGCCTGTAATCTCAGCACTTTGGGAGGCCAAGGCAGGCAGATCACTGAAGGCCAGTAGTTTGAGACCAGCCTGGCGAACATGGAGAAACCCCATCTCTACTAAAAATACAAAAATTAGCCAGCTGTGGTGGTGGGTGCCTAATAATCCCAGCTATTGGGAGGCTGAGGCATGGGAATCACATGAACCTGGGAGGTGGAGGTTGCGGTGAGCCGAGATCGTGCCACTACACTCCAGCCTGAGCGACAGAACAAGACTCTGTCTCAAAAAAAAAAAAAAAGAAAAAAAAAGAAATTACTCATCTGTACTTACGTTATTTAAAAGTTTTTCTTAAGTTAAGAATGGATGTAGAATTTCACAAAATCTCCTTTCAATGTAGTGGAAATTAATCTTATGGTTTTTCTTTTTGATCAATTAATATAATCAATTAATATTACAGATTTATATATTGAACCATCCTTTTATTCCTGGAATAAACCACCCTTGATTGTGATGTACTATTTTTTGATGTGCTGATAGATTCTGTTTGTTAATAGTTTTATTTATGGTTTTTATCAGTGATTTTCATGAGATTGTAGTATTTTTTAGCACTTTAGATTTTGAAATGTATAAAAAGCATATTTTTAAGGTCTTCATTATAGATTGCTCCCTTTATCATTATGCAAAGCCCTCTTTGTTTTCTTTATTGCATTTTGCCCTGAATTTATTCTTATCTGATATTAAGGCTGGAAGCCCTGCTTACTTTTTGTTTGCATTTGCCTCATGTGCCTCTGCCCATAGTTTTGTTTTCAGCTTGAATTATTTTTATTAGGTATGCTGCTCGTATATAAAGACTAGTTGGGTTTTCTTTTATAATCTATTGTGAGAATATTTTCTTTTAATAGGTGAGTTTAACTTATTTATGTTTATGAAAGTCTTGCTTATCTCATCACATTTTATATTATTCTGTTTAGGTAGCTTCTTTTACCATATGGTCTCTGGGTTTTTTGTGTTTGCTTGTTTTGTTTCTGTGTATGTGTGTTTCTTTCAATAATCTAGAAAGTTTACATTTCTGTTTCAAGTTTATATTTTTAACTTTATATTGATTACTTAAAAATTGATATTTTTAGGCAATGTTTATTAACATCTGTAAAAAATAAGTGTAATAAATTTATATTTCCACCTTCTTCCTACTTTTCTCCATCTTCCAACCCCCAGCTCTACTGATTTATTGACTAATTGATTGACTTTGTATCTTTAAATATAATTACAACCTACTACTTATCAGCCTTAAATGATATATTTTGACCTGATAGATAATGAAATCAACATACCACCACTACCTTTTATGCCTCCTCTCTTCCTTCCCTCATTTTATTAGTTATACCCTATTGTTAAGGTTTATAACATTTATATTCTGTTCTTTAGTCCTATCTCTACATTTGTTTTAGTCTTAGTCCTATCTACAATTGATTTTTTTCACTTAGTGATTAACTCTGAATATATTCTCATGTTATTGTCCTACAGTATTGATTTTGACAGCTGCATAATATTTCCGTATGGATAAATGTGCCAGCCTTTATTTAGCCAATCCCCTATTATTAAACATTTCAGTTGTATTCAGTTGTCACTAGCATGAATAGTACAAACCAGGCTAACCTCTTTGAAATTTAAAATTCTATATTTCCATCTCTTAGAAAAGAGTAATTAGAAGCCAATCCCTATTAAAGCCGGATCTCACACTTTAATCACCAAATCCCCTGGTGATCTCGTGAAAATGTGGATTCTGATTAAATAGGTCTGGGTCAAGGCCTGAGATTCTGCATTTCTAACCACCTCGTAGGTGATGCTGATGCCACTGGTCTTTGGACCACACTTTGCATAGCAAGGTCTTTGAATACATTTCATTTCTAGGGAATTCTACTTGAATTAAAAAAATGCTAGAAAACATAGTCTATAGCAGTAGTTTCATTGTGTCTTATGATACAGTTTAAAATATCACATTTGTATCATAATAACTTGTAGCATATAATTATTATTTGTGAACATTCATTTTACAATTTTCTTAAATCTCATTTGTTTGGGCTTATTGTGGATATGTCCCTGGAACCCTCTCAGATGTGTACATCCCTGTCACATGGAAAAAAAGGCTGAGACCAGAAATAAAGCAGAGGTCAGACGGGTACCTTAGAATGAGGCAGTGAAAAGAAACCTTTGGACCTCAATTTGTAAATAATATCTGCACTCTTAATCTCTTGGGGATGTTGTTCAGTAGGTAGGTGGTTGTTTAGGTGGTTTTATCCTACCAGGCCCAAAGTGATCTGGCCCCTGCCTCTCTTTCCAGGTTACATTCACCTCCTTGGTTTGGCAGACTTTCTGTAAAGGGCCAGTTGGTAAATAGGCTTTGTTGACCAAACTGTCTCTGTTGCAATTACTCAACTTTGCCATTGTAGAGCAAAAGCATCCATAGACAATATATAAGTAAATGAATGTGCCAATAAAACTTTATTGATAAAATCAGGTGGTGAACCATAGTTTACTGATCTAACAAACTAAATATGCTTCTTTCTGCTTTAGGGTTTTCACTGTTGCCTTTTCTGGGAACTCACTCCCCTAGATGATCCTAGGTCTTGCTCCCTTACTCCACTGGGGTCTCTCAGATGTCACTTCATCAGAGAGGCCTTCCCTGACCATCCAGCCTAAAATAGCACCCTACCCCATATCTCCATGTCCTTTACTGCCTTTCTCTCTTGGTAAATATTTCATTGATTGCTTCACTAATAATATTGATCTTATTTTAATAACTCTTAGAGAAAAGCATATGTGTTGACAGGCAGAGTATTCTTTATATACATGGCAGTTCATTTACAGTGGACTATCTCTAGGGACAGAAATAGCTTTGTTTTGCAGAGCTTGTTTTAATCATTTTTCTTCTAATGACTTTTCCTCTGAGATTTAGACTGAGTTTGGCGGTGCCAAACATATTGTGAAATGGCACCGGATTGGTATGAAACAATCGCCTTGTTCTAGATCCTCATCAATAAAAAAAAATGTCTTTGGCTATTCTGGCTCTTCTCATAGATTATTATCAGGTTCTGTCCCATATATAATTTTCAAAAAACTATTTCTGCAAAGAGGAGCATTTCCTAGACAATTTGCATTTTTCCCAGAATCCTCATGGCCTAATAAAAGGCTGGGCAATGCAGGGTGAGTAGGGGCCCTGGAAGAGACATTTCCTGAAGAAACATGATCATTTTGGAAATTCATGTTAGAATCTGATCGCTTCGGAGGATCCAGCCCCAAGGAAGAGAGAGAAGTCAGATTCTGAAGTTCATGTAAGGTTTCTGTGATCTTGCTGCTATAGCCTTTGGAAATCTACATCTATGCATCATTTTTAGTGTGGCTGAAGAAAGCTGTTCTTCATGTGGGTGGCCAATGCAGAGGGTGCATGAGCCCCACACTTCATTATGGAGATGACTCTAACTTGGGGGTATTACTGGGATTTGGGTGGCTTGGCATGCTCCCAGGAGATATGCACCATGGATACAGAATGTCTCAAGAGCTATTGCATTTCTCATGTAACAAGTGACAGCAAGACTAACTCAGTCATGGAGCCTGAGAGGTAAGGGCCCCTTCCTGCCAGAAGGAAGGTCTGTATTTGAGAAGCAGATGTTGTTCAAGGCTAGGAGAGTGAGTGAGAGCACTGCTGTTACAGCTGATTCTGAGACCCCACGGGTGGCATTCTTTCTGGACTTGTGGCACCACCATGCCTTGTTTGGCAGGCTTCACAATCTTTACCAGTTTCTAGAAGGTGTTTTTGTAAATGCTTTATGTAGCTGGGATGTTATAGATGTTTTTCTTGACAGCTGAGAATATTTCAACACAGTATAATTCTTAATGTAACATGGTTCTTTCATATAATGAGTGTACATGAGAAATCTTTTCATCTGTATTTTTTTTTTTTTTTTGAGACGGAGTCTCACTGTGTCTCCAGGCTGGAGTGCAGTGGCGCAATCTCAGCTCACTGCAACCTCTGCCTCCGGGTTCAAGTGATTCTCCTGCCTCAGCCTCCCAAGTAGCTGGGACTACAGGTGCACGCCACCACACCCAGCTAATTTTTGTATTTTTAGCAGAGATCGGTTTTCACTATGTTGGCCAGGATGGTCTCGATCTCTTGACCTCATGATCCACCTGCCTCGGCCTCCCAAAGTGCTGGGATTACAGGAATGAGCCACTGCGCCCAGACTTCATCTGTATTTTTAACTGTACCTTTCCAAAGGATGCCATTGGAAGGACATTGATTTAACTTAACTAGGGGGAAATGTCTTTGCTTTGGTGTGTGTCTCTGGTTTGGCTTCTCTAGTCTCTACTTT
Source organism: Pan troglodytes (assembly GCF_028858775.2). Lineage (NCBI taxonomy): Eukaryota > Metazoa > Chordata > Mammalia > Primates > Hominidae > Pan > Pan troglodytes. Next base: position 44,988,329 of record NC_072403.2, on the reverse strand, counting down.
TAACACAAGGATTTGAAAGATGAAAGAGCTTGAGGGTGGTTTTATTGTCAAGTAGCATCTAATCGATGGGTAGCAGAGGGGTTTATTAAAGCTGTAAATTCAATTTCCTAGGAATTTTGAAGGTTCAGAAGGGTTCTGGAGGGCAAAAATATGGTAAAACACTGCTTTTTTTTCAGCCAGAAATGTACATAATGGTTACAGATTGTCAAAGACTGGAGCTAAAGGGTAAAGTAACCATGGCCTTTTTGTTGTCACTATTTAGTTTGTGTAGTTGCCAAGTGTGTTTCTAATGCAACCTTAGGTCATCGGCATTAAAAAAGTTTTGTGTAAATATCATTTACTGCCTCAAGTCCTTGCTCTTTCACCCTAAAGATTTGGAAAGTTAAAAAAAAAAAAAAAAAAAGCCTGCTAATCGCCTCTGGGTGTTACCAGCCTGCATTAGCTCTAAGGCAATCCATCCCTCAGCATGGGACTCCCCAGTGTTTGTAATTCTCAGCTATTGATTTTGTTTGTAGTTGGAGGTTGTACCACAAATAAATTCTAAGGTCTATTTGTCCTACATGAGGGGGAGCCATAGTAATTCATTCTCACATTGGTGCCCAGTGTCAGTGCGAAAAAAATAAAAGTCTTGTTGGATTCACTCTGGGCCGCGGGTCTTTTTCTCTTTCCAAAATCATTGTGTTAGTTAAAATGAGCTTTTGTACAAAAGAAAATATTCTATCACCGCTTAGGATTAGAGAACGCTACAGGGAAGGAGCTCAGATTTATGGAAGATGGAGTTAATAACGCTGACTGGAGATAGGGTTCCTAACCTAGTTCCTTGTCGCATGCCACTTGTAATTCTCATTCTTTTTTCCTCCTCTGCAATTTCCTCCCCTCTTTCACTACAGCCCTTTTTCACAGTTAAACAGTCTGCTATTTTTCTTTTTTCTTTATCTACTTATGTTCTGGCCTCTTCATCTTCTCTTCCTCACCTACCCTTCCCACCTTGGGGACACTCAGTTTGACTCCTTCCTTGTAGTCACACAATATTGGATCTCTGTTCCCATCTTCTCCAACCATCTGGCTGCATTTGTCATGTAGTGAGCTTGTGCTGCTAGTTTCCAGCCCTCCCTCTCTGCCCCACCAACTATTTCTCTACTTCTGATGGGGAAAACCTCACTGTTTCCAGTCTTTCTCTTTGTGTGTATGTGTTGGGAGGGTGGGTAGGGAAGGAGGGAAAAAGGAAGAAAGGAAGGACAGAGGAAGAGACAGAGACAGAGATTGAAAGAGACTGAACTGCCATATGTTCATGGCACAGGGTTTTGAGAGGATAATTAAGGGAAGGGGACAGGAGTTCTCAAACCTTGAAAATGCTGATATGCATGGCATGTGAGTGAGATCCTTCACAAACTCTATGTGGAACACAGTCTTCCCCATCTGGGGGCAGCAGTCACTAGAATATGGCTTTATATTGCATGTGAGGATGAATGAGTCTGGAAGCCAAGAATTCTCATTTGTCTCCCCAGTGGCTAGGCCTCGGAACAGCAGGGCAGCTCCCCAACCCCCTTTCTTTAGGCTGAGGTCAAGCCCTTATTAAGCCACAGTGCAACCTCAGAGAAAGAAGGTGCACTTCTACCTGATTTCTATTATTTGTAATAGCTACCTAGAAATGTGGTGGTCATTAATTGGTTTGGGTGGATGTTTTCCTGGAAGGTAGGGAGGGGATAAAAACCTCTAATTTGGTCCTGTTAGGTGGAAGGGGAAGGGCACAGAAAGGTAAGAATATCCACAGGGGAGGGAATTAAGTCAAAAGCAAGATTGGTGCAGAGAAACAAATGCAGATGTTCCACCTGCCGCTATCAGGAGTTGGCTGTAGGTATAACTTGCTCTCAGGGTAAGAATTATTCTTATGTTTGAAAGGGACAATTACCACAGCTTGTCTAAAAAGCGGATGTTTAAAGATACTTTCAGGTAAGTACACCGACCTTCAAATAGGTGTAACTGAAATGATGGGGGAATTAGGAGAATCTGCAATTCCTCTGCCCTTCTATAAGAGTGAGTTGCAAATCTGGAGAGTGGGTGATTATTTAAATTGGAGAAAAGTTCATTTTTTCTGAAGATGAATTTCTAAACAGCAGTTCCATTCAAATTCTGTGGCTGCTTTGCAAACAAAGCTTATGCTTTTATGACTTTTTTTTTAATGGATTTAATGGACTGAGTTCATTTAGACAGGAGAGATCGAATGAATGAGTGGAATTAAAATACACATCCATTTGGCCGTCAGTTATTGTTTAAGCCACTCGACCACCCAACTTCTCTAATTAAATGACATTGCAGTCCCTGCATAAAGGCTGCGATGGATAAATTAGTACTTGGTGAGTGCTTTGAAGATGAAAATCACGGTGTGAGTAATGAGCAAGGTTTTTTTTCCTTGGCTGGAAACGGCATCTTTTGTGTTTTCCCACTGCACTGTGAGTCACCTGGATTGACATTGCAGAAAGCCTCCTTTCGCAAAGGAAGAGCAAGAGAGACAGTAGAGACAGACTTTTATTTGGCTTACAAGGCAAATTAGGAAAGAGTCTGCATCCATTCACATCTGTACAAGGAATTATATGACCTACACATTCGCTACCTATAGAAGCTGGTCCTATTTTGCAGGAATTTATACGTTAAGAAATCACCTGGAAATGATCTTGTTTAAACACTCATGAAGAGCAAACATCCTCCAAGAGCACTGAAGATAGAAATCTATCTTTGTCCCTCCTGAGGGCTTGGCTTACCTCTCTGTTGGTGCATTTAAAGGTCTGCATCAAATCCTTCCAGAACCGATGGGATGCTGGAGTTTGTCTGCTTTGAGGATGGGATGATTATTTTAGTGGAGGAGCTTAGAACTGCAGGTTTGGAGGTAAAGTGCAAACTGTTTGGCAAGATCAAGCACTGGCTGTCTGGGGTGAATTTTGCCCTTCCCGCAATGCCCCCGTTGGCTCCCCTGCAAAGAACTCAACTTTTTATATGTTTCAAACTGTGGTGAGAGCTCTTTTCTCACCACATCTAAACATTCTCGTTTAGATATGTTTTTCTTGTCCTGAATTGCTCTGACACAGCAATAATTAGTCACGCTACATTGTCTAGGCTGGCTAATTACTGATAGTTTGGCAGGCCCCGTCAGAAAGGTTGCACCACCCAATGTAAGTTAGGATCCAAGCTGGTAGCTGCCCTGCTCCTCATCGCATCCAAATGTAGAATGAGGTGCGTCCTTTTCAGCCCTGACAGCACCTCACTCTCAGCTGCACCCCCAAATTGGTCACAGCTGAAAGAACAGCATTCACAGTATGGCCAGCAGGGTCACCTATTCCTGAGGCAGCTGTGGGGGAGGAGGAGTGCAGGGAGGGAAGTTGGATGCATCGGGGAAAAATGGAGCCACTGCTAGACAAGGTCCTGGAAAATAGGCTAAAATGGCCAAAGAAGAGAGAAAACTCTCTCCTCTGAGAGATTCAGATACATATATATTCCAAGAGACTTGGGGAGTTATTGGAAAACAATTATGCTTATCTGCTTCCTGCCAGTCTGTATTCCTTGACAGAGCGGAAGTAGCTATAGATACTGCAGACACACTGTGGCACTAAGTAAAGTGTTTGAAATTATACTGCTTAATAATGCTTCCTGTCTCGGCCCTCTGCGGACCCAGAGAGCTGATCTGGGCCAGCAGGTAACAGTGTAGGGGCATGGGAATGTGGTTGGCATAAGTTTCTCACTTGGGCGATTTTCTTTCCCAGGGGAACTCATTCCAGCCACAAAAGAGGGAAAAAATGTTAAGAGTTGATCCTAACTTGGTCTCTGCTGAATGTTTAGCACGTCATTCACACAGGTGTCTTTGCAGAGTAAGCCTCTGTATTTTATTTGAGAATTTTTATAGTTTGCCTCGTAGGAGCCAAAAGCAGGGTAAGCACTGTAGATTAGAATCAATTCAACAGAGGGAAAATAAACCTTTGGAATAGATTTTGCCTTCCCTGAGCACGTCGCAGGCATTAGCAAATAATGGGAGCCCTGTCTGCGCATGGAGAGGAAGCATCTACCACTTAGACTCCCAGCCTCGGGTGTGCGGTCCTATGACCTGCACAGCGGGTGTGATGATTCTGGAGTCATCATCTCCTAACTTTATGCTGCTATGCACAGAAGAAACATGCACACACACATGCACACACATACACACACACATGCCCACACGCAATGTTCTTTCCTTGCGGAAGAAAGAAATGGGAGGGACTGAGGAGGGGAGGTCTCCTGACTGTGAGCTGCTGGATAGAACACAGCCAACCCTGATGAGAGTGGCCAAGACCTTCAGAGCATGGAAGGGAGTTGACTCCATTTGCCCTTTGTGGTGCTGTGCCATCTTTGCTAGGCTACAGTTGCCATTTGCTAGCTGTCTCCAAATTCAGAGGTTCTAAAGAGGTAAAGGGGAGGTTCAAGACCTTTTAGGTTATTTTAGTACACTCTGTGTGACTATCAATACAACTTTTCAAACACATAGAGAGGCATCAGAAAAAAAATTAAGCCAATCCATTAAAAGAGTGCTGGAATTGCCATCCAAAATGGCTTATGTGCTGTTTCTATGTATATGTGTGCCCTGATGCATTTCATTTCTTAAGTTTAAGACAAGGATGAATGAAGTACCAGTGTAAAAATAGGAAAGCACAACCTTCCCCTCCTCTCACCAGTATAAATTACAAAGGAGATGACACTTTCACCATCTGATGAGTCTACCTTTGCTGCTATATTTCCTCTTCAGTAGAAATTCCAGATAACACCACTGACTTTTACTCAGAGTATCTTGAACAGCTATTTATAGTTTTCACCTATCCTTCCCAGAGGCCTCACTAGACTGAGAGAAAAGGGCTTGTCTGGGTCCTGGCCCAGCTCAACCACCCTCTAGTGTTGTGACCTTGGGCAAGCCACCTCTGCAAGCCTCATTCCTCAATCCTATAGATCGGGCCAGGGGGGATCACCAAGGTCTTTCTCTGCTCAGAGCTCTCCCAGAGCTCCAACGATGTGGTCTACAGCATAAGGCACGCTAAGACCATAAAAAATCATCTCTGCAATCCAGAAACTCATTTTAAAGGGAAGGAACTTTGCAATATAAGTGTTTTGTTTCAGTTCTGTGATTCAGCTGCTTGAAAGACTGAAATGGCAAAGAAAAATTGACAAAATGCAAGCCCCTAACAAGTTTGAGGAAGCTGGCCAGAGTGCTGAAGTCAGCTGCTGTTCACAACAGCCATCAGACCTTGTGGCTACAAAGCTCAAACAAAAGCAGCGCCTACACCCTGCTGGTCAGCAATAGTACCCCAGGACAGAGGCAGCCGAGAGTTCTCAGCAAGTTCCAGGCGTATGGCATTAGGCATCAGGCATGTAAACAGCTGCTGGAATTTCAGAGTACATTGCATTCAATAGTTCCCAGACCTGTTGGAGCCATATTTAGCTTAGGAAAGCTTGGAAAGAGTGCAGTGCCATTTGAATGACTATTAATAGCTTCGGGGGGCGGGGGGAGCGGGGTTTGGAGCAAAGAAAAGATTTCTTCAGTTCGGTATCTTGTATGTATTCGTGAAGGAAAAACTTCCTCCGTGTTAAAAGACTTGGGTGTAGGGGTCTGATGAGCCTTCTGAAATCAGGAATCACCAGTTCCCGTTGGGAAGACAACTCTACTTACAGTTTAAACTAAATGATTTGAGCTTCCCAGGTGCCTAACTAAGCAACTTCTTCCCTACAATCCCTCTCCTCAGCAATTTATTTCACACAGATTATATCAATCTGTTTCTTTGTTGCTATGTAATGTAATAATGATTCTCAAAATCCTCAGTTTATCCAAAACTTAAACACTTGCACCAGCACTGTTTCCCACATCAACCCACTGGTGCCCACGCTCACGAAGAGACAGCAAATAAGGGGTGCCTTTGGGAAGCCTGCCCTTGTTCTGGGGAAGCAGGAATGCCCCCCTGCCCATATTGTCTCAGTCAAGGCAACCATCCACACAATTCCTTTCTTTAGCCCGAGGTTCAACTTGCCTATTAACAGAGACAACACTTCATTGAAGCTGAAGTATAAGAAATTTTCTGCTTGATGTGTTTTAGATCCTATTATTTTCCTTGCACATCACATGCCTCTCTGAGGGGCACAGGAGAATGTGTCTGGGGTAAGGTTTTGGGGAGGGTTCCCACCATTTAAAAGGGAGAGAGAGACTGACTCATAAAGGAATCCGTCGGAACACTCTGCTCTCCCCGGAGGTCCTGACTCCCAAGTGCGAGCTCTCTCTTGCTCCAGAAACTTCTTTTGCAGCCATGAACTCCTTGCCAGCCTCTCTAGGATAGCCATCTGTCTGGCTATCTGCAGTGCTGCTGTGTGTCACCATGGCTTGGGGCTTCCTCACCATGGCTGGGGGCAGGATTGATAGGTTTCCCCGCCAGTCTTTCTGCTGTTCATTATTTGTGGGGGAGGCTGCAGGCAGGGCAAACCCTAATTAGCTCCAAGTGTGAGTGGGTCAAATCAATTACTACTGCACTCTCCCAAACAACATCACTACAACCATGATTTCGCTCATTTCCACTAGATGGGAGAAGTCAGAATTGCCCATTGTGCACACAGACTATTCACAGCAATAAAGAAAAGTGAATGAAGTATATACAAGCTCCCAAGTGGGGGAATTTCAAAGGCAGGGGGAGCCTGCCTCCATGGTGCTGATGGGGACTATTGGTTTCCCTAAGAGAGTCTCTTCATGGTCCCCTAAAGCTAGAGAGTGTATCCAAATTCTCAAGAGACAGCGTGTGGTCACAGATAAAGTATTTCCAAGGAGAGGTGGAGGCAATGTCTCTCTTGGCCCTCTGGGCTCCTGGAAGTGGCAGGTAATCTACATCCACAGTCTGGACATTCCTAACGTGTCCCTAGATGAACCCCAGAGGATTCTTGAGCGTCTTTAAAATAGACTTGGCAGCTCATACCCCAGGGCTGGGTTCCCCAGTGGCAAGCCTGCCCTGATTCTCTGGGCATGGCAGAGGCAGGCACCAAAACAACTCAAATACCTGGAGGAGAAGCGAGCACCGTCTCAATGCTCATTCTTTCTCAACACCACCTACAGCCATTTCCAGAAACAGCTGCTGGCAGTGGCCCACACAAAGCCCCTCAAAAAGAAACTGGGCAGTGAGATGAGGGGGCAAGACGAGGGAAATAAGCAACCCAGACACACAAACAGCTTCCCTTTGAGAGAAGACAGGGGAGGGTGGTGACCCCAAGTGATGCAAGCAGAGGAGGCTCCCGTCACTCCCGCTCTGTGTTTGGCTGAGGTTAGAAGAGCCGCTTTCAGAACCACCTCCTCTTGCAAGCCCCAGTTTCACTAATAAGCCGTTGACCTTGAGTTTGAGTCTGGGGTTGATTTGCGGCTCTGTCTGGGGGAACCCCAAGGGCCTGTGGTTTCGCAAGAAGCAATCCTCCTCATTTTCACAGCGATCGTTTTTCCTCTCCTCTCGCCACTGTGATCAAATTAGGAGGCTGCTTCTCCTAGGAGAAAATGTGTCCATGGTCCCAGGAGGCACTGCCCATTTACCTGTCTGATGGGTTTGGGGAGGGAAAGCAGGATGTATGTGTGTGTGTGTGTGTGTGTGTGTGTGTGTGTGTGTGTCCCTTCCTTCCCCTGTCCCTGGGAGTGTCTCTCCCACCTGGATTGGCCACCCGGCCTGCAGCAAGGACCCCAGGGAGGGCAGGCGCTGGAGTCTCAGCTGCAAGAGGCCTGGCAAGTGGCTGTGTACATGCTGCTGCCCGCCGTGGCTCCACTGCTCAGGCTGCTGGTAGGACACTTGAGGGGCTTCATGCTGCTGTCCCTCTGGATGTGCAAGTGCTCAAGCCGCCAGCGCTCCCAGCTCTTCCGAAATTCCAGCTGGACCTTCCATGGGAAAAGGAGGGAAACGAAAGCCATCATGCAAACCAATGGCTAACAAAATGGCCCCACTATTACATTAGTGGGGAAGGGAAGAAATCCACTGCATTATATTAAGAGACACAAGTCAAGGCCTTTGGGCGCCTAAATTAATATCCCAATAAAATTGTTTATTGTTGTCTCCTATTTTCTGCAGCTCCTCAGGAGAGAGATCAGCTTGATGACCTAATTGGTCTTTTCCATCTCTAAACTCTGTGATTCAGCTAAGTACCTTTTACAATCCATCACAGTATTATTTAACGGAAGAGAATGAGAGGGAGGGTGAAACACAGGGAGACAGGAGATGGGAGAGAGAAGAGAGACTCTGTCTTTACAGCGCACATTCCAGTTTCAGCTTGGATGCTTGAGAAGGGGGACGGCAACCCCCAGCCTTCCTGGTGTCTACAGCAGACCCTTCTAAACTCCCTGAGGGCTTCTCTCCAGGCCCCAGCACCTCACAGGGGAGGAGGGAGGGAAGGAAGGAATGTGGCTGAGACAGGAAACAGCAGGGAGGAAGGGGCAGCCAGTGAGGGCTTCTCAACTGATGCCATCCAGAGAGACACTGCAGTGACCATGGGGGTGCAGCCCAGGGGAGCTCAGTCAGCCAGGATCCCTGTTGTGCTGGGCTCTGGCCTCCCCATCAGGAAAAGCCTCTCAGGAGGGCTGATGCTTGGGGGCCAGATTGTTGGGGCAGAAAGAGACAAATCCAAGTAACACTGTGGAGCCCCCATCCCTTGAGGGTTTGTGGCAATGCTGTGGCTCCCTGTGGTGGCCAGTGATTCTGGTCCCTGGAGAGGCCTAGCTGGAACCTGCCAAGCTAGTCCTGGGGGGTCTGGACTGCTCTTCTGGGTGATGTTCCCATACATTTGCTTTCCAGAGCTTCTTTGAAGTCCCCACCCTTCCCACACCAGAGTGTCTGGGGTGTGGGCCCTTCCCTTTAGGCCAAGTCACCAAGACAGCCAGATGCCAGCGGCTGTGGATAAGGGGCCAATCTCCCCACCAGCCCCTGTGCAAACAACCCTCCTCTCCTCCTTTGTCGTCCATCCAGCTATGCCCAGCAAGACGCCTGGTATGGCTGCATGCCATCCCTTAAAAGAACATTTTCTGCACTGAGTAGAGTTGAGATGGCCCAGAGGCTGCCTGCCAGGATGACGCCAGTGTCCCATGCAGCGTCACGAACCCAAGCTTGAGTGGGGGAGGGAAGGAGGCTGAGCAGATACCACCTACAGCCACCCTGTTGTATGCCAGCTCCCTGCCCGGCTGAGTCTTTGTGAAGGGAGCGCATGCTGACAGCTGGGATGGGGGCCCTGAGTCCAGTGGTGGCCCCCACTTGTGCAGCTGCCAGGAGGCCAGGCTTGTTTCATAGCCCTTCCACTGGAGAGGGGGGGAAAGATGGTAAACTGAGGCACACCTCCGGGAAACCAGAGACCAAAGAGAGGTTTCAGGGACACCTATGGGACTTCTCAGGGTGCTGACACACAGTGTCTCCTTCTGCCCCCATCTCCTTCAGCACTTTTCCTGAACCTCTGCTGTGACCCCTGTAATCACGATTGTCCTTGAAAATCACCATATTTATTGGGCACTTACTGTATGCACAGAATTTTCCATTAATTATCTTAGCTAACTTTCACATCAACCCTGCAAAGTAGCTCCACATTTAAAGATGAGGAAACTGAGGTGCAGAGTGTTTATTTCCTCAGGTCGCTCAGCCAGGATTTGAACCTAGATCTGGCCTGATTCCAATGCCCGGCTCCTAACCCCTGGCCTCCTGCCTGCGTGGCTCTTGCAGTCCTGCTTGTCCCTGGTCCATCTCCTACCTCTCACCTGGGAGCACCTCGAGGGCTGGGACCACATCTGCTTCATCTCAGCATCCCTGAACCTAGCACAGTGCCCAGCATACAGCAGGTGCTCAGTACATGTGTTTTAAATGAACCAAATGAATGAACACATAAATACATGAGCATCTCACATCAGGTTCCTTCTGTTCCTCAGCTATGAAAATGAACCCACAAAGACAACACCACAGATTCTGAGCACCTGGGCTGGGACTTAGGCCCCCACACTTCCTCCTCCACCATCGGGTTTTATCCTCATCCCTGCCCTCAACCTCTGCAGTGCAGCACACCCCTCCTGACCTCCCTCTCCAGCAGGCACCATGCCAGCCTCAGGATTCGGGGTGAATTGGGAAGCTCATTCACCTTCATTTACAGCTGGGGAGACAGAGGCAAGGGAGGCAAAATGACTTGCCCCAGGTCACACAGCTCAGCAGTGGCAGGGCTGGGACAAGCACTCAGGGCTCTGAGTCACCTCACTGTGGCTCTCAGGCACAAGCTACAGCAAAACCACCTTCAGGCCTCCCCCTCCCTGTCCCCACTCCCGCCCACCAGCAGCTGGTGCAGGCCTTGGCAGCCACACAGAACCAATATTCAAGCCATCTTTTCTCCTCAGGTCACAAGTACCTGGCATTGCCATGGCAACCCTGGGTCTGCAGAACAGCTCTTGTGGACAGAGGCCTTAGCCCCAGAGCCACATGTGTCTTTTGTGGCCCAATGACAATGATGTATCTGTCCTTGTGCCTGGAGCAGCCAGGGCATGAGGAGTCTCAGGGTGGGTTTAAAGGAACTGGGTGGTGCTCTGAAGGGAGACAGGTTCTCCCGTTCTCTGAGCAGGGTCTCCTGGACCCCATGGCACTAGCCTGGAAGATCCACGGGGAGACGCTAGCTGGGGTCTGTAGCCAGGCCTGGTCAGAGAGGTGCAACTCTGGTGATTCAGGATCAAGTTTTTTTCCAAGGGCAAAGAAGTACTATCCCCTTACAAAGGTGGGCCAGCCGTAGGTGGTGCATGAGGAGGGAGGTGATGAGATGACTAGGCTTGGAAGGATGGAATCTGGAGAGGCAGCTGAGCCAGGGGTCAGGGGAGACTCTTCACAATGGCGGGGTGGAAGCCAAGCACACGTGTCTGCTAGTAGGGCTGCAGTGACAGTGTCAGAGGATAGAGAAGTGAGAAACGGGGACGTGGGGGGTCGAGATGACAAGGTGGCAGCAGGGAGCCTCAGTCTCTCCCTACAGGCCTCTGCTCCTCATCCCCGCACAGGATACATGCCACCCTGTCTTGCCCCCATCACCACTGGGCTGGAATGGAAAGCAGCAGAGCTCAGGGCTGGGTAGCACATCACCCAGCTGGCTGAGAGCATTCCTGGAAGGGAGACCACCCACAGAGCTTAGGTTTTTGCACTTCCTCGTTTGCATCAGTTTTAAAGAAATTCATTTTGAGGATATGGCAGTGGAGGAGGACCAGGACTGCCTCCTGTGGGTCAAGAGCCTGTTCCCTGCCCTACCCTCCAAACGGAGCCTGCTGGGTCCTCTAAGACCTGTCCCAGGAGCAGCCAGAATCCCATTTATGGGCCACTCTTTGCCTGGCGCTGCCTTCACCTCCCCAGCACCTGCTTCCCTGAAGCATTAAGTGGGATCTTGCCCCCACCACAGCCCAGTGAGATCTCGCCCCTGCCACAGCCCACTAGCTCTACCACCTTCTATCTATTGAATTAGGCTACTCATTTCATTTTGCTGAGGCTTAACGTTCTTAGCTGTGAATTGGGGATACCATCTGCTGCACAGCATTGGATGTAATGAGACACTCTGAGCACCTTATATGCAGTAAGCACTTAAGAGACCTTGGTTTCCCTCCCATTTAGAGATCTGAGGGCCACGCTTCCCACAGGTAGCCAGTTCAGCAGAAGCAGGGGGAGGCCTCAGGGACAGGGGAACATTCCCCTCCCTTCCCTTTCACCCAGCCTCATTTTCTCTGCATGGCATCCTCTCAAATTCCTTAGGCCCCTGTCTCTGGGAATCACTGAATACTGACCTAATAGTGATTGCTTACTGAGCTTCTGGAGATAATGGTGTGTGTTTCTTCATGCCAAGCAGTACCTGTGAGGAGCTAGGATGGGCCTTCAGCATCCCACCTTGAAGGAAGGACTTGTTCTCTGTTCCCCTTTCCCACCTTTTTCAGACTTTCTTAATCCTTACAGGATTATCCCCACTTTGTAAATGAGCAAACTAAGTTTCAGAGTGGGCAGGTAACTTAGGCAAAGTCACACAGCTCATTAAGTGATGGGGCCCAGATCAGACCAAACAAGATGCCAAAGCCTGCATCCTTGCATCTTTTCTGCTACATCACATTGCTTCTTTGAGCCATCTCATAGCTCCTTGAAACACCCAGGTCCCCACCCACTGTCCTTTCTGCATCCCCCACACCCATAGAAAAAGACAAGCCTATTAATGTGCTGACTCCAACATCCCTGAGCTCTGGGATTCCAAAGCTGAGTACCTTGGTGGAAGGGGCCTTTTCCAGGTGCCCATGAACACAGCCATGCCCTCCTCCCAGGAGCTGACCATCTCAGGGATGGGAGGGAGGCCTGCTGTCCTGCAGACATTTTCAGGAGAGGGTGTGGGGCCAGCAAGAACCCCCTTCTCCCATCCTAGCACCAGAAAGCCACCCCCTTCCCCACAGTGAGCCAGGGCTCTTGCCTGTGTGTATGAAGAATGGGGTGCTTTCTGCTTTAATGCAGAATTAATTTGAATCCTGGCTCTGCCATGCCACTATTTCCACACTTCATCTTAGCCAAAAGGCTAAGAAGCGATGTGTGCCACTATTTCCAAACCTAGGGCAGGTTCCTGACTCTTTCTGATCTTCAGTGTTCTCATGTATATATAAAAAATGGGAATATGAAATAAGAATTTTAGCAGGGTTTTTTTTTGAGGGATGTGGGGGTCATAATTAAATGAGATAGTGATTATTAAAGCCCCAAGCATGTGGCTTGGGTATGTGTGTGTTGAATCACTTTGTAAGTGACAGTCACTACCACCAAGCAAAGAGGGTCATTCAGGATCCCCTTAACATGAGTCTGGGTCTTCCCTAGGGTCACATGCCATTAGGGTATGCCTGTACATGTACGTGTGTGTGTGTGTTCATGTGTAGAGAGACCATGCACAGAAAACCAAATCTGTGGACAAGATGGCTTCTCCACCCTAGTGCCTCAGTGAGGTGAGTAGGGGGTTTCAGCTGGCAAGATTGATGGGAGTCCCCATTGTAATACTCCAGACTGGCTGATGGTACCCACCCACCAGGGTCCCCACCGTCCCTCCTCAGAGCTTACCTCATTGTTGACAAAGCAGTATAAGATGGCCACCATCAGCCCCTGGAAACAAGAGTCACATCAAGAGGGAGGAAGCAGGAGGGAAGTGCCCTGCAGACCGGCCCTGGTCGGAAGCACTTTGGGACTCCATCCTCAACAACCGCCTCCCCAAATCCAGCGGCCCCGGCAGATCCAGGAATGGGGCAGTGGCTTCCCTCTCATTTCCTTTCTGAAGGAACACCAGGGTTGCACCTCTCCGACTAGGCCTGGCTACAGGCCCCAGCTAGCCTCTCCCCATGGGTCTCCCAGGCATGTGCCGTGGGGTCTGGGAGACCCTCCTCAGAAGCTGCCCAGAAGCTGTAGAGATCCTACATCCAACTTCTCCTTGAGGAGGCCTGATCCAGTGAAGTACAATGACTCTGATCATGGAGAATATTCCCCACTCCAGCCCCATCTGTTCACGAAGGAGAACCAGGGCTCCAGAATTGTGTTCTGTGTGTCTGCACATGTATGTAAATACACACACATGAGCCCACATGTGTGCAGGCATCTCATGACACTCTTGAGGGGCAGGGACCAGTTTTTTTGTATTTTTACACCCCCTTAGCATCATCTAATGCTAGTGGAGAGGATCAGTTCTTCTCTTTGAAACTGTGACACCGTAACTCTGGTTTTAACACCTCTGAGGCTCCTCTGTAAAGTGAGGCTAACCCTGCACATCTCCTGGGTTCTGTGAGGAGTGAATGCGCAATGCATGTAAAGCACCTGGCAGGGTGCTCACCACCAAGTAGATGGCAGCTGCAATGCCAGGCTGGTACCCAGAGCTACATCCAGGAAGGCTTCTTGTCCCATGTGCTTACAGAGAAGACTGGCCCAGGTATTGGGACACCTGGGGATACTAGTTCTGGCTCTGCTCCAACTAGGTGACTTCGGGCAGGGATCACCCCTCCAGGTCCCAGTCTTCCCACCTTTTCCATCTGCATGATGCAGGCTGGTGTCTGTCCCACCCTCACTCTAGGACTTTACAAGCAAGTGTCCCCAAGCATGAAGTCACCTGGAAGGAGGTGAAGGAGAGCTCTGTAAACAGCTTGATGAAGCGCAGGGTCCCCCGGGCGTGCTCGTCCATCACAAAGGCAAAGATGACCTCATGAGTCCCCAGCAGGGGGATGAGTGTCAGCGTGGACTTGGCAAGTCTGAGGGGCAGGGCGGAGATCTCGAGTCATTCTGGACCTCTCCCATGGACTCTTCTTCCCTTTCTCTACCCTCCCCACTTCCTACCAAGTCCTGATATCTGGGTCATGGATGTTCTCCCACCGCAAATACCCTGGGACAGGCTGCCTGGAGGGAAAGAATAGAGGTCAAGACCCCAACAAGTCCAGGGGCTGCCCAGAGACAGGGCAAAAGCCAAGGTTTGGGGTCCAAGGCCAGGCCTGGGTGGAAGGAGAGGGTAGTGTAGGGCTCTAAGCTAAGCATCCCAGGATCTCTGTCTCTCTATCTGCTAGAAGGAAAGGGGCACTTGCTGAGGGTCCTCAGTAAAGCCAGCTCAGTTACATCACCTGCATTTGATGTCTGTCTTGCACATGAGATTGGCCTTCAGTTTGGATACCACGATGCAGATGACCCGAACAAAGATGAGGAAGTTCACCTGCGGGGTGGGGCCGGGGATTGGCAGGGGGCACCAGCCCAGCCCTATCATAGCTGCCACTCCCATCCCTGACACCATCACTCACCCCAATGGCAAAGAGAATGGGCAGCCGGATAATAAGCCAGTAGTTCATGTTGGAGTTCCTGGTCCAGCAGCTGGGGAGGGAGAGAGATGCACACATGCATCCAGCAGGACTCACAGGACCCCCAGCTCAGGTGCAGGCACAGAGGCCGCTGATGCACATGGCCATGTTGAGTGCCACACACACAGCTCCCAGGAGCCACCCAACAACCAGTCCCATGGACCCACAGAGCCCTGCCAGTGCACAGCCACACAACACACACGCACAGTCCAAATACACAGTCATACACAGAGATGCACACCGCCCCCAAACAAGCTTTCACGGACCTACCAACACAGTCATGTGTGTACCCAGCATCATATACAAAGTGACACAAACATTTCACTTGCAGATATTACAGAAAAACCTGCAGGAGGGCACCATGTACCCCACAGACCCAGTTCCGTTAGTCATCAAACAATCCTGGGACAGGGGCAGGGGCAGGGGCAGGGAGGGGAGATTAGAGAACTAAATTCACCTTCTAAGCTCCTGGTACCCCCCTTTATCCTCTCAACAGATGGGTGCCCCAGGTACCAAGGAATCCCATGGACCTTGAGGATGGGGACCTGGGCACACCCGCCCCCTTGGAGCAGGACACTCACCCCTCGTCCTCATAGAGGTACTTGACAATGCCCCAGGGGACAACAAACAGCAGGGGAACACCTAAGAGAGAGGGAAAGACAGAAGGGGAGAGGGGCTGGCAGGCCAGAGCCACAGTCCACATGCCGAGGCCTCTCCCTGCCCCAAGCCCCTCACACTTCCAGCCCCTCTCCTTGCCTGGCCTCAAACTATGTTTTCTAGTTTTTTTCTGGGCACCTGGGAGAACAGAGGCAGCAGGAGCCCCATGCGGACTCCCAGACTCTTCCTTACAGAGAGGTCCTCATCAGTCATCAGTCCCCCACCTCCTGTGTGCCAGGCACACTGTCAGGACTTGCCCTCAGAGTCCCGGCTAAGTTACCAGGCCACAGACACACAAACAGCAGCAGGACTGGGCCATGCGGTGGGGACAGCATGACAGATGAGGCAAGGAGCAGGCGAACCCTCTGATGCCCATTTTCTCTCTTGCTTCAGCCCACATTGCCAGTCAACTCCTAAAGGCACTGGATGTCCTTTCAGTCATCTCTTCCCTACCACTGTGCACCTTCAAGAGGGATCGGCAGAATCCTGGAATGGAGACAGGAGCCCAGTCCTTGATGCCAGCTGACCAACTAACTGTCCGCAGTGGCCTGCAATAACAACAGCTACAACAATACTACTTTCCACTCGGCTGAGACTTGACTTGTGTAGTAGACAGCCTCTAAGATGGCCCCTAGGGATCCCCACCTCCTGCGCTCATACCCTTGGGTAGTTAGTCCACGTTGTATCAGCATTGTTTCATGTGACCCAGGAACCTCTGGCAGAAGTGATGGCATGTCACTTCTGATTGTTATAAAAGACACTGTAGCTTGTTTTGCATTCTCTTTCTCTTTCTCTGATCACTTGCTCTGGGGGAAACCAGTTGCCACGTGCTGAGAGAACTCAGAAGGCCTAGATAGAGGTCTCTGCAGCAAGAAATGGAGGCCTCCAGCCTCTGGCCAGCAACTGCGGCTTCCTGCCAACCGCCTCTTGAATGAGCTTGGAAGTAGATTCTCCATCCCCAGTTAAGCCTTGAGATGACAGCAACCCTGGTGACAGCTGGCTGCTTCTCTGCGAGTGCCCTGATCCTAGAAGGAGGTCTCAGAGAGAAGGGACAGCAGGGGGCGGGGGATGCCCAAGAAGGAAGTTTCTATATGTGTATGTGGTTCAGGAAATCCACATGCTCTTGCCTAAAGAGTTTTCTCTGTGAGATCCTGAGCCACAAGGTACCCAACTAAGTTGAACCGAGATTCCAGGCCACAGGAACTGTGAGATAACAATGGTTCGTTGTTTTAAGTAGCTAAGTTTCAGGGTTAATCGTTCTGCAGCAATAGAGAATTAATACAACTGGTTCCCAGTTCCTTGAGGGTAGAGCCTGGGCCTCACTCACCTTCAGAGCCTCAATGCCCAGATCACCCTGAGAGCTCAGGGTCTGTGTTGGTTGATTTAAAATTGGATTTTCCTTCCTCACATGACAGATGAGGAGATGGATCAGGGACTCAGAAGGGCACAGGTGGGGCTCGAATTCAGGGCTGCAATCCCATACCCACTCCCACCGCCCTCAATGGCCTTCTGCACTGGCTGTCTCCATGCTTGTCTCCGTTGGCCCCTCCCTCAGTATTGGAGATGTGTCTGAGATAGGTAAGCATGTGCATATTAAGGTATGTAGACATGTGTGTGTGAGGGTGTGGTGGGTGGACCATGAGTGTGCACGTATGACTTTGGGAATCTCTGCCTGGAGCACATTTCCAGGACAGAACCACTTCATAGCCTTTCCTGTCACCATTGTCTATATCTTTAGCACATCAGTGTCCACTCAACAGCAGCTACTAAGCAGGTTGTGTGCTCATATCTACTGTGCCTGATGATGCAGGGAGAGATGGAGGAGGCAAAGGAGCCCCCAGCGGACCAGCATTCTTCATCAGCTCTCTCTCTCCTGGCCCATTTATTTCTACACAAATCGGACCTCTCAGCATCTACGGTGCTTTAGTAACAGGCTTTTATGAGACTGGACAAGGAATGGGATGGTCTCCAAAGGCCCCAGCACATGCTACGGGCCCTGCCACATAGAAGATGCCCAGTGAGAATGGAACGAATGATGGGTGAGTCAACACACCAATAAGGGAAGGAAAATTCTCTGGGCAAGAGCATGCTGATTTCCTGAACCACGTACACATGCAGAAGCTTCCTTCTGGGTATCTCTCGCCCCTGCTGTCCCTTCTCTCTGAGACCTCCTTCCAGGATCAGGGCACTCACCCATGTTATCAGCCAGACCTGGCAAGTTTCACTCATCGTCAGCATTTCCTTAACAAGGCCTTTTCAAAAAACACAGTCACGAAAGCCCTGCTGCATGCAAACATTATGCACTCCCTGCTGGCTTCATCTTTCTCCCATTTAGAAAACGAGCAAGACAGGTTGGAGAAAAAAGCTCAAATTAAGACACACAGAACTGGCTCCAGGAAGTAATGATTCCCTCAACCACCATTTGCCTCCCTCTTGCACAGCCTCCGTGTGGGTTTCTACAGGCCCCCAACTGCCTGGGGACTGCAGCAGAAGCTGCCATGCCCTTTGGGGGACCTCTCCAACTGTGTCAGAGTCCTAATTTTAATTCTTCCACTTGCACATGAAGCTGAAAGTTGTTTCCCAAGTATCCCAGCTTGGGCAAGGCCTCCTGGCATCACGTCTGAGCTCCTAGCAACCTGTGAATCTCTCTCCGTCTCCCCCACCCCAATTCCTCAAGAAAAAGGTGTTCTGATTAGAGCAGGGTGTCCTCCGGGTCTTGCCCTTGTGCTCCCACAGACCCCAAGCCCTGAGCTAGGGTGTGAGGTGGTAGGAAAAGGACTTGGCACTCCCTCCCCCATCTCCCACTCAGAGACCTCTAGGGCAGTGTGTCCCCACCAAACTCCAGCCACCCCCGCTCCTCTGCATACATCACACACGTCTCTTGATTGTTCCTGCCCTCGGGTCGCCATGGTGACAGGCACTAACAGCGCTGATGCTATTTCCTAGAATGGACAGACACCGTCCCCCACCCTGAAGACAGCCTTCCCTGAGCTGCCCTCGATGGCCTCCCTCCTCCTGCTCTAACAGGAGGAAGAAGCCTCGGGGAGAAAAGGCCAAGGAAGGGACTGGGTCCTGGGAGAGGAGGAGGCAGGTGAGGAGCAGGGATCTGTGAGCAGGAGCCAGGCCTACCTGCCCACCTGTGCAGAGGCCTGAGCCTGCTCAGGGGTGCTGCAGGGGACTGAAGGGATGCAGCCCAGGCAAGAGAACAGGGCATGATGGCTGCAGGCCCAGAGCCTGGGAGTCAGGAGGCCTGGGTTCCAGGGCCTGCTCTGCCTGTAAGGCCCTGCTCTGGGCCTTGGTGCCCTCAAGACACTGGTCACATTAAAATCTCTCAGGCTACTCTTCTCCTGGGGGGTGGGGGGAGGTGTATAGAGCAAAACGGCTCAGGAACACCAGTAAAAATAAATGAAGTGCAAGGACAGGGGAGGGAGAGCTTGAGATGGTGGAGAGCACAGAACCACGAGGGCTGGTGGCCTGAGGCAGGTTCCTGAAGAGGCAGTGGACACCCTGGTGTGGGAAGGATGCTCCCTGAACATTCCTGCATGGAGAACAGCCTTGCAAAGGCTCAGGGACAGGACCAGTGTCAGGGAAGAGGAGTCTGGATGTGACTGAGCTGGAAAGTCCCCGGAGGTCGGTGGCAGGGGCAGCCATGGTCAGAGCAGCGTGAGGTGGGCGCATGAAGGAAGGAGGAGTGAATGAAGGAGTGGCAAGCAGGGCAGGGTATGGTGTGGAACAGGAAAACCTGCAGATTCAATGGCAGATTAGGGAGGGCAGAGGGCAGGGCCTATTCTCTGGGTACCGTGGGTCCCTCCAGAAAGGCCTGTTGCATGTTTTCCCAGGGGTGAAGGGGATCCCAGCCCCCTTCCCAACCCCAATGCTGCCCCTCATTACAATCCCACGTGGTGAGAGGCAGAAGCACAACCAGAAATGTTCCAGCAAAAAAAAAGACACAATGGTTCTTGGCAAACTTTTTTGGCTAGAACATTTCCAGCTGGGCTCCAGGCACATCCGCCGTCCACCCTTTCCTTGGCTGGCCTCTGGTCCCCCTGCCCCACTGTACTTGGCTCTCCTCTGAGCCCTCCTCTTCATCATCATGTGACAGAGCACCAGCAGGCTCCCCCCAGCCAGCCCCCTACCCTCTTGATCCCCTCCCCACCTTGAGGCCCAGGACTCACCATTTCCCTCAGGGCCTCGGGCTGCCCGGGACTGGGTGTGAACTTAGGTCCCCATGTGGTCTTAAGAGAACAGTGCCATGACCTCCAGTGGTGTGCATGATAGTGGTAGAGGGTGGTGTTTGGCCACATGTGGTGGAGGCTTCCATTACGGGAGGAGAGTTATGCAGAGGAGGGGAGGACCATAACCCCCTACGGCATCTTAACAGCACCGGGGCAGAAGGTCCTGTGCCCAGGAAGAGGGTTACCCAGTGGGCCCTGCCCCTTGCTCAGCAGTGCGTTCCAAGTACCATGTTAGAAGAGGGGTCAAGGTCTCCCACCCCTGTGCCACAGGTCCAGGGTGGGTGATGGCGGTTCTTACCCCAGCCTATGCTCACATAGAGCCTAAAGATCCGTTGCTCAGAGAAGACCGAGA
The DNA here is from genome assembly GCF_028858775.2 of Pan troglodytes. Classification (NCBI taxonomy): domain Eukaryota; kingdom Metazoa; phylum Chordata; class Mammalia; order Primates; family Hominidae; genus Pan; species Pan troglodytes. Next base: position 44,968,219 of record NC_072403.2, on the reverse strand, counting down.
AGGCCAGCAGTGTGTAGAGGTACACGCCTTCCACCAAGAGCCAGTAGTAATTGGCTGCCACACAGTACTGCATGAGCAGAAACACCAGGCGGCAACTCAGAGAGTCCTGGGGGTAGAAGAAGGGTGTCGTGGGGACAACAGCTCTGCCCTCTGCCTCTCTTGATACCACTCCCCATCCTGCTCCAGCCACTATCCTGCCATGGTTAATGCAGGAGGAGAGAGCTCACATCTCTGGCTAGGGCTAGTGCTAAGGACTTTATCTGCTTTAGCTCATTGAATCCTCACTATCCTGATTGGAAGAAAGTAATGTATCCCCCTGCAGGTGAGAAGTAAGTGACTTCTCACCTATTTCTCAGCCTCAGAGAAGTAAGTGACTTGCCTAAAAGTGTACAGATAGTAAGTGACAGAGCTGACATTCAAACTCAAGTGTGTCTCCAAAGACTACTCTTTTGTGTCAGACTGAGAATTCCCTAGGGCAGTGTCTCCTCCCTTAGACTGGGGGCTCCCCAAGGTAGACTGCCTCTCTCAGCAGACTGGAGGGTCCCAAGGCAAACTGCCTCTCCCATCAGACTGGGGGCTCCCGAAGGGCCAGGACTGTTCAGCTCTTGCCTTCTCCTGTCCCAGGCCTGTCTAGGGTGGCGGAGGCAGGCCTCCTCCAACCGCCCATCCCTCCTGAGGCGGTCCTGGATGCACCACACACCTGGTAGGAGAGGAGCCCATCCCACTGGTGCTGCTGGGCGGCCGTGCTATACATCCACTTCAGGGCTGCGTCCTTGATGAAGACGGACAATGCTCGCAGGATGAAGGATGCAAACAGGTTCAGGTGGATGTAGTTCCGGGTGCAGTGCAGGTGTCTGAGGGAGAAAGCAGGGCCTTTCCCTGGCAAGGCAGCCAACAGTTCTGCTCTACAACCCCAGGCTCTCAAGCTAACACACACATCAGGCATGTTTCCAGCCCTGGGACTGTGCGTGTGTCTTCTTCTATGAATACCCTTCTTCCTCATCATCGTGAAAATCCTTCTGTCCAACTCGAATCCTGCCTCTCCATGAAGGCTTCCGCTATGTAGTCACTGCCCCCTCCTCCCATCCACATTCTATCCTTCTCTCTGCAGCATCTTCTTTTACACAAAGTCTTGCATAACCAAAGAGATTTATGCATGAGGATCAGTTTCCCCAATGGGAACACTGCTTCTTCATGACAGGGCCCACATCTTAAATGCCTCACAGAGGCAGAGCAGGACTAGGCACTTGGTAGGAATTCAGAAACTATTGGATAGAGTTTTAATATCCTTTCATGTGAAAATGTGTAGCAAATTGAAAGTACAGGGGCATTTCTTAACCTAATGAAGGCTATTTACCTAACCAGGAGCAAATATCAATCTTAACTGAGAAACTGTGGGAGCATTGCCTTTGAAATCAGGAACAAAATAAGGATGTCTGTTATCACTGCTTCTAGTCAACATTGTAACTGCAGATCCTGCCCACTATAATAAGGCAAGGGAAAAATGTACAAGAATCAGAAGTAAACAAAATAGTTATTATTTGTAGATGGTAGATTATCTTCAAAGAAAATTCAAGAAATCTATGGACAAATTATTAGAACTAATAAGACAGTTTAGCAAGGTTGCTGATAAGTATGTTTGTATATGCCTGCGTTAAAAAAATTTAAAAGTAAATGTTTAAAAATAATTCTTTTGCAATATTTTTAATTAACTAGCTTGAAATGAGTCTAACAGAAGATAGGTAAGATCTCGATGGAGAATTTTATAAATCTTGCTTAAAATCATTAGTGAAGACTTAAATTAGTGGGAGATAGATACATCACATTCACAGATAGAAAGGCTCGCTACCTTAAAGGAGTCAAGTCTCTCCGTATTCATAAAAATTCTACCTTATTTTTAAAGTAGAACTTTAAAAACTTATAAAGAAGAGCCAGGGCTAAGAATATTCCAGACACTCCTAAAGAATCACAGAGGAGGAGATTTTGCTATATGATTTCTAGTAAATCTACAGTAGCTAAGGCACCATGGTATCGGGACGGGGAAAGATAAACATCCTAACAGAAAAAAACTGTAGGTGACTGAAACCAACCCATACATACGTGGAGCCTTGCTGCATGGAATGGCAGTCATTGCAAACCAAGGGGGAAGGAAAGGCTATCAATAAATGGTACTCAGGCAGCTAATTCTACATACAGAAAAAAAAAATGAAATCCTTTATTTATATCATACGCAAATATGAATTCCAAGCAGATCAAAGAACCACAAGGAAGAGCAAAACTCTGAAACTTACAGAAAATGTAGACGGCCATCTTTATGACACTAGGGTAAGGAAAGATTTCTTTTTCTTTCTTTCTTTTTTTTTTTTTTTTTTTTTTTGAGATGGAATCTTGCTCTGTCGCCCAAGCTGGAGTGCAGTGACGTGATCTCGGCTCACTGCAGCCTCCACCTCCTGGGTTCAAGCGATTCTCCTGCCTCAGCTTCCTGAGTAGCTGGGATTACAGGCGGGTGCCACCATGCTCACCTAATTTTTTGTATTTTTAGTAGAGATGGGGTTCCACTGTGTTAGCCAGGATGGTCTCGATCTCCTGACCTTGTGATCCACCCACCTCAGCCTCCCAAAGTGCTGGGATTACAGGCGTGAGCCACCACACCCAGCCAAGGAAAGATTTCTTAATAAGACTGTCCAGAATTTGTTCTTTGGAAAAAATGAATAATTTTAAACCAATCAATAAAATTAACTGTTATCAACTGGTTAATCTTTATTGATAAATTTTATTTATCAATACTAAATTGATAAACTTTATTCCATTAAAATGAAGAACTTCTGTGCATAAAAAACCATAAAATGAGTGAAAAAATAAGCCACAGACTAAAGAGAGGGTAAATCCTGGATAAGTATCCAGAATATATAATGAATATGTAAAATAGAAAAGAAAAACCCAAATAAGCCGATGAAAAAGTAAGCAAAGGATATGAAAAAGCAACTCACAGAATAAATCATGAAAAAAAATGCTTGATCTCTTTGGGAATCTGGAATATGCAAATTAAAATCATAAGGCAATTTCACATACTTCAGGTTAGCAACAATTAAGTCTGAAGACACTAAATATTGGTGAGAAGGCTAGACAAAGGAAGCTCTCTTTTATTACTGATGAGAGGGTAAACTGGTGTGACCACTGTGAAGAACAACTTAACATAGTAAAATTGTGAAAGCAGGCGGTAGTCAGACCTGGCAATTCTACTCCTAGCTATATGCCCCAGAGAAATGCACAAGTAAGAATGTACATTGCACCCAACATTTGTAATTCAGAAAGAAAAAAAGAGAACAACTCAAATGTCCATTAAAAGGTTGACAGATAAACTGTGCTGTATTATACAACGGAATATGGAATGGTGGTTAAAAATCCACAAAACAGGACTACTCGTGTCAATGTGAATGAATCTCACACAAACATAATGTTGGACCAAAAAATTACAGAAAAATATTTCTATGATTTGAATGTTGTGTTCCTCCAAAATTCATGATAAAACTTAATCCTTAAGGCAATGATAGTATTAAGAGGTGAAGCCTCCAGAAGATGATTAGATCATGAGGGCTCTGCTCTCAAGAATGGGATTAGCGTCCTTATAAAAGAGGCCTAAGTGAGTTTGTGAGCCCTTTTTGCCCTTTTGCCTTCTGTGATGTGAGGGCATAGTGTTCACTCCTTCCCCACCATGTGAGGACACAGTGAGAAGACACCATCTCAGAAGCAGAGAGCAAGCCCTTACTAGACATCAAACCCACTGGTGCCTTGATCTTGGGCTTCCCACCCTCTAAATTATGAGAAATAAATTTCTATTATTCAAAAATTACCCAGTCTAAGGTATTTTGTTATAACAGCAGGCACAGACTAAGATAGAAATTGGTACCGAGAGTGGGGAGTCATGTAACAAATACCTAAAAACGTAGAAGTAGCTTGGGAACTGGGTGGTGGGCTAGAAAAAAGTCTATATTTCCACAAATGGGCCATACAAGGTGATTCTGGTAAGAGCTCAGAAGATGAGAGCTATGTAGAAAATTTCAATCTTTTTTTTTTTTTGAGACAGAGTCTCGCTCTGTCGCCCAGGCTGGAGTGCAGTGGCGCAATCTCTGCTCACTGCAAGCTCCGCCTCCCAGGTTCATGCCATTCTCCTGCCTCAGCCTCCCGAGTAGCTGGGACTACAGGCGCCCGCCACCGTGCCCAGCTAATTTTTTGTATTTTTAGTAGAGACGGGGTTTCACCGTGCTAGCCAGGATGGTCTCGATCTCCTGACCTCGTGATCCACCCGCCTCGGCCTCCCAAAGTGCTGGGATTACAGGCTTGAGCCACTGCACCCGGCCAAAAATTTCAATCTTCACAGAGATTATCTAAGTGGTTGTGAACATAATAATGGTAGAAATATGAACAGTAAAGGCCATTCTGATGAGGTCTAAGATAGAAATGAGGAGCATCGCATTGGAGACCGGAGGAAATGCCATCTTTTTGTTACAAAGTGGCAAATAACTTGGCTGAATTGTGTCTATGTCCAAGTGTTTCATGGGAGCAAAGACTTATGAGCAATGAAATAGAATATTTGGTGGAAGAAATCTCTAAGCAAAGTATTGAGGGTACAGCATGGCTGCCCTTGACTGCTTATAGCAAAATATGAGAAGAGAGAAATGAAAGATGAAATTTATAATCAAAAGAGAAGGAGAACTTAAAGATTTGGAAAATTTTCAGTCTGACCATATTGTAAAGAATGCAAAAGCATGTTCAGGAGACAATACCAAGGGTGTGGCCAAGTGAACATTTAATAAAATTAGTATGGGTAGAGGAAAGCCAGGTGCCATTCATCCAGAAAATGGAAGAATGACCCTGAATGCACTTCAGAGATCTTTTAGGTCCAGATGTCAGGGCCTTGAGAGCAGAACAGTTTTGGGGGAGGAGCCCAGGACACTGTGAGGCATTGGAAGTCACTGCCCAGGGCCACCTCCTGTCTCTGCTCCCTACACTTGGGTGCAGTGCTCCTTGGCTACCCTAGCTGTGGCTCAAGTGGGCCCAGGTATAACTCAGGCCGTCCCTCTGGAGGACGTAGCAGTAAACCTTGGCAGTGTTCACGTGGTGCTAACTCTACAGACACACAGAGTGCACAAGCTGTAGGGAACATAGCTACTTCTTTGAAATCCAGGAAGACCTAGATTTCAAAGGATATCCTGGAGAGCCTCAGGGCCCAGGCAGAGTGGAGGTTTCTAATAAATCTATAGTAGTTAAGGCACAGGTGCGGGGCCACTACAGAGAGTCCTGACTAGGGCAATGACTAGCAGAGTCATGGGGGGCAAGATTCTCCTCCAAGACCCCAGACTGGTAGAGCCACCAGCACACAACTCCAGCCTGTGAGAGCTGCCACATGAGCTGAACCCAGCAAAGCTGTGCGAGTGGGGCTTCGGGCAGACTTGGGGACCCAATTCCCACCTCCATATCAGGAAGGCAGGACACTGAGTCAAAGAAGATTATTCTCAAGCTTTAAGATTTAATGTTGTTTGTCCCATTAAGTCTGGATTTACTTGGGACCAGTTACCCCTTTCTTCCTTCCTATTTCTCCCTTTTTTTATTTGAATTTTAATTCTTTATTTTTTTCCAGATTAAAAAATAAACAATTGTATTTATTTAATGGTCTCTTACATCGGTCAGGCTGGTCTCCAATCTCTGGCCTCAAGCAGGCTTCCTGCTTTAGCCTCTCAATTAGCTAGGATTACAGGCATGAGCCACCACACCCAGACCTATTGCTCCTTTTGAAATGAGAATGTCTGTCCTATGAAATGAGAATGCCTGCCACAACATTTCATTTTGGAAGCACATAACTTCAGTGATTTCATAAGTTCACAGCTAGAGAGAAATTTCCTTCAGGAGGAATCATCCCTTGAGTCTCACACATACCTGATTTAAATAATATTTAGATGAGACTTTGGACTTAGACTTTAAAATTAATGCTGGGATGAATTAAGACTTTGGAGCCATTGGGATTAAATTAATGTATTTTGTATGTGAGGAGGACAGGAATTTGGGGGGGCCAGGGGCAGAATGCTATGGTTTGAATGTTGTGTCACTCCAAAATTCATGTTGAAACTTAGTCCCCAAGGCAATAGTATGAAAAGGTGAAGCCTTTAGGTGATTAGGTTTATGAAGGCTCTGCCCTCACAAATGGGATTAGTACCTTATAAGAGACCTGAGGGTGTTTGTGAGAGCTTTTCACCCATTTGCCCTTCTGCCATGTGAGGACACAGTGAGAAGGTGCCATCTTGGAAAGAGAGGACAAGCACTTACTAGACATGGAATCTGCTGGTGCCTTGATCTTGGACTTCACAGCCTTCAGAATTGTGAGGAATATATTTCTGTTATTTAGAAATTACCCAGTCTAAGGTATTTTGCTATAGCAGCAGGAAAAGACTAAGACAAATATGTTCAATACACTATTAAAAATACACAGAATCTTGCTATATATTTCTATAGCTACTCACAAATGTGGTAAAAGTACAAGGAAATGTGTCGGAATTAAAAGAGGCATATTCAGGGTTTACCTCTGATGGGTGTAGGGTAGGGAGAGGGATGGGATCAGAGAGGGTTACCCAGAGAAGTGTAACTATGGGACATGTTATTTCTTAGGCTGGATGGTGTGTGCATGAGTGATCATAGTATCAGTCATTGCATTTTTTAATCACTGGAATAATTCATAATAAAAGAGGAGAATATTCATTGAGTGAATGCATTTATTGAGCACCGTGTGCCCAGGACTGTGCCAGGTGCTTTGAAGGTAGGAGAGGGAATGCCACCTCTCCTGCTCTTGCTGCCTGGTGTCCTGAGGTCTCATTCTCTCAGAACCCCTTCCCTCTTTGAACCCAGTCCCCCTGGCCCCCCTCCTCCAAGTGCAGAGGAGTGGGAAGAACCTGGTACTCTGTTCCCAGCTCCTAGTTTGGAAGGAACGTCTCATCTAGGTTAGATCTAAGGAGGAACTTTTCCACTGGGGCTGAAAAGCTCTAAAGGGAGGAGGATCTCTAATCCCCAAGATCTTTTCTAAAATCATACTGAATTCTTGATTATTAAAGTTACACATGTTCATTGGAGAAGATCTCCTGGGATTTTCGGTAATCCCATCACCGACGGTTAAGGTTTTGAGGTTGGTGGTGCATGCGTGGTATTTTTGTTCTTTTTTGCAGTACATACGCACACTTTTATACCGTGGAGACTAGACCAAGAACACAGTATCACATCCTGTGTTTTCAACCTCATATTCTATGGTCAGGGCTCTGTAGAGAGCTCTTGAGAGAAGGACGAATGTGCTGCACTGTTGCTTTGATTTGGTGTTGGGCTGCTTCATTCCTCTATCTGGGGGAGTTAGGATGAAGCAGCCCCCTCCCGGGGTCCGGGCCACCTTACCTGAAGCCAAGGAGGATCGCAGAGGCGATAACCAGAGCAGAGAAGGAGAGTGCGTAGCCCACCGTGTAGATGATGTAGAGGAACAGGAGCTGCTCCTCCGGGGAGCTCTGTGGCACACGGGGGACATACGTGTACATGGGCAGCCCATGGCCCTCTTCCCACAATCTTCCTTCCCATGGGACAGAGGCAGAGCTGGGGCCCCAAGTCAGGACTCACCGGGGATACCAAGACCAAGAAAGAGAATAACCGTAACCTACGGCGATGGTTCTTGGATATCTTGGGCCCTGTTCCAAGGCCAGAGAGGTGAATACACACCACCTTTGTCCAGAAAGCATGGTGTGCAAAGCCCCCAGAGGCAAGGAGATGGATGAAATGACCACAGATGCCCCCATCAAAGCCAAGGGTCTTTGCTCCAGTGAAGTGCTCCAAGACATGGCTCCCCGCTCCCTGGCTCAGAACCCCGCCTCAACTCACTCTCTCCCCTCGCTTGGACTCCTCGCACTCCGACAAGTCCCTCCAGGGCAGGCTGGAGTTGTCCTTCTGCAGCCAGAGGCCTTCAGCTGTGCAGAACCGGTACACGTGGCCCTGCGGCACTGGGGTGGGGAGACCTGGCCCTGAGCCTCAGCCCAGAATAGGGCAGCCTGCCCAGTGCTAGATGCCCCCCTTCCTCCCCATTCTGAGGGCTATCCCTGCTCCCCCAGAATGGACTACTCTGAGTTAGTGACACCCTTTTCCCTTCTTTACACACAAACACACATACACACACCTGGACCTTCCTCCCCTGACATATATGCTGTTGGTCCAGGGACAAGACAGGGGGTCACCAAGGCAGGGGCTCCTCAGCTCCACCCTCAGCCCTGCCTCTCGGCAACCCTAGGACACAGTTTAATGAATTCATGTCTTTGAGATGACAGGAGTTTAGCTCAGTTCCATGTCCCTGCCTCCAGCCTCAAATCACACTACTGACAAGGTCTGGCACCGACCAGCAGCAGCCGTGCCTGCCCCGCAGTCACTCGCTATTTCTGATTTTTAGGACTCAGCACCCACCTCCCTCCCACACTCCTTGGGGAGAGCAGACCCTGGGAACAAGGTTGGCACTGAGTTCCCAAGAGAAGGGAAGGAAGACAGAGCACTGATCTGAGAGAGAGAGAGACACAGCCCTGCCCATAAGAAGTTCTAATCTGATGGAGGAGACACAGACCTACCTGCAAGGACCCCCTGGTCTAAAAGGAGTACACGGCCTCATGGTCGTATGCAGCCTTGGCCTTTGGAGATCCCCCGTAGAAAAAGGGAAGACCCAGCTCCTACCTTCACATAGACTCTAATTATAGGTTGGAAATGGAGATAGCCCTTGGAGAGAGGAAAGGGATCCAGCCCCCGTCCTCAGGGAGCTCCCCTGTCTGAGGATGGTGGCACCGTCCCTGTCTTCAGAGAATCAAGACTCACACAGAAAAAATAAAAAAGACCTGAGAAAGGAAGAGCATAGACGGAAACTAACAGAGATCAAACACAGGCCCTGCAGAGGCAAGGCAGGGCATTGCCTGTGCCCATTCACATCCCAGCAGAGGCTGTCCCCCACCATGCCCCATGTCCACCTACCAGGGAGATGGCTGGCCTGTGGCCTCAGGTTTGATGTGAGGCTGATAGAGGCCACTGCTTACTTGCGTCCAGGAGGAAATGGCTCATTCCTGGCCTCTCTGTAGGGGAACTTAAGTTTGACACCAGGGCCAATGAACTTGGGACAAAAGGGCACAGTGAGAGGGTGGGGGGATATTGACCTGTAGAAAGAACAGGGGGACCAAGGAGAGAAGCTGCAGCCAGGACAAACTTTAAAAGAGTTCAACATTCTAAAAGACTAGAAGATTTTAAAGACCAGCTTTCCCAGCTGTGGGAGGAAGGAGGGAGTGAAGGCCAGAGAATGGAGAAGGCACCAGAGGCCCACTGGGGGCAGTGGCTGCTCAGTGTTCATGTGGAGAGACAGCAGTCAGAACTGGGTCTCGGCTGGGTGTGGTGGCTCATGCCTGTAATCCTAGCACTTTGGGAGGCCGAGGCGGGTGGATTGCCTGAGCTCAAGGGTTCGAGACCAGCCTGGGCAACATGGCGAAACCCCATCTCTACTAAAAATGCAAAAAATTAGCCAGGCATGGTGGCGTGCGCCTGTAGTCCCAGCTACTCAGGAAGCTGAGGCCCGAAAATCACTTGAACTTGGGAGGAGGAGGTTGTAGTGAGTTAAGATTAAGCCACTGTACTCCAGCCTAGGCGACAGAGTGAGACTCTGCCTCAAAAAAAAAAAAAAAGAACTGAGTCTCCTGAGAAGAGGCTTCATTAATGTGGTGTGTGTGTGTGTGTGTGTGTGTGTGTGTGTGTGTGTTATGTGTCTGTGTGTGTGTGTGTGTGTGTGTGTGTGTGTGTGATGGGGACTGTGGCAGCCCCAGGGCCTGACCCTCAGGGGTGCAGGACAGGGGCAACCATCTAGTCTGGGAGTTCTATTTTTCATCCCAGCAAAAAATGTGGCAGGGACAACTTTACTGCAGAGTCCGGTGACAGCCTCTTCCAGCACTGTCAGCAAGGCCTGCCAATGGACCTTGCCCTCCCCTAACCCTGATCCCAGACACCAGGACAGCCTCCTGCTCTTTCTTCTCCTCCTTCCCAGCTCCTTTCCCAGCTCCTTTCCCAAACAAACCCTGAACCAGGTCCCCCTTCAAGACACAGAAATTATCTGGTAACACAGTGGGGCAAGTCAGCTTGCAGCATGACTCCTTCTGGAAGAACCTGCATTTTAAAAGATACTTCACCTGGGAGAAAAACAAAAACCTGAAAATCTAATGGTGAAACTGACAGCAGTGGGAACGATGGTGTTCCAATACCCTTCGAATGCATTTATGGACAAAATCAGGTGTACCCCCAACGGCAGAGAAGGGGAGGCACATGGTCTGATTTTAGCAACGCGAAGGGCCCCTCTCAAGCCCCCAAATGCCTCTCTTATCTGCTGCATGGATGCCTGAGATTCTTCACTGGGGCCAAGTCTTCTGACGTGAGGCAAAATCAGTGTTCTCCTGTAGATACCCCCAAAAGCAGTGATGGGGACCTGAGCTGACTCCATGCGGAATGAGATGGTTTCAGAGCCTGCACTAGCAGCCTGCTTTGATGGGAGGAAATGGGGAGAAAGGAAGAAGGTTGAGGGACCAGAGAAAAGAAGACACAGCCGTGGAACCACAGGCACACAAACCATCTAAAGACCCACATACCCAGGACTCAGCCTGCAACCGTGTGATGCTAGTAAGACGCACTTCCCACAGCTGGCACAGGGCCTGGCATACAGTAGGCACTGCCTTGTTGCAGATTCCTTCACAACATGCTCCTTACTTGCTCTTTCCATAGGCTGTGCCTTCACAGAATCAGTTTTTGAACACCTACTGTACACCTGACACCTTTGGACATTAGAACCACCTTTCAAGGTAGGAACAGTTAGTCCCGTTGTACATATGAAGAAACTGAGCCTCTGAGAAGCCAAACAACTTGCCTAAGATCATCAACTAGAAAGTAGCAGAGTCAAGACTAAAATCCGCCAGCTCTTTGCCTCCAGAGGTCCCAAGTTAGCAGCCAAACTTGCTGTTAATAGGAAAGAATGTGGCATGTGCCATTCTCCTCTGCCCTTCCTCTGGGCTCAGATTTCTCAACATTCAGTCTCCTCCCAGCAGGCCCCCTTGCCAGTGTGGACCCCCGGCCGCTGCACCATTCCTGCTCCCTCTGTTCAGAGCCAGTTGGGAGGGTGGGGAGGTGGTGTGTGCACAGATGTGTGCATTACTGGCACAGAGTCAAAGGATCACTGTGTCCCTCGCTCAGTGAGCCTGTGCAAGTGCATCTGTCAATTACCCTTCATTAGCATCAAATATTAAAAGCCAGGCTGGTTCCTGGCTGGGCCCATGATCCCCAGATGCCCAACTTGGCTGGAGGTGGGGTGGGTCAGGGCATAGCCCTACTTATCAACCCAGCTTTATCTGACTTGGGAGGAGCTGGTAAATCACAGCCAGGGATTTGGCTCAAGGCTTGTCAACACAGGGAGGCAGCAGGGCAGCCACATGCCAGGAGGCCCAGGGATATTTCATTAAGCCAGACCCTGCTGCTGGAAATAAAACCCCCAATTAAACACTTCCCCTCCCGGAAGCTGCTGCGGCGCCTGTAATCAAGCTAACAGCCGCCCTTCCACGTGGATGCTGGCACTCAGGGCTGTGGAGAGCTGCTCATGAATCCATTAGCTCCTGCACCCTGGCAACGAGGTGGCCAGCAAGGACTACTGGGCCCCCATTTTACAGATGCAGAAGCTGAGACTCAGAGAGGCCAGGCACAGGGCCTCCCCAAGGGAGTGAGGTGAGGGTCAAAGGCCAGGCTCAAAATGAAGGCATCAGCTCAAGGCCAGGGTGAAGTGTACTGTAGAGCATCAGGGCTTAGGAGAAGGAGCTCAGGTTCTGGACAACACAGACTCAAGTTCAAATCCTGGTTCTGCCTTCAACCAGCTGTGGGATGTTGAGCATGTCCCTTCACATCCTCAGGCCTCAGTTTCCTTATCTGTAAAATGGGAAGCATAATGACTTCCCAGAAGATAAAGCATGTGAAGTGCCCGGTACATAGTAGACCTTTGAAACATCCTCCCCCATGCCAGTTTCTTGAAGGGGCACTCCTTCACTGCGGCTGGAGATGGAGCTTGTGACACCACTTCAGCCAGAACTCCTCTGGGGACAAGCTTGGGCCTCAGTTTCCCCTTGGCAACCCCAGGCTGTCGTAAAAACCCCCAGGCTCCACATTACTCAGGGGAGGCACCTGCCAGAGTTTCCAAGAACTGTGAGTTATAGGTTATTTTTAAAGCATTTTATGACTCTCATATAATTAGAACTAAGCTAACAAACAGGTAGGGATCAGGAGGAGGTGTAGCTAATGAGGCTGGAATGATTTGTAACAAGCAGATCAGCTGTTTGTGGGTAAACGAGGCTGCTGAAGGGCCCTCGGGCGGCCAACAGGCTCTCTGAAGCCACTTCAGCCTTCTCCTCCCAGTCTCGTTTGTACCAGCCATTTCCTTTGAATATCTTCTGTCTTTGACTCATCTGCTCCTGCTCTCTCTGCACGATCCTGAGACCCAAGTTCTCAATTAGAGGGGTCAGAATTCAAGGGCTTGGCTGGCTTCTCCAGGACACTGCGTAGTTCCGAGGCCCGTGGCCTGGCCCCATGTCCAGGGTGCTGCCTGGAACCTCACTCCTTGGAGGAGCTTCCTTTTCCCTTCTGCATCTGCCTGTTCTTTCACATCTGGCCCCAGTGTCACCTGTCCCTGGAAGCCTTCCTAATGCCGCCACACTCCTGGCAGAAGGGGTGGCTCTGGCCTCCCTCAGTACCACTGCCTGGGCTGCTGAGCCGACCTTCAGCTCCATGGAGGGAGGTTACCCCTTCTCCCCAATGCACACACTCACACACCTCTAAGGTCTCAGTGGCATCCCTAGCTCCTAACACAACCCAGCTCAGGGGTCTGGTGATTGTTTTGACTTTTGCTGTTTCTCAGATCATCACTCCTCTGCTCCATTCTGAACTCTAGAAGCCTGAGCCATGGGACAGCACCCCTCGGCTTCCCTGGCCTCTGCTGGGTTGGGCCAGTGGGAGGCATTGGCAGAAGATGGAAGGGCAGAGGGAGAGAGAGGCTGGGTGTTCTCCCCTGCTCCCTCCCTGCCTTGATTTGAAGTCTGCCTGTGACTTTGTCCTCTCTGTGGCCACAGCCCTGCTGGGTGGCTTCTCCATTGTAGCCCAGCTGTCATGGGGACCCCCCAGCCCCATTCTTGTCCCTTACTTCTCAGGTCTAGGGGTGCTCAAGCTTTCCATTGTTGTAGTCCCTGGTGCTTTATATGCCTCATTGGTCCCTTTACCTTGCCAGCCTCTGAAAATGAGCCCTCCCCAACATTAAATTCTCTCCAAATTGCCAACTGAGCATGTTTTCTGCCAGGACCCTGCCTGAGATAACTCCCTTCCTTCTCCTTGACACCAGGGCACACTGTGACATTTCTCCACAGGCTACTCGCTTGATCAGCCCAAGAAAGCTCCAGAACTGTCCCCTTCTTCAGAACTGCTCCCACACACCTGGGTGGGGGTCAGGGAAGCCTCCGCTGCCAACCTTTGCCAAGGAAAGCTCCAGGACAGGCCAGAGACAGCAATTACGCAGCTTGAGCCTGTGGTAGTTGTCTCTGAGCATCCGTAACTCAGGGAGTGAGGAGAGGGCAGCAGAGTCGATGATTCCGAGTGTCAAAAAAGGGAGTAAATTAGCCTGGTGAGTGGCAGGGGGACGGGGTGGGGGAAAGGCTGGCAGGGGGCCTGTGCAGTGGCTGTTATCTTCATGGAGAAAGCAATAAAACCATGTTCGCTCATAAACGGGCACCACCAGGACCTATTTCCTGCTCAAATAAAATTAAAGGTGATGGATGGCGCTGCAAGCGGCAGGCAGAGCTGGGGGTGGCTTAGTGCTGAGTGATGGGCCCTGTCCTACTCCTGGCTCCCTGGGGTCTAGAGGCCCAGCAGACGCTGGCCAAGCTGCCAGTCTCAAATCTATGGGAGGCAGAGAAAGTGTGTGTATTGCAGGAAGTCAGGGAGGTATGTAGGGAGGTGGGAAAAATTAACAGCTACCATTTCTCAAGGCCCTGTGGTCCTCCCGACACCCATGTCACTTGGCTCTATACCATCTCCCAGATGAGTCAACCGAGGCACAGAGAGGTCTGGCAACTTGCTCCTGCTTACACGGCTAGTCAGCAGAACCACCAGATTGCAGAGTTCATAGGAGAGGGCAGACAGCTCATCCCTGTCCCTAGAGGTGTGCCCAGACAGCAGAGGGCATCCAGATCACTCACCTGTCTCCAGGCCAGAGCCACATGCAAGGGCACAAACACACACCCCCAAGGAAGACTTTGGTGTAGCAATTAGCCACACTGACTCTAAACCAAGCTTCTGGGTCGCCCACTAATGGCTGTGTGAGCTTGCAAAAGTCACTGAGCACCTCTGTGCCTTAGTTTCCCCATCTGAAAATGGGAGGGTAATCAGAGTACTTGCCTCAGAGGGTTGTGAGGATGAAAAGAGTGTAGCACGGAAAGTGCTTCCAACAGGCAGTATTGGAGAAGGCAGGCCACTGATGGGCCCAGGCTCCTGCCTCCTTCTAGGCCCAGGCTCTCCCTGCTCCCTGGGGAGAGGTGAGTGTATTGTGAGTGTGGACAAGGAAACAGCACTTTTAGGAGACCTGCCTGGGCCTCATCTGACTTCAGTCCCACGTGCCAAGGTGAAGCTTACATTGGGCCCCACCAGGCCACCTCCTCCAGGAAGACACCTGGCTTCCCCAGAGCATAACCTCATGCCCGCACTTGCTTCTGGGCCAGTTGCTGCTTGGGCTCCGGCCCCTTCAAGGTGTGATGATAGGAGCATGAATTGGATTCAAATCCTGGCTCTGCCATTGACCACGTCATTTGGAACAAGTGACTTAAACTTTTTGTGCTTCAGTTTCCTCATCTGTACAGCAGGTATAACCACAGGGTAGTTATAAAATCCTGCTTTTAGGGCAGGACTTGGCACACAGTAGGTACTCAATAAATGCTGGCTATGATGACGATGATGATGGTGATGGTGATGGTGATGATGATGATGATAGGGAAATATCTTTTCTCCCCTTATGGAGACTGGGAGCTCCTTGCCATGAGGGTGCTTGTCTCCTGTTATCCCCCGCGGTGCCTGGGTGAAACTGGGCTCAGCAACGGAGGCTGGGATAGATAGGGGGGCACATTAACTAACCCTCCAGTCAGGGATCCTCTTGCAGCCTCTGCAAATCTCTGTACCCCCAATGAAATGACCTTCCCACCTACCCAGTCACATCTTCCCCAGTACAAGGTCCCCCTTGCAGGCAGGAGTGAGCTGAGGAGGGCTGAGTCTGGTGGGGTTCGTCACCCCACCAATGCCCTGATCACTTCTCCCAGTGAACCTCTAAAGAGTGAGGAAGTAGCTAAATGTCACTGCCAGGTATGGGCTACCTGCATACACATATCATACATACATGTATACACACAGCAGACACCCTGGGTAGCTTCCCTCCCCGCAAGAGTCTGTCCCCACCCAGCTCTTTTCCTGACTACTGAATTGGAAGGGGTCACATTTCTCTTCAGACACTTACTTTCCCTTCCCCACACACTGGCCAGCACTGGCCTCACGCCCAGACCCAGGTGGTACCTCAGGCCATCATGAAACTTATCACTACTGACTGCTCCCCTCACCCCAGGAAAGGCAGGTGGACCACTCACTAGGAGGCCTAAAGACATTCTGGGTGGGGAGGGCTGTGTCTCAGAGGAAAGGAAGCAGCGCCTTGACCTCAGCCTCCTCGATACAGGGGACGGTGGGGGAGGGAGCTCACCACTGCTGACCCAGGGCAGGTACCAGGTCGGGGAGGGGGCTCACCACTGCTGACCCACGGCAGGTACCAGGTTAGGGAGAGGGCTCACCACTGCTGACCCACGGCAGGTACCAGGTTAGGGAGGGGGCTCACCACTGCTGGCCCAGGGCAGGTACCAGGTCAGGGAGGGGGCTCACCACTGCTGGCCCAGGGCAGGTACCAGGTCAGGGAGGGGGCTCACCACTGCTGGCCCAGGGCAGGTATCAGGTCGGGGAGGGGGCTCACCACTGCTGGCCCAGGGCAGGTACCAGGTCAGGGAGGGGGCTCACCACTGCTGGCCCAGGGCAGGTACCAGGGGCAGCTGACATTCACGAACGAGCCTGGCTCCCCGTCTGGCCAGCAGGCGTATTCATCGAAGGTCCGGTTGCAGAACAAGTCTGGGAGCAGAAAGAACAGTCTCTGAGTCCCTGCTTGTGACTGGCCATGGCCCTTTCCCTCCCTTCCCCAAGACCCCTCCCCTCCTCGGAGGCTGCATGCCACTAACCTCTGCTGAATGCTTACTGTATGCCAAGCACTTTCCCCACCCAGCAAGAGCCAAGCAGGGGCACTTGCCACTTATCAGTGGCAGGACCTTGAGCAAGTAACTTAATGTCTGTTTCCTGATCTGTAAAACAGGAGTATTTCCAGTCCCATAGGGTTTTGTGGGATCAAGACTGTATGCTACATAGATAATGGAACATAGTACGTGCTCAATGAACAATCCCTATGGGCCTATTCTTAAATTGCACTTCACAGATTAGAGGGAAATGTTAGCTTACCTTCCTTCTGATCTCACTTAAGATAACCTTCTTTAGGTCATGTGTTATAATTACAGTCAGGATTTCAACCTAGGCCCAGCGGGCTCCAATCCTGTGCTCTTTAAACCACCTTGTGAACTCCCTGAAACATTTATTCCTATAAATGTTTGTGGAGCCCTCAGTCCATGCACAGGCTGGGAGGTGCTGAGGACAAAAATGGAAAGGCCGGGTGCCTGCTCTGAGAGGCTCTAGCTGGGGGGCTGGCCGGGGGTGCAGGGAAGGACACACAGATAAGACAGCTAAGACAGAAATAAGACAGCAACCCCAAAGCAGACTACAGCAAACGAGTAAGGGCCAAATTATGGCAGAAGTCCTGGGGAAGATTTTCTGGATGAGGCAGTGCTTCCGCGGACTTTGAAGAAAAGGAAGATTTTGGTCGGCAGAAAGGAAGGTATCCAGGTGAAGGAATAGCTTGGACAATGAGATGAAGGCAGAGGGCAGGGGTGGCATCCTATAGAGGCAAATGGCTCCCAGCCATGGACATTGAGTTCATCAAAGTCCTCCAGAAGTTGGTTGGGTGGGGAGCACTAAAGGTGGGGAGCCTACGTGGACTCACCTGTGGCGGGAGGTGGATCCTCAGTCAGGGAGCGCTGGCACTGGCGTCGGTATTCTCGCCATTTCTGCACCGTCTCCCAGAGGGACACAGTGGCACCCTGGGGGGAGGGCATATATGGGAGGCCTGTGGGTTCAGCCAGCCCCTCTCCTGCCCCCTCACCCCCTAACACACTTGGTTTCTCAATCTCCATGAAACGTCAAAGCCCCAAATTCTGCCAGGCATCAGCCACCTCTGAAAGAGAGTGAGAATAAGTCACTGCCACCCAGGGGCCCCAGGTGGATGGTTTGACATCTTCATTCCTCCCAGGGTGCATAGCTTGATGTGTCACAAGCACCCAGCAAATGTCTGCTAAATTGATGCTTTTGGGGAGGTGAGTGGGTGAAGGAGGAAAGGAGTGTGTGTGTCTCATTTGTGATCTCTGATCTCACTTAGGAGAGAGACTTTCTGAGGGCCCAGGACTCTAAGCTCCTTCTGGCGCCTAGTCAGCCTGCCTGAGGGCTTCTTGCACTTTCAACCATTCTAGAAGAAGACACACAGGCCAGAGTGGGAGAGGAACTGAATCAAGGGTGCACAGCCCCCCCAGGAAGCAGAGTTAAGGCTAGAATCTGGAGTCCTTCAGATCAGTGACCATGGTAGAATATCGCAAGGTGTGCGGGGGCCGGGGAGAGTAGTGGCGTTCAGGGCTACAGAGAGCTGGGATGTCTGCCATTAGCATTCCTCCTCCAAAACGCACTCACTTACAGATGCACTCAACACAGCCCCCCCCCACCCCACCCCGTGCTCCCCTCTGACACAGCAACCAAATCTAATATTCAACCCAGCTTCTATCCACCCAAAGGAAGAGTCCTGAGGACATGAGGTGAAGGGGTCAGGGAGGTTCCAGAACACTGAAGTCACACGTGCAATGGGAGGGATCCCTCTCACCTGTGAGTAGGGAGAGCTGAGCCTCCACTTCCAGTGAGGTCACCGAAAAGGCTTTTCAGCACACAGACCCAAACAGACCCATCCCACTGAGAATCCACCATTCCTTCTGAGTGTTTTTGTGCACTTCCTTCAGCTATGTCTTGGGGTTGTCGTTCTTTTTAGTTTTTTCCTGAACAGCCTTAAAAATTATAAATATTCGTCCTTTAGAGGCTGCAGATGCTGACATGACCCAAGAGCCCCATGTATAAAATGTAGGACCCATACATAATTTAAAACAACATTTTGCTTTTTGAAATCACAAAAATGTCCACGTGTGCTGAAATTAAAATAGCTTCTTTTTAGAAGCTTGCCCCCTTGCCTTGTAGCGTGCTGGGCACATGCTGGATCCAGTCTCGGGTTCTAGCTGGCTTATCACACACCTCCCTGAGAGACTTGGGTTGCCTTGCTCACCCCTTGCTGCCTTGGAGGCCCCATGGAAGGGCCCAGCTCACTTTAAGCCCCAGCAGCATCCTTGGCATAAGTGTGCCAAGGCGGCAGGGGCTACCCTGAAGGACAGAGCTCTTCTGAGGGCAAAGGTCAACTGTATTTGCTTGGGGAAAAAAAGAACAAGAAATCAAACATAACAGCTGCAAAGGTGTTGTCCATGATATTAGCCACAGCTGAGGAGGTAGCACAGTTTTCATCAGAGCAAGTCCTGGTGGATCAACCCCCACCGCCCCGTTTCCCTTCTCCCTTCTTCCCTCTTCTCCGGGTAAAGGGCTCTTCCATGCTGCCCCTAAATGCAACAGCTGCTGGGGGTGGAGGGCAGAGAGACGGAGAAATCCCCCTTGGTTTCTGTTTCTAGAATGAAAGCAGACCACACACAAGGTCACTGCTGGGAACTGGGGCAGAAGGTGTGTCTGGGGCAGGCAGAGAGACTGTGGAAGCCAGTTCTTCACAGAGGCGGGGGGAGGGGTTAACGACAGCGCCATGAAGGCCAATCTGGCCTCCTGCACCCCAGGGCAGCGCTGTCACCTACTCTGAGCAGAGCTGTGGACATAAAACTATATTCAGACTGGGGCTCCCTGAGGACGGGGCTGTGTCTCCCCTCAGACTGGAGCTTCCTGAGGACGGGGCTGTGGCTCCCCCTTAGGTGAGGGATTCCTGACAGTAAGAGTATCTTGTCCCCTCCCTACACCAGATCAGGGTTTCTAAATACCTTCAAGCCTTCATCCCACCCCTGCAGGCACACACACAGTGCAAACTACCCAGACTTCTGGCCTCTCCCACGCCTCGTATTTACAGAAACCGTAACTGTGCCAGGTTCTGGGTGGTCGTGGGTGGAAGGGAATGCAGGGAGTATAAAGGTGACTGCAGGAGCCCTGCCTGAGAGAGTCTTCAGGCTACTCGGGGGTCAATGCTTTACAGGACAAGTGACATAACAGGGAAGGCAGTGGGTGAAAGTGTTCAGAGAGTGGTTGGGGCAGGGTTCAGTGCAGACTCAAGAGGCCTGAGGGATTGGGGACTGTGAGGTGGGGCTGGGGTGAAGGGGGTTGGAGGCAGACTGGGCTAGCAAGGAGGAGGGCGGGCACTTCAGCAGGAGGGCACAGCAGGGAAAAGGTACAAAGGTGGGGACATCAGTGCTCCGGAGAGCAGAGGAGAGCTGTGGACTGTTATCAGGAGGATTTTTTGGGGCAGGGAGAGAGTGGTGGCGGGCCCTGGGACAGATGGGAGGTTCTGGTTTGGGGAAAGACTGAGTAAATGAGGCTGGAGCCACCCAGTGCCATAGGGCCTGGGTGCCCAGGTAACATAGTGGAGGCTGAACAACCCTGGCCTTGGGCTCAGATCTGGGCCTGGACCTGGGTCACCCAGATATTAGGTTTGCAACCGAGTGCAAGAGTTGTATGTTTTAGGCTCAGCTTACACTTGTGCAAAAGGGAACAGCAGCCCCTCCCCCATGGGATGGCTGTGGGGACTGAGTTAATGCTTAGGATGGTGGGCACATGGAGAAGGCTCAGTCAATGGCAGCAATCCCCATGATTTCTACTGTTTAGTGGAAGGGCAGAGTGGGAGGGAGTGACCAGGCTTCCTGGGGACTGGGGCCCCACCCCTTCCTCACTTCTAGGATCAACATATTCCCAGAAAGAGGAAATGAATATATGTTCATGTCCAATGACCAATCATTCTGCTTAATTTGTGAGATCTTCCAGCAGTAACCACAGCCAATGGCAAAGTGAAGCAGGGAGGAAGCTTTGGACCCCATGCCCTGTGAGGAGGGGCAAGGCCCTGCCCACCAGTGTCCCCCACTCCTCCATTTCATCCTCCCACAACATAAGTCCCTGCTGCAAGCCTGACAAGGTGGGGCTGTGGGTTCTGGGGAGCGGGGAGGATGCAATCCAGATGTCCCTGTCCCTCACAAGGCAGCAGAGCTGACCAGGAGAGCAAAGCAGCGGTCAGAGGGGGTCTAAAGGGCCATGGGAAGGGCAGGATGGCAGTTTCTAGAATCAAGACTTGACAGGCTTCATGGGATCTCTCTGAGGTGGATGAAGGCACATGGAGACGACACCTGGGTTGGAGGTTACAAGAAGGAAGGGGCATCCCTCAGATTCAGGAGTTTTTGGAGGAAGCAGGAGACAGGAAAGAGGACACCAAGAGGGAGTGGTGTGGTCTACAGGAAGGAGCACTGGACAGCGATTTACAAGTTCTTGGTCTAAATCCCAGCTCTGTTGATGCAGGACTGTGGGACACGCTTTATCTTTTAGGACCTCAGTTTCCTCATCAGTTGCCAGTTCTGCCGTCCATAAAATGGGCATATCATTCTTCTCAGACTGCACAGATCCAAAAAGATAAAGCAGGTGAAAATCTTTGTGACTTCTCAAGCCCTGTACAAGCAGGCAGCGTTGGAAGGAAGGACAGCAGAGAAGGAAGCAGGTGGAGTGGAAGCCCCCGGGGTGGTGGGCTTTCCAACACCCCAGGAAGGGGCTCCCTCTCCAAACACTGGCTGCCAATCTGAAAGGCACTCCTATTTCTCAGTGCGAATAAGTGTATCAGATTCTTTCTTTCTCTGGGGACCATTTTGGTGACGGGAAGGAGGTGGCACAGAGGTGGGAGACATGCAGGAAGGCCTGTCAGAAGGAGGAAGGAGGGATTCCAACTCAAATTTCTGGAGTCCCCCGACTAAGTCCAGCCCTTCAGGTTCCCTGGCATCTCCTCCCAGGACCCCAACCTCCTTCCTCTGTATCACCTCCCAGAAGTCAAATCACCCCTTCCATCAACAGACCCCTGTCTCTTTGACCGCCCCTTGTTTTTCTTTCTTTCTTTCGTTTTTTTCAAAAGCTCAGAGCTTACAATCCATTTTTTTTCCCTAAGGGCTTTAGATATCTGAACGAAAGGACAGGAAAAGGAATACTACACACATGTTCTTACAGTCACAAAAACCCCCACGTGGACACACTGTCACACGCATCATCACACACGCCCCCAAGCACATTCCCAATACTGAGACACTGACACAGACTCTCTCCCACCACACACAATCACTCACAGACTGCCAGGTACACAGTCGCATGCTGAGACACTGTCCCCAACACACACACACACACACAGAGGAACACACAGACACTCTCACATGCACACTATCTCTCCTGCACATATAGACACACACTAGTTGACACCCATTCACACACCAAGATGCCCCCCCCACACACACACACACAGACCCTCCCACAGACACAGTATCACATGCAGGGTCACAAACACATAGACACTGTCAGATGTACAGTTGCATGCTGAGATGTTGCACACACAGGGACTCATTCCCACACAGACTGTTACACACAGGGTCACTCACACATACCTGGGAACTGGGGGCTCATATAGCCCACTCCCTTCTCCCCCTGGTCTGTCTCAGACTACCTGTCTGTATCTCTGTCCCCTCCTCCAACCACCACCACCACCACCACCACACACATAGGAATTTTCCTAGGGGCAGGCTGCAGCTGAGGAAGGCTGTTTTGCCTTGGTGCAAGGCATTCGAGGGCAGGATGTGGTTTCTTGGTTGCTCCTGCCCCAGCCCCCAGCCTGGGTCCTGTCCAGGAGGAAACCCAGCTTAGAACAATGTCCGCACTGATCAAGGCTCAGCCCTGGACTCCACCTGCCATTCACTAGAGTACAGAGACCCAGGGTCTCCAACAGCCCCTCTCTCGTACTATCCTGCAGCCCTGGAAAACACTTCCGGATCCCCAAGGACAAATGGGTCAGTTCTGCCATTTGACTAAAGTGACTAAAGTTGCCATTTCAGGGCAACTTTTCTCAATCCCCTCCATAACCCTATGTGATAGAGCTTATGATCCTTATTTACAGATAAGGACATGTATTGGGGATAACCAAGTGTCCAACTCCAGATCACCAGCTAATAGCAGACCCTATATTTGAATCCAGTTGTGTCTGATTTTAACTTTGAGTGTCAAAGGCTTGCCTGTCTCCTCAGTAGGCCCGCTCCCTCACCAGGGTATTGGAGAGGTAAGGACCAGGGTAGGGGAATGAGCCTTCCCAGCAGCAATGAAACAGTAGCCTAGGGCACCTTCTTCAGAAGTCAACTCAGCCATCCCCCTACCTGCAGGGATGCTGTTTCCAGCCTCACGAGACCTGACAGTGAGCAGCTCACTCTCAGAGGTCTCCCTTCAGTCCCGTCTGAGTAGGAGGTGTTAGGTCAAGAGCCCAGCCATTCACCCCTTTCTCTTCCCTGCTCCTGAACTGCTGGGCTACTTTATACAGGGGACCCTCTTTTTCTGAATTCTCATTCCCCCATCAGCAACATGAGGGGAGTAACTCTAACCCTTTTGACTTCATAGACAGAAAACAAAATGCAAAATACACTATTTTTTAGTCTTATAAGCACGCATGATGTTGTGTCATAATTGTTGCAATCTATCCTTAACACCTCCTGTGACTCAGATCTCCGTGGCAGCTCAGTTTCCCATGACAAGAGCACCCCCTCAAAGCTCCCCTCCCTGCTAGGACCTGTCCCCTCCTATCCTTCTCTACCACCCCAATCCTGTTATGCCCCCAGGATGCCCAGCTTTTGCCTTAGGCCTGGGGCTAAGGAGTAAAATCGGATCAGAGGAAAGTGTGGGTTCAGGAGCCTGACACTTCTGGGAATAAGGCCTCTGGGAAGACAGCTCACAGAAACTTTCCTCTTCCTTTTGCTTTCTTCCCTTCATTCAAACCAGACCTGTAAACCTGGCCTGGAGGAGGATGGAACCAGGAAGCAGAGCCTCCTCCCCTATCCCAACCCAGTCCGTAAGAGGAGGGAACGATGGGCAAGAACCACATCTTGGGTCTGCAGCCCTGGCCCCTGAAAGATCCCAGCCGCACCAGGAAAACCAAGGCCTGGCTGGGGGAGCTGTGGGGAAGGTGTCTTGGAAGGGGGAGGTTGTCTCCTGGGGCTCAGGACAGCAGCTGGGCTGGGGAACAGGGGCAGAGAGAGGATGCGTCTGGAAAATAATCTGGGGGCTGAAAAATGTGCTGGCATCTTAGCTGAGAGGTATGTCTGTCCACATCTGGGGTTTCAGCCGAGGTGGAGTCTGCCCTCACCAAGGCAATGGTTCTGGGACAAACTTCAAGGTTCGTTCAGGTCCACTCCCCACAGATCTCAGTTCTTTAGGTCTGGGGGTAGCAGTGGGAGGTGATAGGAAGAACCTGTTTCCTGACCCAGGACAGGCCACCCAAGTCTATGTCTCCTCTCTGCTCAAGCAAGTCCCAGCATCTTTGGACAGCTCCCCTCTTCAAAAGCAGCTGACCACTGTCCCTAGCCCAGGAGCCCAGGGCAGGAAAAGCAACAAGGGCAAGAGAGAGGGGCTGCGGTGGTCCACCTGTGGCCTGCTCTCTGGTGGCACCAAGGAGCCCAGGTGTTCTTGCATGTCCCAGTATGCCTTCTCTTGGGGCCTGCTGTCAGTGCAGGATGAGAATGGGAGGTCAGCAGAGTGGGTGAGTGGGGGCGCCTGGCTGCTTCCAGGGGGGCACTGAGCCTTCTGCCTGTTTGCTACAGAGGCTGGTAGGGGACAGGGGGGTAGGTTCCATCTGGGAGGTCACTGGGAAGGACAAGCTGCCACCGCAGGGCCCCAGGAGCCATGAATCAAAGGCTGTGCTGGGGGCTGATGAGAAAGGGAGAGGAGCCGGGTCTCCGCACCCTGGCCCTCTCAGCTCCTCCCAGGGCCTTCTCAGGGTCTTTGAGCAGGTGGATTGTCTGGGGAGGCACTGCGGGAGAGGGGTCTGGGTCAGACTGTGGGGCAGAGGGAGTCCGGGAGGATGCCGGGCTGTGCCAGGGCCGCTGACACGGTTTAGAAGGAGTTGGGAAAGTGCTGGGGAGAAAGGAGAAGCGGAGCAGAAGTCAGCGCAGGGCGGCCGCGGGGCAGCGGGTGCCCGGGCAGAGGGACCCGGGTGGCGAGGAAGAGGGCGCCTCGCTGGGGTTGGGGGGAATCCTCTGTAGTCCAAGCCCTCACCTGGGCGTTCCAGCCCAGGGGCACCAAGTCTCCAGTCCCTACTCCCCACGAGGCTTTCGGATGCCCCCGCCAGCGGTCTCGGAGTTTCGTTCAAGTCCCGGGGCCCTCGACCAGGACACTGCGCCTGCAGCCCGCAGAGCCACCCGCCTCCCCCGGTGTCGTCGGGGTCCCTGGATCTCACCTGGGGGCGGGGGCCGGCCCTGCCCACCATCCCGAGCAGCAGCAGCGCAAGGCGCAGCGGGCCGGGGGCGCCGGCCATGGCGGGGAGTTCAGGACTGGGCCATCGCTGCCACCTGCGGAACCGCGTGCGGAGACTGATCCCGGGCGGGTGGCGGGCGGCGGGGGAGGAGCCGGCGAGGGGCCGCCCTGCCCGCGGGAGGGGCCTGGCAGGGTCCCGGTTCTTCCGGCCGCCAGAGACCCCTGGGCCCGCCCCGCCGCACCCCTCTGCCGGTCCCGGGCCGGGAGATAGTGGGCACTGCTCTCCGAGCGAGCGAGCGCGGCTGGGAATCAGGAAGCGCAGGAGGCGGCCACCAGCTCTGAGCGCCGACAGTGCGCCTGGCCGGCTTTCAGCGACAAGCCAGGCCCTCCTCCCACCCTGGCACCCCGGACCTCCTCCCGGGTCTCCCAGCTGAGGAAAGCTACAGCAACCCCCGCCCATTCAGGGTCCCTCAAAGGAAACTGAGGCCTGAGGAGTGGACGGGACTTGTCCAAGGTCACACGGCTTGGCAGGCCACTCCTGGAAAGTATCCTCAGAGCCAGGGGTGACTAATAAGAACTTTTTTTTCCCAGGATTACCCCTTCCCAGGTCCTCTTCTCATTCCCATGTTCTGTCCTGAAGGCAGGCCCAGGATAGTCAAGGTTGGGGGTGGGGAGACTGACAAATGGATCCACAGAACTCTGACAGTCGGAAGGGTCTAGAGGTTCCCCTCTACCTGGAAACTTCAGCATTGCAGGGCAGGGAGGGATGAGGCTGGGGTCTGCCTTTCTGGAAGCTTCCCTGCCACCTCTTGCAGCTCCAGCCTCCTGCTCTTGTAACCTGTGTATGTGTGATAATGTGTGTCCATGGCTGTTCCTGCCTTCTTTATCTCTCTCCCTGCTTCGCTTCTTGGGGACTCTGGATTTTTCCTGTCTGTTTCCACTCCCACCCCTAAACACTGCAGGGCCCTCAGGTTCCCTTCTTACACCCAACAAGTGGAAAGAGAACGCTAAGAGGGCACTGACTGTATCTTCCCTAATGCTCTTGAGAAGCGGGGATGGGAAAAGAGGATCCCATGCCACTCTTAGGAAAGATGAGTTGTGGCAGAGCCCAGCCTCGGACCTGCCGTGGGGCATGTCGACTAAAGGGACAGGAAGTTTGTGAAAGTAGCTACTCCTGGGGAGAGAACTGAACTTCTCAAAGTCCTGAGGAAGGCTGGACCTGCCTGAGCCCAGGGAGGGAGACAGCCAGTGGGAGGGGCCCCTGGCTTCCATTCAGCAGGAGAGACCCTCCTCTCCAGCAAGCTCTGGTTCCACCACCTGAGACTCATTTATTCCCTCCCCTCCCAAGAGGTCGGTCTAGCAGGGACCTTCTAGGTATCACTTAGGATTAGGTTGTTCACCTGGGAGTGACAGAAAATCCCACCCCAAACAACAATGGCATAACCAAGGGCTCTCTCATGTAAAGCAAGGCCAGAGGTTCAGCCCAAGGTTGGAGTGGCTGCTCCCTGATCATCAGGGTGCCTGGGTCTTCTAGCTTCCACCATCCTCTGGTCCAAGATTTCCACCTCATGATCCAAGGTGGCTGCTCCAGCCACGATATCCAAATTCCAACCAGCAGGAAGGAGGAATGGGAAGGAGATGGGTGCACCTCCACCCATAAAGACACATCTTGAAAGTGGCAGCCATCAATTCCACACCTCTTGCTCAGAACTTAGTCACATAGGCACTGCTAGCTGCAAAGGAGGGTGGGAAAAGCACCCTCTATTCCAGGCAACCATGGGCAAGGTTAAATACTGGGCTTTTATACTCTAGAAGAAGGCAAATTTTAAAAAAGATACTGGAAGTGAGTTTTAGGCACTGCTATATCAAGTTTGGGGTGGAGAGAGGAGAAAGGAAGAGATAGAGAAGCTATTCAGACAGAACTGGGGTCTTTATCATGAATTTGTCAGCCTCCAGATTACACTGATTCAGCAAGTATCTATCGAAAACCTACCATGTGCCAGACACCATTCTAGGTCCTGAGGATACAATTGGTGATGCTGTCCCTATCTTCAGAGAGATTATATTCTAATACAGGAGGGAAACATTAAATAATTATTGGAGTCATTTATAATTGTGTAAGCACTATTATGGTAAGCAAATGCCCCCAGCACTTATAAGGCCATGTTTTCTCTGCCAGGGGGCTTTCTCTGACTTGGAGAACATTTTTGCATTCAGCCAGTGCAGGGTAGGTACCCCTAAGAGCAGCTGTCAAC
The DNA here is from genome assembly GCF_028858775.2 of Pan troglodytes. NCBI lineage: Eukaryota > Metazoa > Chordata > Mammalia > Primates > Hominidae > Pan > Pan troglodytes. The sequence goes on along the minus strand of NC_072403.2, from coordinate 44,941,112 downwards.
CATGGATGGACAGGAGTGGATGGATAAATACCCCATCCAGAGGTGTGTACCACAGTCTCCCAGAGGTCCCCTGTGCGATGGAGCCCAGCTTCCCACAGCAGTTACCTGCTCAGTAATGCACCCTGTGTTGGCTTCATTTCCTCACTTGTCCCACTTTCCCACAGTAGGGTGCCAGTGCTTCCGGGGTCACACCTCACATAAACAATTTGGCTGGGCATGGTGGCTCACCGTCTGTAATCTCAGCACTTTGGGAGGCCAAGGTGGGCGGATCACCTGAAGTTGGGAGTTCGAGACCAGCCTGACCAACATGGAGAAACCCCATCTCTACTAAAAATACAAAATTAGCCGGGCGTGGTGGTCCATGCCTGTAATCCCAGCTACTCGGGAGGCTGAGGCAGGAGAATCACTTGAACCTGGGAGGTGGAGGTTGCAGTGAGCCAAGATCATGCCATTGCACTCCAGCCTGGGCAACAAGAGTGAAACTCCGTCTCAAAAAATAAAATAAATGAAAAATAAATAAATAATTTGTCCTTAAATCCTTATCTCAGGATCTGCTTCTGGGAGAGCCCAGCTGAAGACAGTGTGCATATGAGGGTATTTAGGAAGCTCAGGGCCTGTCCCTCCTCTTAACATCTGGGGGTCCAAAAACCTCTAAGTTTGCTGTGATGCTAGGACAGAGTATGGACTCGGGAATACAGTTTCCTTCTTTCCCCTTGCTGTTACCAGGGCCTCTCACTCAGGCTCCTTAGAGCAGAGGAAAGGATGAGCTCCCTAAGAGCAGAGATTTGAATGGATGGCATACTGTTTGGTTAACTGTTAACACCTGTAATCCCAGCTACTCGGGAGGCTGAGACAGGAGAATCGCTTGAACCCAGGAGACGGAGGTTGCAGGGAGCAGAGATCATGCCACTGCTCTCCAGCCTGGGTGACAGAGCAAGACTCCATCTCAAACAAACAAACAAGCAAAAACCCTTGAAAACAAAGACAATAGCTACTACTTATTGGGCCAGGAGCTGCTGAATGCTTGGTGTACCCTGATCTCATCCAGTATTATGCACAAGTGTTATTGTGCCCATTTTATGGATGAGGAGACCGAGGCTCAGGTATGAAAAGTGAGTTGCCCATAAGAGCAAACAGGGCATTCATCCCAGGTCCACCTGCCCCGAGAGCTGGTGCCGACACTCCCAATAGGCAGCTGAATTTGTGGCAGCACAGAGGATGCAGGCTGCAGCTCAGCCAGCCTGTCCGGGAGCACCTCGCTCTACAGCCCAGAGCTCCGGGTCCTGCTCCTTACCCTTAGGCCCAAGGCTTCTCCAGTGACCCTAGCGTGGGGTGCCCTCAGCTTCCACTAAGAAAATGTGGTATTGAGATTGTCTTCAGAAATAGGAATGGGAGCAACTGATGTGTGCTCCTGAGGAAAAGGTGCTGTAAGGCCCATTCGCCAAGGAGGCAGACCTCAGAGCAGGCCACCCGGCCCTCTTTTGTCTTCAACAGGAAAACCTTGTCCCTAGCAGGAAGACCACGTCAGTGGACAGGACAGATTTTTTTTTTTTTTTTTTTTTTTTTTTTTGAGACAGAGTCTCATATTGTCGCCAGGGCTGGAGTGCAGTGGCGACACTGCAACCTCGCCTCCTGGGTTCAAGTGATTCTCCTGCCTCAGCCTCCCCAGTAGCTGGGATTACAGGCACCTGCCACCACACCCAGCTAATTTTTGTATTTTTAGTAGAGATGGGATTTTGCCATGTTGGCCTGGCTGGTCTCGAACTCCTGACCTCGTGATCCTCCCGCCTCAGCCTCCCAAAGTGCTGGGATTACAGACGCGAGCCACCGCGCCTGGCCCAGGACAGATCTTTCACTTGAGAGGAGGCAGGAGGGAGAGAGAGGCAGGAAAAGAGAGGAAGGTTGTAGAGTGGAGAGGAGGAGAGGGAAGGAAAGGGAATTGCTAGAAAAGACAGGTGTCTCTTCTTTTTTTTTATTTTTTTTTGAGACAGAGTCTCGGTCTGCCACCCAGTCTGGAGTGCAGTGGCGCAATTTCAGCTCCTTGCAACATCCGCCTCCCGGGTTCAAGTGATTCTCGTGCCTCAGCTTCCCAAGCAGCTAGGATTACAAGCTTATGCCACCATGCCCAGCTAATGTTTGTATTTTTAGTAGAGACAGGGTTTCACCATGTTGGCCAGGCTGATCTCAAACTCCTCGCCTCAAGTGATCCACCCACCTCAGCCTCCCAAAGTACTGGGATTACAGGCATGAGTCACTGAGCCCGGCCAGGACAGGTATCTCTTGCACGCATAGTTCAGGTTTCTTTCCAAGTTCCATGTCCCTAAGAAACTCATTTACTTCCCAAAGTTCAAGACCACATTCATCTTCTGAGTGATGAGATAAGGAAAGAGCCAGCATTTTTTTCAACCTGATATAAACACACATGCATACACATACCTAAACACAGATTTTTAGAGTCTAACAGTCAAATCCATCTCAGTCACTTACTCTGTATCCTTAATAGCACTAAACCTTGGTATAAAATGGGTCCAGTAATAAGAGCCAATATTTACCGAGCATTTGCCTTGAGCCAGGCACTGTTTTAGGAGCTGTATATGTGTTATTTCATCTAATGCTCACCATCGCCCTCAGGCTGGCCCTTGCCAGACAGTCTGAAGATCTGCTGCTGAGAGAAGGCAGAGACCTCAGCAGTGGGCCAGGAATCCACCTTCTGCCAGGAGAACCTGGCTGCCAGCAAGTCCTGGGGGAAAGGGGGGTATCACGAGAGGATGCCTCTTTAGGTAAGGGCTCTACCCCTCCACCTCCTGCTTCTCTTCTCAGACCCTGCCCTGGGAGCAACCCTGAGTTGTAGAGTGGGGTTTTTTTTTTTTTTTTAGATGGAGTCTTGCTCTTGTCACCCAGGCTAAAGTACAATGGCATGATCTTGGCTCACTGCAACCTCCGCCTCCCAGGTTCAAGTGATTCTCCTGCCTCAGCCTCCCAAGTAGCTGGGATTACAGGCTCCCGTCACCACGCCCAACTAATTTTTGTATTTTTAGTAGAGATGGGGTTTCATCATGTTGGCTGGGCTGGTCTCGAACTCCTGACCTCATGATCCGCCTGACTTGGCCTCCCACACCTGGAATTACAGGTGTGAGCCACCGCGCCCGGCCCATTTTTTACCCCAATTTTACAAATGAGGATGCTGATCCCCAGTGCACTTAGGTATTGAGACAGCCCAGGAGAGCCTGGATGCAGACCCCCACAGACCCACACACTAACTCCCCATCCCACATTTATCACCTTGCAGGATAGTCTGACTATCAGAAGCAGCACTTGCCCAGAACCTGGCACAAATAAGTCCTAGTAAATGGCAATGTTAACACCACTGTTATTCCCCACAGCCCTCTATCTTCCCTGCTGCAGGTGCACCAGCTGTGCCAGGTCTCATCCAGGCAGCAAGTACAGCTGCTAATGCCCAGGGGCTCTGGTGCAGAACATCACTTCCTGGCTCAGGTGGCTACAGTCAGATCCCCCAAGTCTAGATGGGGAGGAGGTCTGCCAGGGCAAAGGGTCCCTTCCTCTGTGGTACACCATCACTGCCCCCCATTTACCAAGCCAGCCAAGGTTACCAGGTGCTGGGGCCTGTCCAGCTCCCAATAGTCAGCTGTGGAGAATTTACAACCTCTTGAGCTACGTGATTACTGCTCTCGTGGGCGGATGCAGCACGCTGTTTTTCTGAAGTGTTATAGCATCATTTTTATAACTGGTTTTTCTGTTGAGAAAGAACTCAGTGGGATCACACCCACTTTACTGGGCGGGAAACTGAGTCTCACACGAGTCAGGGGTTTTGCTCAAGGTCATCTAGGAAGGTGCCGGAAGGGTTTGTACGACTCTGGACCAAAGAAGAGAAAAAAAATGAGATGAGAACGGCAAAGTTCCTCTCTCTTCTCCACATGGGGACTCTAGCCAGAAATGACTGGGCTCCCTTGCTCTCTCCCGGGAGGGATTAGTGTCAGAAGTGGGGAGAAGGTGAGAGAAAACCCAGGGGAGGGAGGGAGTCGTGGGTGGAGAGGCTTGGCAAGAGTCATAGAACCAGAAAGTACCTATCAGCGAAGATGGTAGCTATTGCGCTAAGAGCCACCTATTCTCTTTCTTTCAGACAAGGAGATTGCACAGCACAGCTGGCTGGATGCTCCTCAAATCTGAGCATATAGTGTATTTTAGTTTCCTGAGGCAGCCATAACAAAGTTCCACAAACTGGGTGGCTTAAGCAACAGAAATTTGTTGTCTCATCGTTCTGGAGGCCAGAAGTCTGGAATCAAAGTGTTGGCAAAGTTGGTTCCATCTGAGAACCATGAGGGAGACTCTGCCTGCCTCTGTCCCAGCTTCTGGTAGCCTCAGACATCCCTGGACTTGTGGGTGGCCTTCTGCCTGTCTTCACATGGTCTTCCCTCTGCACCCACATTTCTCTTTTGTATAAAAATGTCAGTCAGATTAGGGCCCACCTAACGATCTCATTTTAACTCGATTATTCTATAAAGACCATATTTCCAAATAAGGTCACATTCTGAGGTACTGGAAATTAGGATTTCAAGATATCTTTTGCTGGTGAGTGACAACTCAACCTATAAGACATCAATCCCAGGTTCCCTTGATGTTTAGGGTGGCCAAGGTAATGTGGAGAAAAGTAACACAGGCCACCTCCAGGCTGGGCCCATAAGACCTTTTATACCCTCTCTTCCTCCGTCTACCATGTTGGACACACATGGTCAGTGGAGAACGCCAAAGCCCCAAGGGATGATGGAACCTCAAGACAGAAGGGGCCTGGGTCCATGAATGACTGTGTGGAGCAGAGCCTCCTGCCAACCCATGTTAGATTGTAGTATGTTAGGCCATCAAGATTTGGGGCTGTTTGTCATTGCAGTCAGCCCACCCAGACAAGCCCAGTGGCATATGTCCCTGAGCTTATCTGGGGGCAGGGCCAGTTAGTCCAGGCAGAGGGGCTGCTGAAGGTTTCCTCTATGTAAGGGCAATTAAGTAAATGAGGTTCCTCACTCTGGGCCCATCTCCTCCTTTCCTACTCCCTTCACCTTACTCAATGGATCACAGGGTCAGAAAAAGGATTCTGGATCTGTGCGGCCGTGGCTTCTGGGCCAGGAGAGTAGATTCATTTGTTTTTGTCCATCTGGCCCCAGCTTTCCCCACTTGTCTGCCTTTTTCTCTGGAGGAAAGGTGGGGAGCTGGGGAAGAGGTGTTATGACAGAGCCCACACTGCCCCTTCACAGAATTAAAGCTCTTGTGGGTAAAGAGGAAAAGTACCAAATTTCACACATTTGGAAATCAAATGAAAAAGAAGTGTCACACGAGGCCTTCTCACTGTCACCTTTCAGCACCTCCGGCATGACTGAGAAACCTACTGAGACCAAAATGAGAAATGAAACCAACGTTAACCCTTGTCTGAAATAAGAGGTTTCCTCAGATTAACATGTTGACTGGCCCAAGGAGCCTGCTTCCCAGAAACTGTCCCAACTGTTCCCCTCATTGCCCCTCAGACCTTCATGGGGAGGAGAAGAGGCCAGCCAAGCACCCGAATTTTCTCTGAAAAGAATGGCCCTGGAGCCAGGAGTGGGGAAGCTGCTGCTGGCTTTCAGGGACAAGGATTAGCACCAGAACTGAGTAAAGCTGCCTCAGAGTCCCCCCAGGTAAGGAAGGAGGAGTTCTAGGGCAGGCAGGATCCCAAGGCAACAGGCTGACCCTTGTCTCTGAGCCTTCTGGGTCTCCCTTTCACTTACCACACTCAGGTTAGACAAAATTAGCTCCGCTCATTCCACATAAAGGGAATTTGATAACTCACTCATTCCCCTCTCCTAAATAAAAGAAAACAAACAAAATGGAAAATCTGAATGTTTCTGGGCCAACTCCTCTTAACAGTCAGCACCACCATGCCTTTGTTCTCTGGGTGTGGGCTCAGTGGTCATCTCCAGCCACCTTGGACCTTACGAGTCACACCTGGGATCTAGCTGGAGGTACAGCCATCTAGGACTGAGCCTGCAGGTGTCTCCTACCCCTCCACAGGCTCACAGCCCAGAAGATTTCATTCTCGTCTCAGGTCATTTCCCTCAGTCCCATCTGACTTGTGATGTGGCAACGCGTCAGAATTTAAAACCGGCCTATGGTTGAGGGAAGCTCGGAATTTCCCTCTGTTGTTCTGGTCTGACCTCTAGACCTGGCCTCAAGTGAATGTGCGGCTTTGCCCAGCAGGTGCCATTTTGCAAGGACCCAGTTGCAAAGCCACCTCGAGTCACTTCCTTCTCCGTTCTGAAAGCTCTCACCTCCAATGCACTCAGTGATGCTCTGGTTTCTGGCTCATTTGCCAAACGGGATAGCAAACAAAGCTGATGAGCCTACCCAGTACCTAATAGCTCAGATGTCTAATCCCCCACCTTTCAGGCACTCTCAGGGGGGGTTCCTAAGGGAAGTGGGCTCACAGAATTAATTCCAAGCATGGCAGTTTTGTGATACAAAAATGCACAAACAGTTTTCTGATGATGCCAGAGAACCTTAGGGCCCTGGAATGGGGAGGCTCTGGCAGCTCAGCTGTGGCTGGGTTCTTGGCTATGGTCAGCATCAAGACTGAGACTCCAGATCTTGTGGACACAAATCTAAGACAAGGAGTGAGGCTCCATCACCAAGTCACCTTGCCAGGTCAAGGACATGAAGATGAAATCCCTGAAGGTCTATCTCTTCTCTCTGCCCATCAAGGAGTTTGAGGTCACTGACTTCCTCCTGGGGGTGCCCCTCAAGGACAAGGTTCTGAAGCTCATGTTTGTGCAAAAGCAGCCCAAGGCTGGCCGGCGGATCAGGTTCAAAGTGATTGTCACCATAAGGGACTGCAATGATAATGTCAGTCTGGGTGTTGAGTGGCCCAAGGAGTTACTCATTGCTGTCTGCAGGACCAACGTCCTCTCCATCATCCTGGTGTAGGGTGACTACCAGGGGACAAGGTCAGCAAACCCCACACAGTGCTCTGCATGGTGACACAATGCTGCCAGCTTTGTGACTTTGATGCCACATCCAAGACTTACAGAGCTAACTTCTGGAAAGAGACTGTTCCCCAAGTCTCCCTATTGTGAATACAAGGACCCACACCATAGCATCCAGGAATGGCCACCACATGGTGCCTTTACACAGGAACAATCAATGAATAAACCTGAAAGCAAGCCAACAAAAAAACCCACAAACACACAGTATGGGAATAACTGTGGGGGAGGCTCTCTCGCAGCCTCCCTGCCACTGCATGGTTTAGGGGAAAGGCCCTGGTCAGGGTGTTGGAAAATCTGAGTTCTCATCCTGGTCTTCTGCTATTCTCCTTCGTCCCCTAAGGCAGAGCACCTTAACTTGCCGAGTCTTAGTTTTCCCAACTGTATGATAATCCCTGCTAGTGCCTACTTAAACGATTGTTGTGAAAATCAAATGTGATAGTGCACATAAAAGAACATAGGAAATTGCAAAATGCCATCTAGATATAAGGAAATCAGGGTGATGCCCACAACATTCATTCACCTCCATGGTGACGTGTGTCCTGTGCTGCAGCCACACCGAACTCTTTCTCCTGGTTTAAGCTCTGCCCACCTTTGCGCACCTCTGGCCTCAGCTCCTGCTGTCTCTCCTAGAATGCTCTGCTCCCTTATTTCCTTTGGTCAAATCCCATCCATCCTTCATGGCTCCACCTGAATTCTACTTTCTCCAAAGACTTGATCCTTCAAAAGAAAGTCAAGTCTCTATCCTCTGCGTTCCCATGTCACTTCATCTTTAGGGCAATGACCACTTTCTGCCTTACATGATGGCTGTTCATGTGTAGTTTATGTTCTCTGCTGTCTTGCCTGTCTGGGGGCAGGGTCCATGCCTTGGTGGTTCTTGCAGCTCTCCTAAGGGTGCGTACAGAGCTGACAGTACACAAGAGGCACACAGCACCATTCTGTCTTGTTGCAATGAATCGGAAAGGACCTCAAGAGGTGATCAATGCCTTCAGGGCGTGGAGGCAGAAGATGAGCAGTCAGGCTCCAGGGATCGGGTCTATAAACATTTTTTGACATAGAAGCCCAATTTCAAAGCCTAGTAGTTTTAGATTATATTTGCATTTGGAGGCTTTTAAAGTACCAAAACTTTAGATTTATATCTTCATGAACAGATGTGGAAGGGAAATCAATTCCTCATAGGAATGGCTTATTTGTTTTTATCTCAGTGCTGAATATTATGCACCAAGTGGCAAATTAATACATAAATTGACCAGAGATACATACACCACAGAATAGTGCCCTGATGAGAATGGAGTGAGGAGTGGTCTGAGCTCCACATGGCTGGGTGTGGCAGATGCCTGCCCATTATGTGTCAGTCAAGTCAGAGTTTCCCAAAAAGATGTTGGAAGCAAAGGCAACTCTGAGTGTTAGAAAAACCCAGACTATTCCTCGAGAAGAAGGGCAATGCTCACACACGTCATTTAGGGGGACATGTGCTATGGTATGCAAAGCTGGTGCCATCTTGCCTTTCCAAGGCTGTTAGAAGGATGTCATGAGAAAAAGGCATGGCAGCCCCCTGGCCCTTTCCCACATGTGCCCTCTGCTTCCCCCAGTGAGCACGTCCCTCCTCCAGGACAGGAGGAAGAGAATGGAGAAACATCATAGATTGGCCCTGAGAGAGGTGCCCTCTGGGGCTGGTGGGGCCCCCCTGCTCTCGCCTGGCGTGGCTCCCAGAGTGAGTGATGTGAGCAAATGAAGCGTGAGCACAACCTCCCTCCTCCCTCCTGCAGGCATCAGTCCCAGCCCTCCCAGGAGCCCTAGGGCAGAGTGGATGGGTGGGCATGAGGGGCGGGACAGGGCCTGATGAGAAGTCACCTGCTCAACCTCTGGGCCAGCTGTCCCACAGCCAAATGTTCCATGGGCAGAGGAGGGCCCTGAGGGGAATGCACGATCCAGGGCCCACCAGGGAACTCCATAGTGGGCTGCTGGTGGCCAAGGACTGGTGTGGGCTTCCAGAGAAAGCAGACCAGGCAGAAAGGGCAAGTCTACTCTAAAAAATTCCATAAACATGGAAAAAAACTAAAAGTGACTGCTTTCCCCAAGAGAGGGGATGACACATAATAGACAAAGCTTCTGACGTAGTCTAGCTAAAAGCCAAAGAGCTAGTTATCAGCTCTGGAGGGAGCAGGGTTGGGGAGAGAGAGAGGGGCAGACACACACACTCACACAGGAGACACACATAGAGACAGAGAGAGACAAAGAGAGAGGGGGAGAGGGAGGAGGAGGGGGAAGAGCATTTTCTATTTGTCTCATTCAGTTTCTTATCATGAAGGGACACCGGATGTCCTTTAGGGGGACAATAGAAGAGGAACAATGGAAAGGAAAGGGTTTGCATAATCAGGAAGGACCACACAGAAACCACAAATGACAGATGGGTGTCCTTATCCCCCAGACACAGGTTGACATCCCCACTCACATGTCTGAGGAGGCTGAGTTTCCAGTGACCGAAACGCCCATGGATTTGTCATCTTGGAGACAGGGACAGAGCCCTCGCATTCATAGCCCCCCATCTTGAAGAAGCTGTGAAGATGCGGGGGAATTAGAGGCTGAAGCATCAAATCCCTGCACCAGGTCAGGTGGGGATTTTGCCTGGAAATAGAGAGGAGGTGCTTTAATGAACCGGTCATGTCCTGGGTGAGAATGAGAGGAGAGGTGGCTCTGTCAGGAGAAACAGGGAGCTGCCGGCACAGCACATGTGTGAAGAGGAATTTCCACACTCCCTGAGGACACCTGTTCAGTCAAAGCAGCTTATAAAGAAACAACGGTAACACTGTCACCCTGTCACATCCCACATTCCCAAGAAGGGTGATCTTGCAAGCCCTGGAGGGCTGGAAGCAACTGTGAGCTCCTCCTCTCCAGTTTGTTTCTGGGGAGAATGGAATGGGTTAGGGTAATCTTCTATAAGCCAGCAGCTTCCGTAAGGAATTGGTATTGATTCAGGGTAGACAGAACAGCTTCATTTCTTAAGCATTACTCCAAAGTATTTATGTTCATCTTAGAAGGTTGGATGTAAATCAAGACTTGAGTGTTCAAAACCTCGGTTCTTAGCTGCAGTCAAAGCCAGATGCTGGAAGATAGAAACGACAGAGTTGACTAGCTTTTTTCCACCTCCTCAAGACACAAAAGTAATTTTCTGAAGGCAAAATACAACTCTATCCCTCAGAAGTTGCGAGGAAATTCATAACTCTGAGAAAAACAGCAAAGTAAAAGGAGACTTTCAGGTTTCAGTTGTCTTTGTGCTTGGAGGTCTCTTCAAAACCTATCCAGTTACTGTGCTCAGTCTAGGGACTCCCTCAGCCAGGGACCCCCTCTTTCCCCGCCTCTCAGAGAGGACAGAAACCACATGTCCCTCTGGTGTCTTGCCCACCATTTCGGACATTCTGAAAAGCTCTCTACATTTCAGGGATATGGAGTCTCTATGCAGGTGTCAAAAACACTCTTGATTTAAGTTGTTAAGATCCTCTGAGGAAAGCATAAAGAGGAAGCAAGGAAAAGTATGCTCATGATTTGTTTTTAAATTAAAGGAGGTGGGGAAAGAAGATGAGAAGAGTGTAGAGGAAGAAAGGCAGGACACAGACGCCTTCAGGTCCCAGGCTGTCCTCCCCAGCTGCCAGAAGTGCTGGCTCACAGCTGCCTGGCTGTCTCAGCCTCTGTGCCCCCTCACCCCATGCAGCACATCCCTGCTTCATAGCTCCAGGGGTGCCCGAGGCCTTCACTGTGATTGCATCGCAGCCCAACCTCTCCCTCTGCCCTGTCCTGCCTCCTTCACTCCCCGGTGAGTGATGCTCCTAAAAGCCGTTTCCAGGAAACCTCCTGCACGTAGATCTCCATCTCAAAGGCTTTTTCCAGAGAACCTCCCCTAAGACAGGGAGGGAGGAGGTAGGGGACAAGGCTTTTAGTGTTTTTAAAGAGTAGATAATTTTTTATCAAATACAGAAAAGGCACACAAGCCAACGTGTTTGTCACAGCCCTGGAAAACCTTTGGTGTCTTCATTCATTCAATATTAGTGCATATTTCTGGATGTATGCTATATATCCCAACTATACCTAGAGTGTTGTCATGTGGCATCTTTTTATATCTAAAGTAGGATTATTTGTCTAAAACCTTAAAAAAAGACAACGTTGGAGATTCTATTAGATACCCTGGATTAAGTCACTGGTTACTTTAACTACGATTTTTTTTTTTTTTTTTTTTTTTTGGCATTTTAAGTGGAAACAATCTCCATAGTTCCTTAACTTTTTTTTCTTCATTTAGGATAGTGAATTATTTTTTACACTTTTGCTCCCATTTATCCCTTGCTGAATTGTGTTCTTGAAAATAACATTTTAGTTATCTTTTCTTCTTTTTCATGCGGACAAGGTAACAGCCCTGCATGGGCCCTGTGTCTCAGGACTAAACTCCATGTCTTCTCACTTGGAGTTTAGAGCAAAATTCTCCAGCCATGCTCCTTCTGGTTACCATGCAATGCACCTACTGGAATAGAATCTTCAAGAAAGCCCAGAAAAAGCACGTTAAAATGAACCAACTAATTATCTTCAAAATCCATGAATTTTAAATATACATTTATTTGCATATCACACGAATGCTGATATTCGCCTTATAATCTCTCTTTTATGCACATTTTTCTGTCCATTTAGATAATGAAAGCTGTTCAAATTAACAAGTCAGAGAAACATAGATAATACTATTTTCTATACACAATTATGAATTCTAATGGTTCATGCCTTTGGACTGTGGCTTTTTAAAAACCCAGTATTGTCTTACAAAGTACATCAGAAGCCCTAAGCCTATGTTCATCCCAGCTCTGTCACTTAGTAGCTGTGAGAACTTGGGCAAGTTGTTTAGCTTCTCTGTGCCTCAGTTCCCTAATCTGTGAAATGGAGATAATAATATCAGTATCCATTTCATGGGGTTGGTGCAAGGATTACATAAATTAATTTCCATCAAGTGCTTGGACCAATGCCTGGCATACAGGTACACTACATTATTACTAATTCACGGACCTCGTTGGGAGCAATGGTGAGCACACAGATCTTTAAGTCTCTCTTCAGAGACCCTGGCAGCTATTTATAAGCACAGGGCTAGCAAAATACCTCTTTTCCCCAAATTTTAATGATACAGGAAACATCCAGCTAGACTCCCCAGTCTATAAACTGCCTTATCTTTAGACCCTATCCTTCATCTCAGCTCAGTTTCCGAGTCCCCAAATTCTACCTCCACACCGTCTTTCAAATGCCTTACTTTGCTTCCATTCTAATTGTCATCTCTGTAGTTCCAACACTCATTTTCTTGATTTTGATCTAGAAGCCTTCTAGCTGACCTACTCACTTCCATTCCTTTAGCAGTCCAGAACCACCAGTGACTCCCTACTGTCCTTTGTGGCACTCTAGACCCTTCCAACATGGCTCGCACCTGGTATTCCCTCCTTCGCCATCATTTGCCTACATTTACCAGTCAAATTGGGCTCCTTGCTGTCCATTCATTCTGTCATTCAGTCAACACTTCCTAGGGTGCTCAAAAGCCAGATTCTGCTTTCCAAAAGTTTGCTACAGAGTGGGGAGATAGACGCATGTCATTGAATCCTTGCATTAAAATTCTAGGATTGCAACCCAGATTACTAAACACAGTTGCAACCAAAATGCAGAAAGCACAATGAATCTTGCCTGGGGGAGGAGTGAGGGGTTGTGGAAATCCTCAAGGAAGGTGAAGAAAGGATCAGGTGCTATGGGAAGAGCTTTTCTTTACAGCTTTATTGATGTATAATGGAAGTACAATAAACTGCATACATTTCAAGTGTACAAGTTGATAAGTTTTGACACCCATGAAACTATGACCACTATCAAGAGAATGAACGTATCTGTCACCCACCTTCCAACATTTTCTCCTGCCCCTTTGTAACCTCTTTCTCCTGCTCTCTTCCTTCCCAGTCAGGCTCTGATCTCTTTTCTGTCACTGTTGGTTAATTTGCATTTTCTAGAATTTTACATAAACAAAATCATACATTGTGTAGTCCTTTTTTGGTCTGACTTCTTTCACTCAGCATAATTGAGATTCATCCAGCTTTAGTGTGTATCCTTGATAGTTTGTTCCTTTTTCTTGAAGAGCAGTATTCAATTGCAGTTATATACCATATTTTCTTCAGTCATTTACCTGTTGATGGGCATTTGGATTGTTTCCAATTGTTGGCTCTTCCAATAAAGCTTCTATGAGCACTGGAATGTATGTCTTTGTATGGACATACACTTTCATTTCTCTAGGGTAATACCTAAGAGCGAAACGTCTGGGTCATATGGTAACTATATGTTTTACTCTTAAGAAACTGCCCAACCATTGTTTTCCAAAATGGTTGTACCTTTTGACAGTACCTCCACAGCCATGTATGAAACTTCCAGTTGTTCCACACAAGAGGGTTTTCTTTGATAAGGTAATCAAAGGATGGTAAAAATGTGTGTGATTTTTTCAGAGAATATCAGACAGTCAGAGTAGCAGAAGCAATTGAGCAAGTTGAGAGATGGGATGGGTGATAAAGCAGAAATTTTGTTTGAGGCCAGCTCCTAGAAGGCTTTGGTATTTGGAGAGTACATTCCAGGCAATGGAAACTCTTTGAAGGCTCCATCTTCTGTCTCTGGATGTTCCATGAGGTTTCCCACCTTTAGACTGTTCTCTCTCTCATGCTGCTCCTTTCCTTTGAACATACCCATCTACTGTGTTGGTAATATCTATGAAAAGTTCAAGACCCAATTGAAATGCTACCTTATCTTCAAGTTCATCCTCAATCCTGAGTTTCCTTCACCATTCCTTTGAACTTCACCCATGGCCCTGAGTCACCTTGCGCCTCCAGTTACGGTGAGTCCCCTATTCATCTGAGGTCTCTGGTGGCAGAGATGGTGGCTCGTTCATGCAACATCACCCACAAGACCAATCCCTTTAGGATGATGTATCTCTCTACACGTTTCTTTTGGTCTTATTTTTATGCAAAGTCCAAACTAAAGGAACATTTTGAATCAAGGAAGGTATAAATCTCATTGCTCATGTTGCCAAGAGCAAAATAAGAAGATGTGGATTGATTCCAAGGAAGAAGAACAATTACTTTTCTTCTCTCTCAGCTTCATTGGCTTAATCATTTTGTCCTCTATCCTTTGCTCCTTTGTGTGCACCAGGTCTCCCTCACTCAAGTGGGGCAAATTATGTAATTGGTGAAAGAGCAACAATTTTGCAGAGAAAATGGTTATGTGCTTATGGAAGTTCAATTAATGTCAATTAAAATGTCCAAGGAAACCATTTACTGGGCCTAGAGAAAGAAAGCAGAACTGGACCCTGGCAGAACTAGGGATAGCTGAGAAGCACTGACCAGAAAGAAGACCATTTTGAGGCCCTGCCCAGGTGCCTGATGCCCATCCTTGCTGGACCTTAATGCCCATCTCTCTCTCTCTTCTGTGTTGACATAGTCCAAAGTAACCAGCAACAGCAGAGAGTGCCCAGGAAATGGCACATGTGTGACTTTAACTGGTCTGATCGATGATCTTTGCCAGATTTACACCTTCTTCACCTCTTTTCCCAGTTTTCCACGAGACATTCAAGTCATTAGAGGAAACTGAACATAATTATTATTCTTGGAAAACCTATCGTGATATCCAGGGGTTTCGACTTTCCATTTGCCTTCAATTGTTTTAGCAGCTGGACAGGGCTATCAATAAAACATGTGTGTTTGATTTTGGAACATGCAGCTTGGTTTGCTATAATGTCATGGTGTTTTACTTTCTCTGTGTCCACCCAGACTGACAGGTGCTTCCAAATTCTAGCCTCAGTTCAGGAGGATATTCTTTCTCAAGAATGCCATCCTTACTTTAGTGTATGTATTGGCCAAGGAAAGTGCTAAAACACTTGAGCCAGGGGTTGGCTACTTTATTTTTAAAACTGCCTTTATTTTTTTAAAGTTCTATGGTTTTGACATTGAATCAATATCAGGAAAATACCAGAGGCCACTGCTACAATTTGCATTTCATAATGTGTTTTCTACTGTTTGAAAGTACACTAGACTGTGGCAGAGTTTTCTCTGGGGTCTTTTCTGTAAACCTTACCTGGGCTATTGCTTGGTTGCCTGGTTTTGTTTGTCATCAGCATCTCTGATCAAGGTGGCAGAAGGATGAGAGGGAAACAAGGCAACTTGAAACATTCCCTCCTTCAGAATAGATGAAGGAATGAAGCTCGTGCATTTAGCTGTGGGCAGGCACAAGGATTCTAGATGAGAAGACTGGTAGAGACACTTCTTCACTGTCCTGAAGCCGCATGAGCATTCAGTATAGGACCCCATCTGTTTTGTTAAATTGACAATTTCCTTTAGCAGGAAATCAAGGTTCAAACTGAGTTTTAGACTAGCTACAGAATAAGAAATAGCTTCACTTTTTAAAGACTTTGCTTTTTAAGACATTCAGCATGTAACCTAATTTCATTTGATAGGGTTTGTTTTTCCCTTCTCCATTTGCTGCCTAGAAATGTGTTTCATTATCTCCTGCAGAATTGGAGTTGGGAGGGAAAGCTGGAGAGTCTAAGTTCTCTGGGCCTCAAAAGCAGTAAAAATTAAAATAAAACAACATAAAATAAAATTAAAATAAATCACAGGAACGGCCATCCCAGAGGATTTTCTGTCTTAAACACTTCATACTGAACAGCTGTACTACTGAGGAGTACTGGCTGGATCTCTTCAGTTTCCATTTCAGAAGCACAGAGTTCAGAACACCAAACTCAAAAGAACAAAAGATAACACGTTAGCACAAACATAGACATGGCTAGATTTTATTCAAGGGAAATTGGTACCTACTTGAGGGAAAAGTTTACAACTACTAGGCTGTTTTTAGGATGTCACATATCAACACTTTCAAATTTTTAAAATTCAGAGCTTCCAAAGTGTTCTAACATTCAAACAGGCTTTTATCTTTAAAAAGTAATTATAATGAAATATGATTTCCCAGAATAAAAAACATTCATTTAGAGTTATCTTTTTGAATATTGATATGTGAGGAAAACACACACACACTAGCAATTTTAGAACATCAACTTTTTAATGTAGAAAGAGTAATTAAGTAATTACTGGGGAGAAAAGACACACACATCACTGAGTCCCTCAATAGCACAGGCTGTCTATGTGGGTTCTGGTGCCCTCAGCAGATGGAAATGAACTTACTTGATGTCACACAAAAGGGCCACTCCTCTCAGGATCCAGTGATCCGGGGACAACACTGTTCGCAAATATACTACAGTGATGAAGGTCAAATCAGTTCGCCTGGGTTTCTTGTAAATAGGACACACATACAGCTTGGGGTCCTTGGGTGCCGTGGAGTTAATGGCAAAGATGTGGAGCACGGGTAACTGCGTGAAGAGTACCTTGGGGGTGGATTCCGTGAGCTTCCCATTCCGTCTGTCCCAGGCTGCTCCATCCATGTAGAGCCCATAAATATACACACCTTCCTGGAAGAGTCAAGCATAAGGTAATAGGATTTATTTTTTAAACTAGGTGCTGCAAAATTAGTCATAAAGGCTGTCAGTTTGGAAATAAAACACACACCAGTCTTAAAACACTACTAAAGGGAGAAAGCACCACCGGGTACATTGCATTTGTGAAATACTGAGCCCAGTTTTCTCCTGCAGCCTGTGTTGAGGCTATGAGTGCTGTAGAAATGTTCGTGTTTGTTATTAGTTATTTAAGTGTGGGGTGGCCTCCCTGAGCAACAGGCTTAGCCGGTAGCACCAGATCACCTCTATAGGGAGGTGAAAGTCTCTGAGAGGTCTGGTTTGAGTTGGTGGAAGGTGGGAGCATGGAACAAGATCTGGAGCTGCTGTCAGGTGGGATCTCAGCCTGCCCCTGGCCAAGCCAACCTGTGTCTCAACTTCATCTGAGTCACAGGATGAAGTGAGGTTTCCACAGCCAGGCCCAGCTAGCGGGAGAGTCAGAGCGCCCCCAGAGGCCAGGCATGGTAGAGCCAGGGGAATCATAGCAGGGGCAGCATCCGGCCACCCTCCCCAGTGTCTCTCTCATACAATAGGCCCTACCCTGGGGGTCCTCATCATTAAATCAGGGAGATAAGATGCATAGGTGCAGAAAAAAATTTTAAAGATAAGAATTGAATAGCAGCACACACTTGTAACTGGTGGTGCCCGGTGAACTGTTCTGGGGGTGAGGGCGGTGAATTCTGAGGCAAGGTCCCTGTGGCTGGAGTGCTCAGGAGCCTCTGTAGAGGGGATGGCCTTGATGGGCCTTGATGGGCTTGCAGCAGGGGGCTGTGTTTGGAAAGACAGAGGAGAGAGCGTAGGCATCACAGGCAGAAGTAACACTACAAAGAAAGGCAGGGCGAGCCGGAAAAGCCCCAGTATTTCCTTTATCAGAGGGCTCGATGGTTGTAAAAGAAGTCAGGGGTTGACTGTGGAAGGATCTGGGTGCTAAGCTGAAGAGTTTAAACTGGATCCTGTAGGCAGTGCATTCACTAAAAAAAGAAAGGCTGAAGGAGAATCACAGGGGAGGCTCCAACAATCATGCCAGCTCACCAAATAGGTAAATGTAGAGGATGGTGACCGTTTTTCCATCTCCAGTGAGGATCGGATCAGGGAAGTAAATGCTGATTAGAACGAAAGACAGTAAGATTCATTGCAAAGTGTTTTCTGGAATCCCCCTGTGGGGGCTCACCGTGTGAGGACTGTGTTTTTTGAACCAAAAACAGAGGCACATGATTTGACAGTAAAACCATGGGCAGTCCCAGAAAATCAGGACATATGGTTACCATCATTAACTCAGTGGGTGACAATCAACTACATGAATAATGGGACCACTTAAAAGCCATCATATGGTAAATTGTATCCCTCTCCAGGGTGCTTTCAGCCTCAGAACTTTAAAAAGTCAGTGAGAAGGTGTGGTAGATAGAATAGTGTCACCCAAAACTTCATGTCCACCCAGAACCTTAGAATGTAATTATTTGGAAATAGGGACTTTGCACACATTGTTTAGATAAGGACATACTGAATTAAGGTAGGTCCTAAATCCAATGTGACTGGTAACTTTATAAGAAGAGGAGAGGACACAGAGATATATATACTTATACAGATGAATGTGAGAATGGAGGCAGAGATTGTAATGATGAAGGAAAGCCAAAGATTGTCAGTAACCACCAGAGGCTAAGAGAGAAGCTTAGAACAAGATTTTCCCTTGGGGCCTCCAGTAGAAACCAACCCTACCCTGATTTGACTTCTGGCCTCCTAAGCAGTGAGAGAATAGATCTCTGTTGTTTTTAGCCACCCAGGGTAATGATACTTTGTTATGACAGCCTTTGGAAAGGAACACAGATTTTGATTCCAGGAAGCAGGATGCTGTGGTAACAAATGCCTACAGATGTGGAAGGTATTGTGGAATTGCATAATGGGGAGAGGCTGGAGGAATTTTGAAACTGCCTAAAAGAGATTGTTGGTGGGAACCTGGAGGTTAAGGTGCTTCTGGTGAGGCCTCAGACAGGAATGTGGAAGATAATACTGGAAACTGAAGGAAACGTGGCCCTCGTTATAAGGTGGCAGGGAACTTGGCTAGAACTTGGAAATCATCTGGTCCAGCCCCCTTACTTGACAAATGAGGGAATGAAAATCAGAGAAAGGGAAAGGGAGACTGATTTACTGAGAGTCTACATGGGGTCCAGCACCACACCTAAATGATCACACTTAAATCTTCACAACTACCTTTTTTAAATTTTTATTTATTTATTTATTTGAGACAGAGTCTCGCTCTGTCACCCAGGCTGGAGTGCAGTGGCGGGATCTCAGTTCACTGCAACCTCCGCCTCCTGTATTCAAGCAATCTTCCCACCTCAGCCTCCCGAGTAGCTGGGACATTACAGCCTGCCACCACCCCAGGCTAAGTTTTGTATTTTTAGTAGAGACGGGTTTCACCATATTGGCCAGGCTGGTCTCGCACTCCTGACCTCAAGTGATCCTCCCGCCTTGGCCTCCCAAAGTGCTGGGATTACAGGCGTGAGCCACCGTGCCTGGCCACAACTCCTTTAATAAGGTTGAATTATCATGCTCATTTTGCAGATGAAGATGTGAAGACTCAAAAAAGTTAAAGAATTTTCCCACATTCATTGAGCAGATCAGTGTCCAGGAAGTGGGGGCTCTTCCCCCCAGCCATGTTCCTTTCCACTCAAAGGGGACACCCCTGGAACTGGCCCCTGGCTCCAACCTGCTAGTCCCCTTCATCTCTGCTGCCCTCAGCACTGCTCTGCTGCCTACAGTAGAATCTGTGAGTAGCCCACAGCAGTAGCTGGAAATGTGTAGAAAAGCCTTATTTATTTATTTATTAAGACAGGGTCTCACTCTGTCACCCAGGCTGGAGTCTGGTGGTGTGATCACTGCTTATTGCAGCCTCAACCTCCGGGGCTCAAGCAATCCTCCCACCTCATCCTCCCAAATAGCTGGGACTACAGATGTGTGCCATCACGACTGGCTAGTTTTTATTTGTTTGTTTGTTTGTTTGTTTATGGTGGAGACAGGGTCTCCCAGTGTTGCCTAGGCTGGTCTTGAACTCCTGGGCTCAAGCGATCCTCCTGCCTCAGCCTCCCAAAGTGCTAGGATTATAGGCATGAGCCACCGCACTTGGCCAAAAAGCCTTTTTAGCAAACACAAGTGTAACTTGTAATTTTGTAGAAATGTAGTCTACGGAGTTCTAAGAGCTCATTAGACCTTGTCATTAATCTTCCACTCTGGCAGATGGGGGAGGCTTTGGCACTGATGTCTTCTGGTTATGACGGAGGGAACCCTCACTGCAAAGCAAATGGACCTAACCAAGGCACTCATAGCTCAGTTTTAAGCAGAACTTGAAATTTCAGCTCTGGCTCCAGAACGGTCCCTGCTATTGCCCAGCAACGCCTACCCCAGGGGGTGACGTGATCTCCTCCTTGGTCTGTCTCAGAACTTCATTGTGGATGGTCACAGTGTCCAGTGCCCAGCCTTTGTGGGCACGGGTCACTTCTTGCCTCATTGCTGTGAGGAAGCCTTAAAGAAAAAAAGAAGAGATGTTGAAGCCTTGTTGCAATCTGCTTTAAAAACAAGAAGGAAGCAATGTTAAGTGTTACTTGCTTATCAATCTCCAAACTACACATCCATCTCAAAAGGAGTTGAGGCCAAACCCCAGGGGAGACATTTGTCTCAGTGTTTCGTTTCTGTGGGGACCCGCAATGAGCTAAATCTTTCTCGCCTGCTGACAGCAGGAAAGCAGTACCATTTATACTTCAAACTGGGCCTTGGTTTGAAACTCTCCTGAGATTTCAGCTGCTCAAGTCTTAAAGGCTTGTAACCCAATTCTAGCTCACAATCTCTATTTGAAAATATAATATTGAGGAATAAGATCGGAATGGTGAAATATTCTGAGAATAGCATTCCAATTAGCCTTGAATCAAACCATTATCAAGCTTCTATTTGCTATAATGGAACAATTTCATTTAGTCTAGGGAAATAAGGCATAATGCCAAAATAGAAAACCTGACTTTCAATTTGACCAAACAAAGCAATCACCCTGGAAAGGAAAGCTACATATTTTAATGTGCATAATACAGTGATTTTAAGACAATATGCAGTTCCGTACACTGTGGCTTTTCTTTAAAGTTAATATTTGCAAACCATGCATTCAATTCAGTAAGATAAGCCTTTCTTGGAGAGTAACAATCAATGTTAGAAAAAAATATCCTAAACTTCAAACTGGACTTCAAAACCTTAAGAAAACATATTTATGATCTACATATTTTATTTTGGCCTCCATGTAAATATTAAAAATCATAAAGCTCTCCAATGAGTAAAATTTTATAATGTGTGTGTTCCTGCTACTCCTAGATTAGTGAGCTCTGAGAACCAAACCAGCACATACCAATGTATGCACAAAACAACACAAAAGTGAACATTTTATCAGGTTTGAATGGGAGTTGGGGGAGGGGAGAGTTGCAAGGCATAATTATAAGCACTGAGTCGAGATCCCTTGGAGTTGGAAAGAAAGAACAGGTCCTAGCCTGGCTTTACTGAGTCAAGTTCTCCCCATTATTAAATGAGACACTTGGAGAGGCACTCATATGGTCATGCTTTCATTGCTCTGTCAAATCTTGCTGAAGTGGCCACCATGTACCAAGCCCTGCACTATGTGAGATGACCACAAAGATGAAGAGGCCATCCATGGGCCCCACATTCAAGGAGCTCAGTCCAGAGGGAGTGTGGGGGAGGCTGGACATTGACACAACGTTGTCATTATGAAAAAAGGCGTGAACAAAGTTAACTACTCGGGAAGACAACTCAGGGAAAGCGTAATTGAGAAGATGAAGTGGAAGGTGACTCTTGAGAGCTACATAGGAGTTTGCCAGATGGGGCAATTCCAGGTAAAGGAACAGCACACACACACACATGGATGGCTGAGAGAGTGTGGAGTCAGTGACAGCAGATAAGGTTAGAACGAAGATAGAGCAGTGATTTTTCAAGGTCAGAGTTTGGACTTAAGTCTGTGGATGGAGAGAAGCCACTGAAAATTTAAATAAAAATTCAAATGGTTTGGCTTTATTTGCATCTTGAGACATTTACTCGGAGTGCCCACTAAAATAGGATTAGGTGTGGTAAAGAAGGGCCTTTGCATTAACCCAAAAGAAGAGTTGACCAATCAACCAAAGCAGCTGAGTGAAGGACTTTTATAGAAGATTCTTATAAAGCTATAGTTTCATGAAACCGAGTGCCTAGTAGGAGAGACTGGTTTTATGATACAAAATGTTAAGTATAGGAGGCAGGAAATGTAGTAGAAGTTTGCCTGGTAGCAATGGCTGGTCAATGCCTGTGCTCTGTGTGGAGTCACTTCAGGGGATTTGATCAGTATGTGAGTATGTTGACTTCCTTTTTTATTATTTTAGAGACAGGGTCTTGCTATGTTACTCACGCTGGTCTCAAACTCTTGGGCTCAAGTGATCCTCCCACCTCAGCCTCTGGAGTAGCTGGGATTACAGATGCGAGCCACTGTGCCAGGCAACTTCCATTTTAAACATCCAGGCTCCCATACTTTAGCAGTAAAACATGTGGTGTGTTTTCCAGTCAATGGTATATATGACAAAAATAATAAAACCCAATTCTCCATTCTAAGGCACTCCATGAAAATGTCATTTTCACCATTCAACATTCAGTGTGCATCCATGTATTAGACACTGTATATCCTAGTAGGGTTTTGTGGACTTGGAATTAAATCAACCCTATTTTATGATGTTTTAAGATTCATTACTGATCTATGAATCTACAAGGTCATAATGTACAAGGCATGAATCCTGATCTTAACCATCCATTTGTACAAGTTGAATAATTAAATTTTCCTATACCATTTAAAGTTTCAGCTAAACTGCAAATTTGACCTCACTCCTTGTGGCTAGACAATGACCAAGACAATGTCATAGGTGCCAGAGGAGGATAGAGCTGGATTCTCGCTTATTTAGCACATCTGCTACAAAGACTTCAGCCATGATCAGAGCTCTGAAAAACTCTAGTGAGAATAAGGAGACATCATGTCTTATCTTCTCCCTAATGGGGAGAGGCACTCCCTAATGGGAATGATGTTGGCCAGTTGACTTCAGCCATAAGTCTCCTAATGCTTAGCAATGCCAGGAGGTGGACTCTAGAACACACTTACATTACCTTGTACTATTAAGAAAGGAAAATGTTAAATATATTTGCAGTCTGAGAGTGGAGATAGGAAACGTTAATGGGCCATTCCCATGTTCAGAGAACGTAGAGAAGATACATGTCCTTTCAAGTCTTGATCATTTTGTCTCTGCTTCCTAAAGAGAGCATGATCCTTGCAGCACTCAAAGGGTAGCAAATCCAATGAACTGTTCATTATTGAATTTAAAAAATGAATGGCCATCTTTCTTGTAGACTGATAGCAAGTCTAATGGAATGAAAAGCTGATTTTTTGAAGCCTGTATAATTTTTAAAGACTATTGATATATTTTTCTCTATAAGAGCTTGAAAGCAGTACTTTTGTTTTGGCACAATTTAGTTTTTTGTTTGTTTGTTTGTTTTGTTTTGATTGTTTTTTAGACGGAGTCTCGCTCTGTCGCCCAGGCTGGAGTGCAATGGCGTGATCTCCGCTCACTGCAAGCTCCACCTCCCGGGTTCACACCACTCTCCTGCCTCAGCCTCCCAAGTAGCTGGGACTACAGGCACCCGCCACCATGCCCAGCTAATTTTTTGTATTTTTTAGTAGAGACGGGGTTTCACTGTGTTAGCCAAGATGGTCTCGATCTCCTGACCTCGTGATCCACCTGCCTCGGCCTCCCAAAGTGCTGGGATTACAGTCGTGAGCCACTGCACCCCTGGCTGGCACAATTTAGTTTTAATAATTCCTAAGCCAAATTTCAATCATCAGTGGTGCAAAAATGATTCCTATGTTCATATGTTTAACTCCAAAGGGAGAAACAAAAAGTTGGGGAAAATCTTCAACAATAGTAACCTTCTATTCTTCATGAGAGTAAACCACCCACATGAAAACAGGTGATTTGATTATTTAAACATCTGAGTTACATGTGGTCTAAATCAGATGCTTTAAAAAAAATTCTTCCCCCTCAAACCCATAAAGCATAATGACTTCTTAAAACACTTGTCAAGCTTGTTCTTTTTAAAAAACTCACAAGTTTGAAATATGTATCTAAAATACAATTTATAAAATGCTTAATCTGCCTATTCTGGAGCCCACAGCGCAGGGTGGGATGGGGGTAGGCAGCTGCCCACTACACCAGCACAGCAAGACTGCAGGGGTGTGGTCCTCCCTCCCAGGCCCTTCTGTTCAGACACCCAAGGGGAACATGTGCACCCCTGGGATCACACGACCAGAAAACAAGACCCCAGAGGTTTCTTGAATCTCTGCTTACCAGAGAAGCTGAGTGCAGCCCTGCCAGCCCATCCCTGAGCAGGGCACCCCCAGGTGGGACAAAGCAAGGTATGGCTCGACTGGGCAGGGCAGGGCAGGGCTGGGCAGGCAGGTGGGCTCTGGAAGGGGAGGATGGTAGCAGACAGGGTGTTGCCTCCTGCCTGCAGGTGGGGAGCACCCTGATTGAGTGGGCTGAGAAGGGTTGGTCACCAAGCCTGGACCCCCCAGCTCCTTTGGTTATAGGCTGATATCACAGTAGTGGCTCACGGGAAGCAGTTAGCTGGAAAGTCTGAGGCCTGGTCCATAGGGTCAGGGAGGAGCTGGGGGAAGAGGACAGTACCGTGAAGGCAGATAAAAAGGTAGCAGCCTCAGATTTCTGCATCCCCCTGGGGTTTGCCAACCCAAAGCCTGCAGCTTACTTTATAAAGAGAAGAAAAAAAAAAACACTTAATGAAAGTTATAGACAGCTACCCCCCACTTACCCACACACACAAAATCCAAATGATTTTTTTCATCTCCCCTCCAGCCTCCTCCCAATACAATACAGTTTCCTGTTTTCTTTCTTTTAAAAAATTCCCTTTTAAGCTAGGATTATACTTTGGAAACTCAGGTCTAAAGTAACACTTGTTATGTGTCCATTCCTATAATAGTAGTAATCCAACAGTTCAACACACTCACGGCTGTTGTTTGACTTGTGCAAGCAGCTGGCTTAAAGAAAGCTGAAGAGTGCTTTAAATATCATTTCATACAAGGTCTTAGAAAAGGTGAAAGAAATAACTAATCAGGAAGATTGCTCTTCTCAAATTTATAAGGAGTTGGTTGGCATTTTGTAATGATTTACACTAAAAATAAGCAACATTTTCTTTTCTTTAATAAATGAACTGGTCCTTATGCAATAGGCCTTAGGCTGTGCAGTATTTCCTGTCTAATCAGTTACTAAGCTTCCCAGCAGCATCTTTGAAGATGAGGAGAAATGATGTTCCTGCCACGAGTTTAAGACAGGCAGTTTTTCCCCCAAATGAGAAGCAAATGTAGTTCATTGGTAAATTAAACAAAAGGTCAGAAATCATTAAACAAAGATAGGGTTGGTCAACCCCGTTGAATAAAAATACACCAAGCACCTTCCCCGGTTCTTTGCTGTAAGGCAGGGACATTAAACTGCTGAAAATTAGAGACACCCAGGAATCTTCTAAAACTCCCAATTCCCAAGTCACAGCTCAGATAAATACAATCAGAATCTCTGGAGGTGGAACCCAGGCACCAGATTTGTTTTAAGGCAGGGATTCTCAGACCTTAATGTTCATGGGAATCACCTGAGGAGGGGGATGTACTAAAAGCGCATGTTCTGATTCAGTAGGTAGATCAAGAGTGGGGCCTGAAATTCTGCATTTCAATCAAGCTCCCAGGTGATACAGACGCTGCTGGCTGGTGGACCACATACTGGGCAGCAAAGGTCCAAGGTCAAGGTTCTTCACTCATTAGAATGACCAAGGAAGCTTTTCAGAAAATTTATTGCCACCAACAGTGTGACAGCATTCCTATTTCTCCGCAGCCATTGTGAAAGACAGTGTGGCAATTCCTCAAGGATCTAGAACCAGAAATACCATTTGACCCAGCAATCCCATTACTAGGTATATACCCAAAAAAATACAAATCATTCTGCTATAAAGACACATGCACACATATGTTTATTGCAGCACTACTTACAATAGCAAAGACATGGAACCAACCCAAATGTCCATCAATGATAGACTGGATAAAGTAAATGTGGTACATATACACCATGGAATACCATGCAGCCATAAAAAGGAATGAGATCATGTCCTTTGCAGGGACATGAATGAAGCTGGAAGCCATCATCCTCGGCAAACTAACACAGGAATAGAAAACCAAACACCGCATGTTCTCACTCACAAGTAAGAGTTGAACAATGAGAACACATGGACACAGGGAAGGGAACACACACACTGAGGCCTATTGGTGGGGGAAGGGGAGGGAGAGCATTAAGACAAATAGCTGATGCATGCGGGGCTTAAAACCTAGATGATAGGTGCAGCAAACCACCATGACACATGTATACTTATGTAACAGACCTGCACGTTCTGCACATGTATCCCAGAACTTAAAGTAAAATAAAAAAGAAAAGAAAAGAAAATTGATTGTATGGATTCTAGAGGGCTCATCCCTAGAGATTCTGATATACTTGTTCTGGGGCCCCAGGCAGTAGTATGTGTTAAAAGCTCCCTGGGTGATTTTACTGTGGAGGCAGGTGTGAGAACCACTGCCCCGTAAAAAGCTCTGCAGACAAGTCACTGACAGTCACTGATGCACAGTTGTTTTAAGAACAAGTTTGACAAGTGGGAAGAGTACAGGCACAATATTAAGAAGACTGTCACTAGTACAAGCTGACTCTTTCCAGGGCCCCTTGAGACACACACCTTCTCTGAAATGACTAATCCAGGACATAATTGGCTCCAGTAAAACTTCGGTATAAACAGGAGAGTTGGGACTACCTGTCTTAGCAAGGCTGGGATCAGCTAAACCCATTTAAAAATGTAATTTCTGCCCTGAACTATCTTTTCCTTGAGCTAGTTTATGCTTCCTTTCCCTTTAACCAACCTCCCACTTCTCCCCTCTCTCGCAAACCTTTCCACTGTTCCCTCTGTTGACAAACTCTCATATTTTCCACCTTTTCACAGAATGTTCTTTCCACCTTCCGCCAGGTTGCCCCGGCTCAACCCTAAAGACCTTGTCCTTCCCAGCTGTTCCTCCACCCTTTAAGGGAATTTCTGCTGCATTGACAACCATAGCCTCTGGCCACATGTCCCTCCTCTCATTGTCCTTGCCATATACCCATCTGCTGCGACCCATTAAGCACTCTGACAACACCTGGGTCTCTCCAGTACCCCATTCAGCATCTGACCTCTCAGACCTTTGGCCTCATCATTTTTTATGACCTTCTCCTCAACTCCATCCCTTTTCTTCATTTACTTCCCTGTTTAGTTCAGATCCATCCTTTTCATCTCTTGCCTGGCAAAACCGCAATCCCAGATGAATCCAAATGCCCCCCTCTCTCACGTCTATACGAGGCTGCTGAATGAAACTAGAAACCATCACACAGCCACCATCACCACAGTTCACCATGAAGAGCCTCAACAGAATTCTCAAGGCCACTTATCAGTCCTTCCCTGTCCCCCTCATCTGCCCTCTTTCTCAAACTTCCGCCACTCTTTTAAAAATCTCTCCACCAACACCTTCTTGCTTTCAAGAGGACCTCGCCTCCTGCTTCAGACAGAGAGTAGAAAGCATCAGATGGGAATGCCCTTAACTTCTTGCCAGCAAGCCTACCTATGCTCCATCACCATAAGCATCTATGCCCTTTCCTTCCTTATTACTCTTGTTACAGTGTGCAAGGTGCCGCCTGCCTGGAGCACATTTCTCCACCTGTGAGTGCTGTGTCCACCTCCTCCTGCCTCTTTTCCCTCCTCCTTGGGATTGTTGAGCTCTCTCTCCCTCCTTCATTCCTCCCACAACCCCCTTTCTATCTTTCTCTCTCCTTCCCACCAGTATTTGAACAGGTTTAAGCCTCTCCTATCACTAAAAGAGAAAGAAAGAAAACTTTTTATTCTTATACCTACTCCTCCAACTTGATTCTCCTCTTCCCAGCCAAATGTCTTGAGAATTATCCATGTTATGCATACTCACCTCGTCTCCATTTCCTCGTTTCACTCACACATCCCCAAATCAGACTCCTATACCTCCCCACCTATTCCCCTGAGACTTCTGCCAACAGTCTTCTTGTTGAAAAATCCATCTGGCCATTTTTGGCCCATCTTACTTGCCCTCTTGGAGCACCTGCCACTACTTACTTACTACTCTCCTTCTCCTTGCCTTCCATGACACCATGCTGTCCTGGTTTCCCTCTTCCACACTGTTTGACATGAGGAGCCCATTCACAAGAGTCCAGGTGACCTGGAGGATGGTGCACAAGCATATTCAGCAGAATCCTGGCACGGATGACTCAGGAGGAAGATGGGCAGATCATGGCTCTGCTGACCTTTGCAGGACGATGAAATTCCTACTTGGCAGGTGGAAGTGAGGAATGAGCATGCTACAGTGGGACATTAGATGAGCCACTCATAGGATGAGGTCATCAACGACGGGGCCGAGGCCAAGGACAGAAGTTGCCGAGAAGAGCACACAAAGTGAGCTCTGAGGTAGGAAGAGATCAGAGGAGGGACATGGATGGAAACCAAGGCATGAGAGTTTTCAGAGTCAGCATTCTAGCTCTAGTCAAGGGCAATGATGTCATCAGGGAGGTCGTTAGATATGAGGGCCGTGGAGAGAGCAGCTTCAGCACAGTGATGGAGCCGGGCCAGATTACAAAGGACTAGGTGGTTGCTAAGGAAGGTAAACACATGCAGAAACTGGAATTACAAGAGATGTGGTTGTGTCTAAGGCCAGTGCGTAAAAGCTGCTCACACAGAAAGTCAAGGAGGATGGGTTGTTATTCACTCAGAGGCATTTCTATAGTTCTGTGATTTGGGGACAGGGCAGGTTAGTGCTATCACTCACGTTGAAGTTTAGGACTTGAGGTCCACTCACCTAGATTTCCCAAGATGTTTAAGGGTAGCTCTCATTCATCAAACAGTGGCACAGGGGCATGCTTAGAATTGCTATTAGATTAGAAGCTATCCCCAAGTCCCTTCCAATCCTAAAGGTCCATTAGTCCTTGGCACACTTTCCCACCTCCACAAACGGCAGACTTTTATAACTCTTCAAGACAAGCATTCAGAGATTGTAGCTAGTTGATGATGTTTCCCTGAAAACACACACACAGGCAAAAAGTTGTAGATTACTTTTACAGAATGCAAGATAACAGAACAAAAATGATCCATCTCTTTGATCCAGCAGGATTGCCTCTAACTGAAAAATCTTGATTTGCATTACGGAAGAAGTTGTCACTGATATCTGACACAACTGACTGGCATGGCTTGTTAAGATACTGAGAAAAAAAAACAGAAAAAAGTGGGCACAATTTGGCATCTAAATGGCATCAAGCTCCAGATTGAGCTAAACATTCGGAAAATAACGGGACTGCATGGTTCAATCTACTATAGAGGTGTGAGACCTGGGGAACACACTCAGCCTCTGCCTCCATTTCATTAGCAGCCCCTGTGAGTCATAGCTAACATCAAATGGCAAAGCATGGCTATCAATTAAGATGTTCTGAAAGGCAGTCAATACCCTGGCCTGAAGTCAGGCTCATTACGACTATATTCTTTGGGTTTAAACACATCCCCACACACAGCACAGACATGTACACACACTTGCAAGCTCATGCACCAGAATCTAAATCATGTTACACGATGCACTGAAAAGGCGCACCTTCGGGAAAAACAGACCAGGGCCATCCTTTGCGACACCCGAGAAAAACAATCTTAAATAATGTGGGAAGATGTGCACCAACAACTGCTGGGAAAACCCAGTGGAGCACAAAGGTTCCCCTGGCCTGAGTAATCTGCCAGGAGACAAATCCACGCACAGAAAAAAGCTGCACGTTGAAAAAACTATCACAGGGTCACAGATATAGAGAGCTTGACTATTTTAATCATCCAGTCTAATTGCCACATGGTTGAGCTCATCAATTGCTACAGAAATGATTGTGAGGGGTGCTGAAAATGCCAGATGAGCTCCACGGTGGCTGACTCAGCCTCTTCAAATATGACAGACAAAATATCAGGCCACCCATAAGGCAAACAGCAGTGCTACAAACAGCAGAAGCTCAGGTGCTGACCAGGGGCAAGCGAGGCATGTCACTTGTCCTTGAGGTAGCACGGACCTCAAAGTCACTTAGGCCTGTGGAGCAGTCACCAGAGGGTCAATGAGGGAAACACACTAAACAGCATCAGATGCCACACTGCATTATACAATTATAAACATTAGCAATCACACGTGAATAAAGCCTTTGCAGGTGTTCTATAGTCTTCCTTATGGTCCAGGTGATTTTGATTACTGTATATATATTTGTGATGAAACTACAGCCTTTATGCAAACTGCATTGTGTTTTACTTAAATATGTAGGGTTTTTTTCTTTTTTTTTTTTTTTGAGACAGAGTCTCGCTCTGTTGCCCAGGCTGGAATGCAGTGGCGCGATCTCGGCCCACTGCAAGCTCCGCCTCCTAGGTTCACGCCATTCTCCTGCCTCAGCCTCCCGAGTAGCTGGGACTACAGGCACCCGCCACCAAGCCCAGCTAATTTTTTGTATTTTTAGTAGAGACAGGGTTTCACCGTGTTAGCCAGGATGGTCTCGATCTCCTGATCTCGTGATCCGCCCGCCTCGGCCTCCCAAAGTGCTGGGATTACACGCGTGAGCCACCACGCCCTGCCTATGTAGGGTTTTTTTTTTTAAAGCCATTTACTTAAATGTTTTGAACCAAAGAAAGAAATTACTTCATTGAAGAGGACTGAGTTAGAGGACATAAAACCCAGGAGATACATTCATGTTGGGAGATCAACTGTTGATGTCAAATAGTGTCCAGCGAGGCTTCCAGTTGGAAAGGACTCTATCTGTTTGCACACTGCCTGGGAACATGTATGGAGCAGCTGTAATCTTTATTTACCAGATTTGGCCAAGTGAGGTGGAACAGAAAGTAATTTGTCCCTCATGTCAAGAGAATGAAAAGAGAGCAGAGAAGTGATTAGTGTGCAGGAAGAGTTGACTTCCAGTCTTCTGTGCGACTAACAGAAAGCAGTCGTGGATAAGGGTGTGTGTGTGCTTGTGTGTAAAGGGTAGGATGTTTGAATAAGTTAGGGCTTTCCAAGACATGGAGAGACCTGAGAGAAAGAATCAAAGTCTAACTTGAAAGCAGAACTGAAGAAAAGGGAAAAGATAAGTATTATTAACAAATGAAGGAAAGTAAGGCATTAACTGAAATGTGATGTATTAGTCCATTTTCACACTGCTATAAAGACATACCCGAAACTGGGTAATTTATGAAGGAATGAGGTTTAAATGGACTCAGTTCTGCACGGCTGGGGATGCCTCAAGAAACTTACAATCATGGCAGAAGGGGAAGCAGGCACGTCTTACATGGAGGCAGGAGAGAGAGAGTGAAGGAGGAACTGCCAAACACTTATTAAACCATCAGATCTCGTGAGAACTCACTCACTATCACGAAAGCAGCATGGGGAAAACCACCTCCATGATCCAGTCACTGGGATTACTATTTGAGATGAGTTTTGGGTGGGGACGCAGAGCCAAACCATATCATGTGAATCTACATTTGTATTTCTTTAAGTATTGTTTGGCTTTGTAACATTTCTTAACAAATATTAACAAGTAAAGATCAGTTCATATTAACACTTTGCTTTTTAAAGTTATATTTTGAATGAAAAAAATCACTGAAAAAAATTATGTGCATTCGTGACTATGGAAAGCCAGGGATGAACCAACTCCACTCGCTTGGTTTCTAAATATCAAAGATACACTCAATAACCTCACACTTTTGAAAATCATTGGTCCTTACGCCTCTCCCAACTCCAAGTCTGCCAACACACCTCTCCAGTGCTCCCTGTCTCTCTGCCCTACCTGTCCCTCTCCCAATGTTCCCTGTCTTGTACCTTGCCTCCAGCCTACATTGTCCCTCCTTGCTCTCTCAGAGACCCCCATTTAATCACTCCATCAAATCTGTTCCCTCCTTGGCACCTGGTTAAGGTCCCAGGCCCTCTTCCTTGGACCTGGCAAGAGTCTCATTGCACTGGGCCTCCATATTCCAGTCCCTCACTTGCCTTCTCTTGGGATTACCTTCTGATATACAGCCCCAACCCCTGAGGCCCCGGAAGATTTTTCATACTCCAGCCTCATTCCCCACTACCCCCAGCCTTGCTCCTGAGCCCTGGCCACACTGGTCTCCCTGTTCCCCTGAACAAGACTTGTTTTTGCTCAGGCCTCTATCTGGAAAGCACCCGCTCTTTTTTTGGCATCCCTGCTTCTGCAAACCCTACTCACTGCTTCCTGTGTGAAGCTCTTGGCAGAATTAATCTCTCTGTCCTCTGGGCTACCATGGCACTTAGTTCTCACACAGTGGGGCACTTATCACATTACATTAAGGTTGCTGATGTGTCTGTCTTACCAACCAGATTATAGGCTCCTTTAGGGCAGGAACAAAGTCTCAAATCTCTCTTCATTGAAAGTACCTAGCAGAGGGGCTGGCAAATGGGAGGTGGTCAAACAATCCTTATTAAGTTAAATGCTATTACTTCAGGCTCCCCAGCCAGAAATTACCTGGTGATGACTTACTCAAATTGAGGCTCATACGGAGGAAAGAGACTCATAAGTAGACACACAAAATCTGAGACCCATAATAAAAAATGTTCCTCCCCTAACTCAATGGAAATTCTGGGAGAAAAATAGATAAGTGAAATCTGGGGGCTGCCCTTTACAACTCTAAAGGCTACGGACTTTATAAAATACTATGTATAATTTGATATGTTCATAGAAATCACCATGGTTAGTGTTTCAAATTTAAACATTTTTAAGGTATTGGAAAATGCATACAGTGAATGAATGTATGTATACAAAGGACAATTAAATACATATTTTTCATGTATAATATTGATCAAAGTATGCTTTACACAAAAAAAAACCCTGCACAAATCATCAGTATACAGCAATATCAAGGAATTTTCACCAGGGGAATTCAGCCACATAACCAGTATCCAGATCTAGAAATGAAACATTCCTGGGCCCCAGAAGTCCCTTGTGCCTTCTCTCTCTCTCTCTTTCTCTCTCTCTCTCTCTTTTTTAGATAGGGTCTCACTCTGTTGCCTAGGCTGAAGTGCAGTGGTGCAATTATGGCTCACTGCAATCTTGATCTTCCAGGCTCAGGTGATCCTCCCACCTCAGCCTCCCAAGTAGCTGGGATTACAGGCACATGCCACCACACCCAGCTAATTTTTATATTTTTTGTAGAGACAGGGTTTTACCATGTTGCCCCACTGGTCTTAAACTCTTGGGCTCAAGCAATTTGCCCACCTTGACCTCCCAAAGTGCTGGGATTACAAGCGTGAGCCATCGCTCCTGGCCCTTTGTGCCTTTTTCTAATCACTGCCCTCCTTCTACAGTCATTATCCTGACTTTGAACACTATAGAGCCATTGTGCCTGTTCTTCTTCTTTGTATAAATGGAACCATACCGCATGTAATGTTTTCTGTTTGGTTTCCCTTACTCAACATTATTTTATGAGATGCACCTATATTGCTACAAGAAACAATAATTCATCCTAAATCTGTAAGTGTGAATGTTTCTAAAATTTTATTACAAATGGAGCCATAAGCTGCTGAACCATAAGGAATTCAACATTTCTTCATTTTCACCAAGAATTACTTGAAGTAAAACTATCCATATTTTAGTAAGACAAAATGTGTCATGTTTCTGAACCTTACAAACTCTATGACATCAAGCCATTAACTTTCTCAGTAAACATTTCTAGAAGGAAGGAATAAATGAAGCAGAATTATAAAGCACTCTTTCAGGAAAAAAGAAAAAGAAAACTAGAAAACTGAGTGGGGGAAAACCCCCCTGAAGTTCTCTGAATACTTTTGTCACAGTCATTTTTGAAACCAATATAATTTTCTAAACCCTGGAAACAATTTTTGCATCTTTTGGTGCTTCATTTTTGATATTTCACAAACATTTAAAAACTATAAGTTAGAGAGAAACTTCTTTTTACTCTTTCATGTGTCCTAACCCCAGACTGATGGTTTGCTGAAGTTGGCGAAAAGAAAAAGGAAGGGTTTTGCTACCACATTGTAAAGAATTGATAGGAAGAGCTTCAGATTGAATTTGTAAAACAAATACAGAAGAATTATTTGTGTTCTTTCGCCTTTGAATGGCTATGTGCAGCACCCAGCAAGCTACGCCTCCATATTGTTTTATATGGTATATATTTATCACACGATGCTACTATCCAACAATACACAAATTCCAAGTTTGCCAAATCTCCTATAAGCACATACCTTGGGGATTAAAGAAACCAGTCATCCAAAACACATTAGGCCTCCCTTCAAATATCCACGTAGAAAACTGAGCATTTCTTTCCAAAAGTTCAGTGAACCAGAAGCCCAGTGTGGACGAATCCCAAGACACTCTTTTCCAGAGCTGAGGTATACGAGCATCATACATGTTGTCCAGAGCATCTCTCAGATTCTGGAGAAGAAAAAGTTAAAACACATGAATAAGAAACATCAACAAAGAAGGAAATGCCTACTGATGTAATAACAGCTCACCTCACTCATAATGATTGTTCCTTCAATGGCCAATTTTAGATCACTCAGGCTACTGCGGAGTATTGAAATGACTCTTTGCATTCTGTCAATTTCTTGTCTAAGAAATATGTTCATTGAATTAAGATGGCCCATCTTTATCAAACGAGATTTCACCTAAAACAAAGTAAACAATGCAATAAAGGAGATTTTCTCATCTGTCATTTCTCTTCCAATAACCTCTTCTTTCTCAATTCTTTTTCTTCCTCTAGATGTATCTCTACCAGCCCAAATGAATTCTAAAATATGTCTTGCAGAACCAAACTTGCCATTAAACTTTCCATTTCCTGCATTTCCAAAACTACTGTTCAACTAAAATGATTTTTATTTCTTACTGATTGTACTTAGCTAATAATTGGAAATGTACCTTAAAGAGCTGAAATAAAATTGTACCTTTTTCTCCTTTCACATGATTAAGTACTGGGTGTCAGTTAGATATTCTTTTTGCAATCTAACCTTCATAGGAGTACAGTGGAATTTTTTTCTTCATTATGTTTGCAGAGTTATTAGAAATGTCACAGAAAGTTAATACAGCAAAAATCTTTACAGAGCAGTTACCAACAAATATGATTAGCTATAGTTTCCAAAGATCATTGTTGCCTTAGCTATGACAGCTAAAGAGAGCCTTTCCTAATCCAATCAATGAAAATATTTGATTTTGTAGGAAAGCCAGTTAAATATCTGTCATTTGTTCCTTTTGATGTATCACTTATTGACTATTTTGAAGAGATCAATACAAAAGCCTCTGGTTGTGGGAACAATAAAATATGACAATTATTGGAAAACAAGCCAATGCAATATACACATTTCAATTTGGTGACATATGCCCAGCAAAAGATTGACTACAAATACTGGCAGGAACTCATAGAGGGATTTGAACTTTCTGCTGGCCACAATCAAAGAGATGCCAGAATCGAAGGAACAAGGAAGGGACACATGGAGTAGGAGAGAACTCAAAGTGAGGTATCAATCCAAAGGATCACAGGAGGCCAGGAACTGCAGGATTCTCTGCCAGAGATGCCCACTGCCCCCTCATAAAGCCTGGAATGTTAGAGATGGGTGGGCTTCAGAGTCATCTGAACCATTCTCCTCCTTTTATAGGACAGACCTCTAGTATGGTGCAGAAGTTTCCTTTCAGCAAGGGACACCTCTGTTTACTGCAATTGGGTTGTTTCTAGTGAGTGAAAGAGGAAGACGGAAAGCACAAAAAGGGAAGGAGATATAACACTGAGCACAGATATAAAATAGGCAGCCTGAATAGGACTACCTATGTGGGTGGAGCAAACTATATTAAAATCAGTCAAGCATGCCAGTGGAGGTCCCTAACGCAGTCCGACGTAGCAACCTTCAGCTACTCTTCAGAATTCTTGGTTCTAGAGCCTACATTTTTGCAGCCTCCAGTGCCTCATTCTCATCTCCATCCCAAGTCCTTCAACCTCCAGGGGCTGAACAGCATATGTATATGCTATACATACATACATACATACATATATATGTGTGTGTGTGCGTGCGTGCACGTGCATGTGTGTGTGTATATATATATATAAATTATATCTATATATAATTCCCTTTAAATCAATCCATCTCAAGAGTGGAAATTCACTCTTAAGGAAAAGGGAAATTATAGAAATACTTTTGCAACCCCATGAGTGGAAAATAAAGCTCAGGTATTGACTACAGTATCAAATCAATATCCCAGGTATCTCTAGTATATTAACAGTTTCAAACAAATCACCTTGTCCTGCTTAGGGTTTTAAAAGGGAAACTTTACTTGAGATAGAGACATGCTTAGAAAAACCTTAAACCCTAGAAAATGTAATTCTAGTCCTGATTTTGAGTATAATTATTGTTCTAGCCTAAAATTGTCTTTTTATTAATAAAATTTAAGACTTGCTGTAGTCTTATATAGCATTTTCATTATGTTTCTGGGACCAGGTAGTATTCTCTACAATAATGTAGCTTCATTTTTACTACAGAACTCAATGGTATAATTATATTTTGATTTACAAAATTCACTTTACAGCCACCTGTTCAAGAAAGATCTCTTCTATAAAATAAGACACTAAAAAGTAAGTGATCTTGGAACAGGGACAAGTTTTAGATGTCTCTTAGTACAAACTCTTTCCCATATAGGAATCCATTTAGTTACACCCCTGATGCTCAGTTTCTGCTGGAATAATCACCAGAACAAAGGTCTTGTTGGTGAAGTGGCCCCAACTAAGACTGGACAGCTCGAATTATCACAAGGTCTTGAACCTTTCCCCTGGCAATAGCAGTCCTGTGGTGTAATCTTTTAGAGTAAGTTTTATCTCACTTTCACATGCCAGTATTAAAAATCTTTGAAGGCAAGTATGTTGCCTTGTTTTTTGAAGATCACACCAATAAAACTATTGAAAATGTATACTTACAATATTTATCCATTTAAAAATATTTTCTCCCCTTACTATAACTATCTCTACATGAAGCTATTGATTTCAATATCTTAACCAAAGGTCTTGGTACCTATCTACACAATGGAAACAATAATTATTTTAAGAGGCAATAAAACACTTTTTATTGTTGGGACACTCATTGCATGCTAAAACTAGTTAAGACTGCAGGTTCTAGAGTCAGATCACTTTGTGTTCAAATTCTTGCTCTGCCACTTAGCTTGATTTCTGCTGGTGCTGTCCTGAGCACTGAGTGTCATAATGTGTATGAAGCACTTAGGACAGTGCCTGGCTTGTAATGAGTGCTCAAAAACACAGCTACTGTCCCATGCCACCCCATACTAATCAATGAATAAGTGTGGTTCTTAGAAAACTTCAGATTGGTAACAGGGTGCTTATATTCATAATATCTCCACTAATTGTTCTACCCTATTCAATGAGTTTCAGAAGTGATTAAAAATCAATGGAACAGATGGGTGGATCATCTACCTACAGTTAAAACACTTGGAACGTCTTATAGAATACCAAATGACCAACACCATTGCTTTTTGGCCTTAAAGATTTTTGAGTTTTTTTTTTTTTAGCACAGCTTAAGGCATCATAGAAATTGATATATAAATGGGTCATTGTGGAAACTTTGATTGAGGAGGAATTAACTTGTGAAGGAATTTTTAAAAGAATGCAACAGAAAAGCATCATGGAAAATGTTTTCTTCTGATATTTTTAAGTTTTGAAGAGAGAACTATGTGAACAATGAGAGATGCAGAGTTTAGTAATATAGTCAAAATTTTTCACACAGGTAATCTGCCACATAGTCACCAACAGGTAGATTCTTGCTTTTCAAGGTAATCAAACTTACTGTTTAAATATAGTATGCCAGTGGGAAACCAGCAAGACTTACCTCATGAGGAATGTAATCAGGAGGGAGTTTACTCAGCATATCTTCAGATAATCTATAAACAATAGCCTCTCGGGTCTCTCCCACACCACCTCCACTCTCTTTGGGTTGAATGTTGGTAATTGTTTCAAGAACAGCAGAAGCAGTGTTACTCTGATACCTAGTAAAAAGAGTGAGCTGTTCAGAATGTTACAGGGAAACATGTAAGAGATAAGTGTCAAGTGTTAAAATGAACTGATAGGATCACTTAAATCAAAGCAAGCTACAAAAAAAAAAAAGAAGAAAAGTTAACTACCATCAACCTAGAGGAATGAAAGAAACTAGAGATCCATTCTACTGCCTCCTAATAGGACATCAAGAACATCACTGAAATGAAACACTCTCCATCTTCAAGGAAAGAGACCCAAAAACACCCTTGGAAATCCAAATCGCTTCTTCACCATCTTGGTTGTAGCTAACCTGACCACCTCATGCTGAACAGTGGGCACACCTCCTTTCACTCTCCCCTGCTATAGACTGGTCATAAGAGTCTATCATTATAGGACAGCTTGTTGGCTCAAAGAGGAACATTCATATTTCCTCACTGAGTTATAACCTATTAAAATATTTTCGTCTTCTCTGTTTGGTTTTCTCATTTTTCCACTAGTTTTATGATTTCCAGGGAAATCTATTGATGCCCATCGGCTCCACCTGTTCAAATGCAGCCATGCATCTTTAAATCCATTTATTCAATAAAGATTTACCATGTACCAGGCACTGAGCTAAGTTCTAGAATATGGCAGGGAATAGGACATAGTTCTGTTCTCTAGTGGAGGAGATAGATATTAGATAATCCCATTCTAACAAGTGCTGTGGAGGGAAAGAACAGGATGCTTTCAGAGAGGTTTGATTCTCTCATTCCCACTCTCTAGCTTTCTTTCAGGTCGACCAGACACTCTGAGATGCATGAATTTAGTCTCTGTCCCTGAGATGCTGGGTTGACCAGTTACCTGGACATTTGAGTAGAAATGTGTGTGTGTGTGTGTGGGTGGGTGGGGGGTGGGGCGCTGTATGTGCCTGTGTGTGTGTATGTGTTTGTGTGCCAGAGGTAATTTACACTAGAAGATTAGTAAAAGTTAAAAAGTCACATGTAAGCTGAGACCAGAAGGATGAACAGGTCAGCCAGGCAGTGGGGTGGGGTGGGGTGGGAGGCAGAAAAGGACATTCAGATAAGAAGTAAGGGTAGGGGTGAAAAGGGTTTCAGTGCATTTGAGGAACACAGATAAGGCCAGTGAGGTTGGAGCCAGTGAGCTAGGAGGAGCGACAAGGACAGAGAAGAGGCAGGAGCCAGACCATGCAGGGTTATATGGGAACTTGTAGGATTCTGAACACCACCCTAAAGGCAATGGGCAGCCACTGAAGATTTCCCTAGCCAGGTGTGACATGGTCAGATTTAAATTTTTCAGCCTTTTCTGAACTCCTAATTTACCATCTATACACTTCACATAATTTTATTTTGGAGGATTATTGTTTTGTTTGCTAATTTTGTCTCTTGTCCAGATGTCAACCACATTCATATTTCCTTTTGTAGATGTGAGAGGCAAATCTAAAAGGGATTCAGCAAATGCTTGAGATTAGTGACTTGTTTTTCTGTTTTATTTTCTTGAACAGAAAACAAGCCATTGTAATATGGAAATATATATATCTAAATATTATACTTGCATGCCTTTTAATATAGCAATTCTACACCTAAGAATTAATCCTTAAAAAGAAAGAGACATTTGACATTTACATTTCTGACGGTATGGTGCAAATGTTACTGTGAACCACCCTTCTGAAACAACTAAAACTTCTGGAGAAGATATGAAAAACATCCTTTTAAAAACATCACTGAACTGGCAAGACAATAAAAAATCCTCAGGGTCAAATAAAATGAATGCTGGAAATAAAGTGAATGCTGGAATCCAGAGAGATAAAGCCAGATTTTACCCTGGGGGCATCAACTAACTGGTGTTTTTGAGTTTCTGTTTGGATAATGCAATGAGACAGGAGAGAAGCCCTCATACCTGAGGTGGAAAGCATAATAGGAAATTCCTACATAAATCTGGGACCCCACACAGCTACAACCTCAGTATAAGGGTAAACTAGAAAGTAACCTCCACCTGTCAGAAGAAGATGATAGGTAACTTGTTCTACCTAGCTTAGCACTAAGCGGGGGAAAAATCTTTCCTGAAAATTCTGAATTCACCATGTTTGTAACATTAGTTAACATTTACTCATATTACCTGTGCAATTTGGAAAAGCTCAAGCCAAGAATTTATTTTAAGGTGGTCCTAGGAAGTCCTAGGTGGCACCTGATGGAAGCAAACACAACTCTTTCCTGGAGCAATATACCTTTGACTCAGGTCTCAAATAATCCAACAGTCAATTTCCAATAGACATACGCTCAAAGTCAAAAGTTTAAATAGTTGTAAGGAAACAAGGAACTGTGAGAAAGAGCCAGTAGAAACAACAGAAATCAGAATCAGACCTGTGGAGATCTTAAGTGACTTTTCAGATGCACATTACAAAATACTGTATTTGCAATATTGAAGAGTTTTAAAAGGAGACTGAAAATACAAGTATTAAAGAGGAAACTATAAACATGAATAGCATATTTGAAAAAGAGTTAAAAAGAAGTTCTAGAAATAAAACATAACTAAAACTTAAAACCTATACTATTTATTGCTGCTATAACAAATTGCCACAAAGTCAGCAGCTTAAAACAAGACATATTTATTATTTTACAGTTCTGTAGGTGCTAAATATGACACAGGTCTCACTGGGCTAAAATCAACACATCAGCAAGGCTGGGTTCCTTTCCACAGGATGTAGGAGAGGATCCATTTCCTTGCTTATTTGGGTTGTTGGCAGAATTAACTTCCTCGAGATTGCAGGACTGAGGTATCCAATTTCTTGCTGGCTGTCAGCTGAAGGTCCTTCTCAGCTACTAGAGGCCACCTGCACTTCTTGGCTTGTGGCCCACTTTCTATATTTGCAAAGCCAGTAATGGCAAGCCAAATCCCTCCCGCCCTTGGACTCTACATGTAGATACATCACAGTAAAACCGTAGAAAAACAAAAACAAAATGAACATCTTAAAAGGAGCCAGAGAGAAAGAGCAGATTATCTAGAAAGAAATAACAATTACACTGGCAGTCAGTTAGTTCCTCAACAGCAGCAATGAAATCCAGAAGAAAATGGAAAAATGTCTTCCAATTGCTAGGATAAAATAACTATATACCTATAATTGTGTGCCAAACAAAACTCTCTTTCAAGAATGAAGGCAAGAAAAAATATTTGAATAAACATTTCATCAAAGAAGAAATACAGATGGGTCAATAAGCACATGAAAAGATGTTCAGTTTCATTATTTATTAGGAAAAGCAAATTAAAACGACAATGTAATACCACTTCACACTTACAAAGAATGGTTATGATCACAAGATACATAATAACAAATATTGGCAAGGATGTGGAGAAACCTGAACCTTCGTAATTGCTAGAGGGGATTGTAAAATGGTGCAGTCACTTTGTTTTGTTTTGTTTTGTTTTTGAGACAGAGTCTTACTCTGTCGCCCAGGCTGGAGTGCAGTGGTGCTCGCTGCAACCTCCATCTCCTGGGTTCAAGCAATTCTTGTGCCTCAGCCTCCTGAGTAGCAGAGACCATAGGCGTGCACTACCACACCCAGCTAATTTTTTTGTACTTTAGTAGAGAGGGGTTTCACCATTTTGGCAAGGCTGGTCTTGAACTCCTGAGCTCAGGCAATTCACCCACCTTGGCCTCCCAAAGTGCTGGGATTACAGGCATGAGCTGCTGCTCCCGGCCTGATGCAGTCACTTTGGAAAGCAGTTTGGCAGTTTCTTAAGATGTTAAGAATAGATTATGACCCAATGACCCAATAACTACATAACATTCCTAGTTATTTACACAAGAGAAATGAAAAGACATGTCCACACAAAGACTTGCACATGAATGTTCATAGCAGTGTTCTTAATAGCCCCAAAGTAGAACATGCCCAACTATTCATCAGCTGGTAAATGCATAAACAAAATGTGGCACTGGAATACTATTTGGCAATAAAAACCAAGGAAGTATTAATATACGCTACAACATGGATGAACTTCAAAAACATTATGTTAAGTGAAAGAATCCAGACATAAAAGATCACATAATGTATAATTCTGCTTATGCAAAATGTCCAGAAAAGGTAAATTTACAGAAACAGAAAGTAGATTAGCAGTTGCCTGAGGCTGGGGATGACAGCCTGGCACAAATGGGCCCAACATTTCTTTTTAGAGTGATGGAAATCTTATAACATTATATTGCAGTGGTAAACTTACTAGAAATCATTTATTGTCCACTTGAAATGAGATAATTTAAGATATGCAGATTACATCTCATAAAAGCTGTTTTTCAAAAAAGGAGGGCAAAATAAGGCATTTTCATACAAAAATAGAAGAGTTTATCACCCATAAAAGAATGTCCCCCTCATGGGGGAAATTCTAAAGGGTATACTTTAGAAAGGAGGGAGGTTATTCTGTTGGAAGGTTTGAAGTATAGAAAAGAATGGGCCAATGCATAGGTAAGTCTAAATAAGCATTATAGTATAAAACAATCATTGTATGTCTAATTGTGGGATTATAAAAGATAAAATTAAAATACTGAAATGTCAGGAGGAGAGTGACTGTAGCTAAAGTCATCTAAGAGAAAGGAAAGTAAATATGTTCATTTTATTTATTATTTATTTATTTTAAAGAGACAGGTTCTCGCTCTGTTGCCCAGGCTAGACTTAACACTCTTGGGCTCAAGCAATTCTCCTACTTCAGCTTCCCAAGGAGCTGGGACTACAGGTACACACCACCATGCCTAGCATAAATATATTAATTTTAGACCTAAATAAGAACTGACATTAAAATTTCTAGGGTAACTGCTAAAAGAACAGAAACAGAGTACATAACTTCCAAACTAGCAAAGAGAAAAAAAATGAAATGGGAAAAGTCTTATTTAGCAAAAGCCAAAAAGGAAGAAGAAGAAAAGAAGCAAAACATAGAAAGAGTGGCGTAAAAAAGCAACATTGTATATTTGTCCTTTACATTTTATATACAGTATATATATTCTTTTGCATTTATTCAATGTTTAATAAGGCTGTTTTAGAAGCAATAATCTGACAAGTGTACAAAGATGAATCTATATGACTTTATAACAGTATTTGTAATAATAAATCCTAGTAAAGCTTTATAAAAATCTATATAGCCAATAAAAATGCTGATGTAGCTGTATATTCATTGATCATGCGAGGTGTCATTGGGGGATTATAGAATAAAATAACATGGCACCAAACCCAGTTATGGTATGATCTAATTTTGTTGTTAATATTGTGCTTATAGACACAGAAAAAAACTAGAAGGGTATTTTTGCAGTACGATTTTTGTATGATGAGCTTTTTCTGTAATTATTAGTTTCTTTTTTTTTTATGAATTAGGTATATCTTTATTTTATTTTTTTTATTTTTTTTTATTTTTTTTCTTTTTTATTGATCATTCTTGGGTGTTTCTCGCAGAGGCGGATTTGGCAGGGTCACAGGACAATAGTGGAGGGAAGGTCAGCAGATAAACAAGTGAACAAAGTTCTCTGGTTTTCCTAGGCAGAGGACCCTGCGGCCTTCCGCAGTGTTTGTGTCCCTGGGTACTTGAGATTAGGGAGTGGTGATGACTCTTAACGAACATGCTGCCTTCAAGCATCTGTTTAACAAAGCACATCTTGCACCGCCCTTAATCCATTCAACCCTGAGTGGATACAGCACATGTTTCAGAGAGCACAGGGTTGGGGGTAAGGTCACAGATCAACAGGATCCCAAGGCAGAAGAATTTTTCTTAGTACAGAACAAAATGAAAAGTCTCCCATGTCTACCTCTTTCTACACAGACACGGCAACCATCCGATTTCTCAGTCTTTTCCCCACCTTTCCCCCCTTTCTATTCCACAAAACCGCCATTGTCTTCATGGCCCGTTCTCAATGAGCTGTTGAGTACACCTCCCAGATGGGGTGGTGGCCGGGCAGAGGAGCTCCTCACTTCCCAGTAGGGGCGGCCGGGCAGAAGCGCCCCTCACCTCCCGGACGGGGCGGCTGGCCCGGCGGGGGGCTGACCCCCCCCACCTCCCTCCCGGACAGGGCGGCTGGCTGGGCAGAGGGGCTCCTCACTTCCCAGTAGGGGCGGCCGGGCAGAGGCGCCCCTCACTTCCCCGACGGGGCGGCTGGCCCGGCGGGGGGCTGACCCCCCCACCTCCCTCCCAGACG
This sequence comes from Pan troglodytes, assembly GCF_028858775.2. Classification (NCBI taxonomy): domain Eukaryota; kingdom Metazoa; phylum Chordata; class Mammalia; order Primates; family Hominidae; genus Pan; species Pan troglodytes. The sequence goes on along the minus strand of NC_072403.2, from coordinate 44,897,161 downwards.
GGGCGGCTGGCCGGGCAGAGGGGCTCCTCACTTCCCGGTAGGGGCGGCCGGGCAGGGGCGGCCGGGCAGAGGCGCCCCTCACCTCCCGGACAGGGCGGCTGGCCGGGCGGGGGGCTGATCCCCCCACCTCCCTCCCGGACGGGGCGGCTGGCCAGGCGGGGGGCTGACCCCCCCACCTCCCTCCCGGACGGGGCGGCTGGCCGGGCGGGGGGCTGACCCCCCCACCTCCCTCCCGGACAGGGCGGCTGGCCGGGCGGGGGGCTGACCCCCCCACCTCCCTCCCAGACAGAGCGGCTGGCCGGGCAGAGGGGCTCCTCACTTCCCAGTAGGGGCGGCCGGGCAGAGGCGCCCCCCACCTCCCGGACAGGGCGGCTGGCCGGGCGGGGGGCTGATCCCCCCACCTCCCTCCCGGACAGGGCGGCTGGCCAGGCGGGGGGCTGATCCCCCCCACCTCCCTCCCGGACGGGGCGGCTGGCCAGTCGGGGGGCTGACCCCCCCACCTCCCTCCCGGATGGCGCGGCTGGCCGGGCGGGGGGCTGACCCCCCCACCTCCCTCCCAGACAAGGCGGCTGGCCGGGCAGAGGGGCTCCTCACTTCCCGGTAGGGGCGGCCGGGCAGAGGCGCCCCTCACCTCCCGGACGGGGCAGCTGGCCGGGCGGGGGGCTGACCCCCCCACCTCCCTCCCGGACGAGGAGGGAGGACGCTCCTCACTTCTCAGACGGGGTGGCTGCCGGGCGGAGGGGCTCCTCACTTCTCAGACGGGGCGGTTGCCAGGCAGAGGGTCTCCTCACTTCTCAGACAGGGCGGCCGGGCAGAGACGCTCCTCACATCCCGGACGGGGCGGCAGGGCAGAGATGCTCCCCACATCTCAGACGATGGGCGGCCGGGCAGAGACGCTCCTCACTTCCCAGATGTGATGGCGGCTGGGAAGAGGCGCTCCTCACTTCCTAGATGGGATGGCAGCCGGGCAGAGACGCTCCTCACTTTCCAGACTGGGCAGCCAGGCAGAGGGGCTCCTCACATCCCAGACGATGGGCGGTCAGGCGGAGACGCTCCTCACTTCCCAGACGGGGTGGCTGCCAGGCAGAGGCTGCAAGGGAGGCCAAGGCAGGCGGCTGGGAGGTGGTTGTAGCGAGCCGAGATCACGCCACTGCACTCCAGCCTGGGCGCCATTGAGCACTGAGTTAACGAGACTCCGTCTGCAATCCCGGCACCTCGGGAGGCCGAGGCTGGCGGATCACTCGCGGTTAGGAGCTGGAGACCAGCCCAGCCGACACATCGAAACCCCGTCTCCACCAAAAAAATACGAAAACCAGTCAGGCGTGGCGGCGCGCGCCTGCAATCGCAGGCACTCGGCAGGCTGAGGCAGGAGAATCGGGCAGGGAGGTTGCAGTGAGCTGAGATGGCAGCAGTACCGTCCAGCTTCGGGCGGCATCAGAGGGAGACCATGGAAAGAGGGGAGAGGGAAGAGGGGAGAGGGGGGAGGGGGGAGGGGAGAGGGGAGAGGGGAGAGGGGAGAGGGAGCTCTATCTACCACACAGTCTTCAAAATCCTATTAGTTTCTTTTTGCTCTTTATTTTTCTCTATTGTTTATGCTTCTCAATAAGAATGTAGGACTTTTAGAATAAAGAATATTAAAAATCATTTTCAGTTTGAAAAACAGAGAAAAATAAATCCCCATAAGGCAAAGCCCATCACAGTTGTCAAGAAGTTAACAGAGATAAATCAGGGACAAATATTTCAGGTTCACTGAGATGCATCTTACAAACCCTTACTCTTTATGCCCCACCAGAAAGCGCCCCCTTCTGCCTTTTCTCTGCAGTGTATGGAAAGAGAGAATTGCACCCTTCTCTCTCCTCCTTCCCTGGTGTCAGTTCCACAGCCTTTTGTGAAATTTGCCACATGAATTGGCAGAATCCTAAGAGGCTGCTGGGAAAGTTAACCAGGCTTCTTTGCTTATGAAAAAGCTGCGTTTGGTGGGGAGTAGAGGAAATCCTATACAGCAGCCTTTGGATTCATTTAGGAATAAAGCTGAAGAATGGAGGAGATGCTCTGTCTTCAGCATTTTTATTTGATTAGCAGCTAGAATGCCACATCTGGACCCAAACATGCATACCCGAACTATCTGCATCCTTTCCAAAAGTCATGCCATGATAAATGCATAAGGTGTCATGCTTCACATACAGAACTTTCAGTCAGATACAGTGATATGAGGGTCCTAGTATCAGATCTAGCAAGTGTTTGTAACTCCATCCAGAGTTGGAATATTAGCTTCATATTACCTTTAAATACATGACTTTCCCAGTAAGGATCAATGAAGTAAAACCTGATTTTTAATGAACAAAAATTGACTGTATAGTATATTTTAGATATAACTTAAAATTCTTTTACTATTTCTGTGAGCAACCTCTATTCAGATGTTGGGGATTTGGAATATCCCAAAAGACACTTATCTTAAAAGTTGAAACATGCATGCAGTTGAATACATGAACAGAGAACACAATATTCTAGTAAAATGACACAAAAGGCATTTGAGACCCATTCCGACATTTTGAAATATGGCACAACCCCAATTTTAAAAAGTCATATAAAGTACCGTATAAGAAAAATACAAATAAGTCTGAGAAGAAAGTTCAATGAAAATAGCTGATGAGACAACAAAATGAAGTTAACAAAAGTCAAGGATCCACATGTTACTATATACATTTTCAGAAATTTAAATTTGTATGTGATTCATATTACTCCATGAGCTCTCTCTAGCATTAGGTACACTACAGATAGAATATGTGGATGAACTGCTATGTTAGGGAAGACAGAGGGGTGTCACCATGGCTGACATCTTACAGAGAGCCACGAAACACCAGGTAAGCCTGGGTAACATTGAACCTCTGACTTTATCATGAACTCTGTGCATCCACAACTCCCTGGAGCCCCAGAGCTCTTTGTTTCCTGTATCAAACAAATCCAAAACCTTATTATTTTAGTTCTCCCTTATCCCTCTCCTGGACTGCTCCTTGCCCCATCTACTTTAGTGACATCAATGTCTGCCCAGTTGCCCAACTGAGAACCCTCAGAGATGGCTTCCTCCTTGCTGTGGCTCCCCAGACCTTCTTAGTTTCCAAGCCCTAGTTCCAAATCATTTCCAGCATCCCCTCCCCGTGACCCACCGTCATCCCCACTGCCTTCAGTTCTGCCCCCTAACTTCCTGATCATCCTCTGTGTGCGGCACTGCCATCACCTCCTAACACATCCTCCTGCCTCCAACCACTGTTCCAAGGTAAGTTTTGACATTTGAAAAGTGATTATTAAATGTATTCAAAGACTCCCCATAACCTTCAGGATAAAATCTGAAGTCCTTCGCATAGCATACAAACCTTTTTCATCACTAAGCCTTTTTCTATCTCCAGCTTCTGCTCTTGCTTCCTTCTTTCTTCTTCTCACACTCTACCCTGTGCTGTGAGTTACCTGAAGCTCATCAAGCATTCCATGACTCCCCTCATATTTCTTTGACTGTTCCCAAGTTACCTCCACAGCCTGGAATGCTCTGCCCTCATTTTTTCATCGATTATAGCTCATTCCTAACTAGCTATTAATATTAAGCTCAGCTTAGATGTTTTCACCTCTAGACAGCCTTCCCTAGACTTTCTCCCTATGTGTGCGCATAGCTCTCAGTGTTTGCTTTTATTGTTGTACTTGTCATTCTGTACATGATGACATGCTTGTTTATCTTCATTCCAACTTCAGCCTGAATTATGTGATGGCAGGAAAAGGCTTAAATCTCTGTATGCAAAATGCTAATTCCCACCAACTCATGCAAGCAGAAATGGCCATGTAGAAGGTAGAGTAGGTTAAGTAGATTTAGATAAATGATTAAATAACCGTATTCCAATTTAAAATATTGCCCCAAACTCTTTTGGCAAAACCTTCAAAAGCCACACTCTGCATCGGCCACTCCGCTCTTTAAGCACCCCCCTCCCTCATGCTTTAGGCATACTGGACCTGGTTCCCAGAACACCCCACACACATTCATGTTTGCATTCCCTTCCTTGGATTGTTCCTTGGTGTGTGCATCCCAGTCTAAGTTCTTGGTCCTAACTGCTCATTATGTTCCTCTTCTTTGTACTCTGTCCTTGACCCCAGTCCTGCAGTCACTTCCTTCCCACCTCATCTCCAATCTGAGAAACTCCTGCACATCCTTTAAGACAGCGGTTCCCAACCTTTTTGGCACCAGGGACTGGTTTTGTGGAAGACATTTTTCCATAGACTGGAGGGGAGGGGGCGGAAAGGTTTCGGGATGATTCAAACACATTACTTTTATTGGGCACTTTATTTCCACTATTATTACATTGTAATATATAATGAAGTAATTATACAACTCACCATCATGTAAAATCTGTGGGAGCCCTGAGCTTGTTTTCCTGCAACTAGACGGTCCCATCTGGGGGTGATGGAAGACAGTGACAGATCATCAGGCATTAAATTCTCATAAGGAGTGTGTAACCTAGGTCCCTGGCATGCGCAGTTCACAGTAGGGTTCTCGCTCCTATAAGAATCTAATGCCGCCACTGATCTGACGGGAAGCAGAGCTCAGGCGGTAGTGCTCACTCACCTGCTGCTCACCTCCTGCTGTGTGGCCCAGTTTTAACAGGCCACGGACTGGTATTGGCTTGTGGCCCAGGGTAGTGGACCCCTGCTTTAAGACACAACTTAAATGGAGCCCCTCTCACTAGCTTTCTTTGATCCCTAAATTGGAATTGATTGCCCCTCCACCTGTGTTATCATAGCAATGTACACATACCCTGATTTTAGAGTTTACCATATTGTACCTCATCAGCATTTGCTATTCATCATCTTCCCCAACAGATGATGCGCTCCAAGAGCACGGACTGCATCTTACTCATCTTTGTATCCCCAGGTTAGCCAGACAGTAAGTTCTCAACAAATGTTTGTTTGTTGAATTGAGGCCAATTGGCTTGCATTTTATTAAACCTCAAATACAAAGGACAGCAATTCTTCAATATTTAAAGGACATGAAAATTTACTTATTCCTTCTTATGGTAAAAACATAGTATATTGTTATTATTGTTTTTTGATTTCCTGGCACCTTTCAATGAATGTGTGTGTGTGTGTGTGTGTGTTTGTGTGTGTGTGTGTATAAATGCCCTATTGCAACTTTTGTATTCATTTCTAATAATGAATTAGGAACACTCATTTCTAATTATTATATATCTATTGTATAATATGACAATACAATATAATAATAAATACATCTATAGATATTAGAAATATCTATCTATCTATCTCTTCTTGAGTCTTTGACAATTGATAAGTTCATTTGTTTTCATAGGATATTTTCACAGGATTCCCCTTCTCAGAGTTACTTGTATTTTTCTTATACTTTATATGACTTTTAAAAACTGTGATCGTGCCCTACTTCAAAATTCAGGAATGGGTTGCAAATGCCTTTTGTGCCATATATAAATAGTCCTCAAAACACAGGAGAATCAGAAAGATATAATTTGAGAGTGAAGTAAAACTATTCTTCTTATTATTTTATCAATGCAGATCTTTAATGATTAAAGACAAGAAAACCACAGTAAATTTCCATTCATGCTAAGAAAAGCAGAGTTCATGATTCCTACCTGTTCTAGCTACAGAAAAAAAAAAAACAGAAAGCCCCCATATCCAAATTCTCAGGTGCTCTCTCAGTCACCTTCAGCTTGAGCCCTCCGTGGAAGTGTGCTCAGCACCAGGGGCTAGGTCCCAACAGTGCACACCATTGCAGAGATGACCATTTTGCTCTCTGCTGACTCTGGCCAAGTTCACTGGTGCTCCAAGGAGAGGCTGATGGAGATGCTGCTGCTGCTAGATCCCACCTAATAAATCACTTTCATGGTGAGTGATTTAATTTTTTATGAGATGATCTGAACACAGGCCTCAAAACATAGATGTTGGGAAGAAGCCTTGAAAAGCTGATCCACTGTGAATAAGAGCTAGCCAAGCTCTCCCCAACACACATTTTACTATGCACAGAATGTCATTCCATGGTATTCCAGGGCTGAACAACTCACATTTCTTTTTCCACAATGTGATTTTATGTTTGCAAAGATACAAAAGGCAGAAGCCTAGTTAGCTAGCTATAACAGAGAATTGCAAATCTCTCTATATGCCACAAAAGCCCAAGGGCTTTCAGGAGAACAGTCCTCATAAATGCTCTGAGATGAAGAACAAGAGCTATAATATTCCTTGAGGGTTGGTTCTTTAGAGTAAATATGGGAAGAAGCTCAGATTGCCCTTGTAGCTTGGTGGTTCTGGGAAGTCAGGGTCATGGATAATAGAAATGCAAAACAACTGAAAAACAGAGCTGTCTATGAAATAAACAACTACCTAATGAGATATTAGTGCACTGTAATATCCAAATCAGTCTAGATTTACATACGTCTTTGCACATGAAATATCAATGAGCATAAATTTTTCAAAAAATCTAAATCTCAAAAGTGTCCTCGAATACTCAAAGGAATACATTTCAATTTGTATTGCATTGAAATGAATATAAAGGTTGTAATAAGGCATTTGATAAATTTCAGAAAGTAAAGAAGCATGCATAACCACTGATGAGAAAAAGAGTGAAAATAAGCAACCATTTTTGACATTGAAAGAGTTGAATTTGCAGAGTCTTTGGTACCTTATAAATCTACATAATAAAATGTGAATAAACTGTGTATTTTCATGGTTCCTATCACTATGCTATCTAAACTCTTGAGAGAGATTTTACTTATTTTAAAGCGTTTATTCACCTTGATTTCCCCCTCCACTTCAGAGATTCTGCATTCTTATGCAAGGACTGAGGAGAGAGACTTGTGATTCGCCCTGCCCAAATCTCCCTCTTCTCTCAAATTTATGGATGCTAACTTCAGAGTGAAGATTCCAATAAACAGGGGGCATCGAGTTCTCCATCATGGCCCAATTATAGCCTATCATCAAGTGATGGCTGGGCACCGTGGCTCATGCCTATAATCCCAGCATTTTGGAAAGCCAAGGTGGGTGGATCACTTGAGGTCAGGAGTTCGAGACCAGCCTGGCCAACATGGTGAAACCCTGTCTCTACTAAAAATACAAATATTAGCCGGGCCTGGTGGCACATGCCTGTAGTTCCAGCTATTCGGGAGGCTGAGACATGAGAACCGCTTGAGCCTGGGAGGCGGAGGTTGCAGTGAGCTGAGATCGCACCACTGCACTCCAGCTTGGGCAACAGGGTGAGACTGTCTCAAAACAAAACAAAAAACAAAAACAAACAAACAAAAAGAAGCAAGAATGCTGTTGAACACCATGGATGGTCAGATAAATTAATGATTCCTCTGGCTGGGGACATTCACACAGACTTAGCCAGCATATCTTAGAGAGTCTTCTCTCATGGCTGAAGCTGTTATCTCTGCACATATGCATTCAAATCTTTCACCTGGGCTCCAGTCCATATTTCTCACCCCATTCAGTTATATCCCATGTTCTTTCCCAGCTCAACATGCCCCCAACAGAACTCTGTAACTTCTCCTCCAACATACTCCTGTTCCCAACTCCTCCACTACCCCAGCTCCCAGACAAGCAATGTCGGGGCATCTTTGACCCCTTCTTTCATTTCACTCAGAACTTGGAGAGTTACATCTTGCTGGAGCTGGGTGAGGACCAGAGGTGGGTTTCAGCTGGGATGCTTCATCTGTTACTGCTTCCTGGTGGCCGGTGGGGGAACAGCAAGGGGCGTAGAGAAGTCCTTGAAGAAGGCAAGCTCACTTGCCAGGATTCCATCCACCAGATATTTCAGAGCCAGAGGAAAGAAGAATCAAACCTAGGACAAGGCTTACTCAGAGACCAAAAAAATTACCAAACACAGAGCTGCAGAACAGAGCCAACCATCTGAGCAGGAACCAGAAATGGGCTAAGACATGCTGGGGAAAGGGGATCAGGAGTGGGTGAGAGAGACCCCAAGGCAGACCATATGGGAAGTTAAGGATGAAGAGAGATCAGAGGAGGACCAAGGTCTTACAGGCCTGCCAGTTGCTCTAGTGGATATAATCCCCCATTTTAGGCAGGGGTCCAGGGCCCTCTACCTGACCTCACTAGTGTGGTGAAAGGTTGCAAGATCCTGACACTATTTTGGGAGAAGCTCGCTTACGGCATCCTACAGCATGCATGCCAGCAACACCATGTGGGCTTCTGGACAAAGCTGTGAAGAGAGACTTGACGAAACACAGAAGGCTCACCGTGTCCTCTCTAACACACCAGTTTGCAGCAAGAAACAGATTAACAGCTACAGAAGAAGGTTCTCAGCCATTGCTCTGCATTCGCTAAGTCCTATCAGTCCCCCCTTGAGACCTGTCCTGCAGCTTCACTCCACCCCATGATCATCCCTATTCTAGGCCTGCATCCTCACACCCTGGACTTACCCACAGGGTACCCGAGGTGACGATTAGTCATCATGGGTGCTCTAGATGAGCCTTGTCACATGGCAGAGAGCTTGTCTTTTATTCTAACTGCTGTAGGAAGCCATTTAGATGGAGGAGAAGTAGATGGAGGAGATTCAGTTTGGGGCTTTTAAAGGTCAAGCTGTCTGAAAGACATGCCAGTGGATGTCACATAGAAATTGTATAAATGACTGTGGAGCACAGAGGAAAGGTCTAGACAACATATATGTGGCATGTTGATGTTTTAAAGGCCATTGGCATAGATGAGCTCTACTCAGGAGGGAAGGTGGACATGACTATAAAAGAGGTTAAAATGTGAGTAGAACATAGGCCATAGATTTATAGGCATGTGAAGGGAAGGGAAGGCTCTTTAAAGCATGAGAGATACTAGATCACACTGCTACCTGGACCATACACTGAAGGGTGATGCTATTAAAGTCATGCTTTGCAGCCTTTTGCATTTTGCAACAAATTTTGTTACTCTGTCACAGTGTGATTTTGCCACTGAGGACTGAGAATCTGCTGAGCCGGACAGCAGGAGAACCCTGTGAAGAGGAGCCTCTGGCTCTGGTGAGGTGTTCATCTGTGTCAATACTAAGTTCCTTCTTAGTATTAAGTAAGTATAACCACCATATAACAGTATAACCACTGTTTCTCAGTGGTTTCTCTGGGATGTGTTGGCAACACCATAGTGAAGTGGTTGAACAGAGCTGCCTCGATAGATTATATTAAGAAGGCTAGTACATTCCTTTAGGAGAGGCACGAGAGTGGCTTCAAGCTGTCATCAGATTTCAGACCAAGGTCTACAGAGCTAGTGTTATGTCCACACTTCTGTAACAATTTTATTGAATGGGTTGGACTCAGTATAGGGTAAGGAAGAAGTGATTTCATTCTTTACCACATTGTACTGAGTCCAGCTTATTAGACCAGATTAAAGACTAGTTTGCATGTCTTTGTGAAAATAAATACGAAAACCTAGATGAAACAAGTAATTTCCTAGGAGAACACAACTGACAAAATATTGACTGCAGTGGTAACAGAGAAATACGAAAGATATCAAAGAACTAGCACTGAGCCCAGATGGTTTCACAGGAGAATTCTACCAAACTTTAAAGCATCCAATACTACACAAATTGTTCCAGAGCTTAGAAAAACTTCCACATTTTTACAAAGCAAATATAACATTGATTAGTAATTAAACCTGATAAAGATGCCACAAAAAACTCTAGGCCATTCTTATTTATGAATATCAATGCAAAATTCCCCAATGAACCATTAATAGAGTATATCACTACCTTAGGAGAATAATACCTCAGAACCCAGTGGTATTAATTTCAGATTATCTGTAGAAAATTTGAGTTAGGAAATCCATTAATATAATTCACTAACTTTTTAGGTGTTTAGGGGAAAATCATGTGATTCTTTCCATAAATGTTGAAAGGTATTCAACAAAATTCAACACCAACTTCTGACAACAATAGAAAAACACGCATGCAACAATAGCTAGGACAAGCTCAGAAAAAAAAAAGAGCAATGAGGGGAGACTATAACTACCAGATAATAAAACATACTGGAGACTAGCTAAACTTAAAACAGACTGCTACAAAATAGAAAGGAAAACAGAATAGAAAGCCCAGAAATGGACCCGAGTACCTATGGAAGGAAATTTTATGTTAAAGCAGGAGGCCAAGGCTGGCGGATCACCTGTGGTCAAGAGCTCAAGACCAGCCTGGTCAACATGGTGAAACCCCTTCTCTACTAATATACAAAAATTTGCCAGGCATGGTGGCATGTACCTGTAATCCCATCTACTCAGGAGGCTGAGGCAGGAGAATCACTTGAAACCAGGAGGTGGTTGCAGTGAGCCGAGATCATGCCATAGCACTCCAGCCTGGGCAACAGAGCATGACTCCGTCTCAAAAAAAAAAAAAGAAAAAAAAAATCACTGGTGATAGGATAACTGGATTGCTATTCTGAAAAAGAATTTCATCCATACTTATACCTAATAGGTAAATTCCTAATGGGTAAAAGAACTAAATGTAAAAAAGTGAAACCATACAAGCACTAAAAAAAAAAAAAAAAATGTAGATGATTCCTTTATACCCTGATGAGGGAAGAAGCTTTCTTACTATTACTAAAAATCCAGATGTAACAACAGCAAGAACAGAATTTATGTAGTCATAAATTTGACTGCATAAAAATAAAACGAAACGACAATAACACTTCTACCTGATCAATGGGGGAAAATCACAAGCAACGCTAAATAAACTGAGAAAAATATTTGCAATCCACATCACAAACAAAGGGTTGTTATCCCTAACATATAAATAAGTCCTAAAATTAAATAAAAAGAATAAAAACTCCATTGGAAAGGAATGGACAGACTATATATAAATAGCCCTTAAGTATATGAAAATTTTCTCAATTTCACTCAAAATAAGAGAAGTGAACTAAAACTATGCTGAGATAACATTTCTCACTGTCATACTGGTGAAGGTTCAAATGCCTCACCAGTGCTCTGTTGATGAGATTCTGAAAAAATGGGCACTCACAGACTGCAAGTAAAAGTACAAAACAGTATAACCCTATGTAAGGGAATTTGACAATATTCACTAAATCTTGATCTAGCAATCCCACCCATAACAATTTACCCTGAAAATACATCTCCAATAATATGAGAGTCCACAAGCATAAAGTTATTAATGGAAGAATTATTTGAGATAGCAAAATATTGGAAGCAACCTAAATGCCCATCCATAGGCAAATGGTTGAACAACTATGATCCATATAAACAATGGAGCAGCATGCAGCTGTAAAAAAAAATGAGGAAGATAATAATGACCTGATATGAAGTGATTTACAGGATACATTGGTAAGAGAAAAAAGCAAGACACAACACAATAGATATAGTTTGGCAACTTTGTATAAGAAAGAAAGGGTAATAACAATATGTATATATGTATGTACATGCAAAAAGAAGCACAGGGAAGATAAACCAGAAACTGTGTTTGTTTACCCATAAAAGAAGAGGGAAATGGGTTGAAAGGGTCTGAGACTTCTCTAAGAACAACTTACTATCAAGTTGTAACTTTTGAACCATGTTCATATTTTACATATTCAAAACAATAGCATATGTGGGGGAAAAAACCCTTAAATGTAATACGAACAGAAACAAATAAACATAACTATATATCAGTTGATAGCATAACCACACAGAAAAAGAAATCATTAATCCAAGTGACCTTTGAACACAGTACTCTTTATACCTAGTGGAATATATCCTAAGGACAAAAAGAACTGCAAAGAAATCTTGACCTCTACTTAATAGGTTTGTTGCTGGTAGTGGTATTGGCATAGTAATTGCAAGTAAATGAATACACATATTGAAGTTGCCGGGAACCAGAGTTTTTACAGTGGGAGAAAGGAGATATCAATATGGAATGGGGGAAGACAAAGAACAACCCTGAGGTATACAATTGGAATTGGAGTTATTTGTATTAACTCATGATGTTTTTAAAAGTACATGCTTCCTAGCTCTATCCACTGAGAGGGCATACAAACACACACACAGAGAAATATATGTGATTATACATAGATATAGCTGTAGATACATAAACATACAGAGATATAAATATAGAAGGAGAAAAAGCAAATGGATCAAAACATGAACAATTGTGGGATCTCGATGGAGCGTATGAATGTTTACTGTATGTGCAACTTTTCTGAGAGTTTGTAATCATTCCAAATAAAAAGTCAAGGAAAAAATGGTTTGTCTTTGTCTTTGTCTCCAATTGCTTTTACATTTGCGTTGTACTTCTCTGGACCTTTTCTAGCCCTGTTTCATCTTTCTTGAGAGCTGGTGAGTGAAACAGCCTGCGGTGAACAAGGCCTAGGTGCACTATCACCCTGGGTGAAGGTGAAATGGTTTCATCTTGTTGGGATCCTGTGGATTACCCAGGAACCAGCTCTCGTGACTCCCCAGTCTCTTGTCAAGGATGGAATTAAAGTTCAGAGCCCTCATATGAGAACATCTTCAGTCACAAATTTGCAAGTGCATTAAGACTTATCAGTTGTTTCTCTGTCCACTCACATGAACTTGTGGGATCTTTCTACGGAATCTCCTCATTGATCACATCCTTCACACTCTAGAAGAATTTAGCAGCACTGATCAGTCAACAAATACTTCCTGAGCCCCAGGCACTGCTATAGCACAAGGGATGCAGCAGTGAAAACACACACAAAAGTTTCAGGTGTAGTGGAACTTATGGTTTAGTGGTGGTTGTTGGACAATAACAAATCAGTAATTAAAGTGTAAAGTATGAGGCTGGGTGCGGTGGCTCACACCTGTAATCCCAACACTTTGGGAGGCCGAGGTGGGCGGATCACCTGAGGCTAGGGAGTTCGAGACCAGCCTGACCAATATGGAGAAACCCTGTCTCTACTAAAAAATACAAAAATTAGCCAGGCGTGCTGGTGCATGCCTGTAATCTCAGCTACTCGGGAGGCTGAGGCAGGAGAATCGCTTGAACCTGGGAGGCGGAGGTTGTGGTGAGCCAAGATCATGCCATTGCACTCCAGCCTGGGCAACAAGAGCGAAACTCCGTGGCAAAAAAAAAAAAAGTATAGAGTATGTCAGTGGGTGATACAAACTATAGAGAAGAGCAGGTCAGGAGGACAAGGTCTTGGGCAGGGTTTGGGGAGTGGCTTGCAATCTCTAAATAGCACAGCCAGGGAAGGCATCATTGAAAAGGCTACATCTAAGCAAAGACTAGAAGAGGTAAAAAGTGAGCCACTGTGATATCTAGGAGGAGGGAGGTTCCAGGGAGTGCAAGTATCCTGTGGCAGGTGCTGTCTGGCCTGTCTGAGTAACAGGAAGCTGTCTGGCCTGAGTAACAGGAGCTGAGTGGGCACGAAGGTGGGAGAGGACTGAAACAGCCAGGGTGGGGAGGTAGAGGGCAGTGGCACTATTTGACTTTGTAGGTCATCTGTATGTAGGTCACTGTCGGTCTTTGACCTTGACCCAGAGTGTCATGGGAACCTTGGGAGGATTCTGAGCAGAGGGTTGATGTGGTCTGACTCACATTTTTAGTCTCAGCTAAAGCAAAACTACTTTCCTATGCTCCCTCTTTCATAAATTGTAAGAGTTGATTGTTAATCCAATCCCTGAGGAATCCTTTTTATTTCTTCACTTCTTTCCCGTCCCCAGGTAACTTATGAAAGCCTCCTTAAATAACAGCAAGAGCTGCCACTAACGAGCCTTCGTGGTTCCATCATGGGGGTGGAACGAAGCATTGGCATTTGTAGGTATTTTCAATCATGTCCGCATCTTTGAAGATGAAAAGCAGCCTGGGCGAGATGAGAGGATATGAAGAAGGTGGAATCAAGGTGGGTGTAAAGAGGCCAAAAGTGCATCCTCATGCAGGGAGCTAGGAGGGTGGTCAGAGGCAGGAAGACAAGGAAATTGGCAGCAAACTGGGACTCCTGGGACATCTGGCAAGGCCAGGGAAATGTCCATGTCCAAACCCAGAGAATTATTAAAATTACAACAGTAGGCCAGGGACTAGGAGAGAGGAATGCCCCACTCTTAGGGCATTCTCAACTTAGAATCTGCCAGAGGAGTCTTGGTTTCTTCCATTTCCTGAAACCATTTTCCTGAATGTAAACCTTGTGACTTTTCATCAGGGGGCCGCAGAGGACATGCGGTCCATTCCAAAGGATTCCGGTTCAGGTGCTTGGGTTTGGTAGGGATCTCTAAAGACAGAAGGGGTGACACCTCATGCCAAGGGGCTTGGAACTGGGGAGCATTTCTTCTCTAGGTGATGAGTGGAGCAGGGACCTCATGCAAAGCTGAGCCCCTCCACTCTTTCCTCCCAGGGCCGTGCATCTGTGTCGGCTGCTCAAGTGCTTACTGCACTGCACCTACCACAGGCAGTGCATGACAAAAGGATGCAGATGAGCAAGTGAGGGAGAGGGGCCATGAGAGAGAGGACCAGGCAGAAATATGATTCTTCACCCTCCCATCTGTTCTCGCCTGGCTTTTTAGATTCTATTTATGAGCATTATATTCTTAATGAATTTTTGAAGAAAGAGATGAGGAGCTGGTAGACCACTCTTCTGCCGGTGGAGAGCACTGCTACCACTAACACCAACTCGTTTTATGACATGACAGAGGAGAAATAATCAATGCATAAATTAGAGCTTAACGTTGTCATAAACACTGGAGCATCAGGATTTAGTGAGAGGAGAGCAGGCCAAGATATGACAAAGTTGTAATTGGGAGACAGGAAGCGACACTATTTTTCACAGTAAAATAAAAAAAGGGGGAAAGGAGAGAGAGTAGGAGAGAAAACGAAATGCACCATCTTTGCCAGACTGAGTTACAAATGACCCCTTCAAATTAAAAAATGCCAGGGACTTACGTGATATCAGCATTAGGGTGAAGCCCAAAGACTTCAGGGTTATCTAGGGATGGCAGTGACTGGATGTATTCAAAATACTGGTCTAAGGTTTTGCACAAGGGGATTTTATATCCAGTATAAAAGCAGAATGACGGTTCAAACATCTTCTCACTGAACCAGACCTGTATGTGAGAGAAAACAAAAGAAATAAAATTGATGAGCATCTAAATGAAAACTGCTACAAGAAAGGAGAGGGGCCACCTTATTTCCATTTTAATAGAGTTTTTAATATTGATTTTGAGAGTGCTTTAACAATACTACTGATAGAATAATTACCACATATATGGAGAAAAGAGAGAGTCCAGAACACAATTTGACCTGGCCTCCGTTTAACACCAAAGAAGATATTCACCAAGAGTAAGGAAGAGAGCAACTCTACACGCCCATTCTCTGATTGAGTCATTTGACAACCCTCAATTCCATTTTAGGAGTAGGAACATACTGCAAAGTCTGTGAGGCCATACTCCCACACACAAGAGAATATCTGGGCATTTTCATCACCCCACTTCCCCCCGACGTGGGGCTCATACCAGAAGGATGTGCTTGTGCGCAGTTTCACTCACACAGCAATGAGCCCCAGCACACGGCCAGGAGAGCTCCATGCAAACTCTCCCCTCCCACCTTGAGTTGAAGAGCTTCCTTTGCTAATTATGTCCCTGTCCACATGAAGTAAATGTATTCAGCTGCCTTGCTGTTTGCCTTAAGACATCCCTTTCTTATTCCATATGAATTATCTTTAACAAAACAGTGAGAGAACAAATATATGGTTGGTGTGAATAGACTTATTCTCAGAAAGGAAAAAAAAAATGATGCTAAATGCCTATGAGCCAGATTTGAGGCAATGACTTACGTCTCACAGCAATTTTCCCAGTGGGGAAGGAAATAATGGGAAGACAGGAAGAGTGGAAATCAGGCACGACGTCTGAATTACTCGGAGCACTTGACGGGAAAGAGGGACGGTGCCTTCCTCTGGTTGGTCACACGTTCTCTAGTACCTTCCCTCCATCTCCTTCCTCCAGCTCTTTTTAGATCCAGTGATTGCTCTGAAATACCCTGTGTACTGATTCTCTCTGTTTTATCCTATTCAACTCCTATGCATGAGCAGGCTGAGTTTAGAACCAGAACAGAATGCAAAGATAAGAGACACACAGTCCTTTCTTTCAAGGAGCTTGTGACCCAGCGGAGGGATGAGCCAATTACTTAATAACCACAATACAAAGTGCACTAAGGCAAGAGTCAGAAGGAAATAAAAATAAGCAAAGTACTAAAGAGGTTTAAAGCAGGAACAAAAAACATCCAGGTGGATGTCAGCTGAGGTCTTCTCAAGGAGGTGATTTTTGGAGCTAAGCCTTGAAGGAGAGGAGTTTGACCGGAGAACTTGGAATGGGGAGGCCACATAAGCAAAGTTATAGAACTGATGCAAAAATAAGAAGCAGGTTAACGGAATAATGGAATATAGGGTGGACACAATGTAGTCATAAGAGATAGGACAGGAAAAGTGAGGTGAGGTCATATCATGGATGACTATTGATGTCAGGGTGAGGACTGGTGATTAATTCAAGAAATGGAGAGTAGTTGAAAGTTATTAAAGAGAATAGTGTTATGAGCATGGTCATTACTTAGAAATATTAGATTTTTCACGATGTGGATGACTTAAATTGCAGGAAGACACCCTAAGGCGGCAAAGGCCCTGGGTCCTCAGCACACAGATAACAAATAACCACACTGAATTCTGTGTTGTCAGATGACATGTATGTATAAGACCAAAATGAAGTTTCTTACTATTTTCCCAGCACTTTATACACACACAAATAGCTGAGTTTCACCAAATTTGGAGGCTATTTGGGGGCAAAGTCAAAACATGAAATATGAAATCTACATGGAGCTACTTTGTGAGCGGTCATACCCCATGAACATCCAATACAGTTCTGCAATCGCTTTTAGCAGAGAGACTCTGTAAGATGCTGAGAACAGAGAAAACAAGGTTCAAAGACAAGCCCGAGATTGAAAGTCAGAGGGACAGAGGATGCCATGTGCAGGCGTGAGTTTACAGTGGAGCTGCTTCTCCCATGGGCAACTCTGGATGACATGGTTAGGGTAAAGTGGAGGTAGTGCAGGCAGGTGGCTGGTCAGAAGGCAAGCCTGGGGCTGAGGATGAGATCAAACAGGTGAAGGCAGGGTGTGGGGGCTGTGGGGCTTTTGTGCAGCCTTTCTCAAGAAGGTTGCTGCTGCCAGGTTCATGTGGTAAGCTCATGCCCTTAGGGCCAGAGACCCAAACTCACCTCTGGTTATTGATGACCATCTGAAACAGGTCCAAGCTAGACAAAGAAATGAATGAGGGAAAGCAACAAGACAGGAGGTTGGAGAGGATGTAGGGCAAAGAGAAGATTCAGTAGGATAAGGAAGTGGGGTGGCCAACAGTCAGAGAATTGAAGCCACTGAAGGCTGTGCCACTCTTAGGGAAGTCCTGAGAGAGGGGGAGGGAATGAGCCCACAGAAGCCACTCAGGGGCAAATGAATGGGAAAATAGTGAGATGAACTTTTGACTTAAGGCACTAATTGCTGAGAATGGAGTCCAGAGAAACCAGAATCAGATGATAGAAGGGAGTAAAATAACTCAGGTGAGGACGGAGCTGCTGTTACTTGGGAACAGCCAATGAACTGGGGCCTGGATATGGAACCCTGTGCTTTTAGATCAGGAAGTCTGCACATCCCAGGCCCAGAGGACAGAGAATCTTGGGTTTCTAGGAGAGGGTTGAAGTCAGCTGACTAGTCCTCTGTGGCCCAAAATGCCAAATGTCAGGGTACAGGGAAGAAGTAGAAGAGGAAGAAAGGCAGGAGAGGGGTCAGAGAGGGGAATCCCCCTGCTTGAGATCTTGAAGGTGGAGCAGGCTGAGACAGCGACACTTCTTCCTCCCCCTCCGTGTGCTCCTGGCTCAGACATCTCCCTGGAGGCTCTGGACCAACACAGCAGCTTTCCGTTGCCACTGTCTACATGCTGAAGAATTCCAGATCCTTATCTCCATGCCTGAGCTCCACCATGACCTCCGGATCTGTACATCCAGGTGCCTTGTTCACCTGCATTCATGCATTCGTTCTTCTATTCAACAAATATTTACTGAGCACTTATATGTGTTGGGCTCTGTTTCTGGTGCTCAGAGTTTGGCACTGATGTAATAAGACAAAGTCCCTGCCCTCATGGCAGTTACAGTCTGAGACAACTTGATTTGGATGTCTAATAGACATCTCAAATGTTATATGATCAAAACCAAACTCTTAATTTCCAGCCCCAGCCAATAAAACTCTTTCCTGCTGCAGCCCTTCCTCTTGTCTGTAAATAGCCCCATTCTGTGTCCAGTGGCTTAAGTCAAAACTAGGGATGACCTTGACTCCCCTCTTCTTTCACCCATGCACTTGATCCCATCAGCATTCTGCTGGTACTCTTGGTGAATTATATTCTGAAGCTAACCACATCTTAGTCTCCACTGCTAAAATTCCAATTTTAGGTACTTTTACAATTATTCTAACAAAGTATACTTATTAAGACATCTTTTTTTTTCTCCTTTGAATCTCAAATACAGAGGTCAGTTTCTCAAACTCCCGAGTTTATTATTTTTATGAATCTAGGCCCCTTTTATTTTAATTTTTCCCCATTCTGCCCTGATATCCATTCACTGTCTCCTTTTCCCTCTGAGGGCATCTATTTAAGTGTACTTGATATATGTCCTAGAACATGTATTTATCCTTGTGAACTATGCATATATTCCTTTATAGATCTCACTTTACTTTTTTTTAAAGCTCTGCACTCAACACTGTTTGTAAGACCTATGCCTGATGTCATATAGATCATTGCTTCTAAGTGCTGCATTATATGCCACCATAGGCCTCTACAACAGGTAACTTAACTATTTCCCCATGATGGATTCCTAAGTTGCCTTCAACTTCCCACTACCACCAACAATGCTATGAATAATGTCTTTGGTACATTCTGAGAATTTCTCTGGGACATATACTCAGGAGGAGGATTCTGGTTCAGAAGGTAGTCGTATCACACACTTGATATGACTATGACTAACAGGTTGCACCCCACAAGGGTGAGCAATAGTATGCCATGGTGCTCACCCACCACATCTTATCTATTCTCTTAGGAGTCTTAGGTTTTTGTAGTGGATGCTATGATGTGCCACTCGATCCTCTTTCAGGAGCAGGTACTCACTCCCCACCGCTGTCTGGAGTGTTGGCTACTGTGGACTCACAGCATTGTCCCTCCCCAGGAACTGCCCTAGCAGGAGGCAGCTGCTTCAGCCAAGGTCATGTCTTGCAGGAAGGCTGGGGAGGAGGCACTTGAATGCAAATCTCCACCTCTGCTTCCAGGAAAACCATCTATGATGCTTGCCTTCAGCTCCACACACAATGTTGCCATGAATATTTTTGTACATGTCCATTTGTGGACTCTTTCTAGAAATGTTCTGAGATATGTCTACCTGAGATACCTAATTTCAGTAAGTATTACTGGACTGCTTTCCAGGAGGTCTGTGTCCATTTGACCTCCCAGCAGCAGGGCTCCTCCCTCCGCACATCCTCACCAACACTTATTATTTTTCACAGTTCTCCATATGTAGCTTCAAGAAAAACTTGCTAAAACAAGTAAAGGTTAAAAATCCGTTTTCTAGCCAACCCCCAGCTTATCAAAATACTCTCAAAGCTTGTGCTTTGTTGTTGAGGCTTTAATTTTGTCAAGAAAAAAGAATCATTTAAGTAGAGAATTACCGGTATAGGTTCCAATATAAAGAATTTAATAACCATAAAAGACATCTGGTTTTTTCTCACTTAGGTGTTGTATATTACTTCCCTAAAATGTAAAACATTTTAAGAAGAGTTTGAGTCTGGTAGGTGTTATTTATTACATTCATCCTTGATGTGAAAGCCACAATTGCTAATAAACAATTTTCTCTAGAAAATATTTATCAGCATGTTATATGTGGATTTTATTTGGCACAGAGAAAAAGTGAACACTTCCTCAATTTCCAATTGTCTATCCTAATAGAAGAGATGAGAAAACTCAAATTATGATTAATCCCCCAATCACTTATTTTGGGGCTTGAAATCACCATGAGACTTTCACTCAGAGAAAGAGGCAGAGAAATGATGGCCGGTGTTTTCCTCACAAGTGAGGTGCACAGGAATGGGGAAGATGGAGGAGGGGCAGTGGGGGAGAGGCCCTGGGCACAAGCAGTTTCATCTACATGGGAAAGGAGTTACAGACCAATGAGAACTGACCACTGCTCTGCTCTGCACCACAAGTAGATTGTTGGTTGGTTTTTGTTTTTGTTTTTGTTTTTTTGAGACAGAGTCTCACTCTGTCACCAGGCTGGAGTGCAGTGGTGCGATCCCGGTTCACTGCAACCTCTGCCTCCCAGGTTCAAGTGATTCTTCTGCCTCAGCCTCCCAAGTAGCTGGGACTACAGGAACTCACCACCACGCCCGGCTACTTTTTGTATTTTTAGTAGATACGGGGTTTCACCATATTGGCCAGGCTGGTCTAGAACTCCTGACCTCGTGATCCGCCCGCCTCAGTCTCCCAAAGTGCTGGGATTACAGGCGTGAGCCACCGTGCCTGGCCCAATTGCTGGTTGTTTTGTGTGTGTGTGTGTGTGTGCATGTGTGTGCGTGTGTGTAAGCGCACACATGCATTTGTTTCTTGGCTAATTCTTTGCAGCAGCTCTGCTGTATGCTTGAGTTTGGCAGACCTATTACAAACAAAAAAATTGGAAAATACAGTGAAATGTGTCTCCAAACTTTATTTTTCTAAACTGACTTACTCTGGCAAAGCAATTAAGTAGACGTTTGTCAAAGTCATCTGTCACTCTGCCTCCATATTGTACTTCTCCAATCATGTACCGAACCGTATTCCATGATACACCCTTTATTAAAAGTAAAAAAGGATTATTAATTGTCAACCCAAACACATCATTATAAACATTTCGGGTCTTTCCCTAGAGGAAAGGTCTGGAAAAGGAAGCACTCACTAGACTCATATTTAAAATTATTCATCGTCTTATATTAATAACTCTTTCACTATTACATGGCTGGAACTACTACAGTTTGTTCACCAAGAAAAAATCTACAATACTAAACACTGGTAAGTATATTGCAAGTATATTATTTAAAATAGGGAAAAAGACTAATTTTCACTCTGGGGATATAATTACCTATAATACTCATTGTAGTAATGCCAAGGTGTTACAGAGGAGAAAAGTGGTGTTTAGTGAAAAAAGGAGAAAAATCAAGTAATCATTGCTTTAATACGCTTTCTTAGTAATGTATTTTCTGGAATCATTACGAGAACAACAAGAAAATTATTTATCCACAAGATTTTTCCTCAATGCAATCCTCTGCCATCCTCTGTATCTCATTCTATGTGCTAAAACTACATCAAAATATTTATTAATTTCTATAGCAATTTTATACTAGCAATATATTGCAGTTTAGCAGTTCTTTAAACCCTTGATACATTTGAGTTAGGAGAAATAAGGATATTTGCTTTTTGTTTACTTTTTCTTGGTTAAAATTTTATTTTTCAGCTTGGTTGCCTTTCAAAGCAACTATTTTAAGGTAACTATTATTTGTATGTACCAAAATGACAAATGACCACAGAATATGAACACATAGAATATAACTTTTCATCAGACTGCCATACTTTTAATTTCATATCCCTTTGTCATTTCAAGGAAAAATGACGGCTTGGTACTAGAGTAAACACTCATCATGGCTTACCACCCCAATATGGAAGCTGCAGAATCTCTAATTACCTTGAAGCCCTACTCTGGGGAAGAAGAGGGGGCCAGACTGTAGAGAGTCATATTGAATGAGCTCTTATTAGGTACTGTGTACTGTGCTTTCACAAATACTAACTCATTCGTTCCTCACAGAAACAATGTTCATTTTATAGATGAGGAAACAGGCTTTAAGGCTCATTAACTTGCCAAAGATTATAGAAAAAACAAATTTCCAACCCTTTATATGTGTGAAAGGACAACAGATTTTACGTTCTCAGCTCTGTGACCTTGAGGAAGTCTCTTAGTCTCTCTTGTCTGTTACCTCATCAGTAAAATGGGTAATAAATAAATAAACAATAATGCCTTTTTTATTGATCTCACAGGGTTGTGAAGATAAAAATGAGATCCTGCACACATGAGAACTTTGAAAACTGCAAAGTGTCATATGATGATGAATGACCATTACTAGAAAGTATTGTTATTCATATGCATAAGCTGAGCAGTTAAGAAGTGACTTAAGGTGAGAAAGAACTTTCGCATGGGCAGGCAGATACCATCTTCACTTCTGAGGAGGCAGGAGTAGGACCAGTGAGGAGAAGCTTGACCTAAAGCACACCTTCTCTTGAAGTGCACTGTGGTCCCTGAGTGTAACATGAGGAAGGCTGCGGTATTTTGCAACACACTGAGTTAGTCAGCTTCAGAGGTATGTGAGTGTTGGGGGCAGGGACAGGCTGCCCCAGCAAGTGCCTGATTACAGCAACAAGTCCCTTCAAAGGGGGCTCCATGGGGCTCAGCAAATTCACACCTTATCATAGACTTCAAATGACTGTAGAACCCTGATTTAACAAGAGTAATAAAAACAGGAAAAAAGGCATAATTTCACTCACTTTTTTAATATCGCATTCATCAAGGTGATTCTGAATAAACTGAACACTGGCTGAAAAGTCAGCGGAATTGAATTCGTAGGGAATATTCCATCCTAAGGGGCCAAATTTTCGTCGCTCCTTAAAAACACCAAAGAAAAGTAAGTATTGCATGTACCTGATTCCATTTTTATTGCTATCAAAATACAGTAAAATTAAGGCTATATTATCAAAATAAATTGACATTAGTTTAAAAGAATAGTATATACAATTTTGGATATACATTCATGTCACTTAATGATGGGGTTACCTTCTGAGAAATGCATCATTAAGCAATTTCCTCACGCGAACATCTTAGAGGGCACTTACACAAACCTAGATGGTACAGCCTATATGCACCTAGGCTACATGATGTAGTCTATTGCTCCCAGGCTACAAACCTGTGCAGCATGTTACGGGACTGAATACTGCAGGCAACTGTAACACAATGGTAGGTATTTGTGTATCTAGACACATCTAAACACAGAAAAGGTACAGTAAAAATACATTATACTCTTACGGGACCACCACCGTATATGCAATCCATGTTGACTGAAACGTTATGTGGCATATAGCCATATTAGAAATATTACTTCATGGCTCTATAGCTAAGGGGTTTATATAAACAAATCTCCAAAGATTTGCCAAGTTGGAGTTTTTGGGTTTTAAAAAAAGTCTAGGTCTCCACTGACAACTCAAAAAATGTAGTAGATGCTCAACAAATATCTGTTGAATGAACTGTTATTCTACAATGGACTCTTGAAAGTTTGAAATGTCAAATGCAAGGGTTTGAATTTTTTCAGTTGGATTATCTAAACCTCTCTCAAGAGCACTTAGATTCTGTGATGGCTTCACTTTGCAATCTTACCATTTCAGATTTTGAAAACTAAAAATTTCTGTTGTATACATGACATGTCTGTCTTGAAACTTTCACATGACCCTCATTTGTTTCCCTCTACTTAATCAAAGAGGGCCTAAGAGACTCCTGTGCAATAGTGGCAAACTGTTTACAATTGTCAAATCACCAATAAATAATCAAACTGGACTCAGAGCAAATGATTCAATTGTTTTGATATTCCGGAGAGCATTTTAAAGGTATGGCAAGTATTAGACCTGATAGCTCCAAGAACTGATGATCCAACAACCCACATAGATGAGTCCAGATGTTTCTATGGTATCAGCTTTTCCTATCCCAACACATAATCAGTCTCTAAGGAAGGGCCAGGGATTTATTAGATTAGTTCCTAGACCCTAATTCTAGTGCCTAAGGTGAGGACCCATGTGGAGAGTAGAATCCCTATACATCTATGGGAATGTTTAATTCTACTCTTTTACCTCTAAGTATATACTAACTTTTCTTTTTCTTTTCTGCCTTCCCCAACTCAACACACACACACACACACACACACACACACACACACACTGCCGTTTTCACAAGCCATTCCAATCCTTCTTGCTGCAGCTGTTCCATGATTCCGATCCTGAATAATTCCACCATTTAAAAAAAAATCTAAATAAATTTTTGTTTGGACAAGTTCATGAACAAGTCAGAGAAGGAATTCAGAAAATTCAAAGGTTTGAATTACTGAGTTTCAGGGTATGCTTTTAAAGTATTTAGTAAACCATTAAGATTAATTTGGGTCTAGATGTTCTGACCCTGGGAGATCAGACTAAGAGCAACAACAACAATAATAATAATAATAATAATAATAATAATAATAATAGGAGTAGCTCTTAAAAACGTAAAGTACTACTGTTACCTCTAGACCTAAACTTCTTTAGTTAAGGTTGTCAGGCATTAGAGATTTGTGCTATGTGACACCCACACCTATCCCTTAGCTAATTTGATCCAAGGTAGACAGCCAACCCAAAAATAACTGACCAGACCCCTTCTCCCAGGAATTTGGACTTAGGGTTTGTAATTGTTATCTGGGGCTTAGACTAGGAAAACTTGTAAGCTCAGGAGCTGTGAAGAACCATCTTCCACCCTGTACTTAGAAGAGGTGAGGAGGAGCAGAGGTCACAGCCTGGAAGGGAGGAGAGACTGTGTGGTCCTAGGTGCAAGGGTGGGAGCCTTGGTCCCTAACATTGCTTCTCTTGACAGCTTCCTGCTTCCTAGTCCCAGCATTCACGTTGCCTTGGTTTTTGTTTTGTGGGTTTTTTAAGATGTTTCATATTGATATATGTGGTCCTGTAACCAGATTTTGAGTCTTGACAGTGAAAAACACGTCTTCTATTTTTGTCTCCCCTTTTGCACCTTGGGGGAAAGAATCACGGTTGCCTAATAAACACTGGTCGATTATTACCAGGGCAAAAGGAACTCTTTCTCTGTAAGAGGTCAGTGCTGAGGCTCACCCAGTGTTTGGAATTTCTGAAGTGGACCTCAGAAACATTGAGGTGAGCCTCTTCCAGATTATCCCAGGAGCAAGGGTGGGTGGAGAGGGTTATGGGATATTAACATGAAAATTCATACAGCTAACCGTTTTAGTTCTTGGAATTTCTTCCATCTTGAGGACTTTGAAGAGAAGAATGCTAATGACTTATTAGTGAAATGTGAATGTTTTCCCATTTTTGAAAAAGAGGATCAGAATTTATACCATTAGTTTTACCTATGTGTTTGATTTAATTTTTAAATTTTAATGTTCAATTAGATGGGTGGCCAAATGAAAAATAACTCCAATTACTAAAGCTGCTCAAATTGACTCTATGGAAACACTCGTATTTATATGCACTGAGCAACTGCAATTTAGTTGTTCTTTAAAATGTGAGTTTTGAAAATTGCCCTAATGCTGAGATTTGCTTCATGTTTATATTTCTTACTACCAATTTTCATCTAAAGCATTTACTTTTTAAGTTGGTTCACTAAAGTCATAAACTGATTAGCTCATCTTGGGAAAAAAAAGCCCAAAATCTTAGTGGGTGCCTTTTCTTTCACAAATGAAGTCATTTCATCTTCTTGCTATTTTTTTAAATTACCTTGGAATACTATCAGGATAGACTCAAACAACTAGAACCTAAGAACTCATTTGGAAGATCAAAGCAAGGGGTTTTGCTGGACTTATTTGGAATATTGAATTTCTTCAGTTTAATTAACATTTTTGAAACCATGGGATGAGTCCGATGCAATACAATAAAAAATATTAAAAAGGATGCATTTTCAAGAAGTTTTAATCTGTTGCAAAAATAAGACTTGGAGACAAGAAAAAGAATAATGGGATAGTGAATATAATTAACTGTCAAAATTTCACAATGATAAGCCTGAAGGAGACGTTCAATCAGAGGCTTCTGGGAAGAATAAAACTGAAGCTGGTCTTTACAAGGAGGAGAGAAGAGACTTCCAGGCTTGGCAAAGGCCATGAGCAAAACTAGGAACACAAATCCTGTGACTCGTGGAGAAAAAGGCTGCAGACAGAAGGTTCTACTGCAGTAGCGGGCTAGTTCTGGTGAGTAGCAGCAACTCAGTGGTCACGTGCTTCAAGACATCGAATGCAGACAAATTTGAATGTTAAAACTTCATTCGACAGAAGGGAGTGGACTGTCCATCATTAAGATGGTGACTGATGATTTTAGGAAAAGCAGTCCACTCCCTACTTAATTTGATTAATACAGTTTCTTCTTTTCATTTCACAGAATATACAAAACTCTGAACTACTAGAGAAATATGGAAAATGTGGAATCATGAAAAACTCCTTAGAACACTGATGAAAAGTTGTTCAATCATTTTAATGATGTCAGAGCCATTTCCAATTTTACGTTAGGTTCTACCTCAGCAGTTCCCACAGAGCTGCAGAATCATTTCACAGCTTCAAAACCAGACAACTGGAGTTAACTGTCTAACTCCAATAACTGGAGCTAATATACAAAGAAAAATACAAGCCACACTAGACAATGTAAGGGAAACTTTACTAGGTAAAAATAGTTGACAGAAACAGCCAGAACCTCTGGGAAACACTATGGGGCAGAGTGTAAAAGATAAACCAGTATCATATTATCATAATCATTCAAAGACATTTAAATGAGGAATTTTATAACCATCTCTCCCCAAAGCAAGAACTTTATATGCACTATTAAATTTGAAAGGAATGTTTATCAAGGCTCAAACTTGAGAAAGAAAACAAAATGTAGGGGAAGCAAACACTTTTCCGAATGAAGAACTGTTAATAGTGAGATTCCCTGGGCCCTATTGATAGGGCCCCTTTTATTTACTATCTAAGTAATTTTTAAGGGCCACGATAGAATTTCCAAGTTTGCAACTGCCACTATAGGCCCTTAGAGATCCTAATCAATAACTTTAGCTAAAAAAGAAAAATGAAAAAGAAAAGAGCACCTCACCTCACAGAGTTATATATAAGCTGTTTGAAAAGTCATAAATATGCAGTTCAATGTGGACAAACCAAGGTGATGGGGAGAAAAACTCCAGACTATGAAATGGATGTAAAAGTGGTTCAAGACTCTTCCCTTAACGGTTGTGGCCATTTGGCCATTATTTTCAATTCTTGCCACATATCAGGATCACTTGGAAGTTTTCAAAAAGACTGAGCTCCTTCCTTTTGGCCTCCTGGGGATTTTGACTTAAGTGTCCTGTTCTGGGGCCCAGGCATTGGCTGAGAAGACAATTGTAGATAATTGGCTGAGAAGACCACTAAGACATTTACTCGGTCCAATACACACCTCAAAGAGCGGCACATTGACAATCAATAGGAAAAAAATAACCCATAGAACATTATTCTGATCTTCTGCAGGAGGTGTTAGGAAGTGGCTAAAAATGTAATGACTGAGTTTCAAAAGACTAAGACTTTGGAGGAAAATGTGCTTGAAATTAAAATCCCAAAGGGTGAATGTGGGCTTGCTCTCAAGCCCAGAACGATGCTACACCACCCAGGAAAGCACAGAGACAGAATACCGAGGCCAGAGAGAAGCTTCCCTCCTAGGTAATCTTCAAGAGGATGCTGAAACATTCTCAGGGAGTGGCAGCCTAACCGAGCCCAGGCACACACCAGGGTCCTGGGAATAAAAGGCTCCCATAAGGAAGGCAGAAGGGCCACTGGCAAAAGCAGAGACATCACTGGACTGCAGCAGGGGTGGGGGCTTCAGCAGTAACTTCCCCTCTCAGGGTAGCTGCTACTGCCCTGTGTGGATAGTAAGTTGCTGGAGGAGAAGGGGAGTGGCAGGGAGCAGAGCTTAGTGCGGCGTTGCCTAGTGCATCTATGCATGTTCCCATGGCAGCACCCAGGGCACCCTCCTCCTGGGAAAGCCTGCTCCCACCTCAAGAATAAAGCAAACCACGCCCTCCACCACTCTTCTGCCCAAGTTATCCTTGACCAGCCATATTTACTTCCCCTTCTCCCAGGAAAGGAGAGGTGCTCATTTTGTTCCCTGCAACGGAAGTAGAATCCACATATCATGCCCATGAACTGGGGTAAGCTGATGGCATAATGCCACCCAAACCAGGATTCCAAGGGAGAATTTACATTTTTTACTGGAGAGCAGGCAGGGAGTTGGCTATTTTACTCCTGGGTTCTGCATTGTAATGTGGGATGAACTCCAGCATGAACCCCTCTGGAGCTTCAGATCCTGTGCCTAATTCTTTTTTCAGTCTGTCTCTGCAAGAACAAAAGTACATATAACATGTTTGTTTAAAGCAAGGGATACCTGTTTTAATTTGGAGGACTCAATTAATCAATTAACAAATCAGATGTTTGGCTCTTATACTCAACACTAGAGAGAGAAAAGAAACGTAAGTCACAAACAATCTAATCCACAACATTCCTTCCTATAGCAGTTGAGTCTCAGACATTCAGGTGTATACAAATCATGTAGGTATCTTGGTACAATGCAGACTGATTTAGGAGAGTCTGAGGCGAGATCTGACATGCACCTCCAACAAGCTCCCAAGTGATGTTGATGCTTCTGGCCCAAGACAACAAGTCTCTGAAGAATTTTGGATTTTTCTATCAAGCTGTCCCTATCCTAACCAAGTAAAAAAAAAATATTTAGGCAAAATCACAGCAAACACTTCTGTGATATTTCTGAAACATACGTCTAAAATTCCCAGGAGATTTTGGAAATATCAAAGTAAACACTTCTGAAATTGATGAAAAAGAATTACCTACACTCACTGTATTGTCACAGAATTGGGCAATGGAATTTTAGAAATTGAAAAAAACCTTGAAAGATCACCTACTTCTGCCTCTAACTGCACAGATGGGGAAACAGAAGCCCTGAGAGAGACATAACTTGATCAACTAACTGCTTTCAGCTAACTGATTTCACAGCAAGCACGAAAGTCCAGGCCTCCTGACTCTCAGTGAAGTGTTATTTCTAGCCCTCTATTATTTGATTTTAAGAGATATTCAGCCTTTTATTCCTGGACACTCCACTGGTAACTTCACTGCCCTAGCAGTGAAAATATTTTTCCTCCGTTTTAACCCAAACACATGTGGTGTTAAGTGCAAGGGCACTTTAGCCCCATGGCTGGACCATGGTCCTGTTGCTCTTCTTCCCTTTAGCACTTGAATAATGGCCACTAAAATCACAGGTTGCCACATTAACCATATGGCAAATACCCCCAACCAGCTCTCCATGATAAGCACAGTGGAAGAGTTGAATCATCACTACTGGGAACAGAATCATAAAATACATTATTTGTGAATTGGGAATGAAATAGCAGAGTTAAAGCAATATTTGTATTAGGGTGTGATAAGGTCTAGCAAAGCGAACAATTCCCAGATAAGAATGTAAGAAATAGGCTTCTGTGACTTGAAAGCTGTAATCGACAATCCAAAGGCCACAACGGAACTTAGTAAAGATAACCACCAGCAAAGCATTTAATCTGATTTTAACTCTCTCAGTGTTGGGAGGCAGACAAACACCACATCCCTCTCCTGGGCAGCCAGGAACCTAGTAAAGTGGTAGGGATAATGAATTAGGGGTAAATACACACAGTATTTTCTGGGATGAGCATTAAGTTCCCCTCCATCTTTGGACAGGGTAGGGAGAGGTAATGTGAAGTTCTGCCCATCACTGTACACAGCTAAAAGCCTGACTCCTGGGATAGACCAACTGATTTATTTTGTCCTTCACCCCAACCTCAGGAAAGAAAGAACTGCAGGTAGGGCTTAAAGGAATCTCTTCAATTCTCTGTGAAATCAAGGAATGGATCCAGTGCATTGAAAATGTATAGCTTTTGAATTACAGAACAAAATATAAAATTCAGATGCAGAACAAAACACTAACAATAATTTAAAAAATCGTAACAGACAAGTTGCTTGGTAATCATAAAATTATTAAATTACTGGGTCAGTACTAAGACTGTAAAAGCAAACAGCAAATGACCTGAGAAAGACAGGGAGCTGCTGTTCCTCCTCCTCCTCCAACATCACCACCACTTTTACTATCAGGTAATAAATAGAGTCAAAACAATACATAAATCAAAGCCAGCCAATCCTAGTTCAGCCAATCCTAGCAACCACATTTGAAGAGTACTTAACATCTTTGGGATGGTGATAATCCTATCTTGAAATGTGGTTGTTAGTATTACAGGAGATGGTGCACATAAAATTCTTGGCCAGCACAGGCACTTTCAAAACCAAGCTCCTATCTTTATAATCCATTAGCTCATTCTACAAATATTTATTGAGCTCTGATAATCCCCTGCGTGCTGTTGTGACAGTAGGAGAGTCAGAAGTTACGAAAAGACAGTCTTCACCCTGGAGAATCTTACATTCCAATAGTCAGGGTTGGGGGTTGGGGCAGGGGGCACACACAAAATACATAAACAAATATACACTATACCAGGTGGGGAAAGTGCTATGAAGGAAAAGAGAGTAAGGAGACAGAGCGGCAACGGATAGCACCCTCCTGGAAGGCTCTCCAATGGGGCCTCAGCACACCACCGGCCATCTCCTAAATGTGAAAACTGCTTTCTGCAGTTACCTGCACAGTGGAGTGTAAAAATGCTACTGTATAAAGCATCGGCTTCCACATGGGTAAATTACTGATGTCCAGAAGGTCTTGATTAATTCCAGCAAATGTTCTTTTCAAACCTGCGCGTACACCTTGGGGTGGCTCATTAGTGAATTTGAGAGAGGTCTGTCATGAAAAGAAAACAGTGGTTTTGTTTCTATAAATTACTATAAAGAATAAAATAGAAATTACAATATTAGGCTGAATATCCTTTATCTGAAATGCTTGGGACTGGAAGTGTTTTGAATTTCAGATTTTGGAATATTAGCATTAAATTGTTATATGAGCATTGCCTTTGAGCATTCTATTGGCATTGAGAATGTTTCAGATTTTGGAGCATTTCAGGTTTCGATTTTCAGATTTAGGATGCTCAACCTGTATATCAGAAAACAATATGCTTATGGTACATAAAGTGGGGGCAAGTTCAGCATTGTATAAACTAAGTACATTGATCAGAGTTGAAACTCAATAAATTAGTACCAAGTCTTAGAGCTCTTCTATGGAAATATTTACTACAGTCTAACCTTGATGTCAAGATTTTGATGATTATAGTATTATAGTATAAGATCTTGCAGTCTAGACCCTACAGGACCAAAAAGCCCTGTTGTGGTCCCATCTTTCAACAATGTCGATGATGTCATCTTTATTACTATGACTCTCAATGAAAAGACATTTAGTAACAAACCTGAAGCAATGTAATTGGAAATCGATCATGGGGCTCCGTAGTTATCCATACTCGGAAAGAATCATCACTGGCTTCAGTGGTAATTAGCGTCTCTAGTAATTCTTCCATGAATTCCAGGCCAAGGTGGCAATTTTGTAGTAATACCCAACCACCCTGTATCCAAAAATAAGTTCATATTTATTTCTTGTAACCTTTTTGCTATGATTTTAATAAAACAAAATGTGCACTTTTTTTTAAAACCATGTGAATACTCTGTTTTGAACACATTTTTAAAAATTATATGTCAATACAATCATTTCTCCTGCTATGGTACAAGTAATTGGTACAAGCTAATTACTTAGAATCAAGTGGGTTCAAAATGATTGTATTCTGCCACCCCTGGTTCAGAAAGGAACAGAAATTAAAACTTGAAGGCAGACTTGTGTAAGTACAGTGTGTGCACCATCTAATGGTGGGAACGGGTATTTTGGAATCGGTAACTTAAGTTGTCCTGCCTAAGGTAAATCAGAACTGACTCACCCCCCAAAACCCAGAAGAATGGTTCACAGTTACTCACAGTTACAAAGAAAGGTACACATGATCTCATGAAAGCTGGAGACAATACGTTTGGTGACATTTACTACCATAAATGCTAAGCTTTATTCTTTATCATCACTCTCCACACTTTCCTGAAACCACATAACTTATTAAGCACTTTCTAAATAAATACTTGATTAAACAAACTACCTTAAACAATATGTCACAAAACCATCACTGCCCTGTGAGAACATAGTTTCTTCACTAGACATTTTAATACCCTTATACAGGAATCAGTTATCTTGAACTACATAAAACTACAAAAGAGTGAGCATGACAAATATATGGCAAGGCATATATACCATGTCTCAACTGTAAGCAAAAATACAACTCACGCCGGCTTAACTAGCAAAGGGGATGTGCCGTCTATACAACTGGGGTTTCAGAGGAAAATAGCATTCAGGATTAGTTTGTGTCATCATGGACCCACTTACTTTCTGGTTCCCCACTCTGTGTTCCACAATGCCAGCTTTATGCTAAACATGGTGTCCCTCAAGGCAGCAACATGGCTGCACCTGCTCATGTCTGGTTTTCTTTTCTGATTATGCCATATAATCAGTACTTACCCCACTTTGACAAACAGAGCATGGAAGTTATAAAGGCTAGTATTCCAAAGACGGTTAACGTGAACACCGTATTTAAATTAAAAAGTTTTGCACTCACAGAAACTAAAGAAATTATTTAAGGCCCAAAGTTAAACTGTCAAATCACTCAATAGAGTGAAACATTTGATCCGAGTAAAAATAATTATGCATAATTGCTTTGAGATATACATGCATAAATTAAATAAATTATTGAATTTAATTAAGTGATAAAGATTGAGGCTTAGGGCATTTGAGAATTAATGACTAGCTGGAAAATTTGATGACCCAACAGAGTTTTAGCCCATTAACCCTCTCTAGTCATTAATTCCCAGGGAAAAGCTGCACCAAAGTTTGTACAGACATTCTGAGATCAAAAGCTTAAAAATAAACCAAGATCTTATTTTATTTTTATAAATGGTATAATTTCTTATTACAGCTGAAATGGCTATCTACAGAGCATTTCTAGAAAATTAATATCCTGTGTATTTATTAGGTGTGATGGGAAATCTCTCTCAACACTCCATTCGGCTTGCAATTTTCAGTGAAAACCATTATCAATATTTAAACATAGCATCCTTAAATATTCCTTCTTTGCCTGAAATGATCCGTTAATGAAAAATGAAAGTCTGCCTTTAACTGAAAATGGAAATTTAACTGTCTCAATCTGTTACTCCTTAAGTACTACCTATTCATATTGATCATGAAATTCCAAGACTGCTAGAGATGCATTCTTAGAAATCAAAAGGTGTGTCTCCCAAATTATAAAACGAACAAAAACTCGGTGAAGGTAAAATGGAGCATATACTATAGAGAATGGAATAAGCTTTCCATGCGAATATCAGGAGGAAACTAGACTGAGGTTTAAAATTCACAGGTAATGATAAGCAAAAATGGAAAAATCAGGATTGAGCATCACGAGAAGAATGTGGTAACATCCATGATTGTGGGGTTTCTAGCAATAATGTTGCAGCAGGAGCAGTCTCTTGTCACATACCTGCTGCATTGACATCTGAATCAGCTTTCGAGCGTGTACTTCTTGTCCTTGCCCCATTGAGATAGTTCTACATTCTGTAACATAGGAGAAAGTTCACTATGATGAAACACAACTCTTACAGCAGGATTAGAATGAAAAATTAATTTCTGAATGATTATAGCCTCCTTCTATTGTTTCTTAAAAAAAAAAAAATCTTTGCTGTTCAAACAGGCCTGGCCTTTGGTTGTGCGGATCAGAGAAATGCATGGAGCAGAGACCTGGAGGCACCACCCGGAAAGGCGAGGGTTGGGGTTCAGGAAGGGAGAGAAAAAGGCACATATGGTGGGCTTTTAGAGAGTTTGAGATTCTTTGGAGACAATGAGGAACAAGATCAATGGTGGGAGAGGCAACTACAATGCTATCACAGGTATTTGTAGGGAAAAAGGATTTTTTAGTTTTGCTGTAAGTTTTGGTTAGAATCCTTTTCAGCGTTTTAGCAGATGCTTCTATAAAGATTTAACTTTCTGTTTATTCCTTTTAGATATCAGGCTCATAGTGTTTTCCGTCTGCTTGTTTTGGTTTTCTTTGTATGTCTGATCATTTTTCTGAGATGAAATTTGAGACAGTTCAGCCCTGTGACGGGTACATTCAGGGGCAACCGTCTAAGAGCTAGTTCTCAGCTGCTCCTCAGATTAAATCACCACCTTGGAACTAAACATGAAAACACTCCACGATGAGAAATGTCATAATTCCAGAGATAATACACCATTTAGGACCAGATGTCCCAGGCAGAGAACCATGCTTGTGACCTCCCACATGAATTAGCTAAAATGAAGAAGTCTGAGAATCATGTTTGCACAACTGCAATTGGAAATTAACTCTTAAGCAAGCCCTTGTGGACCCAAATTTTCTTGAGTTCTAGAGGCATAATCCCTGTACAAGGAAAAGCAATCAATGGAGACATTGTGAACCAGTGTGTGTTTTTGGTAACTGCTGGTAGAGACTATAAGAAGCTGGAAACTTCATGGGGTGGGGAGGGAAGTATGTCAGAAACCAGAGACACTGTCAGGACACACCATTTAAATGGCATCCTGTGGTTAATGGCCAGATATTCTGAGAGGGTCTGCAGGGTGCAAGATTAGGGATTATTCGTGGGCTCAGGGTCACAGGGAGACACTTTGCAATGAGAGCCTGAAGGAGGATGGAAGAGCACTCACTGCTTGGAGAATCAGGAATTGAAATGGGCCAAGTATTAACAAGCAAAGGTGGATTTTCCCACCAAAGCCCACATGAATCTTTCCAGCTCCTAAGGGGAATCTGGCACCTGAAAAGAATCCCACCCAGCCTATAAAAGCAGAAGAAAGGAGAGGCGTGACTTGAATGGGAGGAGCCTCTGGATCGTGGATAGACATCGAGCCCCACTTATTTCGGAAGAACACACAGATGTTCAATAGATCAATGAGGGAACGTGATAGGCTCAAAAAGTATTAACACATGAGTGTGAGCCACAGCCTCTCTGTCTTCTTCCAACTCCTCTGAAACACACCTTCTAAAAGGAAGGTCTAGTTTTCGTTCAGGTGGCCCTGGGACAGTTGTTGCTTGATCCAGGTATCGGGTCAAGAGGCGATTTAGAGGCATCCCTTCATATCCAGAATCTGACCATTTCCCAACTCTGCTTTTATTTCCTGGTGTAAGTGACCGCCACCTCTTGCCTAGATTCTTGGAATGGCCTCCTAACTGGTGACGACCTCACTTCCACCCTTGTCCTCTACTAGCTATTCTTCCTACAGCAGCCAGAGGGGTCTCTCAAGCCCTAAATCAGATTGTGTTCATCCTCTGCTCAGAACCATCCAATGGCTTCCCATTGCATCCAAGGCAAAATCCAAAATCCAAACCAAAGTTCTTATTTACAGACTATAAGGCCCTACACAATCAGTCCCTGCTACTGCTGCCACACACCACCCCCCACTTCCCCACACACACACCTTTTCTTATCTCACCACCCCCCTATCCATTCACTTTCCTCCATCCATAACAGCCTCCTCCCCAGGCCCACCCCAGCCTCATTGGTGTTCCCTCCTTCAGAGTTCCAGACTCACTCCCTTCACATCTCAGGTTTTTCTCACCCTGTCAGCAAGACTTTCCTGACGGTCCTTGTTCTATCTAAAACAGCACACCTCTCCCATCACTCTGTCCTTTCCCCTGCTTCTTAACATATTTTATGCTTTTCTTCTTAGGATATTGTGTACTACCTTGTTTATCGATAACTGTCTGTTTTATCCCCAGTCTAGAATATCAGCTAGGGACTTAGACATGGTGGCCAACCCAGCACCTAGATAGTGCCTGGCACTCAGCAGATGCTCAATAAATATATATTTCTGAACCCTTAAAATTGAGGTATAATTTCCATATAAATTATGAAATATATACTTTATTATAAAGTGTATACTTTAATATTTTAAAATATATTTTGAGTTGCATAACTATCACTACTATCAAATCATCTAATTCCAGAACATTTTCATCAACCCCAAAAGAAACCCCATACCCATTAGCAGTCACTTCCCATTCCCCCTTCCCACCCCAGCAATCACCAATCTACTTTGTCTCTATTCCAGACATTTCATTAAATGGAATTATGCAATATATGGTCTTTTGTGTCCGTCTTCCTTCAGTTAGCATGCTTTCAAGGTTCATCCATATTGTAGCATGTATTACTTCATTCCTTTTTATGGCTGACTAAGAGTTCACAGCATGGATAGACCACATTTCTTTATCCGTTCATCAGCCCCAGACATTTGGGTTGTTTTCACTTTTTAGTAGTATGAGTAATGCTGCTATGAGCATTCACATACAAGTTTTTGGGTGGATGTATATTTTCAGTTTTTTGGGGGTATATACTTAGAGGCAAGTTTGCTGAGTTATGTGGTAACCCTATCTTTAACTTTCTGAGAAACTGCTAGACTGTTTTCCAAAGCAGCTGCACCATTTTACATTTCCGTTGGCAATGTATGAATGTTCTAATTTTTCCACATCCTTACCAATGCTTGCTGTTGTCCTTGTCTTTGATTATAGCTATCTTAGTGGGAATGAAGAAATATCTCATTGTGATTTTAATTTGCATTTCCCTAATAACTAACAAAGCTGAGTATCTTTTCATGTGTTTATTGGCCATTTGTACATCTTCCTTGTAGAAATATCCATTCAAATCCTTTGCCCATTTTTAAATTGGGTAATTTGACTATTGTTGAGTTGTAAGAGGTCTTTATATATTCTGGATACTAGACCCTTAACAGATGTATGATTTGCAAATATTTTCTCCTGTTTTATAGGTTGTCCTTTGATGGTGCCCTCTGAAGCACAAAGTTTTACATTTTTATTAAGTCCAATGTATCAATATTTCCTTTTATTGCTTATGTTTTTGGTTTCATATCTAGAAAACCATTGCCTAATCCACGGCCACAAAGATTTACTCTTATTTTTTTTACTAAGTATGTTATGGTTTTAGTGTTTACAGTTAAGTCTCTGACTGATTTTGAGTTAATTTTTGTGTATGTTGTGATGTAAAAACCAAACTTCATTCCTTTGCAAATGCATATCAGTTCTTCCAGCACCATTTGTTAAGAAGATTGTCTTTTCCAACATTGCATGGTCTTAGAACCCTTGTTGAGAACCAACTCACCATAATATGTGAGGGCTGGGTTTATTTCTGGACTCTCAATTCTGCATTGAGATATATATTCTTTGCAATGATACATATCTTTATGCCCATATCACACTGTTTTAATTACTGTAGCTTTGTAGTAAGTCTTGATTTTGGGAAGCATAAGTCCTATAGCTTTGTTCTTTCTTTTCAAGATTGTTTTAGCTATCTTGGGTCCCATGAATTTCCATACAAATTTTAGGATCGTCTTGTCAATTTCTATTTTTAAAAAAGGCTGTTGGGATTTTTATAGGGATTGAGTTAAATCTCTTGAACTATTAGATGAGTACTGGCATTTTACCAAAGTCTCCTGATCCATGAACACTGGATGTCTTTCCATTTATTTAGGTATTTAATTTTTTAATGATGTTTTTTAGTTTTCAATGTACAAATCTTCCACTTCTTTTATTGAATTTATTCCTAAGTATTTTATTTTTAATAATATTGTAAATGAATTGTAATGTGTTTATGATTTTTTTGAATTGTTCTTGCTAGTGCATAGAAATACAATAGCTTTTAAATATTGACCTTGTATCCTACAATCTTGCTGAACTCATCTATTAGCTCTAATTGTTTTTTGGTAAACAACTTATAATTTTTTATGTACAAATTCATGTCACAATCATAGAGGCAGTTTTACTTCTTCCTTTCCAATGTAGATGGTTTTTTTTTTTTTCTTTTCCTGGTCTGATTGCCCTATCTAGAACCACCAATACAATGCTGAATAAAAGTCGTAAGAGTAGACATCCTTGTCTTTCTCCTGATCTTTGGGAGAAGGCATTCAGTCTTTTACCATTAAGTGTGACATTAACTGTGAGTTTTTTGTAGGTGCCTTTTATCAGGTTGAGAAAATTTCCTCTTATTTCTAGTTTGCTAATTCATATTTATCAATATTTTCAATGCTTTTCTGTATCTGCAATGGACTAAATGTTTATGTACCCCTAAAATTCATATGTTGAAACCTAAACCCCAAAGTGATGGTACTAGGAAGTGACAAGGTATTAAGAGTGGGATTAGTGACCTTATAAAAGATGCCCTCCTTCCACCATGTGAAGACACAATGAGAAGTCATCTATGAAATAGGAAACAGGCCTTTATCAGCTACTGAATCAGCCAAGGTCTTGATCTTGGACTCTCAGCCTCCAGAACTATCAGAAATAAATTTCTATGCTTATAAGCTACCCAGTCTATGGTATTTTGTTGCAGCAGCTCAAACAGACTAAGACAGCATCTGTTGAGATGATCATGTGGTTGTTGTCTATTATTCTATTAATATGGTATATTACATTGATTGATATTCATATGTTTAACCAACCTCATACTCCTGGGATTAATTCACTTGGTCATAGTGTATAATGTTTTTATATGGTGCTGCATTTGGTTTGATAATAATTTGTTGAGAATTTTGTTTCTATGTGCCTAAGGGATAATGGTCTGTAGTTTTTTGTATGTGTGATGTCTTTGTCTGCATTTGGTATCATGGTAATACTGGTCTCAGAATGGGTTGAAAAGTGTTCCCTCCTCTTTTATTTTTTAGAAAAGCTGAGAAAAACTAGTGCTATTCTTTAAAATTTTGCTAGAATTCACCAATGAAGCCATCTGGGACTAAGATTCCTTTTGTGTGAATTTTTTGATTAATGAATAAATCTCCATACTTCTTATGGCTCTATTCAGATTTTCTTCTTCTTCTTGAGTCAGTTTCAATAGTTATCTCTAATATTTTTTCCATTTCATCTAGGTTATCTAATTTGTTGGCATAATTGTTCACAGTATTCCCTTAGGAGTTTTTAAATTTGGGTAAGTAGTTACGCCCCTCTTTCATTGCTGATTTTAGTAATCTCACTTTCTCTTCTTTATTCTTGGTTAGTTTAGCTAAATATTTGTCAGTTTTATTGATCTTTCAAAAAAGATACCTTTGACTTCTTGATTCTTTGTTGTTTTTCTATTATCTGGCTTTTTTTGCTCGCATATTTATTATTTCCTTTCTTTTGACTGCTTTGAGTTTAGTTTGCTCTTCTTTTCTAAGTTTCTTAATGTGGAAGGTTGTTATTAATTTGTAATCTTTCTTCATTTAATATAAGGTGATAAATATTTTATGTCTTTTCTGAGTGGCCTGGGGAAGAAAAAGATTGATTGGCGTTGAAAAAGTAAGAAACATTCCCACGCAAGGAAGGAAAGGGGCCAATGAGACAAGAAACAGCATAGGCTGAGTTTTTACAGGTGGGGGGCAAGGACTGCCAA
Organism: Pan troglodytes; assembly: GCF_028858775.2. Lineage (NCBI taxonomy): Eukaryota > Metazoa > Chordata > Mammalia > Primates > Hominidae > Pan > Pan troglodytes. The sequence continues at coordinate 44,857,836 of NC_072403.2, read as the reverse complement.
GATATCATAAGGGGGACTCTCAAGAGAAGCGTGTATGCAGGAAACATTGGAGGAAGTGTTGCTGCAGGTGATACAGTATAATTACACTTTGGTGGTTTAGGTTTTGTTTTAATTGTTTGTATTTGAAAGACTTTAGTAAAATTTTGACTGCCTTTATATTCCTTTCCAAAATTAGGCTTGTGTCTCTTCCACTTTTTCTTATTTTTTTGGACTTACTTCTAATTAAATAATATATGTTCACATTAAAAGGTTTCAAAAATACAGGAGCATATAAAGAAGGAAATAAAGGCGGGCGGATCACGAGGTCAGGAGATCGAGACCATCCTGGCTAACACGGTGAAACCCCGTCTCTACTAAAAATACAAAAAAAATTAGCCGGGCGTGATGGCGGGCGCCTGTAGTCCCAGCTACTTGGGAGGCTGAGGCAGGAGAATGGCATGAACCCGGGAGGCGGAGCTTGCAGTGAGCCGAGATTGCGCCACTGCACTCCCGCCTGGGCCACAGAGCGAGACTCCGTCTCAAAAAAAAAAAAAAAAAAAAAAGAAGGAAATAAAAATCACCGATATTCCTCCCTAGAGATCTTTATTCTAATCCTTTTAATATGCATAATCCACAATCCCTTACCTTCATTTCGAAATTCAGAAAGCTCTGAAAATGGTAAATCATTTTGGAGGCAAAAGCTGACCTAAACAGATGTGAGGCTATTAATAGTCTTTATTTATCCCTATCTTCCTGAATATTTATATCTTAGCTGCAGTGTATTATATAATATATGGAATATCACCTTCTAAAAACCAGAACATTCTGATTTCTGAAACATATCTGACTCCAAGGGTTTGTAGACCTATCTATATTAAAATTTATATATGCATATATGAATTGTACATTATTTTATTTTATTTTATTTTATTTTTCGAGACAGAATCTTGCTTTGTCGCCCAGGCTGGAATGCAGTGGCACAATCTCGACTCACTGCAACCTCCACCTCCAGGGTTCAAGAGATTCTCATGCCTCAGCCTCCTGAGTAGCTAGGATTACAGGCATGTGCCACCACGCCCGACTAATTTTTTGTATTTTTAGTAGAGACAGGGTTTTGCTATGTTTGGCCAGGCTGATCTCAAACTCCTGACCTCAAATGATCCTTCTGCCTCAGCCTCTTAAAGTGCTGGGATTACAGGTGTGAGCCACCATGCCCGGCCTATACATTATTTTATATCTCTACGTTTCAACAGTATGTTGTGAATATTTTACTGTCATCAAATATTATCAGAAAACAGTTTCTAATGGCAGCACGGTGTTCCATCATGTCATACGCATTCTTGTTCATTCAATCAATACCTTTTTATATATTTAAGACATTTTTGATTTTTCAGTATTATAAATAGCACTAGATTAAACACCCTTGTATATAAATCTGGATGTATGTCTCTCAATATGTTCTTAGGAGGAATTCATACATGGAGAATAGTTTGGATACAGCATTCAAACATTTTTTTAAAATTCACGACATAAGAAAAAGGACTCCCAGTGTCTCCCATTGAAGTGGAATGCTATAGTCCCCAGCCTACACACCTATCCTTGTTTCTTTGTTTGTGCTTTTATTTTATTTATGGTGCTTTTGACATACAGATTTTTTTTATTTCAACAGGTTTTGGGGGGAACAGGTTGTGTTTGGTTGCATGAATAAGATTTTTAGTGGTGATTTCTGAGATTTTGGTGTACCCATCACCCAAGCAGTGTACCCTCTACCCAATAAGTAATATTTTATCCCTCACACCCTCAAACCTTTTCTCCCCAGTCCCCAAAGTCCATTGTATCATTCTTAGGCCTTTGTGTCCTCATAGCTTAGTTCCCACTTAATGAGTGAGAACATATGTTTGGTTTTCCATTCCTGATTTACTTCACTTAGAATAATGGTCTCCAATTCCACCCAGGTTGCTGCAAATGCCATTATTTTATTCCTTTTTATAACATACAGATGTTTTAAAATTCTTCCAGTCATATTATCTATCTTGTCCCTCTGGTTTTAGACTCAGGTATTATGATTAAGAAAATCTTGGCCACTCAACAATATATAACTAATTGAATATATTCTTTTTCTTGTTTTATAGTTTATTTTAAAGCACTTAATGCCTTAATCGACCTAACATTTATTTTAGAGTTTAATGTGAGGTAAAACTTTTATGTTTACTAAAGTTAACCTGCTATCTCAACATTGTTTACTGTCTAACCCACTTTTCCTCCACTGATTGGAAATGCAAATCTTATCACATATTAAGCTATTGTACATACAAGAGTCTAATTTTGGCCCTTTCATTTTGCTCCATATTTATCAATGTTTGCAATGTAAATGATAAAATTATTGGCATTTGATAACGTTTTAAAAATCTGGTGGTGCTGGTTCCCCATTATTCTTATTTTTTTCCATTTCAAGCTTTCTTAGCTATTCTTGTCCATTTGCAATTCTAGAAGCTCTAATATCCCTCTACTATCCAACTAGAAAAACAATGATGCTTGAGTTTCAATTAGACTTGGCTTCAATTTATAGATTAATTTAGGAAATATTGACATCTTTACAACATTGAATCTCTATACTGGGAATGTGGCTTACCTCTCCATTTATTCTAACTACTTTTATGCCTCTAAGAAGGTTTTATAGTTTTCTTTAAATGAGTATTTTAAAAATTATTTCTCAGTTTTATTTTTATTGCTATAATGAAAGGGAGTTTTACATCTTATTTTACAAGAAAGCAACATTTTTTATATATTTATCTTGTAAACAGTCACCTCACTGAACTATTAGACTATTAAGTCTAATAGTTTTTCCGTTGATTCATTTGTGTTTTTTGTTAGACAATTATATTGTCTAAGAATAATGTTGATTTTGTCCCTCCTTTCCCGTAGTTACATCTTTTATTTATGATTCTTTCAATACATTAGCCATATCTTCTACAACACAATGCTAAATAACAGTGGCAATAGCAGACATCTGTATCTGACTTTAATGGATATGTCTCTAGTTGTTCGCCAATAAGTATCACGATGTTTGGGGTTCATAATCATTATCATATAAATAAAATATCCTTCTGCTCCTACTTTTCAAAAGTCAAATATAAGTGTTGAATTTTTATAAAATGGCTTTTATAGCACCCATCAAGATAACAGTATGATACCTTAAGGAGAAGTTTTTCTCTTATTGTTGTGATGAGATTTCTTAATCCTGCATCTTTCTTGTATTTGCCCATGTGTTCCAACTTGGTGAAGGCACGTTATTATTTGCAAGTTATTTCTTGATGTTCTATTGAATTCTTCCTTTTCAAAGTCATATTTTGTTTTTCATTGACACATAATGATTGTAAATATTTATGGGTACAGTGTGATGTTTCAATACATGTATACATTGTGTAATGATCAAATCAGGTAATTTAGATATCTGTCACAACATATAATTTTCATTTCCCTGTGTTCAGAGCATTCAATATTCTCTCTTCTAGATATTTTGGACTATATATTATTTTTTCACAATAAATTATTGTTAACTATTCACTTTACTGTGCACTAGAACACTAGAAATCATTCTTCCTCCCTCAGTTTCTGGTAGCCACTATTCTACTCTAATTCTAAGAGATCAAATTTGTTAGATTCTCAAGAGTGAGATCATGTGGTATTTGTCATTCTATGCTTAGCTTATTTCATTTAGGATAATGCCCACCATATTCATCCATGTTGTCACAAATGACAGAATGCCATTCTTTTTTTATGGCTGAATAGTATTCCATTGTGTATATGTACCGCATGTTTTAATCCATTCATTTGGTGATGGGTACTTAGGGTGACTCTATATCTTGGCTTTTATGAATACTGCTGCAGTAAACACGGGAGTACAGATAGATACCTCTTCAATATACTGATTTCACTTCCTTTGTTTTTTTAAATTTTATATTTAAAATGAAAAAAATCCTTTCAGAGTTTTCTTAATGATTTCACCTCTTTTGGATATGTATTTAGTAGTAGCACTGCTGAATCATAGGGCAGTTCTATTTTTAGTTTTTTGGAGAACCTGCACACTATTCTCCAAAGTACTAATTTACATTTCTACCAATACTGTATGAAGGTTCTTCTTTCTCCACATCATTGCCAGCATGTGTTACTGGTTTTTTTCATACAAGCCATTTAAATTGGGGTGAGATGATATCTCATTGTAGTTTTGATTTGTATTTCTCTGATGACCAATTAAGTTCAGCCTTTTTCATATATCTTTTTGCAATTTATATGTCTTATTTTGAGAAATGTCTGTTTGGATCTCTTGTCCACTTTAATAATCAGATTATTATTATTTTTTTTTTTTTTGCTATTGAGTTGTTTGTGTTACTTATATATTCTGCATATTAACACCTTGTCAGATGCATAGTTTGCAAATATTTTCTCCTATCCTGTAGGTTATGTCTTTACTATGTTGATTGTTTCCTTTGCCGTGCAAAAGCTTTGTAGCTTGAGGTAATCCCAATTGTCTATTTTTGCTTTGGTTGCCTGTTTTTGAGGTCTTACACGAAAAAATATTTGCCCAGACTAATGTTCTGGAGCATTTCCTCCAGTGTTTCCTCATAGTAGTTTCACAATTTCAGGTCTTACATTTCAGTCTTTAATCCATTTTGATTTGATTTTTGTGTATGGTGAGAGATAGGGTCTAGTTTCATTACTCTGCATATAATTACCCAGTTTTCCCAACAACGTTTATTGAAAAGATTGATCTTTCCTCATTACATGTTCTAGGCAACTTTGTTGAAGATAAGTTGGTTGTAAATGCATGGGTTTATCTCTGGTTTCTCTATTCTGCTCCATTGGCCTATGTGTCTGGTTTTATGCCACTACCATCCTGTTTTGGTTACTATTGCTTTGTAGTACATTTTGAAGTCAGGTAGTTTGGTGCCTTAAACTTTTTTTTTTTAATGCTCAAGACTGCTTTAGCTATTTGGGATTCTGTGTGGTTTCATATACATTTTAGAATTTTTTTTCTATCCATAAAAAATGACATTGGTATTTTGATAGAGATTGCATGTGAATCTGCAGATTGTTTTGGGTAGCTATGGACATTTTAACAATATTAATTCTTTCAAGTCATTAACACTGGATGTCTTTCCATTTATCTGTGTCCTTTTCAACTTCTTCCATCAATGTTTAATAATTTTCGTTGAAGAGATTTTTCACCTCCTTAGTTAAATTGACTCCTAGGTATTTTATTTTTTGTAGCTATTTTAAATGGGATTGCTTTTTAAATTTCTTTTTCAGATAGTTCAATGTCGGCATATAGAAACCCTAATTCATGTAGATTGACTTTGTATCCTACAACTTTACTGAACTTGTTTTTCAGTCCTAACAATTCTTTGGTGGCATCTGTAGGGTTTTCTGTATACATGTCATCTATAAATAGGGACAATTTGACTTCCTCTTTTCAAACTTGGGTGCTTTTTATTTCTTTCTCTTGTCTAACTGCTCTAGCTAGACCTTCCTGTACTATGTTGGACAGAAGTGGTGAAAGCAGGCATTATGGTTGTGTTCCTAATTTTAGAGGAAAAGCTTTCAACTTTTCCCAGTTTAGTATGATGTTAGCTATGGGTTTGTCATACATGACCTTTATTGTGTTGAGGTACATTCCTTCATACCTAATTAGTTTAGGGCTTTTATCACAAAGGAATGTTGAATCTTATCCAGTTCTTTCTCTGTGTCTATTGAGATGATCATATGGTTTTTGTCCTTCATTCTGTTACTGTCATATATCACACTTACTGATTTATGTATCTTGAAACATCCCTGCATTCCATTTAATCAATGTGAATGATCTTTTGGAGCACTGTTTGATTTGGTTTGCTAGTATTTTGTTGAGGATTTTACATCTATGTTCATCAGGGATATCAGCCTGTATGTAGTTTTATTTCTTTGTTGTGTCCTTGTGTTTTGATATTAGAGTAATGCTAGTCTCATAGAATGAGTTTGAAAAAATTCCTAGCCACTTCAATTGTTTGGAATAATTTGAGAAGAATAGGTATTATTTCTTCCTTAAAAGTTTGATAGAATTCCATAATGAAGCCATCAGTTCCTGGGCTTTTTTTTTTTTTTTTTTTTTTGATGGGAGACTTAATCACTGATTCAATCTCATTACTCATTATTGGCTATTCAGGTTTTCTAATTCTTCATAATTCAGTCTTGGTAGGTTATATTTGTCCAGAAATTTATCCATTTATTCTAAGTTTTCCAATTTGTTGGCATGTAATTTTTCATAATAATCTTTAATGATCTTTTGTATTTCTGTGTTATCAGTTATGATGTCTCCTTTTTCATCTCTTTTTTTTTTCCAGTCATATCTCTTTTTTTCTTAGTCTGGCCAAAGGTGTACTGATTTTATCATTTCAAAAATATATCACTTCATTTGGTTGATCATTTGTACTTTTAAAAATTTCTATCGGCCGGGCGCGGTGGCTCACGCCTGTAATCCCAGCACTTTGGGAGGCTGAGGTGGGTGGATCACAAGGTCAGGAGATCTAGATCATCCTGGCTAACATGGTGAAACCCCGTCTCTACTAAAAATACAAAAACAAAATTAGTCAGGCGTGGTGGCTGGCACCTGCAGTCCCAGCTACTCGGGAGGCTGAGGCAGGAGAATGGCGTGAACCCGGGAGGCGGAGCTTGCAGTGAGCCGAGATCTCGCCACTGCATTCCAGCCTGGGAGACAGCAAGACTTCATTAAAAAAAAAAACAAAACAAAACACTATTGTATTTATTTCTACTCTGATCTTTATTATTTCTTTCCTTCAAATTTTGAGTTGAATTTGTTCTTGTCTTTCTAGTTCCTTGATATGCAACATTAGGTTATTTGTGATCTTGTTTTTTTTTTTTTTTTTTTGGTGTAGGCATTTATTGCTCTAAACTTCTCTCTTAGAGGTGCTTTTGTTGTATTCCATAGATTATGGTGTGTTGTATTTCCATTTTCACTTGCCTCAAGAAATTGTTAAATCTCCTTTTAAATTTCTTCTTTGACTCATTGGTTATTCAGGAACATATTGTTTACTTTCCTTGTATTTGTACAGTTTCCAAAGTTCCTACTGTTACTGATTTCTAGTTTCATTCCATTGTGGTCAAGAAAGATACTTGGTAGGTTTCCAATTTTTTAAAATTTGTTAAGACTTGTTTTGTGGCTTCATATATGATCTATCCTCAAGAATGTTCCATGTGCTGTTTAAAAACATGTATATTTTACAACTATTGGATGGAATGTTCTGTAAATGTCTGTTAGGTCCATTTGATTTAGAGTATGGTTTAACTCTAATGTTTCTTTATTGATTTTCTATCTGGGTGATTTGTCCATTGCTGAAAATGGGATGTTGAAGCCCCCTACTATTATTGTGTTGCAGTCTATCCCTTTAGGTCTATTAATATTTATATTTTTATTAATTATATCTTTTATAATTAATATATATATTAATTTTTATATATCTTTATACACTTAGATGCTCTGATGTTGGGTGCATGTGTGTGTATGCGCACATGCACTCTTGTTGTATTTACCCTTAATCACTGTATAATGGCCTTCTTTTACAGTATTTGGTTTATAGTCTATTTTATCTGATATAAGCATAGTTACTCCTGTTCTTTTTATGGTGCCCATTTGCATAGAATATCTTTTCCATCCTTCATTTTCAGTCTGTGTGTATCCTTCCAGGTAAAATGAGTCTCTTGTAGGGAGCATACAGCTGGGTCTTTTTTAAAAAATCCATTAAGCCACTCTGTGTCTCTTAATCGTAGATTTTAATCCATTTACATTCAAGGTAATTGTTGGTAGGTAAGGACTAACTACTGCCATTTTGTTACTTGTTTTCTAGTCGATTTGTAGATCCTTTCTTCTTCCATTCTTCCTCTCTTGCAGTCTTCCCTTGGTCGGGGTTAAGTGATTTTCTCTAGTAGTATGTTTTGATTCCTTACTTTTTAATTTTAGTGTATCTAATACAGGTTTTTGCTTTGTGGTTACCATGAGGCTTACCAAAAAATGTGATATTTATAACAAGTTTTTTGTTGTTGTTGTTTTGTTTTGTTTTTAGGCACAATGTGCCTGAACTGTGTGAGACAGTTGGTCAGGGACACAAGCCCAGAAGCCTGTCCCAGTGGCCCAGATGGGTTTGTCTTCCAGCAAGTCTCTGCACAGATGGGATAGTTTCCAAATGCAGCAGGAGGAGCCAGAGCTGAGACCGGAGCCCTTCAGGACTTGACGTGGGGCAGAGCTGGCAAGCCCACCTCATTGGTTCAGATGGGAGTGTGTCTCCCAGCAGCTCTCTGCACAAATTAGTTTCCTGACTACAGCAGGAGGAACTGGAGCTGAGACTGGGCCCTTTTGGGATCTGCTGGAGGATGATGGCTGAAGAGCTCATCTCATTGGCTCAGAAGGGCATGTATCTCCCAGTAGATCCCTGCACAGGTAGGATAGTTCCCTGACTGCAGCAGGAGGGACCAGAGCTGACAGTGGGCACCCTTGGTATCTGCTGGGGTACAGAGGTTGATGAGCCCTTCATGGAGGCTCAGACTCCCAGTCTGCTAGATATGAGCAAGCCTCCTTCTGGGCTCTTGCACAGTTAGCTCTGAGTTGGGACCTCAGCTGAGGGTGGTTGGAGACAAGCCACAGGGCAACTTTCAAGTTCACTGCCAAGATCGATGCTGGCAGGCAGACGAGCCTCTGCACTGAGACACTAGTGTGCCTGATTCCACCTACAACCCTTGGCAGTTGGTTTTAGTTGCAGGCTCAAGGCCAAAAAGGGCTATAGCCAAACTCCTTGGGGAGCAGGGCCATTTCTAGGCTTGAACCTGGAAGCACAATTGGCAGATCTGCCATTTGGGTGTCAGTTTGTGCTCTCAAAACAACCCTCCTAGGTCTTGGATTTTAATAGGGTTTCACAACCTTCTACCTATATCCCGAGGCTCCTGCAGAGAGACTTTGTCTGTAGATGGATACAGAATTCCTGATGTGGTGGTGGGATATGAGGGAGGGATATGTGGAGGGATATGAGACATCTTGCTGACGTCACTATAAATTCATCTTGCTTGTGATTTAGTTAAGATCCTTACATTTATTTATTTATTTATTTATTTTTGAGATGGAGTCTCACTCTGTCACCCAGGCTGGAGTGCAATGGCGCAATCTCGGCTCACTGCAACCTCCGCCTCCCAGGTTCAAGCTATTCTCATGTCTCAGCCTCCTGAGTAACTGGGATTACAAGCGCCCACCACCACACCCAGCTAATTTTTGTATTTTTAGTAGACATGGGGTTTTGCCATGTTGGTCAGGCTGACCTCAAACTCCTGACCTCAGATGATCCACCCACCTCGGCCTCCCAAAGTGCTGGGATTACAGGCATGAGCCACCATGCCCAGCCAGTTTTCTTTCTTTTATGCAGTTACTATCTGGGTCAGTTTACTGTTTCAGAATAATGCAAATAAAGAGGAAAATGGGCCAGATGAAGTGGTTCATGCCTGTAATCCCAACACTTTAGGAGGCCAAGGAGGGAGGATCACTTGAGCTCAGGAGTTCAAAACCAGCCTGGGAAACATAATGAGACCTCATCTCTACAAAAAAACAGAAAACAAAATGTGGCTAGGATTAGTGGTGTGTGCTGTAGTCCCAGCTACTTGGAAGGCTGAGGTAAGAGGATCACTTGAGCCTGGGAGGTCAAGGCTTTAGTGAGCCATGATTGCACCACTGCACTCCAGCCTGGGTGACAGAGTGGGAGCCTGTCTCAAAAGAAAAAGGAAAATGTATTCTCTTTTTCCATCTTTTGGAACAGAATATAGCATATGAGAGTCCTTGAAAGTTTTAAAGGACTTATCAGAAAATTATCCAAGCCTAGAGCCTTTGCTGATGTAATAATTTTAAAACTTCTACTTTTTCTCCCCTTGATTATTGGTTTATTCAGGGTTTTCTACCTTTTCTGAGGAAATTTTCTAAATTCATATGTTTCTATAAATTTGCCAATTTTAATGAGATGCTGTAATTTATTACTATAATTATGAGCCATTCTCTTATTATTTAAAATGTTAAAATGTTTCATCTGTACATATTGTTATATCAGTTTTCCCACTTTTACTTTTGTGTAGTTGTGGGGTTTTATGTATTTGTTCTCTTTCGTTTGTTTTTAGGTGTTCTTTTTAAGCCCATCCTTCCTCTGAGACCTCCCTCCTCCCATAGTCAGGCTCCTAGAAAGGCTCTCGTGCTAACTCCATCTGCTTTCTCCACTTTGCCCATGTACCCAGTACTCTGTGCAGAGTTTATCTGCTCCAAATTTCTCACTACAGATCTTGACCAGTACAAGACAATATCTATAACCCAAAGTTTCCCTTCTCCTCTTTTTCTACAAAAACTTATTGATTCTGTCCCATCTGTATGTTATTTTCGGGTAGCTGGTTAATTCATTCAATGAAAACAATGAGAAGGAGTGAAAAAGAAAGACCAATGAGATCACTGAAGTGGGGTTCCTGAGATAAGTCCTGAACCAGATCTGCCACGGACTAGGTCTGGGGCCTTATCTCCAGACCATAGTTTCCCCCAACTGTAAAAAAAAAAAAAAAAAGTAATTGGATTTCAAGATTTCCAGTCACATTCACCTTAAGCATTCTATGATTATTTATTATCCAGATTTTCAAATAAAATATTAATAGCTGAGACTACATTAACATGTTGTTCGGTATGTGTAATAGTTCCATTTTAACAGCTATCTTTGGGACTTTCAACTCAAAGCAGCAAGCAGCCTGAGATTTCCTAATACTGCTCAAATGATTTGGCAGTAGAATTGTTTATAAAATTCATTTGATCCTTCAGTGTCAAAGCCAAATCTATGTTGTTCCAGTATCCTAATAAAGTAATCAATAGAAGCCTGGATTGTTGTTGGAAAAAGTAAGGTAGGAGCAAGAAATGGAAACCACCAAATTGCCAAGCAAAGCAGTATGATAACACTAAAGGATATAACACAAGTCTGCCCTTCTGCATTCATTTAATGTCAGTTATAATTTCTCCCAAAGGAGACCTTGAATTTCTTAATTATGTTCTTAAATTACAACATTTGAAATGGTAACTCTAGTTGAATACTCCTTCTTCTAGGCATTGTATCTTCTAAGAAATGTCCCCAATTCCAGCTCCGTACATAAGGTTTCTACTAGGAACCTATCTCCAGAGTGACAGTTCATTGATTGGCCCAGAAAGGAGCGCATGACCAAAGCAAAGACAATGAGTTACTTCCCTGGATATTGGGACTTGGAACCACGACAATAAGAGGAGTTTCCTTGAGGGTGCTGAACATTCTGAGCACGTAAGCAGTGAAGCCCATGAGCCACTAGAAGCCACATGTTCTGCCATGTGGAGAAGAATGGTAAGTGTTGAGAGAGAAAAAAGACACCTGTGTGCAGAGAGAAGTGAGCCATAGAGGCAGCTGGATAAACACTCATAGAGCAACAGATTTGAGAGAGATTTGCAAACTATAAGGCTACTCGAGAGGCATCACTCTGAGATAAACTCAGACGGCTGGTGTGCTGCAGTAAATACTAGAGCAAAACTGCCTATTTGAAGATAGCAAATGAGACTTAACCAAGAGCAGTTGCCAATAGAACCTGGGAGCTCTTTGCATTGGTATCAGTGTTCAGACAGAAGACCGTGGCCATATGAACACTGATCCACTGAGAATACAGAACAGTGTGGTGACAACAAATAGAGCGAAGTCAAGATGAGAAAAGAGGACATGAACATGGACCATGCTACCGTAGCTTGGTTTTATGCAGAGGGACATGTGGCTAGTACATGGACATGACTGAATTGATTTTATATCATGCTTATGTTGACTATGTAATAAATTTCATGTAATTTTACTTCACAGGATAGATTTAGTGATTCATAATCAATCACTGTAATACTCAAAAGACATGATTGGATTAACCCTACAAGGTATAGTTACAGATATCTGACCCTAGAAGATTGCAAATACCAATGTCAACAGCATTCAGATTTTCAGAGTATGAATGAAGCAAGGGATAAACAGTCCTTCTTACAGGATGGCTCAGTCCTGTCAAGATGTGTTCTGCATCCCTGTCCTTTAATCCTACTGACTCAGTCACACTTATAAATACTTCTGTGTTTATAACTTCTTTCCCATCTCCTCTCCCTGGAGTAACTTTCTATCTCCCACCACCCCACCTGGTATATTTTATCTATTTTTAAATTTCCTACTCAAATATCATCAATGTGATGTTTTCCCCTATACCCCAGGCAATCCGAGTAGCTCTGAATCCTGTGATCAGCCACTTCTATGAAACATTTACTGCAGTTGTCACATTGCCTTCAATTACATGTTTACATGTCTGTCTTTCCCAGCTGTGTTGTATTCATCTCTGTGCTCCCCAGATCTAGCACACTGCCTGTACTGAATGGTTATTAAGTGAAAGCAATGAAATAATTAATCCCTAACTACTATGCATTACAATAATGGTTATAGTTTTTCAATTTGTGACAAAATAAACTTTGCTGTAATTTTATATAGACATGGCAATAACATAAACTTTGGCTATTGTGTGTTCATTCTTGTTAGTCAGCTATCCATGCAATACAGCTATCTCCTTAGAACTTAAAACACAACCAATCAAAAAAAAAAACACTATATGGTAGATGAGCGTGTTCTTCTCTAAACAAAGATACCTATATCACACCCTCACTTTAGGAGGTATGAAAGGATGAAAGAGGAATAAGTTTAATATTTTTCTAATTCAGTTTTACATCTATTTCTAAGAATCAGTTATAAAATTACGAAAGGCAAAATTTGGGGCAAAAAAATATGGAAGTGTTGCTAAATTTTGTAGATTGCTAGTCTTACCCAGTTTCAGTTTCTTGGCCAATGCATCAATTTGATTGGTGGGGTCAGATCCCATGGACAGGAAGCATATCAGAGGTGTCCGGGTATCACTTTCTTCCCAAGTTTTCTCCAGATTTAAGATAACTGGTTCTGTGTACTTCTCCTCCAAAGAATCTGCAATATACTTTCTTGCTTGAAAAACAGTACGGTCTGGGCACCAAGACCTAAAAATGAATACAAGTTAGGCGAAATAAACTAAACGTGTTCAATTTTTATCCTATCTGTGTAAGTAAACACATACATTTAATTAGCAAAAGGGCAACAAGCTAATTCCTACTTTTCCACATCTAAGTAAGAGGAATGGCAAGGTTTCCTATCACGGATGAGCACAAACTTAATCGTGTGGTTTTGGTACCAGCCAGGCATTGGCAAGAAGTAGGGCAGAGCCCATAACAACACAGTGTCCTCTACCAGCTCCAACACATGGTAGGGGCTGACCTGCCACACACTCTGAAGCTCCACAGCCTTCAGAGGAGGAACCAATGTGCCAAAGATGCCCAAAGTAAGTTGGTCAGCAAGCATTTGTGGCATACCATTTCTGTAGTGCACACCATAGCAAGTTCTACACACACAGACACATTGGATAAGTGTCATTTAATACTGATATGGTAAAGCACAGACAAGCCCCACAGACTTTTTTTTTTTTTTGGTGCTACTAGATTGCACTATTTGACATAGATCTAATTTTTAAGTGACGGACTAAAAAATAGACACATTTGTTCCAATAAAACTAAGTAGCCCTGGCCAGGCACGGTGGCTCATGCTTGTAATCCCAGCACTTTGGAAGGCCGAGGCTGGCAGATCACGAGGTTAGGAAATCAAGACCATCCTGACTAACACAGTGAAACCCCATCTCTACTAAAAATACAAAAAATTAGCCGGGCGTGGTGGCAGGCGCCTGTAGTCCCAGCTACTCGGGAGGCTGAGGCAGGAGACTGGTGTGAACCCGGGAGGCGGAGCTTACAGTGAGCCGAGATCATGCCACTGCACTCCAGCCTGGGCGACAAAGTGAGACTCTGTCTCAAAAAAAAAAAAAGCCTTTTCATACTCTGTGGACTATGAGGTCAACATTAGTGTTGTTCTGGTCACTCTTGAAGGGTGACAATATCTAAGAAACAGCTTTTTCTAAGAAGTGGAAACTTAGGTGTATAACATTAGAAATGAAAAAATTGCTTCAAAATAACTCTACCTCTCATTTTTCATGTGGGGGTCTCATCTCCCCTGCTTTACTCCTCTGCCTTACCCATCCACCATACAAACACACACACACACACACACACACACACACACACGCAGACACACACACTGATTTTTTTCAGTGTGGAAGGTCTCTGAGTTACTGGATACTGAGAAAATGTAAAAAGTGAAAAGAGAGGGCGATTTTCTTCTTTAACATCAATTTCAAACTTTTGTTTCCATTTTATAGCCAAAAGTAGCATTTATATATTTCAAATTCAGTGCAATATTATTGGGTTTTTTTCTTGATGCAATTTAACTTTAGCTTATAAGCTAATTGTCTTGTAACTTTGTTACACTCAATGGTAAATCATGAACAAAGTGAATAATAAAAGCATATTTTTCACGCTTTTTGCTAAAAGCACTATCATTAATACGTTGTCAAAATACATCATTCCCTGTCACCATCACCATTTTATTTTGCTTGTCAAGGAACTGAAGAACTGCTATCCAAAACCATAATTTGGAAGTACATACATTTCTTATAATATTAGGTTGGCACAAAAGTAATTGCGGTTTTTGCCGTTACTTTCAATGACAGTGATATAGTGAAGTAAACTCACTGAGATAAAAATCTGTAATTTAGCAATATTATGAGTGATGCTTCTAGGTCTGATAATGCCTGTTCTCACCTGATAAGTAAAAGTTTACGGCAGGTATCTAGTGAATCGTTATATCCATCAGGGATAATTTCCTCCTCTGGAGCATCTTTATCAAACCAGCTTTTCCACCCCTTCTCATTACGAGATATCTAAAAGAAGCAAGCAAATTAGCAAGTCACAGAACTATATGTAATTGGAATATATTACAAAGGATTCTGAATCACCTGAGAGGATCATTCTTTACAGGCAGATAATTTTTCAAGCATAACAGCACAGTTTAAACCTTTCTTCAGGATCAATGACTTGAATAACTTGGATATTACTATTCCCTTCCAGTTCTTCCATTATTTTTCTACATTATTCGCTACAATTAGGATCGTGTGTCAACTGCACCAAATGATTGGGCCAGAAGAAACACAAATCAAGGTTTCTCAAGCTTGGTATTACTGTCATTTGGATCTGAATTTTTTTTGTGGGGGGTGCTGTCCTGGGCTTTGTAGGATGTTTAGCAGCATCCCTATCCACTAGATGCCAGTAGCACCCTCCACCCGGGTCCTAACAATCAAAAATGTCTCCAGACACAGCCAAATGCCCCTGGGGGTGGGTAGATTACCCTCAGTTGAGAACCACTAACAGACCATTCTGATAACCCAACCTCTAAATGTTGATCTCTACTTAAAAATAATGATAGATGACAAAATCAAAACTTTTATTTTCCTAGTGATCCCCCACCTTGAGACCTAAAGCCTAATAACGAAAGGAGTCTCTCCAACAGCTGGTCTTAAATATTGTTCAGAAGCATGAAAAGGACTTCAGGTTTTCAGAGGCATTAAAAGGTGCTCACTGACGCCCAAGTGCCATCAAGACTAAGTACGAAAACTATAGATTATTGAGCCTATCCCTGCTCTTCAGCAACAATCAGGCTGGGTTATTTAGACGGTGTTTGTAAGTGTGCTTTTAAAAAAGCCACAGTACACGGTGGCTCATGCCTGTAAGCACTTTGGGAGGCCAAGGCGGGCAGATCACCTGAGGTCGGGAGTTCAAGACCAGCCTGACCAACATGGAGAAACCCTGTCTCTACTAAAAATAAAAAAATTAGCCGGGCGTGGTGGAACATGCCTGTAAACCCAGCTACTCGGGAGGCTGAGGCAGGAGAATCACTTGAACCGAGGAGGCAGAGGTTGCTGTGAGCCAAGATTGTGCCATTGCACTCCAGCTCTGGGCAATAAGAGCGAAACTCCCCCTCAAAAACAAAAAAATAAAAAAATTAAAATTAAAATAAAAAAGCCACAGTAAGCAATAATAGCAAATAGCAAAGGCTCACATAGCAGATGCCCTATGCCAGACCTGAGGATTACACTTTTTCCTCTATGACCCCTACTTTTTATTGAGGCATAGAGAGGTTAAATAACTGTCCAAAGTCTCATATCTGTGGTGTGAACAATTCATCATACAGGATACAGATAGAGTATAAATTAATAACAGAACAGTTATTCTGCAACTCAGTTGCTCCCACTTTGTCCCTGGGGCACTAAAAGATGAAGGGGATTTCTGGCCTGGCATGGTGGCTCATGCCTGTAATCCCAGCACTTTGGGAGGCAGAGGCGGGCAGAGTGCCTGAGCTCAGGAGTTCGCGACCAGCCTGGGCAACACGGTGGAACTCCGTCCCTACTAAAATACAAAAAATTAGCTGGGCGTGGCAGCGTGTATCTGTAATCCTAGCTACTCAGGAGACTGAGACAGAAGAATTGTTTCAACCCAGGAGCTGGAGGTTGCAGTGAGCCGAGATTGCGCCATTGCACTCCAGCCTGGGCAACAGAGTGAGACTCTATCTCAAGAAAAAAAAAAAAAAGAAGGGGATTTCTGAAATGTTTCACAACTGCCATCTATCTCCTGAAGATTGCAGCAGCTCTCTCTGGTTGGCTGCCCTCAAAGAAGATGCCTGCATGCCAGGGCCTGGGTGTTGCGAGCCCTACCTTGCCCCTGCCCCCAGTGTCCCCCACAGGCCTCCTCCACAACTGCAGCTGAGGCACAGGAAGAAAGCGGATGACTATTCTTCACCTACTGACTTTCCACCTGCTAATTTTGACTTGACCACAGTAGAGCTTCAAAGTGAGCTGCAGCCATGATAGGTGATAAGATGACTTCCAGCCTCTGGATGTCCATCTCCATTTCTCATTCCTTTTCCTGACCCTTGGCCTGGGATGCCAAGGTCAGGGCAGCTGCTCTATTATATTTCAGTTCCTGACACCCACTCAGCTGGGAGATTGATCTTCTGCTTCCTCCCTTCCTTCCCACAGGCAGGCCAGACTGATGGCCACCTGACTGCAGGTCTCCGCTGAACTTTTGCAACCTTCCTGAGAACTACCCCTCACCCCACTTCTGGCCCAATCGGTGGTGTAAGAGGAGTGGGAGAGAAATAACTCATGATGGCATGAAGAGCATGAGCTTCGCCACTTATTGGCAATGGGCTCTTGGGCAAGTACTTCAAGTACTTAACTAACTCTGAATCTCCGTTATCTCATCTATAAATTAGGGTCAATAACTCTGCCCTTCTGTGGCAGGGTTATTGTTGCAAAGTACCTATCCCATAGTAAGCAGTAATAGCTACTATATTCTACCTCATGAGTAGTTAAAACCTAGTTGGCAGAGGCAAACAATAATAAATATCCTTGTATCAATATAAACCATCATTAGAGGGCGTGGGCTTAGAGTGATTTTTCCAGTGGTTCTTGACTATCTCCCTTACCCAATCTCTGACCAGACCGAGATCACTTTCTTTTCTTTTTTTTTCCCCCAAGACAGAGTCTCACACTGTCACCCAGGCTGGAGTGCAACAGCGCGATTTCGGCTCACTGCAACCCCCGCCTCCCAGGTTTAAGCAATTCTCCTGCCTCAGCCTCCCGAGTAGCTGGGAGTACAGGCACCCGCCACCACACCCAGCTAATATTTTGTATTTTTAGTAGAGTCAGGGTTTCACTATGTTAGTCAGGCTGGTCGCAAACTCCTGACCTCGTGATCCACCTGGCTCAGCCTCCTAAAGTGCTGGGATTACAGGCATGAACCACCGGGCCCGGCCCAAGATCACTTTCTTTTTCCAAGCATTTGTTTGGGCTTGGAGGACTCATCTGTGGTTGTACTACAAAACAAAGCTCACTGTCTATCCACAGATGGAACCCAGAGAGTTTATCCAATTGACTCAGACCCAACCAGGCTGAATAGGTAGAGTCTACACAATGTTTCAGAAATGCCACTAAACAAACAGAGGCAGCTAACACAGTATGTTGGGCAGAGGATTGGTGATTACAGCATGAGGCTCTGACAACCTGCAGTCTACCTATGGCCCCATCTGTCAGTCACTAGCAGCCACAGAAAAGAGATGATTATTGGCATCTGACACTGGGAAACTGCAGGCTCCATTAGTGACAGGCAGTTGCAGCCAACAGATCCCAGTAAGAAGCAGCTATCTTTATTCTGAGTCTCATGATTGTTTTCCAGTAACAATTGACTCAACAATTAATCCACAGTAATCAATGTACATTTTCAAATAAGAAAAAAACAACAAGCAAATCGGTACCTATTTCTCCATTTTCACCATTATATTTCGCCACTAAAATAATTAATTTTTTAGAGGGACCTCAACCTCTTAATTTGACTCACATTCAAATCTGCACAAATCACTTAATCATAGGCAGAAGTTAAAGTGTAAAAGCATGAGTCGTCTACAATAAAAGGGTCCATCTACTGGTTCTGATTCCAGCAGCAACTCAAACAGGCATACAAAAATGACCCATGCCCACCACACAGGAGGAAAACATAGTTGCCTGCAACTATGAAGAGGTTAACCCTGAGGTCCATCTGTCCAAGATCTCTCCCGGACAGCCACAGAGCCTCAAATCCAAACTATTGGGTTGACTTTTTTGGGTGAAGGAATTGCTGCCAGGAAGCCCCAGTTTAAGCGGCCCAGGTATGTTTGGGTTTGCAGATCTGCACTTTCAACCAGCCCTTTATTGTATTACCTGGTTCATAATTTCTGCAAATTGTGGAAGTTTACTCAGCTCCACAAGATTCAGCCAAGTCATGTCAAGGATCCAGCGATAGGGTTTGGGAGGACAGGCTTTCAGGTCCAGAGCTGCTCCCCCTGGGGAAGAGCGTCAGACGGGGTGAATTGGGTAAGCCTGTACTCCACTTCTAGAAATGTACTTTCCAAATAATAAAAGCAAAATAGCCACATTACTGAAAATATAGGAAAATTGGAAAATAATAATATTACAGAAAATGTGAGGGTTTTTTGGTACCTTTCCTTCAAGTCTTAGTGTTTTATTTACTGATTTATACAAATAAGGTACAAATAACAACTCTGTCATTTTTCCCTGCAAAGAATTTTTCTCAAGTGATTATATTTGTTGCTTTTTATTTTTTAACAACCTAAAACTTATAATTTTGATATCAATGAATATGTTGATCTTTTCATGTGTGGATTTTAAATATCACTTCTTAGTCATTACTCCTCCAGAAGCTTGCCATTAAATACTACTTGTTACCAGGTCAAACAGATAGATAAAGACATGGATGGGTTAGGGTTAGGGTTAAGGTTAGGGTTAGGGTTAGGGTTAAGGTTGGGGTTAGGGTTAAGGAAGGAGGGTGGGAGAAACATAGGCCAGGGATAAAAAGAGGGGGGGAATAAAGAAGGAAGTGAAGGAGGAAATGATATAATAGATCTATGGGTTTTTTAGTGGATGAGTAATATTTAAATCATTTATCCATTCATTGATTGAACAAATATTTATTGAGCGCCCTCCAGGTATTTGACATGTTCCAGACACTGGGGGATATAGCACAGAAAACCCAACCAGGCCCTTGCTTTTACAGAGCTTGAGTCCAGTGGAGAATGAGTTACAGCATTGATCATATTCTGAAGCAAATCTCAGGCCAAATGGGCATACCCAGCATTTTCCAATGAAATACATGATGATATTTACAATTTCAAAATTCCTCTATTGCATGTCTTTAGTAATGTATCATAATAATTCCAGCTCCACTGTTGTTTAATTCAGATGCATGCAAAGCGGTGATTCTTTAACTTTTAAATCTTATCATCTTCCTTAAGAACTCATCATTCCTTCCAGTTCACAAATCAACTCATGGACCAAAAAGGGGCTTGGGGGAACTACAGGTCTTTGCTCTCCCCATCTAGCATCGTCCTGAGTAGCTGTATGAACTAAAGTACTTTTTTCATGTAAACCCATTTGCTTCACCACAGGGGACTTGGGAATCTGTGGCTCTGAGTGCAACAACACCTTTAGAACAATGTGTAAACCTTCTTCTTACTGTCGGCCCCTCTGCAACCTGGAGACAGAGCAGGTCTCACTGGAGCGCCAGTATTGCTAATGTAGGAGTCACTGGTGCGAGAAGCAGCCACTAGAGAGAGCCACCTGCAGGCCTGGCACAGAGACAAACTCACCCCTTTTCTTCTTGGTTGTTTCCAAAGAAATGTTTTCATGTAATCCTGAGCTTTAGAGACACCAGGAGAAGAAATCTAAGCTACCTTTGTGTTTCCTAAACTAACCCAGAACAATGACAGCCCTTCCTATTCCCCAAAATATCCTGGCTCTGCCACTTATTAGCTGCATAAACTTGAACAAAAAAACATGAATCCCTCTCAGTTTCCTCATCTGCCAAGTGGATGTCTGATAGAATCTACCAGATTGGCTGCTGTGAAGGTTAAATACATTAATGTACCTAGAACAGTATAGAATAATAAGAGCTATGTAATCATTAGCTGTTGTTCTGACATTCTTTCTCTCTCTCTTTTTCTTTCCCCGCTTGGAAGGCCCAGGTTCAGTCCAGTTTGGAAGGCAAGAAAACACCCCCTAAGGTGTCTTTTTGTACACAGTCTATGACAAAAGAAAGATAATATCTTTCTAAAATAACCAGACAGGGAAGAAAGATAAATCCATTGCTCTGTAATGCAGGATTGCGCCTGGTATCCATTTCATTTTTCAAAGTGTTCTGACATTTTTGGTTGAAGAAGAAAGTCAAAGGCACCTTGCAAATATTGCAGAAAGCAAGTAGTTATTGAAACAAACAAACAAAAAAAACCTGTCACTCTTGGGAAATCAAACATTTCTGCTAGGATAAATAACTCTTCCACTCTCCCCCTTAAGTATTGAGTTCAAAATGATTTTTTAAAAGTATCTGTGATCTAAGGATCACATTTGTTAACTCTGTAAAGAAACATTAAAAACAAAGTCATACCATCTTTTAAAGATAATTCAGTCAAAATGTAAGCCAGTTCAAAACTAAAACAAATTTTATGTTTTGTTTAAAAAGAAAAACTCCTTTATTGCTGAGCCAATTGTACTGCTGTCAATCAACCTATCATAAAATCCCAAATTAATCTTCTTAAAGCACTGTTCTGTTCATGCCACATCCCTGCTCATAAAACATTCGATGGCTCCCTATTGCCAACTAAATTAAATCCAAACTTCTCTCACTGACTCTCCTGGCCCTATACAGTATAGTTCTCCCTGACTCCAATTTCATGAAATGGGGTCACAAATGTGCTCACACCACAACCCATGTGTTCAGCCTTCTTTATTTTTCTGTAACAAATCTAATCCTCCCTGATGAATTCCCTCCCCACTGTGTTGCCATGTTTCTCAGTCTCCTCTGATTTACCCACCCTCTTTCAAATAACCCAGTCTCTTTCAGGTAGTAGCTCTGGTCTGCCTGGTTGGTAGGTGGGAGAGGTGAGATGGGGTGGGATTATGTCTTAGTATCGAGCATGCCTCAGGTATGCAGGCTGCCCTCCAGGCTTCCCACACCTCAGGTGCAGGCTAGGTCCCTGTACTGTATCCTATGAGCTACGACAAATGCTATCTGTTGGGGCCCTGGGCTGCAATCCACTGCCCCAGCTCCTGGCATTGGTCCTTTGTCTGCAGGTACAAAGTTCTCTTTCTTTACAGCTTTTTGGTTTGACCTCCAGTCTCTGCTGCGTGCCAGCCAAACCTCAGGCTCACCCATCCAGCCATTCCCCTGCTTCCATGGTGGGTGTGACACTGGGCAGAATGCAGGGGCATCTCCTATCTGGGAGTTTCTCCGGCACTCTCCCCTTCTCAGCTCCCTCAGGAGGCAAGGAAGAGATGAGGATCTTTGCACCTGACCTCCTCTTTCTACCTCTGACCTCCTTTTTCCTTCCCACCATCCATTGTGGACCCAGGCACCAGGTTTCCCACTTCTTCCTTTCTATGTCATATGTGCCTCCTTCTCAGGGGTCATATTAGCAGATGGCATTGAGGAAGCAAAGCCAGCTCACCAGTAAGGAAAGATTCAAAAGTATACTTCTCCTCCACTCGTATTGCACGGTATCTTTGTCCATTCAGCCACTATCACCAAACACCATAGGCTGGGTGGCTTAGAAACAACAGAAATTTTTATTTCTCACAGCTCTGGAGGCTGGGGAGTCCAAGATCAAGACCCTGATGAATTCAACGTCTGGTGAGGGCCCACTTCCTGGTGCATAGATGGCTCCTTTCATGGTGTCCTGACATGGTGGGAGGGGGAGTGAGCTCCCTCAGGCCTCTTTCATAAAGGCACTAACCCCATTCACGAGAGCTCTACCCTCATGACCTAATCACCTTCCAAAGGCCTCACATGCTAATACCACCACCTTGGTGGGGGGGTGGGGTAAGATTTCAACAGATGAAGTTTGAGGGGACACAAACATTCAGACCATGGTGCATAGATATGAGGCTTCCCCAGATTGTGGGGGTCATTTTGCTGCCACTGCTGCCTGGATTTCAGCATGCTTCAATGCCCCCTACCCCTCTGCTCAGCGTCATACAATACCAGGGCTGCAGCCCAAGTCCAAGTGAGGGCTTAAAGATTTTTGAAATGAGGTAAAATAGGTTTCCAGATTGGGTAAATTCACTTACTTTACTTAAGCATCCCCAAGACCAAAACCTCATACATCTTGACACTCTCTGCAGTGCCTCCTCCCCACCCTAGATAGTGTTCATTGTACCACACCACACTGCCTTAAAAAACCAACTTCCACAAGTGCATTAGACCTGTGAAAAAAATATGAACCACATGATACATTTCAACTTCCTTGGAACTACCAGAAATAAAACCTGTGTTCATGAAAAAGGCACAAAGAAGAGATTTCAGAGATGATGCAAAATAGTTTGCAAAGTTTCCACAGTGGTAATCTAACCTGAATCTGAGGAAGGAATTAAATGAAGTAGAGAAAGAGTAAGAAGTTATCGGTGACTGCCCGTTTATTATAAATAGGCTGCAGAGGACAAAAGTATAGCAGGTCCTATCACCTTGTGGGTTAGAAATACTCCACATTTTTTCCCTAGATTAGCTTTCATTCCCATGGCTTTGGCTGTTATTTCTGTACCCCATCTTTGTAACTGCCTGACTCTTCTCTTGGACTGTCTAGATTCCTTTTTTTTTTTTTTTTTGAGACAGAGTCTCACTCTGTCACCAGGCTGGAGTGCAGTGGCATGATCTCTGCTCACTGCAACCTCCAACTCCCTGGTTCAAGTGATTCTCCTGCTTCAGCTTCCCGAGTAGCTGGGACTACAGACACGTGCCACCACGCCCAGCTAATTTTTGTATTTTTAGTAGAGACAGGGTTTCACCTAAACCTGTAGTTTAGGTGACCAGGATGGTCTCGATCTCCTGACCTTGTGATCCGCCTGCCTCAGCCTCCCAAAGTGCTGGGATTACAGGCATTATCCACCGCACCCGGCCTAGGTTATCTTTTCTAATTGTTTTCTGGATAGCTCAAATTTCATGTCTGTAGTCATAAGAGCTGGTCACAAACTGTTTCCCCGCCTTTCAAACACATGGGGAACTGCATTTCCCTGCTCTTTTTGAAGTGAGATGTGGCTGCGTGTCTGGCTTTGGCTAAGGAAATAGGAGCGTAAGTGACATGTGTCACTTGTGGGGTAACTTTTAAGAGCCAGTGCACAGTCTGCCACATCCTTGCCCCTCTGCCATAGTAGTTATGGAAGCAATGTGGATTTCTGAGTGACTATAACAGCACGTTGGAGAGGTAACATGAATGAGAAGTACACCTTGGTTGTGTTAAGTCACTGAAATTTTGAGATTGTTTTTATGGCAGCAAAACCTGGCCTATTCTGATTCTGACTAAACAGGTCCTAAAATCACATCCAGCAATCCCCCACTCCAACCCTCCTCAAACCAACTCCTCTTCCAACCACCAGACCAGAAATCTCTGCATAGACCAGAAATCATAGACTCATTTCTGCATGCTGTCTTGGCTCTTGTATGCATCGTTTTTGCCATTTTACTTCCCTAATCTCTATACCCTTATCTCCCTGTATATTCCTATTGCCTTTACGCTAGGTTAGGAATGTATTCCTGCAGTTGGGAAGATTGAAAGAGACTCCCTTGAACCTCTTTTCTTTGATCCTTACACGTGTGCCAAGTTCACCTCCCTAAATGACCATAATGATCAATCACGTCACCACCTTACACAACTCCCTGTTTCTTCCCAGATCAAGAAAATCCTTCCTACAGGAACCCAGGCTCTCCACAGTATGTCACCAGTTTACATGTCCAGCTCTATTTCTCAGTATGCCTCCATATCCACCTTTCATTTCAACAAAACCAGACTGATTCTTACAACTTGGATGTTCTCCACTCGTTCCCTTTCTCATGCTGTTCCATTTCAGCATGGAATGTTTTCCTCATTTCTACCTCTTCAGGGTCCACCTCAAATGCCACTTTCTTTTTGGGGTGTGGGGAGCCAGAAAATAATTGGTTAAATCATACATAAAGAGCCAAAAACACAAGAAAAAGATTGAAACATTTTGCCACGTACCAAATAGTTCCCCAATTCATGGCTTAACCCACAAAGGTATATTTTCTAAGAAACTTTTTTTTGATTTCACCAACCACATGTAATCTTTCCCTCCTTTTAGACTCAACACTTGTTTCTTAGCTCTCTTATAGCACTTAGGTGATTCTGCCTTACTTTGGAGTTATTTTTAAATTATCTTCATCCCCATTCTGAGGTTATTATTTCTTTTCAAGCAATATCTGGTTTATTCTTACATCCCCAAAGCTAGTGTGGTGGGTTTACATAACATGTGCTCAGTAAATACTCGTGTAACTAAACTGAAATGAAAATTCCATTCTTTTGTCTCCTTAATTATACCTTTAACACGGAGATATGCAATTAATAGGATTAACTTCAAATATGAAACACAAGTGAGCCTTTTCTTGCAGTCTGAAAAATCATTATACTCCCTTGCTGAGGGAACGGCTCTCCTGCTAAAGAAAGCCATCACCAGTATCACTTTTCCTGGCATGGGCAGCAGTGAATAAACTGAATGTAGTTATATCAATAACTACAATAATACCAATATTCAGTTGAGTTGGCACAGGCCTGAATCTTAAGTAACTAGGGCAAAACGAATGAAAAACAGAAAAAAGGTATTAAAAATAAAACTTAATTAAACTTTCATTAGAACATCATTTCCTACTGTATCACAGAAGTGGGTTTATGGTATATCAAAGAGCATACCAAAGCAACATCCTCCACACACCACATCTGTATCTCACACACTTTACCTTTAATGAGAGCTTGAAACTCTCTGTGCTTAACTGTCCCTCTCTGGAGGTCAATCTTTAAGGTCATGAGGAGTACAAACAGGAATTTGTGGTTTTCGTATAGGCCTCTGACGGAGTATGTAAAAACTTCATATGTCAGGTACTCGATAATATTTGTAATTCTCTTTTGAGGTAGTGGTGACTTTTCAGATCTGAAATACATTTTAAGAATCAAAGAAGCAAAGGGCAATTTCTCTTTTTAAAAAACTTTCAAGTTCAGGGGTACACATGAAGGTTTGTACGTCGGTAAACCTATGTCATGGGGGTTTGTTGCACAGATTAATTCATCACCCAGGTATTAAGCCTAGTACCCATTAGTTATTTTTCTTGATCCTCTCCCTCCTCCCACCCTCCACTCTCTGACAGGCCACAGTATCTGTTGTTCCCCTCTATGTGTCCATGTGGTATCATCATTTAGTTCCTACTTATATATGAGACTATGCGGTATTTGGTTTTCCGTTCCTGTGTTAGTTTGCTAGGGATAATGGCCTACAGCTTCATCCATGTTTCTGCAAAGGACATGAGTTCATTCTTTTTTATGGCTGCATAGTATTCCCTGTTGTATATGTACCACCTTTTCTTTATCCACTCTACTGTTGATGGGCATTTAGGTTGATTCCATGTCTTTGCTATTGTGAATAGTGAAAAAGCAATTTCTAAAAGAGTAGAAATACAAGCAAACTTTTAAGTTACCACTTTTGGATGAAGGTAGTGAGGACTCACCTGGCCATGGACTGGTCAAATAACTTCAAGAACTGGGCCAATGACGTCTGATACATGATGTTGACCATGCTCATCTCTGTGATGAGGAAGTAGAGGATGCTTCCGCGGGTGGCTGCGGGCCGGAACTCCTCCTGAGCCGCGTTGATCTTGATCTCAGTTTCTGCAGCCACATGCAACTTTTCACTTACCTCAGCTGCTGTCTGCTTGGTAGTTCGAAGTACACCAATGAGAGATTCGTCATCTACCAATGAGCCTAAAATTCAAAACAGGAAAACCGTAGTACACAAGATGGGAAACTTGCAAAGCAAGATACATCTCTTCTGAAAAAAAAATGCTGTTAGCTTTCAACTTGATGTCTCCAAAGTCAAGAAGACTACTGGTACAGTAGAATCTTAAGACACCAAAAAGCTTCTAGTCCAACTACCACCCAATACCTGAAGCCTTCTAAACATTCCTGCTGACAGACTATCCCCTGCTCTGCCTAAACATCTGCAAAAAGCAAAAGACCCATTTGATTGGATCTTCACATGTCTCAAGACAATGATCATGTCTCCAGTGCTCTTTGCTGTTCCCCATGTGATAGGCTTCACACCCACTGTCATCTTGGTGGCTCTCCTCAAAGTGTCACAGCTTGTCCACGCTGCTTGTCTCAAGGTGTAGCTAACCTGAACACTTCACACATGGGCTGACTGTCATGCTGATAGTTGAATGGTACACTCCTCACACTGCTTTAGTAGAACAGTCGTTGCTATAGAAAACTCTAATCCCTCTGTCTCTAACAAGAGCAAATTGGGTATAGTGAAAATGTCTCACCAGGAAGAGAAACTCGAATTTTATTTTTAGTTTTGCCTTTCATTATTTTTTTTTAAATTATACTTTAAGTTCTGGGGTACACGTGCAGAACGTGCAGGTTTGTTACATAGGTATACATGGGCCATGTTTGTTTGCTGCACCCATCAACTTGTCATTTACATTAGGTATTTCTCCTAATGCTATCCCTCCCCCCAGGCCCCTACCCACTGACAGGCCCCAGTGTGTGATGTTCCCCTCCCTGTGTCCATGTGTTCTTATTGTTCATCTCCCACTTATGAGTGAGAATATGTGGTGTTTGGTTTTCTATTCTGATATTACTTTGCTGAGAATGATGGTTTCCAGTTTCATCCATGTCCCTGCAAAGGACATGAACTCATGCTTTTTTTTAATTATTGTTTTTAATGGAAACAGTGCATGTTTATGGCAATGAATTTGGTTTTTAATTAAAATCTAAGGAAAGACACCTTGGATGTACTGAGCTAACAGTCCCCATATCTGCGAACAGTTCCCATATCTGTGAACAGCAGCACTCTGGCCTACCCTAGAGTTCTGGATGGCAGACAAGTGCTGCAGGAAGGGCTGTGTTACTCCAACGGGTATGCTGTCTACTGTGGAAGTCCAAATTGGGATTAACCTCAAGGAAAGAGGTCTTGATCCAGCACACTCTTGGCTAGACTAGGGGGGCAGCCCTCAGCTCTGCTTGCTATATTTTTAATGCCCAGGGGTATCCCAAATGGCTGGGAGGAGTCACTGGACCAAGAAACAGACAACTTCACTAGCGGGAGCAGTGCGAGTAGGCAGATAAAAGGACTTTTCACTAAGCTCACCATAAAGGTACAGTACTTCTGGAAGGTCGGACTTGTTTAAATAACATCCCAGGATTAAGGTGCAGTTGTGAAGTATTCATTCACTTCTAATAAGGTAGTAGAATTCAGGTTGCTGTGATTTGTCTGCTACAGAACAATATGTTTGTTGATTTTATTTTCTTTGGATAAAATTTTCTTTTTATATATTGCAGAGAGAGTACATCCTCAAATTGAGGTGTGGCATGATGATCTGGCTGCCCAGAGGAGAACCTGTCTTTCCCATCTAAAGTGGGAGGTCAAGCCAAGTAGAGGGTAAGCTGGGCCTTTGGTACCCAAGCTCTTCTGACATGGATTACATGTTTCATAACCCATTGCAGTAACTGCATTTCAATGCCAAATGAAAGAGTCAATTTGAAAAAAAATAGATTGAGTTTCACCATGTTGGCCAGGCTGGTCTCAAACTCCTGACCTCAGGTGATCCACCCGCCTTGGTCTCCCAAAGTGCTGGGATTACAGGCATGAGCCACCGTGCCTGGCTTGGGAGACAGAGCAAGACTCTGTCTCAAAAAAAAAAAAAAAAAAATAGATTGAGCACATTAGTTTCTTTGGGGCAAGCAAATTAACCTATAATGAGTTATCTAGCTCTATCAGGAGCCCTAATTTTTCTCAGGAGAAAGCAATTATATCAAGAAAATTGTGTTATTCTCAGATGCTCAGTCTCTATTTGCTAATTCAAAAATCAGATTCTCTGCCATCCCTCTTTAATGTCTAGATGGAAATTGCCTTGCTTGTTTTTGCATTGATAACATGAGTATTTCCTAACATCTATAGTCATGAGGGCATTGAAAAGAGTGTAAATGAAATCCTTATTCAGAATCCGTTATTTCATCGTTATTTCATTACTTCTTAATAACACAATACCTTTTGTAGCACTTAATTTATAGAGGAGGTTATCTTCAAGTTCTTTCATCTTCCGCTTATTAAAAGTAACATCCTCCAAAAGTTTAACCCTCTCAGCCTCTAACTCCTGTCATTAAAAAACAAAAAATAACATTGGAACTATAATTACCAGTTATTACAGTAAACCCAACTCACTAGTGTTTATTAACAATTTTAAAAGTTTAAAGCAAAGTACCTTTTGAATGGCAGAAGAAATTACTATCATTAGCCAAATCTATCCATCCATATTTTTGTTTCTGTGGAAATTTTTTTAAAATTATGCCTACTGTCATTAAGGTTCCACAGCACTTATACTGGCAGGCACCAGACAATTCTGCTAAATAATTTTGCCCAATTACCCCAAGCTCTCTTGCCAGCTTTAAGTTTATAAATAGCATGTCCCATTCTCTTGGCCCTGTTCCCACACTGCTTCTGTAAGAAATGCTATCTTTATTTGCAGTCAGAACAAGTAGAAACAAAAAGGCAATAATACCAAGAAACCAAGGGGCTACCCAGATTAAATGTGAGTTCTTGGCCTGGTTCCTATGGGAGCACCAGGTACCTGGTTTGGCACAGCCAATTGCCAATACAAACCCATTTTCCATTTTTTTTGTATCTCCTTCTACTGAGGGCAAACTTGAATGTTTACAGGGGTTTTTTTCTTCTTACATAAAATGATATATTTTTTAAATTATATTTTGAAAAAATTTCAAGCATTCAAAAAGTTGCAAGCCTAGTGCAAGGAACTTTCATATAGCTTTCACTTAGATTCACCAAATCACATTTTGCTTTATCACTATATCTCTATAGAATACATAATGTTGTCATTATTGTTATTGTTGTTATCATTATTATTACTGCTGAATCACTCGTGGATGTCATGTCCTTTTACCCCTAAACACTTTAGCAAATCTCTGAAGAACCAGGTCATTCTTTTACATAAGCGTAGCCCAATATTCAAATTCAGGAAATTTAACACTGATACTGATGTGTCGGTATCACTGATACTCTCACTAAACACAGAGTCTACATTGAAATCTCAATAATCTCAATAATATTCCTTACAACATTTTTCTTCTGATTTTATACAGAATCACATGCTGCACTTAGAATTACGTTAAAAGAAGGTGTTTTAAAACTTATTTGGGAAGGTTTCTGGGAAAATTGCTTCAGAAATTTCATCATTTTCAGAAAGTCTTCCTGAACCAGTCAATCAAAAGCCATGGCACAGCCTTTATCTGTACATCTAATGTAGTTTGTTTTGTTTTTTGTTTTTTTGTGATTTTTTTTCTGTGCGTGTTTTTTGTTTTGTTTTGTTTTGTTTTGTTTTTTTGAGATGGAGTCTCCCTCTGACGCCCAGGCTAGGATACAGTGGTGTGATCTCGGCTCACTGCAACCTCTGCCGCCCAGGTTCAAGCAATTCTCCTGCCTCAGACTCCCGAGTAGCTGGGACTACAGGCGTGCACCACCACGTCTGGCTAATTTTTGTATTTTTAGTAGAGACGGGGTTTCACCGTGTTGGCCAGGCTGGTCTCAAACTCTTGACCTCAGGTAATCCACCTGCCTCAACCTTCCAAAGTGCTAAGAATACAGGGGTGAGCCACCACGCCTGGCCTCTAATATAGTTTGTATCACAATCTATCAGTAGATTATTTCCCTCCAACTACGGTTTATGCATCTAGAAAACAGATACATAAGCTTTCCTATTCATTTTTGTATTATTGACAGTACTTATCTTGTGGCTTTGTAGAGAAGAAACTCAACCCAATAAATATTTGTCAAACTGAAATGTGCTGAATTTAGTCCAATTTCTTTATTTTACATTTGGAAAAGCCAAGGACCCAGAAATATGAACTCTGAATAACAAGGGTATTAGGCCGGTCTCTGCCAGTAACTAGCTGTGTGTTAAAACAGCCTAATACCCTTGTCCTCCAACTCCAAGACTAGTGTTATTGCCATTGTACTTACAGGGTGGCAGGATTTGATGGGGTGATAAAGAGCATTGCTGTATTTGCAGGGAAATAACCAGTTAGTCATTTTCATTAAAATGGTCACCCCTGGGTGGCAGTATAGGAATACATGGACAAAATGAAATCATATTAGCTTCCTTTTCTGGATATGGAAAAACAGATATCATAGCACAGTGGACTCTTGCTAAACTTCATAGCAGGACCTGTAAACCTTATCTAGGAGGCTTGGCAGGCTGCAAAGTCCATGTGCTGTTATAGACCGAGACCCTTATTTTCTTTGGTCTCCATTTGCTCATCTGTAAAAATGTGGGTATAATAGTAGGATTGTTAGGAGGGTTAAATATAATGTTTAGAATACCCTCCTGCATATTAAATGTGCATTTTTTTCTCCAGCAAGGTTGCTATGAGCATCTTAGCACATCTCTTGAAGAGGAAGCTAGGGAATAAGAAGAGTGGGTATGGGGAGCCCTGGGGACCTTTAGACAGTGGAGTTGCTTGACTTCTGGAGGTTAGTGCAGCCTGCATGGGGGGATCTAGACCAGTGAGGAATCATCTCAAAATAAACCCACAGCACCAATTAGACCACAAGGGACTAACTGTCAACAGTTAACAGCATGCGATCCTGAGAGGCGATGGGAACAGTGAATTGCCGGGCCAGGGCCATCTCCGCCTGGCTGTGGAAGAGGAACAGGTTCCCTTCCTGGACTGCATAAGCCCCAGGTTTGTTGGAAACCAAGATCAAACAACTAAGAGAGTCAAAGCTGAGACTGTGCCCTTTTCACTCCACCAGACCAGCCACCTTTCAAGGGCCTGTGCCTGTGGTGAACTGTCTACGAGCCAGGTAGGATGTTGCCTTTCACTGAGTCTACTTCTTTGGTGTCTGTGTCATTTCCCTCTCCCTTCTTGGATGTCTCTCCTGTGTTTGGGACCCTGGATTCACATCTCCTCTTTTCCCTGCTCTGTCTGTTTTCCTCCCTTGTCATTCTTTTTCTCACCCATCCACTTCATGCCTTGCTGCTCTTATTATTTCTAACCTTGCCTTTGTCTTGAATCTTTAATTCTAAAATTAATTACTTTATCATATTTTATGCAAATGTACTTTATAATGCAGATACATAAAATTATATTTTTATGCAATTATATTTTATGCATAAAACTTAATGTTTTCTGAGCTTCAACTTAAAAATTAGTTTAATCTTGTATCAGTCTCTTAAAATCCTCCAGTCCTAAGTTGTTCTTCGTTTTATTAGAACCCTTAGTTAGACATAATTTCCCTGCTTTAGTGCAGGAAAATTTAATTAAAAATAAAGGTATGGCTCCCTATATCATTAGATTATTGGATTGTAGTAGTTGAAACTACTACAGTGGAAAGAAGAGCCATTCAGAGGAATTTCTTTTTCTCTCAATCATTGTTTTATTGATGTTTTCAGGTGTCCCCAAGACAAGGACTATAGATAAGAGAGTCAGTACACCTAGAAGTTTAAAGACAGAAGTAGAAAGAGAGGGGTGTGTGTGTGTGTGTGTGTGTGTGTGTGTGTGTGTGTGTTTCAGGCTGGATGAGAAGATGAGTTACATGATTTCTTGACAGGAATTAAGGCCGCAAAAGAAATATTTATGTTAACAAGGATAAATATGGTTTTTAAAATTTTTTTTCTTTTTCACATACTTAGCAATTTCTCAATACATTTTAAGCATGTATTATAAGCAGAAATTCTTTACCTTGAGGAGAGATTACCTGTTTCTCTGTTAGAATGACTCTCCTTAGTAACTGATTCTCAAGTCCTTTCATTGTAACAGTGAAATCAATGACTGACGTTTTAGCATTAATCTCTGGGGTAAAGGCAGGATTTGGTAACTTCGTAGTAATGTAAAGTTTAAATGTATCCATGATATCACATTCCTTATCACCGACTTTCACCTACATAAATCCACATATAAAATTAAAAACAGCTTAAAGGACAGGGAAAGGAACTTGGGTTCAATTTAGAAAAGAATTTACCTGTCAGTGCTGTGAAGCTTGAATAAATTGGGAAGGAAAGTTACAAAATTTTAATCACTGATCTTAAATAATAAAGCCTATTCAATTTAGAATAATTTAGAATTGTAGTCCTGCCTGGCGATGTTTTTAGCAATGATACCAAGCAAATCAAATGAAAAAGTTATCCAAAACAAACGGTGAATAAAGGAAAACTTAGACACATCTAAGATTTGACTTTAACATTTTAGCAAGTACTTATCACTCCCATCAATTGTTTGTAGTACAGGAGCCGCTATTTTTTCTCCAGTTAAGAAAATTGTTTCCTACTATGGAAATTTGATGTGTTTATAGGAAATTTTGTTTTTTGAATTTCATAGGTATATCTGAAGCATATTTGACAACAGAAAAAGTTGATGTAATTTTCAAAGGAAAAACGCCAACTTTTTTCAAAAAGGTAACATTTATCTTCAACACTACTATTTGCAGCATGTTGAAAAAACAATTGGTTTTTGCTATCTAAAAATCAGGTGGCAATCGTAGAATTTTTAAATGACTTAAATCTCTGGTTAATCTTAATTCTGCCCGTGACCGAAAACATCACTAAGACCACCATCACATTCTAAGGCATTATGCCTTTACATTGCAGATAAAAATCTAGGATCTTTTAAAAGACCTTCAGGAATAGAGATTCTATAACCTCCTTTGGCATATTAAATATGCCATATAAGATAAGCCAGACACAGATAAACACTGTATGATATCACATGTGAAATCTTAAAAAGTCAAACTCATAGAAGCAGAGAATAGAACAGTGGTTGCCAGCAAAATAGGGGATGGGAGAAATGGGGAGATGTTGGTCAAAGGGTACAAACTTTCAGTGATAAGATGAACAAGTTTCAGGTATCTAAGGTACAGCATGTGTGGTGATGGAAGTGTTAATTAATTTGATTGTGGTAATCATTATACAACGTATATGTATACCAAATCATCACATTGTACAGTTTAAATATGTATGATCTTTACTGGTGGATTAAACCTTTTAAAATGCAATTCAAAATTGTGGATGAGTCCATAATATCCAAGCCAGTCACCAAAATTTTGTTCTTAGCTTCTTTTTATGAAAAAGAAAAATTCTACCCTGTAATCTTATAGAATGATGCTAACCTTCAGAACACTAACTGCGTTTTATTTATTTTTCTCCCTATAAACTCATAAAGGCTTAAGTATATATTGGATGCTCCATAAACCTTTGCTGAATGAATTTTTTTAAATGTGGCATATAAAAGATTTTCACATTATGAAGAAAATTTTTCTGAATAAATCTGTCTTTGTTTAATGAGAAAATATTCATTTTTACTTATTCACTGATACTCATGAAATTAAGTTGTCCAAAGTAATAAACACCCAATCAGAAATGCTGTTATAAAACTTAAAAAGCCTAAAGGTAGAGAATGACACAAATTAAACATGAAACACTTATACATATTGAAAACAATTCATCACCAACAATTGAGAACAATATTCTATAGCTTCCAACAAAGTCAATGAGTTTAGACTGAAAATAAAGAGATAAATGACCAAATCAATGTGTTTATTAAAATGACTTTATTAAATCAATGACTTTACCAAATCAATGACTTTATTAAAATGTCATTTTCTCCAGGGAAGAAATCCGGGTTATTTTGTAAAAATGTATACATATAAGGCTTGCAAAACCAATATCTAGAGTTGCTTAAACATATATATACTGTGTGTTACACTAACATATTAAGACCAGACAATGTGTTTCCTTAATGTTACTTAGCTTTAGCTAAACGACTACACTTATCAAAATATTGCCCCCACCTCAGAAATTTTTATACGCTATAAAAAATAAAAGGGAACACTGAAGTATCAGTCTGGAAATAGTTTATTTCCGATGTACCAAATACTACTGCCTAAAGGAAATTGCATTTGCTGCTATGCTCAAAAAGATAAGTAGATGTCACCATTGTTCTTTTCTTTCTTTCTCTTTCTTAATTTCTTTTCTTTTTTTCTTTTTCTTTTCTTTCTTTCTTTCTTTCTTTTTTTTTTTTTTACAAAGCTCACCTTGAAAGTGGTGCCCGATTTAATAAAATTCTTTTCTAATACATTATCCAAGGCTGGATCCAGCTCTTCACGAATGTCCTCAATGAGAAGGGGTCGGCCCAAGGAAAGGCTGTCCTCCAAGTGTGTGCGAAAATATTTATGGTTCAGAGATGTCACCTAAACAGAAAGAACTCATTGGTCTATCTGTGTTACAAAGAATGTGCCCATTGCTAAGGGAAATCGAGAGATTTGTTGGACAGGTAATCAAGAATTTTAAGGGCAATAGAGGAAGACTTACTTAAAAAAATTAAAGTAACATACAAAAATTAATTTCTAAAACTTGGTGAGTCATGATTTTGTTGAATGGGGTCTGGATGTGTAATGGGGTCTCTCTGATCAAAAGAGGAGGGTTAAGGGGCATTGCTCAGATGCAATGTCAGAGTTCTACTCCTGACAGATGGAAGAGAATAATCAAGGATTAATCTTTTCAAACTTACATAGCTATAATCGCTCAGAGAAAGCAAAGCAACTTGCATATCTGGATATTCATTTATTTTCTCAGGACCCCTACGAGATGAGTAAGTGATAAAAAGTAAACATAAGAATGTCAGAAATGATATATTGAGTCGCACTGAGGGTCTATCCATGTATTCTGTCTCCTATTGGCACTGGGAAGAATTTAACACTTTCCATAAAGTCAATCTATAAGACTAGACATTCACTTTATATATGCTTACATTTTTTTAAAACTGCAATTCTGAATTCCTGGTTGGGTCTTCCATGTTTAGATTAACGCGTTTGTTATTAGTTAAAATAGACACACTGTAGTGGTTGATCTCTGCATGAGCCAATTGGATTTGAACCCTTACTTCGCCTAGGATCCCACCCCCTGCCTAACTGTGAAGATTCCCAAAGGCTCATTTCTCAACTTTTTGTATCCTATCTTCTGAATTCAACTAATGCCTTAGGCTATTATGGGTGCAGACCATAAGATGCAAGGAAGAATCCACTGGGACAACAGGCGATTAGGAGAATGGAATTAAATATGTATCTCTCAATTACTATGATAAAAAGAAGATATGAAATATAACAATTAAATCAGCCTACTTTTATCCTGTTTTGATTAAAAAGGAAATAACTAAAAAAAAATTCTGCACATGAAGGAAGTTGTTTCCCTGGATGAATAGCTTTCTTCATACAAATAATGTGCTGTAAAGACCTTCCTGTAAGTTAATAAGGTAAAAGAACCTAAACAAAGAACTTTAATGAACTTAATAAACAAGGTGAAGAAAAGCACCAGTAAGACTAAATTTGCTTATATCTTGCTTTATTTCTCAAGGGGTAAATTCTATTTTTGTGATTTCTTTCCCAAGTAAGGAGATAATTATCTTCAGTCATCTTCAATGTCTTTTAGAAACTTGAAATAGTATTTTGGAATCCCAATTTCAGGTTTATTTCACTGGATTTTTCTTGTGAAACACTATGTGGTAGCCACCCCCAGAGCCTGGTTCACCTGTGCAAAGACTGGTATTGGGTCTTTACAAGGTGACCAGTGAATTCCTGATAGGGAGACTTGGTAAATACATCCTCTTTCCACAAGTCAGAGCTGTAGGTCCTGGAGATGGCATTGAAGGTAGCCTTGGCAAAGCTGCCAAGGTTGACCACCACCCTGGGCATATAAACTATGCTTTGTTTTTCATTTGCATGTGTTTGTACATGTGCTTATCCACATAAGAAAATAATGTTGTCTGAGTAAGGAGAATACAATTCAGTCTATTTCCATCCCAGCAGTGGATGGTTTTTAAAATAAGGAAGAGTTTCAGGCATATTTCTATTCCTTCCACAAGAAGGTTCCTGGGACTGGGTTGCATCAGAAAGGACATTAGTGAAGACTATCAGTAAATTTAATCCAGAAATGGAGAGATAAAGCTAAGATCAGAAAAAATAGCAGCATTCATGTCCAAGTGATACAGGAGCATGCATTGAGCTAAGGATGTCCAGGCAAGGTTCCAAGAATAAGATGAGCAGGGAGATTGAAAGCCAGGGGAGCCAAGGGGAATGGGGCCAGGGACAAGTTATAGTTGACCTGGCTGCAGAAACTAAGAACAGAAGTGTTCTGGTATACCACATTTGTGCACCCCTGAAAATGTGGCTCCTAAGAAGCTTCGTGGAAATGGACACTATTTCTTTTAACTCTTCTCTTCTATTTACATTGCCTGGTCCATTCTAGGATTTCTCTGGGTTTTCTTAGTAAACATAGGCTGATGTATCGTGTTCTGGAGTATTGATGAGGTGGGGTATTTAGGTGTGCTTCCCAGCACTGGGCTGTATCCACTTGGATGAGAAGCACTGATCTCAGGAGGAAATCTTTCAATATTTCACCACTAAATACGATGTTTGTTATGGCTTTTTGTAAAAAGAAACTCTTTATCTAATTAAGGAAGATCTCTCCCAGTTTGCTGGAAATTTGATCATGAATGGGCATTGAATTTTACCAAGTGCTTTTTTTCATATTCATCAAGATGACCACATTATTTTCCTGGTTCTTTTTTTCTATAATGATGACACACTTTGATTAATTCACTTAAATTCAATAAATATCAGAATTCCTACTCAAAAAGAGCAGTGCAGAACATGTAAAGATGAATAAAACTTGGCCAAAAAGGAGTTTATGGTACAATAGAAATAAAAGATAAATGTGCAAAGAACAATAATTTAAGTCAGATTCTAAGTCCACAACAGAAGTGCAAACAAGACATTGTGAGGATTCAGGACAGGTTATACTGAGCTGGGGACACAGAAAAGTCTTGATGGAGGTAGTGGTGGATGTGGACTTTGAAGAATATCTGAGATTTTTATCTGGGATATAAGTGGAGGTAGAGAAAGACATTTTGGTTAGTAGAAATAGTATAAGCAAAAATATGGGGACACGGGGTTTAGAGCACTGGGAACAGTGTCTAGGAAACACTGAATATCCCACATTGGTAGTTGAATTAAAATATCAATAGTAACAGAATCCCTAAGGGAGTCAGGAATGTTGGAATCCTGCCCTTGTCTACTCCCACCTTAAAATTAACACCTTATTAGATGCAAGCACCAAAGCTGGACTCAGTAAGCTACATAGTACCAAGAGCCTGAGCAAGGTTGGCATGAATGGTCTTGAACTGAGGGATCACAATGTTCTATTTGCCACTTTCCTATAGGCCCAAACCCAAGGCCCGGAACAAAAGCCACATTCGACATTAGCAAAAGCAATGGAGTCAGGGAAATGTACAAAGAGAGGGGGAGGGAGGATCCAAAGAGAGTACAAAAGAGAGAAAAGAATCAGAGCTGTTGCCCCAAATTGCTGTTACAAAACTCAAGAGTGTGAATTAGCAAACATTTGTCACGGAGATGACAACTTTATGACTGCAGATTCAATCAAAATTTTGAAAAAGTTTCATGATTCCAAGATTACTTTCCCCTGCACCAAATGCTACATACCTGTAAATCATTTTCTTTTTCCTTTGATTTAATCCAAGTTTTGCCTTGAGTTTGTGGGTCTATGAGGAGTGGGTATCTGGTGGCCTTTGTCACAATAATGCCATTCTGAATTGAGAGATCATCTCCTGGTAATCCCTGTAGCCCCCACTCACCAATCTGAACAACAGGAAATGGATATCACCATTCAAAGGAGAACAGGAATGCCCTCATTAGTAATTAAAAGTACTATAAAGTAAAATAATTTAAAATGTGGACATTATTTTCCTTTGAGACTATGCAACTTGTACTTCAAAAAAAGCAAACTTGTAAATGTGAATCAAATAACATTCACATTAAAAAAAAACAAATTTATTATCTAATGAATCCCTTCTTTAATTACCCAAGACAAGGTTTATCCTTTTGCATTGTATTTTCATACTTAGGGAAATCATAGCAAGTTGATTGCATATTAAACCTGATTTGGGGTTAATGGAGATAGTGAATATAATGAAATGTCAGAGAAGAAGGTAAGTCCCAGGCAATTAGCCCCTGATAGCTTCCCCTTCCGGCCCTTTGGTTCTGCCCACATGGTGTATGGGTGATTGCATAGCTGGAGATAAATTAGATGAGTCATTATATTGGCCGGAGCTCATCAATGACACTTTTGTGAATACTTCCTTCTCCAAATTTAGAGGGGATTGCCAGCCTCCCACCATGTGATCAATAAAATCACCGGGCCAGGCGCAGTGGTTCATGCCTATAATCCCAGCATTTTGGGAGTCTCGGAGGGTCACTTGAGCCCAGGAATTTGAGGCTGCTGTGAGCCATGATCACACCACTGCACTTCAGTCTGGGCTACAGAGCAAGACTTTGTCTCTAAAAAAAATAAAATAAAATACAATAAAATAAAATAAGATAAAATAAAATAAAATAAAATAAAATAAAATAAAGTAAAATAAGATAATCGGAGATCCAATGAGCCAACCAGCCTCCACCTTTGTTAAATTATCCCAGGACCCCCAAAGGCCATAATTAATAAAGAATATTCTGGCCCACTTTGCTTCACCAGTGCCCAGTGCATCTCCAAGACATAATCTATTCCCTGTAAGGGTGAATTCAACAATGTTCGAATTGGAAAAGATTAGTTTTTAACTTTTAAATACAGATAACATGAAATTAATAGCTTGGCATCCCCTAAGGAAACAGCAACTGGAGAGCAGATTTGCAAACCAGAAAAGCAACTCATGAATACAAATTGCCTGGAAAGCATTTATTACCACAGAAGCTCTGCAAGATATACTGGAAATTGACAGTGGCATCAAATTCCCAGCAAGGAAGGTTAGTATGAAAGGACTTGCTATTACTTAGGGTCACCAGAACACGCTATTGTGTTACGTTATTAGACACTAAAAAAGATAGCAAATAATGAAAATAAGGTTAATACCAGCACAGATGATGCCTACATTTGCCTAAAATGTTTGAAAGAGAGTATGACTTCACAGGAGTGGTGTAAATAATGAAGAGTTATAAGAAGGGCCCAGTATTAGCAAGCTGATATCTCTCAAATGATCTTTCAGTTCATAGCAATGCAATTGGTCTTAATT
The DNA here is from genome assembly GCF_028858775.2 of Pan troglodytes. Lineage (NCBI taxonomy): Eukaryota > Metazoa > Chordata > Mammalia > Primates > Hominidae > Pan > Pan troglodytes. Next base: position 44,818,051 of record NC_072403.2, on the reverse strand, counting down.
TGGAAGCAAGATTACTTAAAACGCAAAGAAACATTTATACCACAAAGAAAATTATTTTTAAAAAAACTCTTAAGCACTTTCAAAACAATCTTTCCAGTTAAAGAAAAAATTCAATGAACCTGGGTTTCTTTTTTTTTTTTTTTTTTTTTTTTTGGGATGGAGTTTCTCTCTTGTTGCCCAGTCTGGAGTGCAGTGGCGTGATCTCGGAACCATTGCCTCCCGGGTTGAAGCGATTCTCCTGCCTCAGCCTCCTGAGTAGCTGGGATTACAGGCATGCGCCATCATGCCCGGCTAACTTTTGTATTTTTAGTAGAGATGGGGATTTCACCATGTTGGTCAGGCTGGTCTTGAACTCCTGACCTCATGATCTGCCCTCCTCGGCCTCCCAAAGTGCTGGGATTACAGACGTGAGCCACCATGCCCAGCCGGGTTTCTTAGTAAGTAAGAAATAAAATGAGACTGAAATTCAAATAATATTGGGAAAGTAAAACTTACAGTTGGAGGATCCACCAACATTGAAATAAGATTCAGGTTTTCTGTGAAAGGAATTTTCCGTGCTCTCAACTCCATTTCCCATTGATCTTTAAGCAAATAGTTCCTAAATATCTGATTGAAAGGACCAAGGTAGGAAAGGAATCCCGTGCACAGCAGAATATCACCTACAAGTCTGTGAAGAAAAAACACAGAGCCCCCTCCCCAAAGTGAGTCACCTGACATTAAGTTGTTTGAGAGGTCACAGTTTTGCTCTGTTACTGGGTGAAATCCTTCTTTGCCCCTGCTTAATGCTTGGTAGCCAGGCATGGAAAAAGACCGTGCAAAGTGAAGCCCCAAACCCAAAAGTGGGTGGGAGTGGCCACAGGTGGGGTGGTCAGGAAGCAAGAAAGAAGGCTTCCTCCTGAAGCCTACAGGTCCTGAGCCTTGATACTGTGAGGAAAGTATCTTCCCCCATCCTGTCCCTTGGTCTTATTCAGATTTCAGTCTTGTGTTAAACCATTTTTTCTTTCCCCTCCCTTTTTATTTATTTATTTATTTATTTATATTTTTATTTTTTTGCCATTTTCTTGCTCCTCTCTCATTCCCCTCTCTTTTAAGTTTTCTAAGGACGCCAACAGACACCAGCAGAAGACAGCCTTGCATTTACAACAAACCATTGATCCACAACAAACCATTGATCCACACTTTCAAAATCACTGAGGTGAAGCATAGAGAACTGGAGTGGAGACGGCTCTGGCAAATCCAAACAATATCAAAAGCACTCTCATACTGAAAACCCACAGTGCTGAACCACAGCTGAGATGTAAAATATTTCACAAAATCTTCTTCACCCTCTATAGTATTTCACCTGAGAGTGCATGATTTAAGTTGCAAGCACTGTCATAGATGATGGGATTCAGAGATGAACACATGGAAATGGACTTTATGTTCTCTAATGTCACAAAGAAAGAGTGATTATGAAGAAGACCCAGATTCCCACCTATTAATCTGAGCTTTGAATTCTTTACTTTGCTGGGTCCACCGGATTTTTTCTCCACTCAGCCCATCGATGAGAGTGGAGGCGGCCTGCATCTTTTTCCGGCACGTATCAGCGTCATTAAGCAAATCCTGCAGCCATAATGGGAGAATGTCTCAAAAAACTTTTCTAAGTGCTTAACACAAACATCCATTATATTCACACATAAAAATACATGGGGGAATTTCTTACTTTGAAAAATAATATAACCTAAAATACAGTGTGCATTGAAACTTCACATATTAAATTTTGATCATTCATAATATAGTGATTTTACCTTACAAAATTTCAAGGAAAGCAATTTTGTAAGACAGAATCCAAATCACATAATTTATCTTTTAATCAGATAAATTACAATAGTATTTCTATTGAATATTTTCAAAACAGAATCAAATCAATAAGATTTGCCATTTTGATGTCTTGGATGCAGTAATAATCCCAAGTTCTTTGTCATTTACAAAGTATTTTCTCCTGGAAAAATCCCAGACAACAATAGCATGTAGCAGCTGGCTTGTATCAACTCTTAAGAGTCAATTGTTAAATTTTTAGAGTATTTGTGAGCTGGTGCTAAACACAGCCTTTATTAAAAATTAAACTATGTAAGCTTACAATTAAAAAATTATATTAAAAGCAAAAGTAATAAATAACAAAAGCTTGCTTCCTAATTATTTAAATGTTAATATTATCTATGGTTTTGAGGTTAAGACCGTTGTATCTGGATGGTGGAAATAGTATGCGATGGGGTACTGCCACGCACCTTTTCCCAAATCTGTGCTCAGTGACGTTACATTGGAGTTTAAAATTGCCAGTGACGGGAGTATTTACACCACAGAAATCAGCAAATATTACAAATCCAGACTTTCCTCTCCCCACACTGCACACTAGATTGTTAACATTTACCAGACCACCACTGCTTACAACCTATCCCAAGAGGTTATATTAGGATCCCCATTTTACAAACAGAGCTAGGTAGATTGCCCCTGTCTGGACTCTTGAGCCAAAGCTAAGCCATCATATCCCCTGTGACCTGCATGTACACATCCAGATGGCCGGTTCCTGCCTTAACTGATGACATTCCACCACAAAAGAAGTGAAAATGGCCTGTTCCTGCCTTAACTGATGACATTACCTTGTGAAATTCCTTTTCCTGGCTCATCTTAGCTCAAAAGCTCCCCCACTGAGCACCTGTGACCCCCACCCCTGCCCGCCAGAGAACAACCCCCTTTGACTGTAATTTTCCTTTACCTACCCAAATCCTATAAAACGGTCCCACCCGTCTCCCTTCGCTGACTCTTTTCGGACTCAGCTCGCCTGCACCCAGGTGAAATAAACAGCCTTGTTGCTCACACAAAGCCTGTTTGGTGGTCTCTTCACATGGACGCGCGTGAAAGCCCCAAACCACACAATTAACAAGTGTCTGAGTTGCATCTCAAACCCAGTTTTCTAACCCTCAAATCAGTGACGGTACAGCTTGATCAGTGAAAACACAAAAAATAATTTTGAGCACCAAAGATCCAAAACAGATAGGCATGCTGGCCAATATTTTTTCATCACAACCATTTGTCTGATTTCCAAATATAGCATGCTCTTGTGTAAAGTTTCAGTACACCGTTTTGGGGATTTTTTATATTTAATCTCACCATTTTCTCATTCATTGCTGCATCAAATTTTGCCTGTACTTTATCCAGCTCAGCTTGCTTCTCATCCAGCAGGGCTTGTGCCTTCCCTAACTCAGCATTAGCAACTGCTAACCGGCCTTCCTGCTTGGCCAGGTTGGCCTGAAAAGAAGAAGACGTGGTTAGTGTATTAGCTGCATGAGACAGTCATGATTGTAACTGGTAGATAACACAAATCACATAATTTCTGCACTAGACGGGACTTTCGAGCACATCTGTTTCCGTATCTTCAGCTGGGAAAGAAAAGCGTCTTGGAGGGTATTTCATTACTTTTAAATTTTTAATTACTGGCCAGGTGTGGTGGCTCATGCCTGTAATCCCAGAACTTTGAGAGGCTGAGGATCACTTGAGCCCAGTTCAAGACCAGCCTGGGCAAAATAGTGAGATCTTGTTTCTACAGAAAAATAGAAAAATTAGCTAGGTATGGTGGCATGCACCTGTAGTCCAAGCTACTCTGGAGGCTGAAGCAGGAGGATCGTTTGGGCCCCGGAGGTCGAGGCTGCAGTGAGCTGTGATCGCAACACTGCACTCCAGCCTGGGCGACAGAGTGAGACCCTGTCTCAAAATAAATTTTTTAATTATTAATGTTCAATAAGAAAACATGGAAAATGCAGCAATGTATAGAAAGGAGGACAAAAGTTACCCCAATATTTCTCAGACATAACCTGTGAGTATTGTGTCAGGAAGTAGGTAATTGGCATTTTGATTTTTTTTCATTTCATTTCATTTTATGAAGGTCCCAAGTCCACATAACGTTAGTTATGTGACTGCATGATATTCTACGTGTTGGATGTATCATAATTAACCTTTTTCCTACTCACATACATTTGTCCACCCACCCATTTTTAGTTATTACAAATAATGTTGTGATAAATACTATTGGATATGTACACATTTAGGATTGTTACTTTGGTAACAATCCAATTTCAAAGATTCTGCAAGTGAAATTACTGTAACAGTAGTTTTTCATATTTTTCTAAGTCCTACAATGTGGTAATGATCTGCTTCCTGTAAATTTAAAATAATCAGTAAAATAATTTAGGCCCAAAGCCTTCTGGGGTAGAAGTTCTTTGATCCCTTTCTTATTTTCATTCTCAATGTTTATTTGAATTTAGCTCCTTTTCCCATAAAACTTTTATTTCATTTAGATTTTCTAATATATTAACATATAACTAGGTAATATTTGCAGCCTGGCACAGTGGCTCACACCTATAATCCTGGGAGCAGTTTGGGAGGCTGAGGTAGGAGGACTGCTTAAGCCCAGGAATTCAAGGCTACAGTAAGCTATGATTGCACCACTGCACTCCAGCCTGGGGGCCAGAATGAAACCCTGTCTCTTAAAAAACAATTACTTTATAATTATTTAAATCTTCACATCTAGAATTATGAGGATTTATCTTTCTATTTTCGTTTGTTTTCATTTTCTTCTTGATTAGATTTTCCAGGAATATTTCTTACAGTTTTGTTTTTGCAAAGCATAGGTTCTTAGATTTGCTCATTAATTCTGCTGCTTTTCTCTAATTTTTAATGTTATTTTTATTGGCTCTATTCTGCTTTCCTTAAATTTCATGTGTATGTATGCTTATGAGTGAGTATATACTTTAACTCTTCAGTGGAATGTTTAGTTTCTTTGATGTATGTAAGGGCTAAGAATGTACCATTTTGGCCACATCACAGAAGCTTTGGTAACTCGCTTATTTTCATCATTTCCTAATTAGGAATGACTGAGTTCATTTTAATGTAAGGTTTCCAGTATTATTGCTTATACTCAGAGAATGAGACCCCAGGATTTTTTGCTTTCAGGAATTTAATCAAGGTCCTCTTTTACCATTGAATATAATTAATTCTTATAAATGTTTCTTGTACTCTAGAAATAATTTCATGTTCTTTGTTTATATTGAAGAAAGTTCAATGTAGTTATTCAACCTGAAAAATAGTATCATGTAAAATTTCTATATAATTACTAATTTATGCCTACTCGGGACTGCCTCTCTAATTTACAGGGCCCAGTGCAAAATGAAAAATGTGGGGCCCCTTGTTAAAAAAAATTATTAAGAATCTGAAGAGGGCAACAGCAGAGCATTAACACAAGGCCCTGTGTGCACACCCAAGAAGCTGGCCCTATGCCTACCAGGGGTAGCCACAATCTCAAATTACAATATTATTTTTGTTAATTTCATAGCATGTATCACATTCTCAAATTACAGTATTACGTTTGTTAATTTCCACTGAAAATACTAATGGATTTGGTTTATACAATTTTATGCTATTTTATTTATTGCATAACACATTATTTTAATTGTCTTCACTATGGATCATAATTTTTATCAACAAAGAATAGTTCTTTTCTGATGTGTGTGTGTGTTTTCTTTTTTTTCTTGAATTCTACATTTATTGTAAGATTTCTCCCTTAGTATCTTTTTGTTGGGGTGTGTTTTTTGTATTTTTCCTATCATTTCTCTTTGTTAAAACTTTTTATTTTAAATTGACTTTCTATTTTTCTCAAAGTTCCTCATGCACAGGTTTTAAAGGAGGCAGCCACTTCTCTAAGGCTTATGAAAAACAGTAACCCCCTGCCCACCGACTCATCATTATCCATTCCACAGAGCAACCACTTATAATACTTTTAGCTTTGTTGGGGTGGGAGATTGGGATGGGGCCCTGGAGGCAGTGTGTATCTGAGTGATACATTTCATGAATCCTTGCCCTCCTAAGAATCTCATTCTGTTCCCTCATCCATGAAGACCAGCTTTGGCCATTATGGAGTGCTTGGACCCCAGCATTTTCCTCCTCAAAACTCTGCATATGTTTTTTCATTATCTTCTAGTATTTAGGGTTGTGGGAAATCTGCAACATCTTGATTTGTCTTTTGTAAACAACCTTTTAGGTTTTGTCTGATTGCTTCTTAGATTGCATTTAAGGTTCTCCTTCTGTCTTTGAAATTTAAAACATTTCTAGGTGTCAAACCTAATTTTATAAGTTTTGTTTGAAATACAGTAATCAAATTCAACCTCCAAACCTAATCTCCAAACTTCAAAGAAATGGCAAGTTTTTCTTCTTATGACAGCTTGATTATTATTCCCAAGAAATTCATTTCCTGTGTAAGTTAACATGTTGGTTTCAGTCACTTGCCTGCATTGTCAAGAAACATGTAACAGATATAAAAAGGAGAAACTTTGAGAGGACATAGAGAAAAAAGACAAATTTGGTAACAGGGACATCTACCTTTATTGGTCTAAACTACGCATTGTCTTTTAATAGCAGTAATACTGACGACTGATTTTATGAAATATTGATTTACTGGGAGAAGGAAGGAAACATTTACCTTCAGAGGCAACACTTCTCTATTGATGCCATAAAATATTGCCATAGCAAGTGTCCAAGACAGGAGACCAGCCACATTCCCACAGACTTTTTTGGCACTTTCAAAAGTATAATCATCCATATTAAAATATGGCTGTAGTAACTCAACAGTTTCTTCATTTATAGTGTCCTTAGGGAACTGCTGAAGGCTCCACAGGAATCCTGTTGCACTCATCAACTGAAAAATAGTATTATAACCTGTAAGTTCTGGAAGAAAATACTTTCTTCCTGAGTTAATATGTACTTCTAAATTGAATTTTCTCAAAGAAGTAATAGATGATTTGCTCTAAATACACAAATTGAGACTATTGGCAGTAGCCAACCTATATCTGTAAATCACAAATTGTCTTCTGGATTCCATGTGGAAAGAGTAAAGAAGAAAAGCTATGTAAGTTTTCTTTCTGGTAAGTGCATCTGAATGCCACCAACCACACAAGCCACTTTTTGAAAACTGGGCTGGGTTGACACCAAGGCTGTGCCAATACTAGCCACCGGTTCTGGACAGATGTCATAAAAAGAAGGTATTTGGCTTTAAAATCTATCCCTCTTTACATTTTAGGTGATGGAGTTTAAGATAAACTTTTCAATACACAATGATCAATTATTGTCTGCCAGTTTGTCTGGTCTATATTGAGTGTCCTGGGCTGAGGACGCCTGATGCAGCTCATAGGATTGACAATGATAGATTTTACTTACCTTTAATGACTCTCCCCATGATGGCTTACAGCAAGATTTTTCTGGATCCATAGTAACAGGGTCAATTTTCTTTTGAAATAGTAACAGAACACAGTCCATGATTCTCATAATAAGGTGTGGTGGTTTTGCAAGTTTCCTGACTGTGGCAATATCATTTGGCTTGATAGTCTATATTTGGGATTAAGGATCAATATTTTGTTTGTTGAGTGGTATTAATAGTTATATGGAAATCTAATACTTTTCAATAATTAAGATAGAAAACTTTAAAACATATTTTCTCTCCATTTCCAAGATTTTTGCTTAGTGGCTCTTTCATTGTTATTTTGGTATTTGTGTTTATTTGTATGTATTCTTCTTTTCCCTGTTGCTCCCAACGAATTGGTTTAAAATATCACTATCAGGCATTGCCATCATAGACCTCTGTTAATAAGTCCCACTGATATGTAACATTTAGATAACTTGCATCTTCAAAGCACAGGGTCTATATTAGGTGTGGATATTAAGAGAGGATACGAAGCCCTGAATATCAGAAACCTCACCTTTAGCCTTCATTGTGAGGGCTTCCCTGTCTATGGCAGGGGGAGGAATTACAAGGAGACAAGAAAATTACTGTAATATATGGCTCATAAAAACATTTTTGAAAATTTCTATCCATTGGCTGGGTTTGGATTAAGACATTGCCTGACCATCAAGGCAAGGACTGGGAGACCATATGATCAATAACATGTTCTAAGACTCCTTTGGTTCGGTGATCTCTTCCTTTTGTACGTTACAGTAAGACCCATAAAGGAAGTGGGGGTGCAGAATGTGTCCTGGTTATTGTGAAAATTTTATTAAATTATCATAGATTTATTCATTCATTTAACAATTGCAGGCATTCTCCCATATAAAACAAAGCAAACCAAAATAGTCTTGTCCTCATAACCTCCTGAAAATGGCAAAGAAAATACAATTACCCTACATAAGGATTTCTGCCATGACAGAAGCATGTGAGTGATAGGAAAACAAAGGAAGGCCTCGAAGAAGAACTGAAAACTTCCTAGGAGGAGTGAGGTCTGGGCCCAGATTTAAAGAATGACTCTAATTAGGCAATGAAAGTTAGGAAAAGCATTCCCAGCAGAGGTGGAGGCACGTTTAAAGGTAACAGATCCTGACCATTCTTCCAGAATCCTATACATTTTTCTGTATGACTGGATCGCATTGTGTGTAGGGACAAAATGACAAGAGATAAAGTTCAAGAGATAGACAGGAGCCAGGTCATCAGCAGGAACAGAAGCACTAATATTTATTGAGCACTTTCTATGTGCCTAGCATTTTGTATTAATTAATTTTAATGCTCACATTGATTCTTTAAGGATCAGTGAGAAATTATAATCCCCATAGAAACCCAAGAAAGTTAAGCAAATTTACTCCAGATCATCTATATGTACATACATACGTATATGTGTGTGTATTAGCAGCGTGTAAGTATATACACGTGTGTATATATGTGTGTATATATCCACACATATATATACATGCACATATATGTGTATGTATATGTGTGTGTGTATGTGTGTGTGTGTGTGTGTATTATATATAGAGGTTGAATGCAGGTCTGCCTGCCTCCAAAGCTGTGCCCCTTTTGCCTCACAGCTGTGGATGTCTAGCTCAGGACTTTATCCTAAGAGCAGTGGGAACCACAGGAAGATTTTAAAAGGGAGCATGACATAATCTGGAAAGGATGCTGGAGAAACTGAGCAGGCTCTCTGTGTAATCTGAATTTCTCATAGTTTAGGCCACTAACCACTAGCATTATTTCTCAGTTCTCATGGAAGACCAATCTGTGGGATGAAAATAATATAAGAGGGGAGGACTTTAAAAAAATTAGAACTTAGAAAACTGAATTAATTGACACATTTGTTTCCAGACTCAGAGATTATCAATCACATTAAGAATTCAATTCAGTTTTCTGATGAGTTAATTTCATGTAATGAAACATGAAGCCTTCTAGGACTTGTGTTGGAAGGGGTAACAATGCACTGCTCACATTCAGGGCTGCTTCTGCTTCTTCCAGTGCAGGTTTAGCTGCCTCAAGCTTGCTTTCAGCTTTCACTTTTTCACTATCAATTTCATCCACAATTTTTTGGGCTTTGTCCTTTACCTCCTGTACTTCATTTTTAATTTTGGCTGAAGCCTGAGCGCTTACTGTGACTTCTGCTAATACCTGTTAAGTTGAGGAAACACATGAAAGCAAATAGAAACCTTTCAAGCAAATTTATAGATCTGAATAGTGAGCAAATATTTATTCAACATAATATAAAACACGAATAAGAACAAACTTATTTCCTAAGTTGTCTATATTTTAAGGTATATTAAAGTAAATTCCTTTGAGCAGTTCCTTGCAGTCTTCCATTTTCTAAGCTTTTCTTAGGCTTAGAATATATATATAAATAAATATTTAAAGCTTTCAGAAGAAATAGTATTTTCACTCTACAAATTTCTAGAAAATAAAACAATTCAAGTAAGTATCATAGAATAAGGGCAAAAAACCATTTTAAGCCTTGTATAATAACAATAAAAGAAGCTAATGTTTATTGAGTGCTTACCATATATGCCAGGACTATGCTTAAGTGCCTCCCCTATGTTAGTTCACTCATTTCAGCAACTGGCTAAGGATCAAGACTGAAGTATCTATTCTTAACTGATTCTTGGTGACTGGAAGCTGAAACTCTGAGACTAGAAGGCTGTATAATAGATAAAAAAGCAGCACATAGGCCGGGCACCGTGGCTCACGCCTGTAATCCCAGCACTTTGGGAGGCCGAGGCAGGCGGATCACAAAGTCAAGAGATTGAGACCATCCTGGCCAACATGGTGAAACCCCGTCTCTACTACAAATACAAAAATTAGGCAGGAGAATCGCTTGAACCCAGGAGGTGGAGGTTGCAGTGAGCCAAGATCATGCCACTGCACTCCAGCCTGGGCAACACAGCAAGACTCCGTCTCAAAAAAAAAAAAAAGAGAGAGAGAAAAAGCAGCACACATATATACCTATCTCCTTGAGAGGAGTATGGATTTTTCCTCTTTCTTTCTTCTAAAAAAAAAAAACTCTACCAACTCTTCCTCGATTTGGGCCATCCCAGAAACCTGGAACATACAGGGACCTTAAACAGAAGACCAAATATAACTCATAGTCAAGCAGAAATTTCATAAACAGATGAAAAAGAACGAGAGACAGAGTGAGAGAAGAAATAATAGTCTTAGGCCAAGTAGCAAAATTAATAGTTCAGGTATATGCTGGTATAAGTTAAACAAAAATGTCTAATGGTCTTTGTGAACACTATCTTACCAGGAATTGTCCATAGGTTTATACCCTGCTTGTTCTTTAGTACCATTTTAAAACAATGCATTTTAATATGGAAAAATATTCCTCATCAGTGATAAAATAAATGCAAACTCACTTCGTCTGCTTTTATGGAAGCCACTGCCAACTCCTTCTCCTTGACTGCAAGATCCTGAGAGAGTTTAGCAACAGATTCACTTGCCTCCATTAGTTTATCAAGACCTTTACAAATACACACATATATACCTTTACTGAGTACAGGTATATGCCTTCATCAAATATTTATTCAATATTCACTATTTATAAGGCACTGTATATGTAATATAACAAACACAAAATTGTAGACAAAAGCTTTAAAAATATACATGTCTTAAAAGCAACAATATTGACCATATTTCTGAGTTTCAACAGGAAGGCAAGGAAAATAGCTCTGACTGAAGAATATCACATAGCTACATTTAAGGGAAAGTCACAATGTCCTATTGAATAAGATTAGTTTGGCCAAGAAACTTATTTGACAAATTTATGCTCTCTGCGGCTTTGTAAACAGTTTGTAGCTATCATTTTTTGCCTTTGAATCATATTGCAGCTGAGGTGGCAAATGAAATAGAAAATATATTAACATTTTTGTGGTTCTCTTTGTTATAAAAATGAAAATAACTGTGAAAACTTATGTAATGGACTTTGCAACTTTTAGCACTGTAGAGAAAAAGAACTGGTTAACTGAATTGCTCACATTCCAACGGGTTCTAGGTAGTGGGATGTTGGTAAATATTTAAATCTGGATCACTGGGAAAAGGGGAAGCCCTCATCTGTATATTGTCCAATTTCTGTAGTGTAAACACTCCCACCATGGCTGATTTCAGGCTACCAAAAGATTCTCAGTACCACACTGTTATGTAATATTCCTACCACACAGACAGAAGTAAATAACCTCAAGAACATTGATATAAGAAAATAGAGTAGGCCGGGTGTGGTGGCTCACCCCTGTAATCCCAGAACTTTGGGAGGCCGAGGGGGGTGGATCACCTGAGGTCAGCTCAAAACCAGCCTGGCCAACATGGCAAAACCCTGTCTCTACTAAAAATACAAAACAAGCTGGGCATGGTGGCGCATGCCTGTAATCCCAGTTACTTGGGAGGCTGAGGCAGGAGAATTCCTTGAACCTGGGAGGCAGAGGTTGCAGTGAACAGAGATCACGCCATTGCACTCCAGCCTGGGCAACAGAGCAAAACTCTGTCTCAAAGAAAAAGAAAAAAAAAAGAGTAAAACTAAGAAGGGATGAGTTTGAGCATTTATTGCCTTTATTTTAAATCCAATTTGTTTAATTGTAAGTATACATGAGTTAATTTTTAATAAAAGTTCTGTTTAACAAGGAGATCACAAAATTCCTAAAAATTTAACATTGTGTTCTCAAAAGCCACTATGAGTTGGCTTCAGCACACTACTGATCTAAAGCATCATATAGGAAAGCTGCAAGAAGCTGAATCATGAGAAAACCGCAGAAGAAGCCTTCTTTCACAGTCTTCTCTCATAACTATGACTTCACAGACCTTGGCGCTGTTATGCTATGTGACCGAGTGGTTTTTGTTTTGATTTTTTCTTGAGACAGGGTCCCACTCTGTCACCTAGGCTTGAGTGTAGTGGTGCAATCTCAGTTCACTGCAGCCTTGACCTCCAGGGCTCAAGTGATCCTCCCACCTCAGCCTCCCAAGTAGCTTGGTCTACAGGCATGCACCACCACAATGCCTGACTAATTTTTATATTTTTGTAGAGACAGGGTTTCACCATGTTGCCCAGGCTGCTCTTGAACTCCTGGGCTCAAGTGATCCGCTTGCCTTGGCCTCTCAAAGTGTGGAATTACAGGCATCAGCCACCACACCCAGCCCCTCAAGTTTTATTTAGAACTTGAAAAATAAGAACTAAGGTGTTTTAGATTGTTTGGGCCACATGCTTTCTGGACATATAATCTCTTCCAATGTTTACTTTTGCTAGTTATACTACATATAGCAGACACTTGGAAAACTCTTGCTTAGGTACACAATCTCTTTTTGTTTTTATTTGTTTTTGCTTCTATTTTGCCTTTTTCTTTATTAGAGATGTAGGGAAAATTAACATGGCAAAGTTTATACAAATCAAGGCAAATCAAAATGAAACCAAAAACTGAAATTGTTGTCCATTCCCAAAAGCTGGCTTGTCCCCATCTGCCAGCAATGGCTCAGTGACTCAGCACAGGGGACCCAGAGTTGAAAGAGCCAGGAGAAATGGTTCTGCAGAAAAAATAGGCCACTTCTGTTTAGATTTTCTTCTGTTCAGAGTTTCTTGACAGGTCAAAATACCCTCAAGGGCATCCTTTAAAATTATCTACTACTAACAAAGTGAGTATTTCATTTTCAGACAAAATGTCCACCAAACAAAATATTGAGATCCCTATCAAATAAACCCTATTTCCATTCCATCCCATTCCATTCCATTCCTCTTACCAATATTCATACGTTCAGCCTGTTCATTAATGAATTTCACCTTTTCAGCATAAATGTTTTTATAACCATTTATAAATGAGAGGTAAGATTTGGGAGTCACATGTGCTCTTCGGCGGTATCTGAAAGCAGAACATTAAAAGGACCATTTCAATCATTGTGCGTACTCCCATAAAATGACACCTTTCCCAAGGTGAAATCAGTGTGATCATGTAGAGTGATTCACTAGCAGGAAGACAGGACTTGAGCAAGGTTTCTCAGAGGTGAAGTGGAAAAAGGACTAAATCTGTCTGATGTTTCGACCCTGAGGGGTCTTTGACTTCACCCTTAACTCCAACTCTGTTTCCTCATCTGGAAAATTGAGAAAACAATATCTGCTCTACCCCTCCCAGAATTTTGTGAAGATCAAATAAAATTGCATATATGAATCTATGTGAAAGCTGGTGTCAACAGTGCAAAACTTTAAGGTTCTGGACAAATATTAGGGATAAGTGGTTGAAATGAACTTGTGCTGTGATCCATTTTCATTCAAGTGATATTTGTTACAACCTCTTCACTGCTGGATATCAGCTGGGTGGGTTTACAGAAGCAAAAACCAATGTCTCCCAAGTTCACTGGATTGGCCTTGAAATCAAGGCAACCACACTCGATTCAAATGTCCACTTTATTGTGGCTTTATTACAAAAGGCATAATTTTATACAGAAGAAGCTCAAGTGAAAAAAGAGTTCTTCACGTACTATAAAATTATTTAACCTTTTATATTAATTTAAACTTTTGTAGTTTTGAAGATTTTTAATGCTTTTGAGTTTTTTTTAAGATCTTGGGCATATATGTGACTATCATTAAAGTGTTATAAAAATATTACATTCAGAATAAACTTCAACAACCTAAGAACATATAAAAAATTTTGAAAAATATACCCCAATTTTCAAAATAAAGAAACAGATTTTTGTAGCTGCACAAAGGTAAAAATTTATCTCCACAGATGACATTAGCAGGAGTTCAAATAGAAAGAAAATCTTCTTAACAGTAAGAATTAGTATACACTGATTCACCAAGAGAATTTGGGAGATCTTATCTAAAAGGATGGTCTGGGAATGGTTTTAAGTAAAGGAAAAGGTATGGAATAAATAAACTTTTGTGAAGTAGGAACCTCACTGAAAATCAATGAAAGTGCTACGCAAACTCTCTATGCAGAAAAACAGGCATAGCTTTTCTGGGGATCCACGTTGGCCCATTTGTCAATCTTACACAATGACTGTCATGCTTTGGGGAAAAAAGCTGTGTTTTTGCATGGTTGACACCAGCTTTCACATAATGAACATGCCATTGCTGCTTTTAGTGAGTGGTTTTTCCACAGTCAATTGATATTTTGTTTCATAGTTGTCTGGCATAGAAACATTGGTAAGACTAAGTAATGCAAATACAAATTCTAAATACTCCTTTAACATAAGCCAATAAAGAAACATTAGAAACAGTGTACTTTAATCAAAATAAATAATGCATTTGAATAAGAAACTAATTTTAAACAGTTGGTGATGAATTAGTTAAGTCATTTTCAAAACAAAATTAAGCAGATGAAATAAAGTAATTCATTAAGCATCTGTTACTCTGAGGCTTGGAGGATAAAAAGGTATTTAAGTGTGGACACTAGTTCGTTTTTAAATCTTGTTTACTTGCCATCTCTTCATACATAGTCACTAGAAAATCAAAGCAAGAAAGATCTAAAAATGCAGCTCGTGCTCAATGAATAGAAAGAGTCTTCTGCTGGATGTTACAATGCATTCCTCTTGGGAATACATGCTGCGGTTCCATAGCGATGGTGCTTATGTAATATCACTTACCTTTGGAAATAACTTTCACAGCTCTCTGAAACCATGTCATGAAACAGGCCCATTGTTTCTACAACTTGTCTTTTAATTTCACTAGAGCAGACAATATTATAGTCTGAAAGGAAGTAGGAGGCCACAGCAATCAGAGCCTCCCTTGGCCAGCGGCTGAACCAGTCCATAGTGCAACCTGATATCAAGCCAGGAAATTTCAAAGAACGGGCACGGAACTTCTCACCAACCTATTGATAGCAAAGTCAACAAACATTAGAAACACAGAGGGGTTATAAGACAGCCAGAGAGAGATTTATGCAATCTGACCCAAGAGTGTGACATCACAGATTTGAAAATGAATCTTCTTGGGCTGCAATCATATATAAATTTAATGTTCTGATGAAGGGAGGAAATATACTCCACACTCTTCCCTGTCCTGGGACTACATCTACATTATTGCGTTCAATTCTAGGAACTTTCTTTTAAGAGGAAACTGATAAACTAGTACTCTTTTAGACAGAGGGCCAGGACAGCAAAAGGCCTGGACACTGGGACAAGTGAGAACAGCTGCAGGAAGAGTTGTTTGGTCTAAAAAGGAAACAACTTATACAGCCTTGCAAAAACCTTCTCCAAATATCTGAAAAACTTTACACGGAAGAGGGATTGAGTTCCTTGTATAGGGCAGAGTTAGAATCAGAAAAGTACAGAGACAAAATTCTATTGATTATAAATAAGAGCTTTTTGGCAATTAGACTATCCAAGAATGAAGCAGGCTGCCTTATAAATTAGTGAGACTCCCTAGAGCAGAGCTGTCAATAGAACTTTAAGTGATAATAAAAATGCTTTACATATATGCTTTCCAGTGTGGTAGCTATTAGCCACACATGACTACTAAGCACCAGGAATGGAGCTAAGCCAGGCACGGTGGCTCATGCCTGTAATCCCAGCAGTTTGCGAGGCCCAGGCGGGTGAATCGCTTGAGTTCAGGAGTTCCAGACCAGCCTGGACAACATGGCAAAACCTCGTCTCTACAAAAAACACAAAAATTAACTGGGCATGGTGGCACATGCTTGTAGTCTCAGCTACTTGGGAGTCTAAGGTGAGAGGATGGCTTGAGCCTGGGAGGTTGATGCTGCAGTGAGCCATGATCATGCCACTGCACTTCAGCCTAGGCAACAGAGCAAGACCCTGTACCAAAAATAAACCAAATAGTAAGTAGAAATGAGGCTAATTAATCAAAACTTAAGTAGCCATATATGCCTAATGGCTACTATATTGGGAAGCACAATGAGATAGAGATTTTCAAACCTACATCAGAGACATTATAGTAAAGCTAATATGTCTACATGGGAGGTGGAGCTGGATGAGGTTACATCACCAAGTCCCTTACAATTCAAACAACCCATGTCTCTAGGTAATTAATGAAAATTGCAGGTTATGCAGTATTTTTAAATAATATGAATATTTTAAATTACACTGGAAATGAGAATTTGGTCAATGGAGATTGTGTGGTACAAAAGTGTTAATTTTAATTCAATGTAAAAATATTAATTTCTAAGATCATTTTCTAATCAGAGAAGGCAAACTAAGTACCTTTAAATAAGGAACTCTTTCTACGTAGATATAAATAAAAATAAAAACTTACTGGAGAAAAGCAGAGAACAACATGTAAGTTCTTCTTTGATCTTGAAATGAAGTATTCATACAAATTATCAAAGGTAGGAGGATGGCGAGGTAGCTCCCTCTTCATCACTGAAATCAGACCTTGGGTGATTTCATCCATCTCATCTCGTGCAAACAAATTGGAGATCTTTAAGGAATGGACAATGAAGTGTTCTGTGTTTTAAGAGTTCTCCACAGTCAATTCACTGCCAAAGTCCAGTCCCTTTTTTAATTTGCATGTCATCTTGTTTCATATTTTCTTTCAGCATCTCCACAGTCAAATCCCTGATTTGCCAGAGATTATCAAGACTGCAACTTTTTATTGAGCAGCTCAATTAAGAACTAATTGTGTTTTCCTGTGCTCCAATAGCTATCACCAAAAAGCTATCTCCACCACCACTCAATCATCTCTTTAAAACGTCCAGGGGTGCCCTCTGTACTTTGACTCAGAGTCAGTCTAATCAACTCTGGCTCCAAAATACTTAACTAATTTTTGCACCATTAAGCATCTGTATACCATGGTGTAGGGAAGAGTTAACACAGCAGGCCTAATCTTGAAAAGGGTATGCTTGCAGAGCTGACCCTTGTCTGTTATCAGGGAACTTGGCTTTTGGAATGTCTCCTCCATTAGTAATTGATAAGGTTGTTTTGCAGTGCCAACTAGACTGTTTACACAAACCTTGTGATACATGGCAAACATCTATCTGCTTTCCTTCTAGGAATCTGGAACTTTGGTAGTTGTAGCTAGGCAGGAAGTGACCAAACCTAAAAAAAAACCACTGGACTCTGAATCTCAAGTGGGCTTCCCTGAACGGAAACAGTGCATATGTTACTGCCCTTCATACTGGATGGAGAGGACGTTCTGCATGGCCCCTTGGCAAAAGCATAGGAAGCTGGAACATCAATTCCATGTTCCTGGAACATCGATGACTCCACAAGATGAGTCTTTTTCTCTACTGATCAGGCTCTGTATCCTTACTGTGTTGCCGCAATAAATCTCAGCCATGAGTATAACTATAAGTTGAACATCCCTTATTCAAAATGCTTGGGACCACAATGTTTCAGATTTCAGATTTTTTTCAGATTTTGGAATGTTTGCATTTTACTTACTGGTTGAGCACCCCCAAATCAAAAAATCTGAAATCTAAAATGCTCCAATAATGAGCATGTCCTTTGAGCATCATGTCCGTGCTCAAAAAGTTTCAGATTTTGGAGCATTTTGGATTCCAGAGTTTTGGATTTGAGATGCTCGACCTGTATATGCTGAGTCTGGTGAGTCTTTCTGATGAAGTACTAAAGATGTGAGTGCTCACGGAAGTGCTGATACAAGCGGTTTCAGAAGTGGCGGTACAGACATCCATTTACAACTAACAGAACTCTTTCAACCATTCTATACTCCTCACTAGTATGCAGATAGATGGACAGATACTTTGCTTCTCCTAAAATAAATTATAAGACCAAAGTGAAGACTGAAGAGACAAGTAAGGAACCATGTTCAAAATTAAACAAAGCATCTGGAGATGGGCAGCATTCATTTCACAGGAACTTCAGAAAATCTGCTAAATCTCGTACATTAACCATGTCTAAAATAAAAAATGTACTAAATAGCCTCATTTTTGAAAGGTTGCTGCTTTTTCTATTCCAATATAATTTATATTTTTACAATATGGGCTTTTTCTCTACTTTTGAGACTTACCTCCCCTGAAGATAGCAAGTTGTTAAGGTATTCTAGAAATGCCTCATCTTTTATTTCATTGTCAGTAAAGATGAAAGTGATGCCTTTTCCATCAGCACCAGCAACTTTGTACAAAGCTTTTAAATCATCTGTTAGATTAGTCACATTGTAAGACCTAAGAAGAAAAATGATAGAAAGTTTTAGATTAAAAAATATATAGTCGGCTGGGCTCGGTGGCTCACACCTGTAATCCCAGCACTTTGGGAGGCCAAGGCGGGTGGATCACAAGGTCAGGAGATCGAGACCATCCTGACCAACATGATGAAACCCCATCTCTACTAAAAAAATACAAAAAAATTAGCCAAGTGTGTGGTGTGTGCCTATAATCCCAGCTACTTGGGAGGCTGAAGCAGGAGAATCGCTTGAACCCGGGAGGCAGAGGTTGCAGTGAGCCAAGATCATGCCACTGCACTCCAGCCTGGGCGACAGAGTGAGACTCCTTCTTAAAACAAATAAACAAACAAACAACAACAACAAAAAAAACCATAGTCATAATTTATCCTAAAACACAATAATAGCCCGTGATTATTAGAGCATAATCTGTACCTGCTCCAATAGACACTAAGTAATGGTGCCTGCTAGAAAACACAGAGATTAGAGCTAAAGAGTGATATGTTACCATTCAAAACAAATATTTCGTTTAAGTTGAGAACTGAGAAACAGGGAACTTACCAAAAGTGATCCACAAAGCATAAGTGGGAATAGAGAAATGAACTTTTAGTCCCTGCAATCTGACAGTCCTCAGCAACAGATTTTGTCCGAGTAAATACATATATAATATCTAAAACTCATCTGAAATTCGGATGAGTTTGATTTGGTGAAAAATTCAAAATACGTTATCAATAAAATTAGTCATAAATTGTATATAGTGGCAATTTGCACAGCTCATTAAGTGGCTAGATACAAAGCAAACCCACAGAAAAAGATGCATTATGCAATATGGTATAAATAATAGAAATGTTAGATGGCTACAGATTATGGAATGAAAAGATCTTGGTCTTTGTTTTTTGGTTTACTCTGTTTCTGGTTAAATGTATGTGCTACCAGAGGTGATGAGATGTGTAAAAATAAAGCAGACATTATCTGAAATGTTGTATGTAAATCCTCATGGGTAAGCTAATGACAAGGACTAAAAGGTAATCCTCACTGGAAGGAGGTGTTACAATGCAAGTAATGGGCAGTAGGCCATGGGGTCTCACAGAAAGACCATGAGCACTGGAACCAGAAAGATCTAGTGGCCTGATGCTGTCAGAGTAATCCTCTCACTGACTGGCCAGTCTCTGAACTAATCAGCCAAAGACGTCAATTTGGCTGATTTTTTAAAGAATTAGACTGACTGTGATGTATTGCTTTTGCAATACATAGAGACAGTCACAACACACCCTTTGTCCAGATCCTGACCTCTCTTGTTTCTTTCTTTCAAGTTTTCCAGAAGTATTCTCTGTGCTTCTTCTCTTCCTAATGCAATGTGGCTTGTGCACCCATCCACTTTGCTGAAAGTGTCATCATGCATATCAGTTGCCACTTTTCATGTCTTAACATTTTCAGATTCTTTTTTTTTTTTTTTTTTTTGAGACAGAGTTTCACTCTTCTTGCCCAGGCTGGAGTGCAACGGCATGATCTCGGCTCACTGCAACCTCCACCTTCAGGGTACAAGCAATTCTCCTGCCTCAGCCTCTTGAGTAGCTGGGATTACAGGAGCCTGTCACCATGCCCAGCTAATTTTTTTGTATTTTTAGTACAGATGGGGTTTCACCATGTTGGCCAGCCAGTCTCGAACTCCTCACCTCAGGTGATCCGCCCGCCTCGGCCTCCCAAAGTGCTGGGATTACAGGCGTGAGCCAGGGCGCCCGGCCAGCATTTTCAGATTAATTATCTACCTGCTTAGTTTCTGGAAACCACTCTGGATTTCCTCCTCTCTGTCTTGCCTCTTCTTCTCACTCTCCATTGCAAGCCCCCTTTCTCTATGTTGGGAGACCCCGGAATTCTTTCCACAGCCATCTTTTCTTTCCATGATGCACCCTATTCATACTCCCCATGACCACAAAAGGGTCCTCTCTACTGAGACTTCTATATTGCTATCTCCAGAACCAGAACCCCTCTCCTGAACTCCACATCCATGAGTCTTATTATCTATGGAAACCGTGTTCTGCAGATACCTCAGACTCAAATGTACTGAACTAAATTCTCACTTTACCCTTCAAAGCTGGTCATTTTTTTTATTTACTTAACACATCCTTTTACAGAATTGGTTAAAAGTGAGCATTTAATAATAAAAGTAAAAAAGACAAAGATTACAGTGGCCCATTCTCAGGGAGCTTACAGCTTAGTGAAGGAGATAGAAATGTATGTGAACAAGCACTTTTTTTTAATGCGGTGTGGTAAGTACAGTCATGCATTGCTTAACAATGGGGTTACATTTTGATAAATGCATCCTTAGAAAATATTGTCACTGTGGCCGGGCGTGGTGGCTCATGCTTGTAATCCCAGCACTTTGGGAGGCTGAGGCGGGTGGATCACAAGGTCAGGAGTTCAAGACCAGCCTGGCAAGCATGGTGAAACCCTGTCTCTACTAAAAATACAAAAATTAGCCAGGCGTGGTGGTGCTCGCCTGTAATCCCAGCTACTCGGGAGGCTGAGGCAGATAATTGCTTGAACCTGGGAGGTGGAGGTTGCAGTGAGCAGAGATTGCACCACTGCACTCCAGCCTGTGTGACAGAGTGAGACTCCTTCTCAAAAAAAAAAAAAGAAAAAAAAGAAAAGAAAGAAAAAGAAAACATTGTAACTGTGGGAGCATACTACAGTTTGGATGTTTGTCCCCTCCAAATCTCGTGTTGAAATGTAACCACCAATGTTGGAGGTGGGGCTTGGTGGGAGGTGTTTGGGTCATGGAGGCAGATCCCTCATGAATGGCTTAGCACCATCCCCTTGGTAATGAGTGAGTTCTAACTCTGAGTTCATATAAGATCTGGTTGTTTAAAGGAGTCTGGGACCTGCACCCTCACTCTCTCACTCCAGCTCTCACGATATGACCACCTGCTGCCCCTTTGCCTCCTGCCATGATTGAAAGCTTCCTGAGACCCTCACCAGAAGCAGGTGCCAGCATCACACTTCCTGTACAGCCTGCAGAACCTTGAGCCAAAACAAACCTGTTTTTAAGTAAATTACACAGCCTCAGGTATTCATAGCAATGCAAAAACTGACTAATACAGAACAGCGTAGAGTATGCCTACACACACCTAGGCTGTATGGAATGGCCTATTGCTCCTAAGCTACAAACCTGAACAACATGTTACTGCACTGAATGAATACCATAGGCAATTCTAATGCAATGGTCCATATTTGTGTATCTACCTAAACATAGAAAAGGTACAGTAAAAATACAGTATAAAAGATTTTTAAAATGCTACTCGTGTATAGGGCAGCTCCATTATAATCTCATGTGACCACCATCATATATGTTGTCTGTTGTTGACCAAAATGTCCTTATGGGGCACACAACTGTACCACTAGAGAAATTAGAGTGTCATCCTAGCCTTCCTGTTCTTTCCTCCTCTTCCTGAATATTGGGTCAGTTACTAAGTCCTATCAATCCTGCATACTTTAAACTGTCCCTGCTGAGTCTTCCTCTCTATTCCCACTTTATCTGCTGTTATAAAATGTATCCAGAATTTGTTGTAATCAAGTGTGGTAAGACACAATGACACAGGAACGACTGTCATGAAGCAAGATGTATTATACTCAAGGATCCCCAGAAACAGAAGGGGGCTTGACATGCTAGGTAGGGTGACGTGGGGAAACACCAGAGTCAATCAGGAGGCACAAGGAGTGATGGGAAAACACGGGCAAGAGTCTTTATTGTGGTTTCCATGAGAAAGGCAAGGCAGGTAAGCAGAATTAGGATTTGCTAGTTTGAATAATTTCAGCAGCCTCTGGGACATAAGAGCGGTGCCTTGTTGACTGGTATGTGGCCCTGGGGTGATTAGGGCAGAGGAATATTCTAATCCACCATGAGATGCCACCACACACCCACCAGATAGAGGTGGTGGTTGGGAGTAAGGACTCTGGATTGGTTGGTTTGCATATGAAAGGTACTCTCCTGGAGGAGCTGTTTGAATCTCTAAGAATTGGCTAACCTAGAAGGGTCAGTCTCTCCCCAGTCAGCAGAGTCTCAGATGCCAGGGTATCAAGAATACAGGAATTAAGAAAATATAGTGAATAAATTTGCCTTAATTTAAACCTCCGTCATTCCTAACTACAATCAGTGCAACACCACCTATCTCAGGATCACAAATTTAGATGCCTACAGGAATCAGACAGATAATGCCAGTGAGTGAAGCAGTGCTGTTGGGGCCTGTGGATTGGAGGATTGCATGTCCCATCCAAGGAGGCAGCTGCTACTGAGCTCTGCCACCTGGGAGTGTAGGCCCTAGGTTGCCAGATCCTCCAATTATTTCAAAAAAAGTCAGAAATACGGTTTTCTAAAATATGAAACCTTCCGATTTTTAAATGTTGACAACTAATTTAATTTTTTGAAATAAAATTAAATCAATACCTACTTCTTTGATATTTTATGTTTTTAAAATACTTCTATAAATTGTATTTTGTTCAATTTTTATTTTTCTTTTGTTTGGCAGCAGAATGATTTGTGTGTTTGTTTATAAATTGGCAAAGTGATCTAAATTTTATATGGAAATAAAAGGCCAAATGGACAAGACGTTTTGAAGAACAACAAAGTTAGAGATCTGACACTACCAAATATACATATGTTAAATTTAAATATATATACTAAAGAAGCTACAGCAATTAATATAGTAGTTAATGATACAAAGATAGATAAGGAAACCAGTGGAGGAGACTATATAGTCACATATATGATCAGATGACTTAAGACAAAAATGGCACTGTGATGTGGCAGGGAAAAGATGACCTTTTTAATAAATGGAGCTGGATCAACTGGATATCAATATTGAAAATAATAATCACAACTCCTATGTCAGACATTATAAGAAAATGAATTCTAGGTCAGTTATAGTACTAAATGAGAAAGTAGTAAATTTTATGTGTAAATGTGAAGAAAATCATAGGAAAATATCTATGTGCCCTTAGGGTAAACAAAGATTTTAAAATATAATACAAAAAAGGACTAAATAGAAAAAAATGAATGTTTCATTAAAATTAAGATCTGCTAAGAGAATGAAAAGGCAAATCAATAACTGAGCGAAGGTATTTGCAATATACACCCTTTATATCCAAAACACATATAGAATTCCTAACAATCAATAAGAAAGAATCGCAAACAAATTGAAAAAAAATGGAGAAAGGGCTTTTATAATTCACAAAAGAGCCTATCCAAATGGCCAATGAGAGATAAAAAGGTGCTCAACATCATTAGCCATCTGGGAAACGCAAACTGAAACACAGTGAGCTACCACTCCACACACAGAATTGCTAAAATCGGCCAGGCGCAGTGGCTCACACCTATAATTTTGTGAGGCCGAGGCGGGTTGATCACTTGAGGTCAGGAGTTCAAGAGAAGCCTGGCCAACATGGTGAAACCCCGTCTCTACTAAAAATACAAAAATTGGCTGGGCATGGTGGCACACTCCTGTGATCCCAGCTACTCGTGAGCTGAGGCAAGAGAATCGCTTGAACCTGGGAGGTGGAGGTTGCAGTGAGCCGAGATCATGCCATTGCACTCCAGCCTGGGCGACAGAGCAAGACTACATTTCAAAAAAAAAAAAAAAGAATTGCTAAAATGAAAAAGACACACAATGCCAAGTGGGGGCAAGGATGCGGAGCAACTCTCATGACATGTTGGTGGAAGTGTAAATTGGTACAACCACATGGAAAACTACTAAGCAGATCAACTAAAGCTAAATATACAGATAACCTACATCCAGCAATTTTAACTCTAGGTGTATACTCAGACATGTACAAGAATATTTACAGTAGCTCTATTTGCCCCAAACCAAATGTTTATCAAGAGTACAATGGATAAATAGACTGTGGTAGTATCTGATTAAGTTGAAGATGATGCAGCAAAAAGAATGAACAACTCTTGCTACATGTAGCATCATGGATGAATCTCACAAACAATGCAGTAATAGAAATAGGATGCAAAGAGCAAATCCTGTATAGTTCAACTGATACAAAATTCAAAACTGGGCAAAACTAATCAATGGGCTTACCCTTTGAATATGGTTACCCTTGGGAGGGTAATGACTGCAACGTAACATGGAGGCACTTCTGGGGTACAAGAAGTGTTTTATTTCTTCATCTGTAGACTGGCTACATAGATGTATTTACTTTGTGACACTTGTGTAAATATCCTTATATATATAATACTTAAAGTTTACTTTAAAAAGAAATACAGGAAACTGTTGTGCTTCCTTTTTTTTCTAAAGTAAACATTTAACTATAGAGAAATTAACTATAGAAAAACATATTGTGTTTTATTTCATCCTACCTGGTTAATGTTATCTGGAATATTTGATAGCCAGCAATAAAAGAGGCCAATCTTGAAAGACTTTGTTTTCCGGAACCACCAACACCCACCAGCAATGCATTTCCACACGATGTTCGAATTATTCGTGAAATCTGTTTTGAGATTTAAAACGTGCTTATTTGAAAAAAGAATGCAATGTTTACATTTTCTTGCACTAAATGAGTCCAAGTTTTGATCATATGTTTCTAGATGATATTAGACTTTTTCCTCGTTAATGGTCTATGCCAGAATTTTTAAAATTAAAGTTTAATACAGATTTGTTCAGCTCGAATCTTTCCTTGACCATCTATGTTTACGTCATGAAGAACAGAACAAACTGGATTTACTCCCTTCTATTTTAAAACTATTCTGTGTGTGTGTTCATGTGTGTGCACGCATGTAGAATTTTATTATTTTTAGACCCAATGGATAGTGGAGCTGCTCTTCCCAATCTGCAGAAGATATAAGAAATGTTTAGAATTGTTTTTTTTTATTATTCATCAGCCTGACACACTGAATCATGTAGACACCTAACTCAACAATGGACACTAACTCTATCATATCTCTGCCAACAATTTTTTTTAAGTACCATAATTCTATTTACAGTGGGGTAGGAGGATGTTTCTAGAAGCCAACTTGGAGAGACAGCCTTTCATCTTGTGTTGCTTTTCTATGGTTGATTTCCTCAGTGAAGATAAGACTCAAATTGTGGGTCAAATCTTATCCAGGCCAATTGAAGACATTGCTAAAAAGCTGTCTTTTATATTATTGTCACCAATTAGGGAGAAAGTCTAGATGGATCACTAAATTCACTATCACCACTAAAAATAATTTTTTAAAAAATACAAGTTTTACAGATGGTGGATCAATAATGACACCCTGGTATGTGTAAATTCTATCAGTATATTTTAAAATATATTAGTCACTTATGGCCTTGCACTCAGAATAGGATCTCAGAACCTCAAGATCTAGCCACGGTGAATGGTCAATAATTACTTGTTGAATAGATTAGTGTGAAAACACCCCTTTTTCGTGTTACCTCTAACTGGCTTCTATTCTCTCACCAGTCCTATATATCAACCTTACCCCTGTCCCATCACCTGTAAGTCAATCATAACATTGACACTTTTAAAAGCAACATCTTTTCCTCCATGGGCAACAGAATTCCCATAATATCAAAATATAATTTGAGGGAAGTATATTTTTTCACAGGGTTCTCCATACTTTCTAAAGGTTCTCCGTACTTTCTTGTTGACTCAGTGTGCCAAAAGCTCTGAACAGAAAACCATCTATTTGCCCTTGAAAGACATTTGCTGCCATGTAGATGGATTCAAATAAAGGGTTTCCTATTAAGCCTTTATTTTCTGGGACAGTGAATTGACCCAACCTATGTACAGTCTTCTATACGGTACCTGATAGTATATAGTTATCCTCTCAAAAAATTTATCTATGAAATATACGAAGCTTTTAAATCATCTATTTATATCAGTAAATAGGCAATAGTTAGGACCTTAATAAGATGAGTCATTGCATCTTTAAAAAACACCAGATCAAGAGATGTTCCTCTAATGATTTCATTGAACTGTCTCTGGTAAAACTGGAGTTTTTCAGCCAGAAAGTCAAAGGATGGCATCTATGGGTGGGGAGAAAGATTAAAAAATGATATTTAAGATCCAAATATGTATTAAAGTAGCAATTGTAAAGACACTCAAAGTAATTTTAAAATATACATATCTTTTTTAAACGTTATGGATTTCCAGAGGTTTCTCAGATATTAGTCTACTTTTAGTTATTTCCATTTTCTAAGGCCTGAAACTTAACTGTATTAGTTGGTTTCTAGTGCAAAATCATTTCTGACCTTTCCCTACCAACTCCTATCCATAGTAATTAACACATTAATATAGGAAATATTTTTCTTGGTTTTTACTTACTTTTTAATATTGTTTAATATTGTTTGCAGCTTTCAAAAATATAAAAAGGTTTTACATTATTTATGGAGTCAAATCCACAAGTCTTTGTTGTTCTGAAATAAATCCACACCCACTTTCTTTGTTTTGCAAATTGTTCCTCCTCATCTAATTCTTTGATCTGCATACACTTTATTTTTATTTTTATTTTTTAGAGTCAAGGTACTCTGTCACCCGGACTGGAGTGCAGTGGCCCAATCATAGCTCACTGCAGCCTCGACTTCCTTGGCTCTATGGCTCCTCCTACCTCAACTCCCCCAAGTCGCGGGTATTACAGGCATAAACCACCTCGCCCGGCTCTATATAACTTTAGAATTACTTTGTTATATAACCCTGTTTTTAAAAGTCCCTTTGAAATCTTGTTTCAAATTTCATTAAACCTATATATTAATTTAGAAAGAATGGCGTGTTGCTGTTTAAGTAAAGTTTTATCGTGTTAATTCCCACATGTTAATATTGTTGTTGCTGTTAAATGAAATACTTTTATGTTATATTTTCTGTCTTGTGATTGTTGGCAAGTGTTGGTAAATTTTTTCTGTAAAGGGCAAGATAGTAAATATTTCAGGCTTTAAGGCCCATTCAGTCTTTACTCACCCCTGCCATTGTAGTGCAAAAGCAGCTATGGCCAATATTTAAACCAATGGATGTTTCAATAAAACCTTATTTATGAACACTGAAATTTGAATTCTATATTATTTTTACACGTCACACAATATTATTCTTTTGCTTATTTTTATTTTTTGGTAACTATTTAAAAATGAAAAATCAGCCGGGAGTGGTGGGTAACACCTGTCACTCCAGAACTTTGGGAGGCCGAGATGGGTGGATCACTTGAGGTCAGGAGTTCAAAACCAGCCTGACCAACATGATAAAACCTCATCTCTACTAAAAATACAAAAAATTAGCCGGGCATGGTGGGGGGCACCTGTAATCCCAGCTACTCGGGAGGCTGAGGCAGGAGAATTGCTTGAACCGGGAGGCGGAGATTGCAGTGAGCCGAGATCATGCCACTGTGCTCCAGCCTGGGGTGACAGAGAGAGACTCCATCTCAAAATAAATAAATAAATAAACAAATAAATATCCTTCTTAGCTAGTAAGTCTAATAAAAACAGGCAGTGGGCTGGCTGGATCTGGCCCAGAAACTATAATTTGCCAACCCTTGGTATAGGTATAGAGGATAGTTATTTCACATTTATATAATGCTTGGTCATCTTACTGAACTCTCTCTCTCTCTTTTTTGTTTTTTTTTTTTTGAGACAGGGTCTCATTCTGTCACCCAGGCTAGAGTGCAGTGACACAATCACAGCTCACTGCAGTCTCAAACTCCTGGGCTCAAGTAATCCTCCCACCTCCACCTGCTGAGTAATTGGGAGTACAGCAGCATGCCACCACACCCGACTAATTTTTTTTATTTTTTGTAGAGACAGGGTCTCATTATGTTGCTCAGGCTGGTCTCAAACTCCCGGGCTCAAGCAATCCTCCCACCTCAGCCTCCCAAAGTGCTGGAATTATAGCAACTCCATGGTAGGACTCTGGTGCAGAGAGAAAGATCTAGTCAGGTGAGCAATCTGAAAACCTCTTTTAAGAGATGAAAATAAATACCAATTCATATATTTTGGGTACTTCAAACACAGAGTCTTCAGGTTCATCACCAGTTGGTTCTGGCATCTCACGGAGAAAATCCACAAAGTATGGTTCAGGAAGAATACACGACGCTGCATCAGAGCCAATATTTTCTTCAACTGCACGAGTAAGATGTGCATTAAACCACTGCTCATCTTCAGGAGTTATAAATCTGAAAGGAAAATGTAGTAGTAAGAATGTTAAATATGAAAGCATTTTTTCTAACTGAACATGTCCCTTCGCCTCTTCTCAGCCCCACCCTGGACCTTCTCAATTCAGGACAGGGAAACAATATGTTCTGCCTTTTGATAAGAAGGGCATAACCCCATCCAAGAAAGTTATAACATTAACAGCACTACTTATAGAAAATACAGATGAATCACTTAGGTGAGATCAAAGGTCCCTAAAACTTGCGATAGGAGAGCAGAAGTGATGGTCGGTAGTGGACGAGTGTCCTCTTTCTGGGTTGATGGATTCAGTGCACAAAGGACCTTTTCAGATTGACAATATAACAGAGGGAAGAGAGGACAAAGGGGAGTAACATTTGACAAGTATCACCCTTGTGTGAGACATGGTAGACACTTTACAACTTTGTGAAACTGGCATTATCATCTATGATTTATAGATGAGGGAATGGAGGCTCCAAAAGATGACTGAATTTAACTTTAATGGGATTGTTTAACTTTAAAGGGATGAAACCAGATTTCCCCACAGAAAACCTACAAAGAGCTCACAAAATTTGTAGAAAATATATACAATGAAAATGTGCCTCCGAATGTTATCAACTCTGATGATCTGGTGATTTATAAAGATGTATTGTTGAAGTCATACTGGAATAAATCAGCAGAGCATTTTTTTAAGGCAGTGGGCAGGTGAGAGATGCCATCAATGCTTCACAAGCCCCACAGCAAATGATGACAATGCTCCTTACTCTACTTATCCTAGTAGGTAATGCAAGAAGTAACCGGCTGGGCAGGGTGGCTCATGCCTGTAATCCCAGCACTTTGGGAGACTGAGACAGGAGGATCTCCTGAGGTCAGGAGTTCAAGACCAGCCTGATCAACATGGAGAAACCCCATCTCTACTAAAAATACAACAACAACAACAAAATAGCCGGCCATGGTGGTGCATGCCTGTGATCCCAGCTACTGGGGAGGCTGAAGTTGGAGAATCACTTGAACCCGGGAGGCAGAGGTTGTGGTCAGCTGAGATCGCACCATTGCACTCCAGCCTGGGCAACAAGAGCAAACCCCATCTCAAAAAATAAAAATAAAAAAAATTAACCAAGTAGTATAAACTTCTCAGGTCATATATTTAAACTCTAGTGCCGCAATACGCACCTGTCTGCAATTACTCTGCTGCACTCGTGTTTGAAAAGGGACAGGAGAGTAGGGATTGAAGCGCACTCCTCAGCTTTTATGGTCAACATTCCTTGCCAAATTCTGGAAAGATCTCGAAGATTGAAGATGTAATGAAATTTAGAAGGAGTTGGCAGCATCTTCACCTAGAGATGAAAAAATGTAATACTCTCAATTAGTTTTCAGATACAACTAAAAGTAGAATTACTTTTACAACTGTCTCACAAATCCTATTTTAGATAAAATCTGCTGAGTAAATAAATCAAGATTAAGTTCACATTTTGTGACAACACGGACAGAAAAAAATCATAAATAAACCAACTTAGGATTTAAAAGACCATAATCTCTTGGATAGGATGGATTCAAGACCAAGGCACTGGATGCAGATTCCAACACCTTGTTCTACTACCATCAGTTGGCTTTGAACAAGTCACCTCCCCTGAATTCTTAAGGACTATATGAATTGTGGGAATAATCATCCCTAACCATTGGTAGTATATGTGGAAATACGTCACAACAAAAACTGAACGTGAGTTGGTTGTCATGCAGTTAAGAACAATGAATGTTCACCTTTAAAGTTAATAATGGCTATCTTCTATAAATTGCTTTGATTAGGGTCCTTAATGTGTTAGGATTTCCATAAATATATCTGCATATCATAACCTGGATTTTACTGTGTGGATCCAAACTCAGTCAACAGTCTTTCATGTATCTGTATATCCATAATAAGTGGACAGGCAAGTCTGACATGCAGCTATACGTATAGTAATAGATGTTTTTCCTGTTTGAGCACAAAGACTGTATTATATGCTATTTTACTATTTCTACCAACTTCTAGAATACAAAAAGGCAAAGCTGTAACAATACCACATTCTTACCCAGAGAGATACCCGTTAAGGGATAACCTCGAGGTACTCTAGATATGGAAAGCATTGATGGTCATGTATAAAGATCATAACCGATATCATTAGCATCATTTTTGAAAGTGAAAATAATGATAATTCTGGTGATACAAACTCCCCATACGCCTATTTCAGCAAAGCAGATGCTTTCTTTAGCGTCTGTTCACAAATTAAGCCCTTTCTATACTGAAAAATTACGCTATTGAGTTTGTAATTTTTACAGGCTAATTCACAGTGCTATTTAAAACAGCAAGTAGCATGGGGAGATGAAAATAAAAGAAGTGTATTTTATCAATCACCTATCAACTTCCCTCTTTGCTCAGTTCCATTGCAAACTAAAATGTTCATCCTACCCACTAAAATGTAAAACATATAGTTATATTACAAGTATGTAAAAATACTCAAAGCGGTAAGGTTATGTGAATATTGCTTTTTTTATAGTATAACACTCCAGCCATGACGGCAGCCATTGGTAACTGAGGCAGTCATTAAAGAGAATTCTGTAAAAAAAAAATTCCTTTCTTTCCTTCTTCTTCTCATTATTTGTTAACCTGCTTCTTTCCTTCTCTTCTAATATTTCCCTCTACTTTTCATCACCTTCTTTCTTTTCTAAACTGCTTCTGCCTTAAAGCTATATAAAGTAATACAAAGGTGGACTGATAGACAAGGCATGAATGGATCAAAAGAGTGCTTTGTGAAGATGGGAGATTTGAAGAAAAGATACAAAGAAGGCTGCTTATGTAGAGGTGGGCAGAGGAGGAAGATTCATTCATTTTTCAATGACTGAGCACCTCCCTGGTTCTTAAGAAGACACAGTGGTAAACAGAGGACAGCTAACTCTGCTGCCATCAAGCGGGCTTTTATTCCAGTGGGGAGAGCCTGAGAATGAACAGGGAACAAATATATATGTAAATATGCAAATAATGATAGAAGCCATGGTTTAAAAAACACCAGGGCCAGGAGACAGATAATGACTAGGATAGGGACAAGTGCAGTCACTTTAGAGGATGATTGGAACAGTCGCTCTGAAGGTAAGAGTGATGAGAATGAGCCAACGTATGGTGGCCCAGCAACGCAATAAACCTGGGGTACTCAAGGAATGGTGAGCAGGGCCATCGGCTGGAGCAGGTTGATGGCAGGCAAGGGAAGTAAGCGGAGTCTGCTGACATTGTAAGTGGAACTGGGAGTCTACTGGTGGTTTTAAGAAGGAGTAAAGATTTCTGCTTTACTTTTTAAAAAATATCATCTAGGACTGTGAAAAGAACAGACTCCAAGAGAGCAAGAAGAAAGCAAGGAGATTGGTTAGGAAGTTACTGCATGGTCCAGGGGACAGGTGATGGGAGCACTTATCAGGGTGGTCACAGGGGGATGGTGAGGAAGGTTCAGCTTTGGGGTAGATTTTGAAGGGGAGGTCACTGAGATTCACTGATGGACTGGATGTAGGCCATGAGGAAGACATAAATCAAGGATGGTGCCCAGTAATTTTAACCTAAGAAGCAGGATAACTGGTGCTGCTACTAAGATGCAGAAGTCTGAGAGAGGATCATATTTAAGGACATTTAAGAGTTCTGTTTGGACATGGTAACTTTGAGATGAGTATCAGACATCAAACACTGATGTCTATTAAGCAGTTAGCAATTGGCCTGGAGCCAGGTAGAGAGGCCTGGGATGGAGATATCCATTTTGAAGTCATCAGCACAGGGATGATGTTTAGAGCCTTGAAGCTGGATGAGGCCACCTAGGGAAAGAATGTAGATAAAGAAGAGGGCCTGGCATCGAGACCAGGTGCATTTCAGTGTTTAGAGGAGGGAAAGAAGAAGGGGGACTTTAATGAGGTAGCCAGTGCACTAGGAAGAAAATCAAGAATATGGGGACCCTCTGAAGCCAAGTGAAGAAAATATTTAGAGGGATCATTTAGGTCAAATGCTGCTAAAAAGTCAAGTAAGAGGGAGAGGAAAATTAACCTTGAGATGTGGCAAGATCAAGGTCTTTGGTGGCCTTGACATGAACAGTGGGAATGAAAGCTTGTGCAGAATCGATTAAAGAGGTAAAGAAAAGACACTGAGGAAATGGAGCCAGGAAACATCCAAATACCAAAAGAAACTGATGGAAGACAGCTGCAAGGGCAAAGCTTTTCAGAGAACTATGTATATAAGCACACTAAATTGAGCAATAATCCTATTGGAAACCACATGTATCTTACCACGGAAAACTATCTCAGACACTCAGTCCTTGCAACTCATTTCTGAGTTTCTTTAAAAGAGGTGCAATGGCATGTGCAAAGGCCCTGTGTTGGCAAGGAACAGGGCCCCACACTCATCACTGAAGGTGGCCACATGGAAGAGCATCTCATAAGAAACCCCCAAATTCCTCTTCCAATAATTCTGTATCTAGAAATCCCCCAGTCTACCCAGGAATCTGAAAGGCTGGCACACTTCAGGTTTCCCAGGAGACAAGTGCCTGCCCACATGTGTATAATTGGCCTAATGGATGTGTAGTGAATTACGACAACTAATCCTTATCTCCTTCATGGCTTTTTGTCAAATATATCAACCTCATTTTTATCTCATACCTACACTTAATTGCCTTTTCATGAGTACTGCCCTAAGTCATCTGGGGACAGCTGCAGGTTTGCTGAGCTTTACTTAGGACACTGACTTGTGTATGCAAATCTAGCCAATTTTTGTTAAGAACATTTCCATCCATTTACTAACTCACGCTCCTGCTCAGAGAAATACACAAGTTAGACTTCAAGTCCTAGTTGGCTGAGAATATCTGGAAATCCATGTATTAAGTCAGTCAATAAGCATCTGAGTGTCTGACATAGTTTGGTAGAGGGAGACAGATAATACAAATAAAGATTTACAAATCAGAGTAACAAGTGGAAATGCAGTGTTCTCATTTCACCAAAATTCTACTTTGTCTTGGATGTCATGTCTGGTTTACAGTAACATCTCATACATACGGAAAGCATCATTTAGTCAGATCATTTGCTCCCTGGAAGGAAAAGGTGTTGTAAATCTATTTGAGCACGTAATTTGTCTTTTCCAAAAAACACCACTATATATGATATTATGATAACTTAATGAGCCACGAGGTAAGAACTAGGGCTGAATAATAGTTGCCTTTTTAAAAATTATTGACAAACCATTCTGTACCTTAGTCCATTGCCACAGCACTCTACCCACTGAGACTAAATTCACAATCATCTCACATATTTGAGGCTT
This sequence comes from Pan troglodytes, assembly GCF_028858775.2. NCBI lineage: Eukaryota > Metazoa > Chordata > Mammalia > Primates > Hominidae > Pan > Pan troglodytes. The sequence continues at coordinate 44,784,218 of NC_072403.2, read as the reverse complement.
GAAACTTCTACAAGGATCAAAGTATCCACATCCAATAATTCCTGAAAGATAAGCAAGATTGAAGGTATAAGCTTACCAAAAGATTTCCAAGTATATGTTTATCCCAGTACACAAATCATTACAAGGCTGACTAAGCTAGGTGTTGTTCAGAATTTCTCTCAAGGGATCAGCTAAGACTGGGAGTCAGTAGTGGATCCAGCCAAGCTTAGTACGCAGTGATAAGTGTTTTATATGTATTGACTCATTTAATCCCCCACCCAGCACCCTACAAGAAAAAAATACAAGGTAGGTATTATTATTACTAGCCCCACTTTAACATGAGCTTAGTAACTTGCTCAAAGTTACACAGCTTGCATGCAGACAAATTTGAGATGTGAACCCAAGCAACCTGGCCCTAGAGTCTGTACATCAGCATTCACCCTGAAGCATATGTGAGCTTAGAGAGTACTCCCTCATCTTACAGAGAGGGAGACCAGGCCCAGACAGGTGAAGCCGATTGTTCAAGGTCACATGGACTGGTATTGGCAGAACTGGAATCAGGACCACTTTTTCCAACCTACAGTCAGTCACCACTCTGGCCTGGGCTAGACAAGCAACATTCCTAGGGAACACCCAGCAAAGTGATGGTCTGACCATCATTATGACTCTCAGAAAGACTGGGGTGTAGGTTTAGAGACTGTTCTCAAAGTCTCAGAATGTCTTTGATTTAGACCGAAGAAAGATTTACTCTGCTTCACTCCAGTGAGACTACACATTGCAGAGTGTGTTCAGTTCTGAGCATGGTATTCTCAGAGGAATACGAATATCTGCTCAGAGATGCAGAACAGGTTGATGAAGAGTGGAGACTAAAGAAACTGGAGTTTGTTCACACTAATTGAAGAATTGCCCTGGGGAAACATGAAATTTTCCTCCAAATCATGGTTGGTTGTGCTAAGTGCCTGTAAAGTCCGTTTGCTTCCTGAAATCCTATATTCTAGATTTCCACCTTCCTGTGGGACAACCATGTTATAAGAAGCATGAGATAGGGATTAGCAACACCCATCTGCCAAGCACTAGTTGAAGGCCTTGACTGGGCAGTTATTTCACTTCTCTGAGGCTCAGTTTCTGGTTGGTTTGTTTTCTGTAATTGTTTAAATGTGTCAGTCATACTGAAGAGTATGTCAAATAGCTTAACAAATAACAAACCCTCATGTACAGACCGCCAGATTGATAATTACAACCTTGCCCAGCACATTAGAAGCCCTTGTACGTTCATCCTTGTTCACAATTCCTCCCTTCCTCCAGAGGTCGCCACCTCTCTCTAATATAATCAGTAACTTGCTTTTCTTTATAGCTTCACCACTTAGGTTTTTGAACTTTTGAACTGGTAAAAAAAAACTTTTGAAATTCAGTTTAACGGAATTATATTTTTCCTGTGATTTGCTTCTTTCAATTCAGCATTGTATTTCTGGGCTTCATCCATGGTGAAAGCATGTAGCTATATTCATTCATTTTCACTGCTGCACAGCAGGCCACTGTGTGCCTGTGGCAGGATGTATTTATCCAGTTTTACTAGTGATAAATATCTGGATTATTTCACGTTTTTGCCATTGTGCACACTGCACTATGAGCATTTTTGTATAAGTCTGCTGGCATGCATGTGCAAAATCAACTACAGATGGATTGAGGCCCCAGATATGGAAGGCAAAACTATACAATGTCTGGAAGAAAACATAAGAGAATACTTGTATGATGTCCGGATAGAAAAGGACTTCTTGAGACTCAGAAAACCCAAACCATAAAGGAAAAAAATGACAATTTGGCATAAACCTATAAGTGGTACTGCTAGGGATGGGCACACGCCCTACTTTACCAGCAGGGATGCAAAATTGTTATCCAAAGGGTTTGTAGCAATTGACACTCCGGCCAGCAGGCAATGAGAGTCTCAGTTGCTTCACATTCTCACTAATGCTTGATTTTGTCAGAATTTTTTATTTTTGCAAATCTAGTGGGTATGAAATGGTATCGCTTGGTGTTTCTCATTTGTATTTTCCAGAATACTGATGATGTTTACCATCTTTACTTTGTTTATTGGCTATTTAGCTTCCTCTTTTTGAAGTGCCTTAGTTGTTTGCCCATTTTTATATCAGGTTGTTTCCTTTTCTTGACTGATTGATTTATAGGATTTCTCTAAATATTCAGAATATGACATTTTTGTTGTTATTATATGTGTTAAAATTTTTTCTTCCACTTTGAGGCTTTTCACTCTCTTAATGTTATTTTTTAATGAAGAGAAATTTTACATTTCAATCTAGTCAAATTGGTATTTTTTTTCTTTATTTTTGTGCTTTCTGAGTCTCATTTATGAAATGCTTTCCTACTCAGAGGTCACTCAACTATTTCTCTATATTTTCTTCCAAATGTTTTACAGCCTTGCCTTCCATATTTAGGTCCTTATCTCGTCTGTAGTTGATCATGTTATTGGCATGAGGTAGCTGTCCAAATTTAATTATTTTCCTATAAGAATTACTAAGTATCCCAGAACTACTTATTAAAAGTCTGCCCTTTCCCGGACGGGCACGGTGGCTCATGCCTGTAATCCCAGCACTTTGGGAGCCCGAGGCAGGCAGATCACCTGAGGTCAGGAGTTCGAGACCAGCCCTGCCAATGTGGTGAAACCCCGTCTCTACTAAAAATACAAAAAAATTAGCCGGGTGTGGTGGCAGGCGCCTGTAATCCCAGCTAATTGGGAGGCTGAGGCAGGAGAATCGCTTGAACCCAGGAGGCAGCAGTTGCAGTGAGCTGAGATCGCGCCACTGCACTCCAGCCTGGGTGACAAGAGTGAAACTCCATCTCAAAAAAAAAAAAAAAAAAAAAAGTCTGCCCTTTCCCTTCTGACTACAGTACTTGCTATATCAAATAATTAATGTTCTTATATGCAAGGGTCTGTTTCTCGTGTATGTAAGAGGTTTTGGGGTGGATTGGGGGTTTGTTTTTTGGTTTTTTAGACAGGTTCTTACTCTGTTACCCAGGCTCGAATGCAGCAATGTGATCATAGCTCACTGCAGCCTCGACCTCCTAGGCTCAAGCAATCCTCTGGCCTCAGCCTTCCACACAGCTAGGACTACAGACGTGTGCCACCACGCCCATCTAATGTTTTAAACTTTTTGTAGAAATGGGGTCTCTCTATGTGCCCAGGCTGCTCTTGATCTTCTGGCCTCCAGCAATCCTCTCACCTTGGTCTTCCAAAGTGCTAAGATTATAGGCGTGGGCTGACCTACACATAAGTTTTGATGGCATAATTTATGTGATTCGATGTTACATTTGATGTCAAGAATCTCATTTTCATTAACATATTGAAGTGCTACATTTGACTTTGTATAACATATCGTTAATCTGTGATCTTTGTGCTGTCATTTATTGGCCCAAATTTCTCTGATTAACCATGTCCTGAAAACCAAAAGACCAAGGTTCCTTTACATCTAATGTGAACTTTCAACAAGCCTATTTTTAAATATCTCTGGGTCTGAGAATAGGCTATAAGCATAGGTCACCTTAGTATTGAGTCCCTCTTTCCTAGTGTTTAGCTCTCCATTTCACATACCTAACCCCCCTTTAGACAGAGCCTTTTTGTCTCTTAAATGAAATTTTGTGTGGTTTATGTCCATTATGTAATGCAATAAAATAAACGCTAAGAATATTCATACCAAAAATTTTGTCTATTGAAGCATTTGAAGGCAATGTACAATTAAACACAGTAAATTGTCTTTTTAAACGTTGTGGAATATCATTTCGACCACCTCCAGGGTGGATCATTGCTGCTATGAGCTGCACATCAACAACAGTAGTGAAGTCTCCAGGCTTGTCCAAGCTGTACATTCCTTCCATTTCCATCATCTGTCGCACAATCTCATTAGTTATCTGAAATTTCACACAGCAGTATTTTTGTAACATATCACTATCATATTCCTCCATAACTTCAATAAAATAGTACAAATAAGATTAGAAGACAACATTAAACTCTAATCAACGAAGTGTTTGTGAATGTCGATGATCACCTTCAAGGTAATTTGACTTAAATGATGTCACCCATGAACTCTAGATCGTAACACATGCATGGTCCAAGTCCAAGGTGCCTTTCACCACATTGATCAAACTAATTTCCAAATAAATTTAGATAGGTGAGTCATGAGATATTTGGTTAAATTACATTAATACTCCAAGTTACAACAAGTTTTACTGTAGACATCTTTCATACTCAATATTCAACACTTAAAAACCTTTAGATCAGAATGTAGGATGGTTTTGGTCCTGAGCTTTCAATATTATATTACTAACTGTTTTGGCTTTTGGTTTTATGTTCTCATCTTATCTTCTCTGCATCCTCCAACACTGCCAACCCCCCTCCTTGGAAATGTTACCTCTCTTGGTTTCAGAGGCTTGTTTTTTTTCCAGGTCCATCTCAGGGCTCTGGGATCACTTCCTAAGCCGCTCGTTGTCCACTCATCCCTCATATGTAACTGTTCTCCAGGGTTCCATCCTGGGCTCTTTACTCTTCTCATTGTTCCAGAAATTCTATCTCAACCCTATATTCTAAAGAATCTCATATCTATAACTCTAGCTTCAGATTCTCTTCTAAGCTCTACACCTGTATATTCAAGTCTCTATTGAGCATCTCTTAGTGGATATCACACAAGCACCTCAAATATAACCGTCTTTCAATTAACCAACATTTCATGAATGACTACTGTGTGCCAGCCTCTCTTGTAGCATAGACAAAATTTTCTGTCCTCATGAAGCACACATTCTAGTGGTGAGAGACAAGATGTACAGATGCATGTTGATATGTAAATAAAATGGTATACTCTAAGACTTTTGTAGAATATAGGAGGGGCTCAAAGGTGTGACTCAAGGAGAGCAGGGGAGGCTTCACCTGACATGATATATAAGCCAAGACCTGAAGAAGGTGAGAAAGTAAGCCAGTTCGATACCTAGGGGAAGAGCACTCTAGGCAGAGGAAACTGCAAATGCAGAGGTACTGAGTGAACACCATATCCAGCGTATACAAAGATCAGTAAATGTGGTGGAAGCAAAGAGTCATGGGAAGAGGGAGAGGAGGTCAAAATGTGTAGAGTCTTGGATCATGGTAAGGATTTTGGTATTTATATTCTACAAGTCTCTTTGGAGGATGTTGACCAGAAGAGTGTGTCGTGATCTAACTCTTGTTTTCATTTGTTGATGATGTGAGAACAAGCTGAGAAGGGTAAGGGAAACAGGAGGCAGTGAGGAGGCATTTGTAATGATCAAGAAGACAGCTGGTCGTGGGTGGCGCCAGGTGGTAGCAGTGGAGGTGATGAGTAGTGGTCAAATTTCAGATACAGTGTGAAGATAGAGCCAACTTGATTTTCTGACAGAGTGACTGTGGAGGTGCTATTTGCTGAGAGAGAGAAGACTGTTGGAGGAGCAGGTGTTGGAGGTGTTAAGTTTGCGATCCAACCAGACATCCCTAGTTGGATACGTGAGTTTGGAATTCAGGAGCGCTTCAGCTTATGGAAGATAAGCATGAACCTGATCTAAACATGCCTTCACCCTCCTCGCCTTCCAGGAACTGCTGAGGTCTATCTGCCTTGGAGCAGACGCAGGCCATACAGAACTGTTTGGTTTTTCGCCACAGGATGAGTACTGAGCTTCTAGTGGTGTCTGAGGCGAATAGGGATAAAGAGCAAAATGGGACTTGTCCTGGTAGAGCCAAAGCAGATGGTGTCAATGAAGCAGTGTAGGTCGGTGGGAGGAAAGTGTTGGGGATCCCACCAGGAGCATGCGGACTTCTGGCAACACCGGTGAGGTCTTCTAATGGGGAATGACCTGGGTGGATAGATGATCACAACTAGAACCACGGTGTGTGGCATAGTTAAATAAATAAATAAATAGTTGTTTGGTTTTTCATTTTTTGTTTTTGTTTTTTTGAACATCACGTACTCCTCAGAAATTATGCACAATAAGAGGTTAGAGCAAGGATGTAACCCTGCAGAAAGGCAGAAGAGAGGAGCTAAGAAAGGACACTGAAGTCAAGTAGCCAGAGAGGAGGCATTTGCTGTAGAAAACCACATAGGAGACAGGTGTGATGGCTCATGCCTGTAATCCCAGCACTTTGGGAGGCCGAGGCGGGCGGATCATCTGAGGTCAGGAGTTCAAGACCAGCCTGGCCAACATGGTGAAACCGTGTCTCTACTAAAAATACAAAAATTAGCCAGGCGTGGTGGCAGGCACATGTTATCCCAGCTACTCAGGTGGCAGAGGAAGGGAGAATTGCTTGAGCCCGGAGGTGGAGCTTGCAGTGAGCTGAGATCATGCCACTGCACTCGAGCTTGGGTGAGAGAGCGAGACTCCGTCTCAAAATGTTAAATGACGAGTTAATGGGTGCAGCACACCAACATGGCACATGTATACATATGTAACAAACCTGCATGTTGTGCACATGTACCCTAAAACTTAAAGTATAATAAAAAAACAAAAACAAAAACAAAAAAACACATAGGGATTTAAGAAAGGAGAAACTCAGCTATAACAGAGAAGTCAGAAAAAGACTGAGGATTGGCAGTAGACTTAAAAACATAAAGTTTTTAAAAAAAAAAAACATAAAGTTTTTAACAAAGTTATTAACATTTATATATATAAAATATATATACATAAAAATACAAATTCAGGATCATCTATATGAGATATTTCAGCCATACCTGATCTCCCCACTCATTAATCACGGGCATATTAATATCATCAATAAATACAGTCATTTTTCTCCCTCCTGGTGGTCCATATGTGCTTCCAATTCGCTTATCCACGTAGCTTTCAATTGTTCTCTAGAGAGAAGGAAACGTTTTGTCTTATGCATTAGATTTTAATCCATACTTCTAAAAATAATGAGCATTCTTGTCAGAGTAGAATATAATTTACTTACGCATTTAATAAGTATACATATAATTATTAAAATATATGTTGTTAAATTTTTAAAAATAAGGCATTGGAATTTTATCCTTCATTTACATTACAGTAGATATGCTCCAAAGTTCAGCTGCAGTCTCAATATTAGGTCAAAGTATGCTATTTGGATTTGCCTTCAACCTTAGCCTTAGGAAAGCTAAATAGCTGAATGCCAAGTGCAGCATGATTTCTTTTGAATATATAATATTTTCACATTTTATATGCGTACACATTTTATTGTAACCACTAATTTAAAATGTATTATGTTTATAATATTACAGCAAATGATGGATCTCACCTGAAACATCACTGGTTCTGTGGCAGATGAAAAGTTTAGACTTTTGGATAGCTGTACTTCAGGATCATATTTTTTCAAATAGGCCTTAACCATGACAGTTTTTGCAGTTCCCTGCTCTCCTGTGAGCAAAACAGCCTGCAATCATAGGATAATAGTGTTGAAATGTGTTACAACTTATTTAGTTTCAAATATCTTATGATTCTATGGGCTAGTCTTCTATAAATTAATACAACTAATTTTTAATAACTTTTTAGAATTGCATCTACCATCAAAATAAGTCCCAGTTGTATTACAGATTTAAATGTAAAATGTGTACTATAAAAGTGCTGGAAGAAAATATGGGTGCATATTCCCGTGGCCATGGATGGTTTGTGATCATTTAAGGAACTATCTATTAAACTTACTTTATGTTGTTTTGCAATGGTGTCTATCAAAAAATTTGTTCTAATATTGTCAACATTTGGAACCAAAATTGATGAATATTCTGGAATACTGTCAGTTGGATAATAATAAGGCTGAAGTTTCTTATTCCAGTGCTCCCAATCACCTATATAATAAGTAAAATTTCATCTTAATAGAACCATATTCTGTGAAAGTTATCTCATAATACAAAAATGTTAAGTGCAATAAACAATCAATAGAATCATATAAACATTTAAAATGTTTTCCTAAAACATGTTACTATATCTGCTTATCGTATGTCTATGGCATTTGATAATTTGTTTTGCCTTTTTTTTATAAAGTCAGCTTTTAAAAAAACTTTTAGGTTCAGGGATACATGTGCAGGTCTGTTAGATATACAGGGGTTTGTCGTACAGATTATTTCATCACCAGGTGATAAGCATAGCACCCAATAAGTAGTGTTTTGATCCTCACCCTTCTCCCACCCCCAACCCTCAAGTAGGCCCCAGTGTCTGTTGTTCCTTTCTTTGCGTCCCTGTGTACTCAATATTTAGCTCCCACTTATAATTGAAAATACGCAGTATTTGATTTTCTATTCCTGAGTTAGTTTGCTTAGGATAATGGCTTCCAGCTCCATCCATGTTTCTTCAAAGGACATAATCTCCTATTTTTTATGGCTGCATAGTATTCCATGGTATATGTGTACCAAATTTTCTTTATCCAGTCTAACACTGATGGGCATTTAAGTTGATTCCATGTCTTTGCTATTGTGAATAGTGCTGCAATGAACATATGCATGCATGTGTCTTTATGGTAGAATGATATACGTTCCTTTGAGTATAATACCCAATAATGAGATTGGTGGGTCAGATGGTAGGTCTGGTTTAAGTTCTTTGAGAAATCACCAAACTGCTTTCCGTAATGGCTGCACTAATTTACATTCCCACCAGCAGTGTAGAAGCATTTCCTTTTCTCCACAACCTCTCCAGCATCTGTTATTTTTTGTAAATTGGCTTTTAAATTGCTAACTCACCCATCTGGAGAAACCTTGCCTGAAATGGAATTAAAATCAGCCGGTGGTAAAACCAGTAATGTAATGGATGCCTAGCAGAAAAGCCACATCAACTGAAAAGACGGAAAAGACCAAAAAAAGAGTCAACTGTTTACTAGATATAGAGTATTTGCCATAAGAAATTGATTTCAAGTCCGGGCACAGTGGCTGACGTCTGTAAACCCAGCACTTTGGGAGGCTGAGGCGGGTGGATCAGCTGAGGTTGGAAGTTCGCGACCAGCCTGACCAACGTGGAGAAACCCTGTCTCTACTAAAAATACAAAATTAGCCAGGCCTGGTGGTGCATGCCTGTAATCCCAGCTACTCGGGAGGCTGAGGCAGGAGAATCACTTGAACCTGGGAGGCGGAGGTTGTGGTGAGCCAAGATCGCGCCATTGCACTCCAGCGTGGGCAACAAAGAGCGAAACTCCGTCTCAAAAAAAAAAAAAAAACATTGATTTCAAAAATTTATTTACATTTTAGCATCTCTGGATGTTCCTTACAACCTGTGGTACTGTACCATTGCTGTTGCTAGGCAAACTTGTATTGGCGTTATTCCTATCATTGCCATTCAAATTGAATTACTTTCATTGATACGTTTAGCCTCTATTTTAAATGTCTTCAAAAAGATTATACAATGATTCAGAATTATACCCAAAAGTTACTGTGTACACAGAATGCATGGAAAGAAAGCATACATTGATATTGGTGAAACAATGATGAACAAATACTCATCATTGGAGTAATAACCCCAATTTCATGTTTTCTTGAGAAAGTAAGCAAAAATGAGTATGTTTAACTTCTAAAACACTGCCAAACTATTTTCCAAAGTGGCTGTGCCATTCTGTAGCATATGAGGGCTCTAGGTGCTCTATTACGGCACCAATATTTGGCATTATTAACCTTTTTAACTGTAGACATTCCAGTGGCTGTGTGATGATATCCATTGTGCGGGGTTTTGTTTTTGTTTTTTTTGAAGCAAGGTCTGCCTCTGTGGCCCAGACTGGAGTGTAGTGGTGCGATCTCAGCTCACTGCAGCCTCCATCTCCGGGTTCAAGCAATTTTCCTGCCTCAGCCTCCTGAGTAGCTGGGATTACAGGCACCCGCCACCACGCACAGCTGATTTTTGTATTTTTAGTAGAGACGGGGTTTCACCATGTTGGCCAGGCTGGTCTCGAAGTGCTGACTTAAAGTGATCTACTCGCCTTGGCCTCCCAAAGTGTTGGGATTACAGGCATGAGCCACTGCACCCAGACCCCATTGGAGTTTTAATTTGCATTTCTCTGACGACCAATGATGTTAAATATCTTTCATATGCTTTTTTCACCTTTCACATATCTTATTTAGCAAAGTATCAACTGAAATTTCCTCCCCATTTTAAAATTTAGATTGGTTGCCTATTGATAGTTATTGGATTATAGGAGTTCTTTACATATTCTGGATAAATTTTTTTTATCAGATATATATGTTTCAAATAGTTCTTTACAGTCTGTGGCTGGGTTTTTCATTTTCTTAATAGTGACTTTTAAACAGCAAAAGAGATTTTCCCCCCCATTGCACTGGCTAGATTTTGCTATTTCAAATAGCAAAATAATCTTTAAATAATGTTTAAATAAGATCTGTCCCCTTACTTGGGCCTTCTATAGCTTCTCTCAGCGCAGTTTTACAGTTTTGGTATACAGATCTTACACGTATTTTATTAAATTTATTCCTAAGTATTCTTTTTTTGGATTCTATTTTTGTTTGTGTGTTTTTAAGACAGAGTCTCACTCTGTCTCCCAGGCCAGAGTGCAGTGGCACAATCTCAGCTCACTGCAACCTCCGCCTCCCAGATTCAAGCTATTCTCATGCCTCAGCCTCCTGAGTAGCTGTGCTTACAGGCATATACCACAACACCTGGCTAATTTTTTTTTTTTTTTTTTTTAGTAGATATGGGGTTTCACCATGTTGGCCAGGCTGGTCTTGAACTCCTGACCTCAGGTGAGCTGCCCCACTCGGCCTCCCAAAGTGCTGGGATTACAGGTGTGAGCCCCCGCACCCAGCCTTGCGTTCTATTTTAACTGGTATTCTTAAAATTCAATTTTCAATTGTTTGTTGTGAGCATATAGAAATATAACTTATCAAATGTATGGCCCTTTTGTCCTGTGACCTTGCTAAAATCCTTTAGTAGTTCTAATAACTTTTTGAAGATTCCACAGATGGTCATGTCATTTGCAAATAAAGAGAACTTTACTTGTTCTTTTCTAATCTATAGACATTTGATTTTCCCCCCACTGCACTGGCTAGAACCTCTAGTACAATGTTGAATAGAAATGAAATTGAATAGAGGTGAGAAAGACGTCCTTGTTGTGTTCTTGATATTGGGAAGGAAGTATTTAGTTGTTTACCATTCCGTATAACGTTAGCTGTAGGTATTTTGTAGATGTTGTCAGATGATAAAGTTCCTATTTCATCACAAAAGAGTGTCAAATTTTGCCAAATGCTTTTCTTCATTCATTTAGATGACTGTTTATGGCTTGCTTAGTTTTTAGTCTAATATGGCAGATTATATTGATCAGTTTTTGAATGTTGATCTTCCATTTCTAGAATAAAAGCCACAGTTGGACTTTTGTATACTATTGGATTTGTTATAATTTTATTAAGAAATTTTCGTCAATGTTCCTGAGGAATATTGGTCTATAGTTTTGTTTTTGTTTTTGTTTTTTTCTTGGAATGTCTTTCTCTGGTTTTGGCATCAGCGTAACACTGTCCTTATGAAATGGGCTGGGAAGTGTTTCTTCCTATTGTACGTTTTATATCTTTTGGAAGAGTTTGTGTACAGTTGGTATCATTTCTTCCTTAAATATTTAGTCGAATTCACCAATAAAATCATCTTGGCCTGGTGTTTTTCTTTGTGGGAAGGTTTTTAACTACAAATTCAATTTCTTTAGTAGATATAGGGCTATTTAGGATATCTATTTCTTCTTTTTAAATTTTATTGTAAATTGACAATTTATAATTGTATATATTTATGGGGAACAAAATGTTATGGTTTATGGATACAATATGGAATTATTACAAGCGAATTAACGTATCATGTGGAATTATTACAAGCGAATTAACATATCTATCACCTCAAATGCTTATCATTTTTTTGTGTTTAAAATATTTGAAATTTACTCTCTTAGCAATTTTGAAATGTACAACACAGTTATTAACTATATTCAGCATGCTGTGCAATATCTAGTTCTTCTTGATGATGGCTGGTAGTTTATATCTTTCAAGAAATTTGTCCATTTCATCTTCATTGTCAAATGTGTTCTTGTAAAGTTGTTTCTAATATACTTACGTCATGTTTCTAATGTTTGTGAGGACTGTAGTGATGTTCTCTCTTTCATCCTTGACTATGGTAATGTATGTCTTCTCTTTTGTTCTGATGTCTCTAATAAGAGATTTATTCGTTTTATTGATCTTTTCAGATCCATCTTTTTGTTTCATTGATTTTTTTCTGTTGCTGTTCTATTTTTTGTTTCATTGATTTCTGCTTTGATCATGGTTCTTTCTTCCGCTTACTTTGGGTTTAATTTGCTTTTCTTTTTCTAACTTATTAAGGAAGAAGTTGAAATCATTGTTTTGAGACCTTTCTTCTTTTCTAGTAAAGACATAAAGTGCTGTAAAGTCTCCCTATCAAGAATTGTTATATGACCCAGAATATCTTGGTAAGTGTTTTCTGTGCACTGGAAAAAAATGTATATTCTGCTGTTTTGGGCTGAAGCATTCTATAATTTTGAATTCAGGGTATTGATAGTGTTGTTAAAGTCTTCCATATATTTACTAATTTTGTCTATTTGTTCTATCAATTATTCAAAATATTGACACCTTTAGTATAACTGTGGATTTGTCTATCTGTTTCTGTTGTTCTCTGACACTTCCTCCTTGTGCAGATTTCTCCTCTCTGGTGCTCTGCCCTGCAAATTCCAGCCACCTTGGCCTCTCCCAAATCAACCTCTGCCTTCTCATTTGGTGAGACAGCCAATTCTATTTGATCTTCCCCTCCCTGAGCTGCTTCTAGAAACTGCATCCATGCAATAAACTAATGCAATCACCTTGTTTCACTTCCCTCCGTGATTTCAGTCTGGTAGTGCCTATTGTCCAATCTCTGAAAAAAAACCGTCTTACACATTTTGTCCAGTTTTCTATATTTTTAATATAAGAGGTTAAACCCAGTCCCCATTACTCCATCTTGTCTGGAAGCATAAGTCTCCTTACTTAATTTTAAATCTATGAATGAAGTCTTCTCCAAAGATGTTAATGTCCATAAAAAAATTAAAAGGATGGATGAAGAATGAGTTAAGAAAGGGCTGGCTAGAAGTCAGCTGAGTGGACATGTTAGGGCCCTAAATAACCACTAAGTGCATAATATCTTAGTTCATTTTGTGGCCACAAAGGCTTGGGCAAATAAATTTCATCAAAAGTAGTTATTTAGGGTGGCAAGACTGAATGCCTGCAACCCCTCAATATTTTAGTCAACAGACCACTTCAGGACCACCTTGAAGAAGGAATATGAGTCTAGATTATTGTCAACCTTTTGTTAACATCTCCATTAAAAATAAGAAAACATCATTGTCTAAACCTACAGAACCAGTCCTAGCTACTTGGAAGAAAATGTCACAAACATCACTGGACTGCTCTTTAAGAAATGTGGCAATACATATTTTTGATGGCACAGAGGAAGGTAATTATTTTATTGGCTTCCTTATTAGATGCCATCTCAATCCCCTAACCAAGGCTCTGCCATGGTTGGAAAATTGCTGCTGATGAATTTCACTCTCTGAGTAACTTGGGGCCCGGCCTCTGAATAAGGACAAGGCAGTCAGAGGGAGGCAATCTGAACCTTTAAACATCATAGAACTCTGGCTGTTCAGAAAGCAGCGCTGTGGAGGAGCTTGGCTCTGGATTCTAAGGGAGTGCATATCTAGATTTAAAGATTCCTTTGTTAGTTTGCATTTTGAGTTAGAGTGCCCTTTTGCCATCTCAAACCTTTAGCAGCATCTAACACATGTAATAGAATTATTGGCCATTCTGGTTAAAGATGGCCCACTGAAAAAATTTATTTATCTCAGTCCCTTTCAAACACAAATTTCCACTTAATCCCCAGTTTTGGTATGATTCTCCCACTCTTAAATGTGCCTGGTGTCCCCAAGTCTAGGAAACCCTCTATTTTACACTATTCAAACAGTAACTCTTTAGTCTTGCCAGTGTGGGGAAGGCCGATTGTCTGACAGCAGGGCTTTGGAAAGCGGCCCAGGAGGTCTTTTTCTCAAACAGACTTATAACCAGCCCTGTGGTTTTTAGCTCAACTTTTGCCCCAGTTTCCACTTCCTGAGCCCTTTGAATGTCCTGTGACGTGCGCTTCTCAGTTGCTTCTCAGCTCTTCCCACTGCCAATGTGCTAAATCGACTGCCACTTACCTTACTGCTTTCTTGCTTTCAAAATTTGGCTATTGCTGTCTACTCTCCTGCTCTAGTTGTCCTTCAGTTTATTCATTAAAACAAACAAACAAAAGACTATTGCTGTTTTTGAGTTTTTAGGAAGAACCAGAGGCAATTAGAGTTTTTTAGGAAGCATATTTTTCCTCTTTGGAACTTTGAAGAATCAGGGCCTGGGCTCTGGATGAAAGCACCAAGTTCAAAGGCATTTCTTTTAAGGAGCAGTGAGCTGGGCCCGGCCATACATGGAAGGCTGGGGGGCTAAGGTGACAGCGCTGGACCTTGAGGAATCTGCTACGTTCATTCTCTACTCATTCTGGCATTCCCAACAGGGGAAGTGTGGGGCTGATCCGTTATGTGTATTAGCATGCTTTGCATCATGAAGAATCTGTGTTCTCCACGCTGCTACCTTTCCTATTCCAGCATTAGAAGGTAGATGATGTACAAGGTATTACTAACTTATTTATGCCAGATTTTACTGAGCCCACTCCAAAAGGAGAAGTCAAGAGTCTCAATATCAGTTTCGGGCACAATTCATATGCAAAATTCCACTCTCTTTCAAATACATGCTCTTTTCAAAATGGTATTAACAATTATGTTTTCATAATTGTTTTAATATTCTCTCATAGAAGAGTTTATGAAAGCTTATATTTTCTCATTTGAAAAAAAAGTCATTTCATTTAAGGTATAGTTCAGTGGGCTTACCATAATCAGTAACATAAAACTCATACATGGTTTGATTTGAGCCTTTAGGTATTTCTGGTAAGTCCAACTTGCTTTCATGCTGCCGTAAGAAGGCTTCAAGCTTTTCTCTGCTTTCCAATTCCAGAAGGGCTCCTAAACTCCACATTAGGCCAAACACAAATAATTTATGAAGATGTTCGACACAGGAAACACCGCCTTCTTCTTTGGAGGGAATTAACCCTTCCAGAAGATTGAGAGACTGAAAATGTTTCAAATAAAATAAATTTTTAAATTAAAAATTTGAAAATAAAAAATTGTAAATAATAGTAAAATTAAAAGGAGGAAGGAAGAGAGAAGAAAAATAGATATATCTCAAGCTATTGCTTGATCACCGTCCTACAGCCAACAGCACGTAGAAGAAAGGCTATCCTGTTTTAGACAGGCAGCATGGTCTAGCAGAAAGGATGCTGAACTGAAAATCTGCTCCTGTGGTTTCAACCCCCAGCTCATCCCACTGACCTCTCTGAGTCTCAATTTCCTACTGGGAAAGCAAAAGGCCTAGATTCGATGTTAGCAGCTAAGGTAGCTACTGGTTCTAAAGTTTAGTTATCCAAATTTTCCAGATCAAAGATTCTATTTCTTTGTAAAATTTTGCAGGACTTAGCAAACTGTGGCCCTAGAGGCTGGCCACCTGTTTGGTAAATAAAGTTTTACTGGTACACACACACAGTCACACTCATTCACCTATGCATTGTCTCTAGCTGCTTTTGTGCTACAACAGCAAAGCTGAGTGGTTGAGACAGAGAGTTGTGCAAAGCCTAAAATATTTATTAATACTACCTGGCCCTTTAAGAAAAAGTGTGCCAATGCCCTATAGCATCAGAAAGAAAACTACAGTAGGACATCCTCGGTCTTTCAAAACAAAATTACTTCAAAATAAAATATTGTCTTCTATTATCCATTTTAAAGTAATTACTAAATAATTCACTGATTTCGGCCTTATATATTGTTTCTAACCTACCCACAAATGACTGACTCTCTTAACTGAGAATCGAAGCTCTAGAATGTGTAAGGAGAGATCACCTATAGATCAGAATTAGGAGAGCCCTTGAAGATCTATGATTAATTCTGTTTTAACTCAAAGACTAATAAGGAAAACCGAGTAGGAAATAAAGAATGCTGGCTGGGCATGGTGGCTCATGCCTGCAATCCTAGCACTTTAGGAGGCTGAGGCAGGAGGACTGCTTGAGTCCAGGAGCCTAGACCAGCCTGGGCAACATACAGAGACCCTGTCTCTACAAAAAATCTAAAAATTAGCTGGGCATGGTGGTGTGTGCCTGTAGCCCCAACAACTTCAAAGGCTAAGGCAGGAGGACAGCTCGAGCCCAGGACTTCAAGGTTGCAGTGAGTTATGATTGATTGCACCACTACACTCCAGCCTGGGCAACAGGCAAGACCTTGTTGAAAGAAAAGAAAGAAAAGGAAAGAAAAGAAAGGAAAAGAAAAGAAGAGAGAGAGAGGGAGGGAAGGGAAGGGGAGGGGAGGGGAGGGGAGGGAAGGGGAGGGAAGGGAAGGGAAGGGAAGGGGAGGGAGGGGAGAAAGAGAGAGCGAGAGAGAAAGAAAGAGAGAAAGAAAGAAAGAAAGAGAGAGAAAGAAAGAAAGAGAGAAGGAGGAAGGAAGGAAGGAGAAAGAAAGAAAGAAAAAGGGAAAGAAAGAGGAAAGGAAGGAAGAAAGGGAAAAAACAATGCTACAACTACTTGTCAGATAATTTTTACTTAAAGATTTTCCTTACCTGTTATATGCTAAATTTCCAAAGCCAAAATTGCCTCCCAAGTTTTCTTGATTGCAACAGGCCCCTTTCTGTTCTTTCCCATGAAGCTACCAACTTTATTTATTTTTATTTACTTATTTATTTATTTTGAGACAGGGTCTCACTCTGTCGCCCCAGCTGGAGTGCAGTGTTGCCATCTTGGCTCAGTGCAAACTCAACCTTCCAGGTTCAAGTCATCCTCCCACCTCAGCCTCCCAAGTAGCTGGGACTACAGGCACTCACCACTACACCTGGCTAATTTCTGTAGAAACGGGGTTTCTCCACGTTAACTATAGCTGGTCTCAAACTCCTGAGCTCAAGCAATCTGCCCACCTTGGCCTCCCAAAATGCGGGATTACAGCTGTGAGCCACCGCGCCCAGACAATGAAGTCTTCTATTGTTAGGATGGAACCAGTATTGAGGTGTGTGTGTGTGTATGTGTTATTTTTTATTTATTTTAAAATTTAATTAATTACTATATTTTATTGACTGTCATTATTATACACACTTTATGGGACAGGTCACTAAACCTGACAATGGGAAAGATAGTTCATTCCCCTTCCTCTGACAACATCCCTCTGGGAAGTGAAAATAATAGAGAAAACAGTAAGATCATTAAGAAGATCTTTAATAGAAATCAAAATTATCAGAGCTTTCACAGCCACATCATCAAATGATTTTTATGGACTGTCTGAACTTTCTATTTCAGATGGCTGTAAACTGCAACTGAGTGAAAAAAAAATCAAAATCGAAGTAGTAAATGTACAAAAAAAAATCTTACCTGCACAATATAGTTGCACTCCAAGAGCTGCATTTTGGGATTGAGATTTAGTTTCATATATGTGTATGTATCTTCAAAGACTTTCTCATACAGTGTCAGGAATACAGCAGCTTCCTGTGCAGTGCGTTTCTTCAACCATGCCTGCAACAAAGAAACAGAATCTGTGTTTATTAAGAAAGTGAAACGTGGAGAGACTCTGAGGGTTCTTCTTCCCATCTCTCTGCCCCACCTGTAAGATTGGCCTCCAGCTGAGAGCAGAGCTGCTGATATAGACCATGCCCATCCTAGAAACCGTGGCAGGAGAGGCGTTCTCGATATTGTGGACTTCAAACAGAAGCTTACAACTAGGGGCCATGGGAATGCGATCTCCATTAGCTAACGTCAGAGTTTTATTGTCATCCAAAACGGAATTTAAGTTCTCAATCCAGATGGCATCCACAGGACCATCTAAAATGAGGAAAATGTTTTCACCTGAAAATAATTAAAACAGAAAATCGCTTTTCACTTGCAAGTAATTAAAATGGAAAAATCAAAAAAATACTGTGTTAATACGCTAGCAGGGAAAAAATGATCACAAAGGAGGTTTGTGTATACCTTTTTTAGCTTTTAATGTTTTTCTCCACAGAGTAGAAAAAATCCCATCTGTCCAGTCATTGGTAGCAGTGTCCAGTCTGCCAAACATCTGAGGTGCAGTAATGGCTTTTGGATTCATTCGCATTTCTCTATGAGGCCTTCCACATTCTGTTTGCGCCTTCATTAGAATCGTGATAACGGTTGTCTTTCCAGAACCACTGGGCCCAAGAGTCATCAAGCCATGCCGTACCAAAGACGTCTCATATAACTGCACAATTAACCAGTAAATTAAAATATGTAATTTATGAGTCTCCTGCTGACATTCATAGTAGCTACTTGAAGATTAAAGGCTTTAAATAAGCTCTTCATTAATGTAACTAGTTCACTATTTTTAAGTTGTAAAAAATGTTGTTTTACTAGATGTGCATAGCAAATGAGCACCACGTTATAAAACGATATGTGCTAAAGTAATAACAATGTGGAGCTTGAATTACATTTTGGAAATAATTAACTCAGCATCTAGTTTTTGCTTCTTGCGTGATGAGTCCCTGTGATTTCGGTTTGTTGGTCTATAACCAGCGGTTGTTCCATGCGCAAACTTTCTTGGCATCCAATGTGATGATATCGCCCCTTAGTGGTGGAAAGCAGCAACGCAGAGCATCACAGTGAAGATCCGTTTCAAAGGGGCCTTCTAATTCCCCAGAAGTACATCATGAATGAGGATTCCTGTGCAAGTGATTTATTCAGGTAGTGCTCCCAGGAGAAACGAGTAAGATAAGAGGAAAGCAGGACAGGAATGGGAAGAAGCCAAGCAAGGTGTGATTGAGGACAAAGCCCTGTAGAGGACAGACTTGAGCCTGATCCCGCGGGAGACTGGAGTGTAACTTACACCTCAAAGATTGCTCCACCTGGAACCAGGCAAGCTTGACTTTCCTACTCCATCAACTCTTAGAGACGTTTGTTTGGGGGTGGATGGGAAATAAACTCCCGTGCAGCACCTACTCTTTGTGCCTGCCAACAAAATGGCTCCAGGCCTCCTTTTGCTATTAGAAGCGAAAACACACAGAAGCTGGGCAGGGGCACCTGGAAATGGTACAAGAGATTCAAGGAGACATGCTAGGATCATGGACAGCCGCTGTTATAACATCCCGTCTGTAGTTTTCTCAATAAAAAAAATTAAGAAGTCAAAGGTCTGACAGCTGATCAGAGGTAGAGTGAGTTATTCTCCTACCATTTTGGACAGAAATGTATTACCATTGTAAACTATAGTTTAAAAGCAACAGAGGCACTGTTCCTGACATGTTCAAGAGCAATGTTATTGACATCAACAAAGAACCCAAAATTCTAGTCGCCACCCATTGAGATGGCAAGAATTTTAAAACTCAGTATACTGTATGCATATCATATATAAAATCATGTTTTCCCAGAAATTTTTTAAACTCTTAAAATGGTTTCCAGTACATGAATGATGAAAAAGACTTTTCCCCCATGCACATATTTCTTTGTAAGATTTGGATGTATCTCAGATACTTGCACATCTTATAATCTGGCAAGAACAGTAAGTTAAAATAAGAATTGTTATATTAATATTTCAAATGCAGTTTTCAACAATGTCCACAATTTCAGCTCCTTAATTTTCCAAAAGCTCTGGAAAATATTCCCAAAGCATCAAGCTCATAGAGATTTAATCCTGTGTCTCTGCTACAAGTTCTTGATTCTACTGGTAATCCAATCAAGTGATTAGATGGTTGTCACAAGGATGAAATGTGATGAACAGAAAGACACCAACATATGCAGTCAAAAGATTCAGGTTTTAGTGTAGGTGAAGGATATAACATGTCCACACACAAAGCAGGAGCAAAATAGCACTGCCAGATTCCTCAGGCTCTGCACTCCACTGAGGCACCCAGCTGCAGCCAGTACTACCAGATTGGCACAAGAAGCCATCTGCGTTGTTCCGTTCCCCTAGAGTTTTTATAACCTACTATTTCCGCCCAACATTGTCACCAGGTATAAGTAACAACTGCAGTAAATTACTACTTGATTACTGCGAGGCAGGGTAAATCCATACTATCTTCCTAGGACCACTACATCCTCCCAAGTATTCTTTTTGCAATGATGTATATATGATGTTTTCATTTAACATTTACATCAAGTAAGACTAACTATGAGTTTTCTATTCAGACAGGAATGTTTAACACATACTTATCATTATACTAATAATAGATTAAAATGTCTTTACCTGCACGAGTTTCAGGTTCCAGGGTGGATGGTTAATCAAACCCTCTATCTGAACCTGATGGGCTACTGCGTTTTGCAGTTCTGCATAAGTATTACTATCCAGTTGCAGTCCTGGGAACAGGTCATTGATTAAGCTGAGGAACAGGGGTTCATCTTCATCAACCTAAGGTGGCATAGTTTAAAATAAATTTACTCATTCAGTCAACAAACATTTATCAGCTAGCTGGGATGTGCATAGTACTTATCACTTCATCCCCAGAGAACCATTTATTACTCTCCTAATCAGGCTTGTATTCTCTAGTACTTTCTCCAGAATATCACTGATATGGTTTGGCTGTGTCCCTACCCAAATCTCATCTGGAATTGTAGCTCCCATAACTCCCACGTGTCGTGGGAGGGACCCAGTGAGAGGTAATTGAATCATGGGGGCAAGTCTTTCCCTGCTGTTCTTATGATAGTGAATAAGTCTCACAAGATCTGATGGTTTTGTAAACGGGAGTTCCCTTGCACATGCTCTCTTGCCTGCCGCCATGTAAAGATGTGACTTTGCTCCTCATTCGCCTCCCAGCATGACTGTGAGGCCTCCCCAGCCATGTGGAACTGTGAGTTCATCAAACCTCTTTCCTTTATAAATTGTCTTTATTAACAGTGTGAGAACAGACTAATACAATCACCACTGAATCTACATTGTACCCAAAGTTCGTTAGCATTCAATGTGTTCTACAATCCTGCCCCAGTCTACTGCTCCAAAGTACGACCTCATTATCACATGAATCTTTGCTTCTCACAGTGGCATTTGCATTAACCTTAAAAATGATAATTTGTAGTCCCAACCCCATGAAATTAAAGAACTGATATTTTATTTAAATTGGGGAAATAGCCATAACCCTGCATGACTTCATCCAACAATGGCTGGAAAAGTCCATCAGGGCAGTGTTCTGAGCCTTTCTTATAAGCAGTAGGTTTGAGTACACTGACTCCAATCCTTATTTGCAATGTCTTTAATGCATAGATTGTCCTGTTCCCAACATCTGACCCCTTATGATTTCTCTTTATTCTCTAGGGCTTTGCTGATGCTTTCTTGAGTACTTGTCTAGGAATTTCCAAAATACCATTATCTAAGGGAGGCTTAGACTGCACTCCAGCCTGGGTGACTTAGGGAGTCTAAGCCTCCATTACAGTCCATGTTGGTCATACAGGCAGTGAGGTATACTGGCAGGAGCAGTGGATTTGGCACCAGAAAATCTTATAAATTTTTGTCCCCTCTTCTCAGCTGATGGTGATTATGGGGGAATCCTGCAACCTCTAGTCTCCATTCCCCAATAAGTGAAGTGACAATAAACAAGCTAGCCATCCAGACCCCACAGAGTTGCTGTGAGGCTCAAATAAGACGATACACCTGAAAAGACTTTGTAACACTAATGAACTCCACAGATGTTAGTTTTTGTAACTAGAATGTAGCTTCCTGAACCATTTCTTCTTCAACTTTGTACACCCATGGCATGGGCACAATATGTGGCACGTAGAAATCCTTATACGTCACATGAACCTGTCCATCAGCTATTCAAAACAACCTGGCTGGGCTGGGCTGGGCATGGTGGCTTATGCCTGTAATCCCAGCACTTTGGGAGGCTGAGGTGGGGTGGATCACTTGAGTCCAGGAGTTTGAGACCAGCCTGGGTGACATGGCAAAACCCTATCTCTACAAAACAGTACAAAAATTAGCCAGGCATGGTGGTGTGTGCCAGTAGTCTCAGCTACTCAGGAGGCTGGGGCAGGGAAATAGCTTGAGCCTGGAATGAGGAGGTTGCAGTGAGCCAAGATTGCACCACTGCACTCCAGCCTGGGTGACTGAGTGAGACTCTGTTTCAAAGAAAAAAAAAAAAATCAGGCTGTAACCATGACAAGCATGAAAGCAGCATGCTCTCCGCAGCAAATTTTCAATGTGTTTTTGGAAAATAGAAATGATGTTTATGTTTTGGGAGAGATATATCTGAGATAAGCTAGTCACATACAGAGAAAGCAAAAAGTTCTCATGGTTCCCTGTGAATCCAGATTCTTATGCTGAGAATTTGTGTCACTTTGTGAATAATGGTAGAGAACTAGGTTGAGTCTTGGAGCTGAAGCCCACTGATGACCTGTTTCACTGCACACAGCTGATAAAAGGAGGCACTTATAGTCCATGTTGGTCACACAGGTCATGGGGTCTTTTGCTTTCTTCTGGAAGCACAGTGGTAGCTTGGCACACTTATTATCCCTGTAATTATGGGTGCTCACAGCTCAACAGCAGCCTACCTCTACTTGTCCACCAAATAGAAAGAAACAACATTAAAACTGTGGAAAAGAAGAGAATTCAGAGAAGATACCAGTTTGGAAAGGTTCATATCTCTTAGTCCTCTCATGACAATGCTTAATTCACTATCTTCTGGTCTGGCTCTTTTTTGAGATCCAAGAGTCCTCAATACAGACAGAATATTTCTCAATCCAAAGTCATAATGAACCTGAGATGGGAGAAGAGGGCAAAAAGATGGTTTAATTGAAAAACTCAACATAGACTCACGGCTCACTCTATGCATATAGGTCGATTCTGATACTTATATGCGATAGTTTTGGGGTGACTAAGCCACAAAGGTTTATTAGCTCAACTTCCTGCCTTTCCTTTGACTGAAATATGATCATTCCATGGGAAAATCCAAGCTGCAAGATCAAGTAAGTATTCACACCTTAAATATCTTTTGAGAATAATATAGTCTGATACAGTCTGAGCAACAAACAATAGTTTTTGTTTTTGTTTTTGTTTTTTTTGAGATGGAGTCTCGCTCTGTCATCCAGGCTGAAGTGCAGTGGCGGGACCTTGGCTCACTGCAACCACCACCTCCCGGGTTCAAGCAATTCTACTGCCTCAGCCTCCCCAGTAGCTGGGATTATAGGCACGTGCCACCACGCCTGGCTAATTTTTTTTTTTTTTTTTTTTTTTGTATTTTTAGTAGAGACAGGGTTTCACCACGTTAGCCAGGATGGTCTCGATCTCCCAACCTCATGATCCACCCGCCTCGGCCTCCCAGAATGCTGGGATTACAGACGTGAGCCACGGCACCCGGCCCAAACAATAGATTTTTAAATGCATAACCAAGGGGTTACATACTATGTGATTCCGTTTACATAACATTCTTGCAATAAAATTCTAGACATGGAGAAAAGGTTAATGGGTTAGGGATTTGGGAGAGAGGTGGGTGTGGCTATAAAGTAGCATGAGGGAACCTTGTGGTGATGGAACAGAGCCGTATCTTACATATTCCATACAACTACACACACACACACACACATATACACACACCAGTGCATGTATAACTGATGAAACCTTAACAAACTCTGTGGACTGCTTCAGTGTCCATTTCAGTTTTGTTATTGTGCTATAGTTACAAGATGTCAACCACCAGGCAAGGCAGGGTGAAGGGTACATGCCTCCCTGTACATTCCTTTGCAACTTCCTGTGAATCTACAATTATTTCAAAATAAAAGGGTCTTAAAAATACACAACCAACAGGTAAAATTAATTCTAAAAGCATTTTAGAAAAGAGTCAATGAGATTTTAACTCACTGATGAGTATTTATCAAAGGAAAATTACAAAGCAAAAAAACCAAATACTATTGCTAGGAGGAAAGCAGATCTATAAAGTTACCTGTTTAGTAAGTTGCTCTTCACAGAGTTTGTAAAGAACGTAAAATTTTTGAGCCAAGATAACATTTTCAAGAAAACCACAGCTTGCAAGTTTAACTCTCATAATGATCTGAAAATTAATATAGTGAGTTTTTTTCAACTTTAGTGAAAAACAAGTAAAGAACATAAAGTACATTATGCTTTTAAATCCTAGTGCATACCTGTCTATCAGGAACCATCATAGCAACAGTTCTAAACTGGATTTTTAGGTTTTCTGGTAGTTCCTGGCGCCCAGCATATCCAGGGTTCTAAAAGTTAAAATATGTTCAATTTTTAATTGCTAAAACAATTTTCATTTCTGAATACAAATATATTTCAAACCCCTAATTCAGATTTTAAGATGGTATTGAAAATATTAGACTCATAAAATAATCTTGTTTTCTCGAAACAATATGTATTAGACCATGTATATTTATTAATATTTATATGCCCTTTTATATATTTCCATTTTCATGATATTAATAAAGTCACACACAATTTTGTGTGGCAAAATTGTCTACTGGCTTAAAAAATAGAAAATTGTGTCTGCTGGCTTAAAAATAGAAAAGAACATGAAATAATACAAGAGAAAACTGAATAGATACCTGATAATTATGGTCTAAAGTATGTTACTGAAAGAAGAAAAAAACTAAGGATTTTATACTGATGAGCTTCCTTGGGCATTTTTTTATTCCATCTCTTCAATTATTCTTTGCAGCCACAGTTACAGAGCTCTTTGGCTAACAAAAACCCATGGAAGTGAGGAGAAATAAAGATGGCAGTGAGGGGAAATAAAGAAGGGAATGATGGGAAAAACACTGAAATGGACAAAAGTAGAGACAGACAGGAAATGAAGCCCTCCTAAGAAGCAACAGGTTGAACAGAGGTCAGACCCAAGTCTCAGAGGAAGGTTGGAGATTCAAAGACAAGTAAGGCCAACAGGAATGAGTTATTTTAGGCAAGTTTGTTAAAAACCTTCAGTCCCTGACCATTTACTGGGCACTGTCAATAGGCCAGCTACCTTGCTAGGGGCTGGAAATACAGAAATTGAGGCTGCCTCTCAATACTCCTCTTAACCTTCCTGAGCCACAGGAGCCCACTTGCAAGCTGGGTACAGCAACACCTAGATTAAAAACTACATTTCCCAGCCTGCCTTGCAGCTGCTGTGATTATATTCTACACTGCGAGATGCAAAGGAGCACATTGTACGAAATATCCTTGATGTTTGTTTGAAGAGAGTTGACTCAGTCAATTGGCTGCAACACAATAGAGATGTTTTCTGTAGCATCTTGGTTCATAAGGTGACCTTGAAGATGGAATTCATGATGGAGTAGAACCATAAAAGGATCTTAAGAGAATCCTTACATGTTAAACTACAATTTTTTTTAGGTTTCAGTTACTCACAGCTTAATGCAATATCTAATTGCTATTTCCAATATTATTCTTAATCCAGGGAGCATGTTAAGCTTTTTGTAAAATTCTAGACCACAGTTTTACACTGAGTACATTTCTTCATCCCACTTCCTGACTTATAATCAATACTTCAGATTATTCTTATTTCCCCCTAACTGCTTTACTGGATGTTTGCTTACAATAAAGTGTATCAGAAACATTTCTGATTTTGCTTCCTATAATTTATCATTTTTATCCATGGGGACATTTAAAAACTCAGAGTGCTTTGTGTTATCTTGCAACTTCAAGATTTACCTTTATGGAAAACACATAAAAACTTTAAAACTGGTGATACATAAAAGCATAAAAACTCCCGTTTATTCATGCCTTTGGTTTCCTATCTTTACAACACTGAATCTCAAAGCTCACTCTTAATCACATGGTAACTGAATTTGTTACAATTCTTTCATATAGGACCTTGTTAAATTATTGCAGAAATTTTATTTTTATTTCCTTTTATTCGGTGTCAAAGAAAAACCAAGTGTGGAGGTTAAGCCGTCAGATTTTTATGTTAGAGAGACAACAACTTCTTCTTTCTCTTACTGGCTGGGTGACCTAGGAAGTTTTTAAGTCTTGCTGAGCCTCAGGTAAGTCAGCTATATAATACCCATTTCAGAGGGCTATCATAGCTATAAGATACAGTGTACATGTGAGAGAATATTTCAGGTCCTTCCTGTTTCTAGTTACATGATAGGATGGCACATTTTCCCCCACCCCACCACCCCCTGAAGTTAGGTCGTGAAACTTGCTTTAGCCAATGACTTAGGACTTGTGTCACTTCTGGAAAGAAACTCTAAGAGTTAGAGCACAATTCTTCATGTTCTCTTTTTCCTTTGCTACAGCAAAGAGCAATGATTGAGATAGTAGGTACCTCGTCAGGCCGAGTACTAGAGTAAAGACATACAAAGCAGCCCTGGCCTCCTACCTCTACCCTAGTCAACCCACAGTGGACACGTGGCATGACAGAGAGATAAACCTTGTGGCTTTAAGCAATTAAGATTTAGGGATTGTTTGTTACTGCAGAACCACATGAGTTATGCCATCTGATATAGCACATAGAACATTTAGCCTGCACCTTACACATATTATACTATGTGGTCAATAAACAGTATCTATTATTATCATTAGCATATTACCTCTGTAGGTCTGGATCTGAATTTTTTTAATTGAAAAAAATTACTATTTTATCTTCTGTCTGGGTTATAATGACATAAAAAAAATCATATGGTAAGAGAGAACAGCTCATGACTCCTGGATAGTTGGTTATCTACCCACTAACACATGCTTTGTTTTATTTATGTCTGTAACAATTAAACTAATTAAATTGCATTTAAAGCCTTTTTTCTCACCATCGTTAAGAAGATTCCAAATTCTGGATTTAAATCAACACAATCACCATCAGAAAAAATGAACTGTTTCTTTCTTTCTTTTCTTGCTGTCAAAACAATATAAATTTGTTGTGCTGCCACTGATAATACAGGCAATTCAATTCTGTTAAACTCATCAAAACAGCCCCAGGAACCCGACTGTGCAAGACCTGGCATGAAAAACAGTTAATTTGTAAAGTTTTACTCTATAATATACCTTCTTGATAACAATCATTTCTCCAGTGCTCCCAAACCATTATACATTGAAACGGGATTATGTAAAGTTTCATATCTGGCTGTTGATAAATACATATTTAATTCCAGTGATAAAGAGAGGTTTAATTATTTGTATATTTTCATCAAAACAATGGAAATAGCACACTGCTAAGATGAAAGTACAAATTTTGGGGGTATTTTGAAAGTTGAACCAACAGTGTTTGCTGACAGATTGGATCTGAGCATAAGAGAAAGAGCGGAGTAAAGGATAGGTCGAAGTTGTTTGGGGATGGTTGTTTTGTTTGTTGTTGTTGTTGTTGTGTCTGAGCACCTAGAGATCAGGAGTTTTGGGGTTTTTTGTTTTTGTTTTTGTTGTTTTGTTTTGTTTCTTTTGGTGGAGTCTTGCTCTGTAGCCCAGGCTGGAGTGCAGTGGCAAGATCTCGGCTCACTGCAACCTCCGCCTCCCGGGTTCAAGCAATTCTCCTAGCTCAGCCTCCTGAGTAGCTGGGACTACAGGCACGCACCACCATGCCCAGCTAATTTTTGTATTTTTAGTAGAGATGGGGTTTCACCATGTTGGCCAGGATGGTCTTGAACTCCCGACCTCATGATCCGCCTGCCTCGGCCTCCCAAAGTGCTGGGATTACAAGCGTGAGCCGTGCCCGGCCGGGAGTTTGGTTTTAAACATAGTGACTCTGGACCTGCTAGACATTTAAGTGGACATGCTAAATCAACAGTTGTATGTAATGAATCTAGAGTTTCAAGAAGTCCGAGCTAGAGATATAATTCTGGAGTCATCATACAGATGGCATTTAAAGTTTAGACCTACATAAGATCACCAAGAGAATGCAAGGAGATAGGAAAGAGAAGATCGCCAAGTACTAAGCTCTGAGGCTGATGTGTCTTCAAATATTTTTTTCTCTGTCCATCTGAAAACATGTTCTACCTACCTTTCAGGATTTTCTCAAAATTTTCCATCTGCTGATGGCCACCCCCTTCTTATTTTCCAGTGTTGCTATGCTTTCTAAAATTCTTTCATTTCTGTGGGAGGGAAGCCACATGTGTCCCCCGTTTGCTATTTTGATCCTCTCTACTATTATTTCAGGCAATTATAGATTGATTCCATTTTCGTAATCTAACACACATTCCATGCATAGACTATAACACTAGCAATAGTATTGAACCATACGAAACTGTTGATATCCAGCCATTTTTAACCTAGAAAAATGGCAATATCATGCGGATCAACCCATACTAATGTAGTATGAGATCACATCACTTTGGATTTATATCAGAAAATAACATTAAAAGGCAATAAAAATAAATTCACCTAAAATAATCTACATTATTTGACACTTGCCTTTGAAAATCCTTCCTAGGCCTCTGAAATCCATTTGATCTGAGCAATTGAACACGACCACATATTTTCCCAAACACCTTCCCATGTCTTTTGTGGTTTCTGTTTTGCCAGTGCCAGCAGGTCCTGCGGGAGCGCCTCCCATGTTCATGCCCAAGGCCTGAGCTAACGTGATATAGCATCTGCAAATGTTCATCCAATAAAGCATTGTGAGTATGGGATGACACGTTACAGGATGGCGCAAGCAAAAATCCAATGTGAT
Organism: Pan troglodytes; assembly: GCF_028858775.2. Lineage (NCBI taxonomy): Eukaryota > Metazoa > Chordata > Mammalia > Primates > Hominidae > Pan > Pan troglodytes. Next base: position 44,755,596 of record NC_072403.2, on the reverse strand, counting down.
TGGAATGGGCCTATTTATTTTAGAGTCTGAGTAGCTCACATAAAAGAACTGAACAAACAAGCTTAGGGTACTTGATATTCATTAAAAGTACTACAGTGAGTCCAAAGATTTCTTGAGACTAATTTCAAAACTCCTCAACCCTGACTTAAAACCTTCAGGCCTTCCTCCCATTACAGTCAGGAGAACCAAATGAGCAGTATTGTGCTGGCAAATGTTTAACAACTGGCTCTCCAGAAAAAAAAAAAAAAAAAAAAAAAAAAACCTGGTTTTCATGTTTGCCAATTTCTATTGTATAAATTCTTCCACTGTGGTCAATGGCAAGCTACCAATGTGATATCACAAAGTCGGGGCAAAATGCACATAGACAGAAACCAGGTAAGGCCAGGCATGGTGGCTCACGCCTGTAATCCCAGCACTTTGGGAAGCTGAGGCGGGCGGATCATGAGGTCAGGAGTTCAAGACCAGCCTGGCCAATATGGTGAAACCCTGTCTCTATTTAAAAAACACAAAAATTAGCCAGGCGTGGTGGCATGCGCCTGTAGTCCCAGCTATTTGTGAGGTAGAGGCGGAGGTTGCAGTGAGCCAAGATCGCGCCACTGCACTCCAGCCTGGGCGACAGAGCAAGACTCTGTCTCAAAACAAAAAAAGAAACCAGGTAAGCACCACAGGCTGATGCAAGTCAGCTCCAGCACACCACTGTAAATAAATAGTTTCACTATGAAATAATTCACTCATTTAGAAAAGTGCAAAGAATACTAATATAATAAATCTCTTTGTATCCATGATCCAGCTTCTGTTGTATTTGTTTTGGATCTAAGTAAAACTTAGTAAAGATCTTAGTAAAGCTTCATGAGACATGATGCTTAATATGTAAACACCAATAGAAGAGAAAACACTGACAAATTTATGTTGCTATGGCACTGGGCATATAAAAGGGATAGGTTCAATAAATCAAAAGGAGGCTGAAGATGTGATTTGATATAATTTCACCTGGAGGCAGCCCTACTTAAAGTAACAGCAGCACTTAATATTAAATAACGCAATTTAAGTCAATTCTAACAACATTTATTGAATGTTTTCTATGCACAGCATACTTAACTGGGTGTCATGGGATAAAAAAGACCTAGTAATTGCCTAGTGTCATATAATGGAAAGAATTGTGACGGGATCTGCCATTGACTAATTATTCATATTGGCCATGAAAATGTACTTTAGGTGCCAATTTCCACATCTGAAAATACAAAGACTAAATTACATGATCTCCAAGGTACCTTCCTTCTTTTCAATTTTAACTTCTTTTGGGATTCTAGGAATATTTTTCCATCTTGCAATCTAAAATTCACCATTAAATTACTCACAGTCAACATTCAAGCTTGCTTTTATTCTTTTATCTTTTTCTACTTCATAAAATTCAATGCACATGTATATTTAAGTGGTTATTTCATTGTTAGGCTGACTTTAATGAGCTAGCAGCTACCCAGCATGACAGAAATCTGCTTTTGTTAATATTTCAAATTCAACTACAAATAATGTTAAGCACATTTAAAAATTACAAAATAAAAAATGAAAACTGGGTTTCCTACCTATCTGTTAATGGAGTGATAACAAGGCGATCAGTACATCCCAGAAATTCATTTTGGTAAATAAAATCAACATCTGTAATAGACACCACAGTTTGATCCAAATCTTCCTTAAAATAAAATCTACTCTGTTTTAGCCATTCAAAATCAGTAGGTGATTTGATATGCATTTTTACCTTAAAAACATAAAATACAAAAAAGTTATATACTGAATTGCAATAGCATAAAACATAAGCATGTGGGCAGTTTTTTAAATTCACTCTTTGATGAACTGATTCTTATTCACTTAACAAATATTTATTGAGTTTCTTCCTATGCTTGACACTGTGCTAGGCAAACAAAGACAGAGATGGTTCCAGGCTTCCAGAGCTTCCAGAAAAGGGCAAAAGGCAAACAGTGAAACAAATCATTGCAATAAAGTACAAAGGGCACCACTACCGAAATTCAGGGCTCATGAATATATGGAGCAGGAGGACCTAACTACTCCAGGATATCTGAGAGGGGCACTCAGAGGAAGAAAACATCTCAACTAAAACCCAGATAAATAGTAGGAATTAGCCAGGGCCACCGGGAGCGGGGAACAAAAGGGATCATGAGGGTGTGGGAAGAGTAAGTGCTATAGGCAAATGCCCAGAAGATCTGATTGGCATCTTCAAGGAATTGAAAAAAGGTCAGTACAGCTGGGGGCATCCCGGGATCTAGAGAAAGCATGAGAGTTGAGGGTTCACAGGGCCATGGGAAGGGGTTTAGGGATTGTCTTCATAGCAGTCGGAAGCCACTAAAGGGATTAAGCAGGGAAACACATGGTTATATATGCCCATGTCTCCCTGCACCAGCACTATAGCCAAGCCACTCAATCTGCCTAGTCATCAGCATATACAAGTGAGGCAAGAGGTACTGGGCTCCCATAGCCATGGATGCAAGCTCTAGTACCTGGTCCGTTCAAAGAGACAGAAACCAGGTAAGCAAACTTAGGAATTCCATTCCATCATAAGCACATTCTGAGGAGCTTCGTGACTTTCCAGTGAAACTGGTGAAACACCAGTCCTGCCCATTCAGAGGAATCAACACAGGAAGTGGCAAGTGGTCCCCTTCACTGCTCTTAAATCCAGTAGGCCCACTTCCAGGTCATTCAACTGACACTAAAAAATGGACTCGTGGCTACTATACAATGTTCAGATCTCCATCTGACCAGGCCTCCATATTCCTTGCTATTTACAGTCCTGCTTTTTGTTATTGTTGTTTGTTGTTTGGTTATGATCTTGCTTTCTCCTCTAGTTAAGGACTGGCTTCCCACCTAAAGCACAGTTTGTATTCATCATCTTGAGTTACTTTCAGGTAACACAGTCTGGCCCCACCCACAGGGAATGCTCTGTAACACAGGACTCAAGGCCATGGGGATGCTCTCAGCCAGCTACTTTCAACCATCTGTTAAGATGGTAAGGAGGAGGTGGAGAAGAAAAGAAGAATAGTTAATATATTTATTGAGTTCTTGCTGTATATCAGGTTGTTCTAATAATTGTACATGGAAAAATAAAATGCATATATGTTGGCCATGAGATCTCATTTAGTTGGGATGCAAACAGTTCAATGGTGATTAAGATAAAATAAAATGGTTTCATAGTTTTCCTTATGTACAGGTTTATTTTTTTTAATCCCTCTGGATGTAAAGTAAAGTTTGCTCAGCACTTAATTTTAAAAGAAATTTCTTTCACAGGACTTCAGTTTTAGGAGCCAGCGACAGACGTATAGACAACATCCTCAAACGTATGCTGACAGCAGATACAATAATGAACTCCATACCAGTGCTTCTTGAGGTGGACGTCAATTAAAGTCAAAGTATAATGGTAACTGCAATTAGTAAAAGCTAGTCCGTGGAAGGCCAAAACAATATAAGTGTGCAGCTTTCTGATAGTAGCTTAATCCAGAGATAAATCCTAGAGCAGTTTTTCCTCAAACTTCAATATGCATATGAATCTCCTAAGAATCCTGATAAAATGCAGATTCTGATTCAGTAGGTCTTGGATGGGAGGAGGGAGGCTGGAGATTCTGCTCTTTTCACCAACTTCCAGGTGATACCAAAGCACTGGTCAGCATGTAATACTTTGAGAAGCAAGGATCTGGGTTGCAGGGGGATGGACGGACTGACTGGAGGTCCTTCAAATAATCTTCAATAAATATAAACTATCTGATCAGAACTTTTGGTAAAACTTCAAAACAGGCAGTCTGTGATCACATTCTCTAAAACAGGACCCAACCTGCATGAATTATGTGTCTCTGATGAAGGAAAGAGATACCTTTAAAATGTATCAAATCAAGTAGACTAAAGCAATAGGAGTTAAATGGGAGGTAAAGATTATCAAATAGTGGCATTTCAAAACCACCTGTAATAGAAAAATCCTTGCTTTAGGAGAAGTTGGCCTTGGTCAAGGCCACTGGTTAGAGTCCCATTTCTAAAGGAATTCAAACACTTACCCTTCTTAGTCCCACCCTACAGAACTTTGCCTAAATCAAGCCCATGATCACCATCAACTGGACGAACAGCCGTGAGAGTGCTCTGAAGCCTGATTCCGTTCCATCTGTGCTCCTTTTCCAATCGACCCAGCATAGCTTATGACCTAAATTATATCATGTTCCTGGTTATTTGGTTTAATGGAACAATCAGTTGGCTCATATCACATCAGTTGGTTCCAAACTTTCAGAGTGCCAAATGAATATATAATATGGTTGTTTAAGCCAGCCAATACAGAAATACAATACTGTGGACATGATATTGATGGACAGTTATGAAAAAGGACCAAGTAAATGGAAAGTTCATGTAAGTTAGGCAACATATACAATTCTTAGCTGTTCATTATTAGTTAGTACACTAAATTTTAAAAAAAAGATACCTTACCAAGTCATCAAAAATATCTCTCTGATGCACATGGATGGTAATTAGAGTCTCGAACTTCACTCTATCAAACTTGCTTAGATCATGTGTTGTCTGACTAATGAGAGTATTTAGAATATCCAAAAATTTCTGATTGGTCACTTGCATGATTTTCCTGTCATCTTTTGCATTACGTAAAGCCTCTTCTGAATCGTGTGTCCACAACATCTGAATTCCCAGAAGTCCAACCTACAGATACAGCAGAAAAATATTAAAATTTGCCAAATATTTCAAGCACATCTGCAATAAAATTTGGTGGTCACTTATTCACATTTTAAACTAAAAATGAGATCGACTTGCATTTCTTAACTCCCAAAGGAGGGAAACAGTTAAAGTTTTAACTGTTAATATTTAATTATTTCAAAGTAGATAGATTAATGATGATTAAAATACTGGCTACCATTTGTTGAACTATATGTGTGTTATAGAAGATGGTTAGGAAATTTTTCTACAGAGGGCCTGAGACTATTGGATACTTCCATGCAATGATTTTTCTTTCTCAAGAAAAGCAAAGGAACTCTTTATTATCTGCTTGTTCTTGAACAGGGCTTCCCAAAGGTCTCTCTGCTCTTCTAAAAACAATACACTGCCTATCTCCTTTCTTGATTGCTCCCTCTCTCTGATATCCACGTTTTTATCTACGTCTACTTTTCTATCTCTATACTTATCTATAGAAGAGAGAGGGAGACAGAAAATGAGAAGGGGAGAAGCTTGTATTCTTTGTATCCTGATGAAGGCATAAAGAAACTGTGAGAGGATGTCACCTTAACCTACAATTTCTGCCCCAGAAAAGGTAATAAAAGTGGTCTGAGCATGCCCCACCCTCACCCCCTCACTGAAATGGTTGTCCCTTCAGGAGCTCTCATTCATCCAGAGTCGAATGACAGATCCAACATCATTTGGACCAAAAAAGAGGACTGAAAGCAGGGCAGGCAGTATGTGGATACTGCTTGGCATGGGCTCAACAGTGAGAAAAGAAAGAATAAAACCCTCTTTCTGTCCCTGCCTTATCAGGGACTTTGATACTTTTCGTGCTAGAGCAGTGGCCAATCCTGGGGGCTGCAGCTAAAGATAAATGAAAGCACCTGGCTGAAGTGAGCAATGGGATCTGGAGAAAACAAGCAGTGTCAGAAAGCCCCCCCAAGAGCAAGCAGATTCTGGTCAGCAGCAGATGATGGTCCAAGGGGGGAAAGACAAAGAGAAAAACTACAAAAGCATAGCAGTGTAAGGCTGCCTGACTTAAAGACAAATAGACCAGCAGACCCCAAAACCCACTGCATAATGATGTCTATCCAAAGGCAAGTCTTTACAATCGTTATCTTGAGTCACCAAGAACAGCTTAAAATTATGTTTTTATACTCAGTCTAAAAAGGCATGCGACTTAGTGGTGAAAACCAGAGGATGTCTCATTAAAAAACAAAACAGCAAAACAAGAATGCTCATTCTCATCAATATTACTCGATGCCTATAATAAGCACATTAAACAATATGAGAAGGCACCACATGTTCTCACACACACATGGAAACTAAAATAAAGCTGACCTCAGAGAAGTGAAAGCAGAATGGAGGATACTAGAGGCTGGGAAGGGTAAGGAGAAGAGGATAGGGATGGATTTGCTAAAGGACACAAAATTATAGCCAGGTAGGAGGACTAAGTGTTAGTGATCTATACCAGTGGTCCCCAGCCTTTTTGGCACCAGGGACTGGTTTCATGGAAGACAATTTTTCCATGGACGGGGGTCGCAGGATGCTTTAGATTCACATAAGCAGCGCACAACCTCGATCCCTCAAATGCACAGTTCAGTTCACAATAGGGTTCGCCCTCCTATGAGAATCTCATGCCGCCGCTGATCTGACAGGAGGTGGAGCACAGGCACTCATGCTCACTTGCCCGCCGCTTAACTCCTGCTGTGCGACCCAGTTTCTAATAGCCCATGAACTGGTACCGGTTTGTGGCCGGGCCGGGTGGGGGTGGTTGGGGACCCTTGTTCTATACCACTGTAGGATAACTATAGTTAAGAATAACCTATAGTTTCAAATAGCGAGAAGGAGGATATTGAATGTTCCCAACACAAAGAAATGATAAATGTTTGAGATGATGGATATGCTAATTACTCTCATCTGATCACAAGACATATTATACGCATCAAAACATCACTATGCACCCCATAAATATGTACAATTGTTATATGTCAATTTAAAAAAAGAACAAAGGAGAAAACAGCAATAAATACATAAATAACGTATTGGAAGGGAATACACTAAAATATTAATAGTCATAATTTCCAGGTGGTAGAAATATGGGAAATTCTTATTTCCACTTTTATTTTATTTTTATTTTATTTAGGTTTCGGGATACACGTGCAGAACGTGCAGGTTTCTTACATAGGTAAACGTGTGCCATGGTGTTTTGCTGCACCTATCAACCCATCACCTATGTATTCCACTTTTATATTTTTTGCATTTTCCAAAATTTTGCAGCAAGGATCCATGGCATTCAAATAGTTAAAACATGTTTTAAAAGAAAGCAGAAGTGGAATTTTAAACAATTTCAGATAAAAATGTTAAATTAACTTGATAGTAAGAGATTTCAGTCATTTGAAAAAATGCCTTAAAAATTTAATATATGTGTATACATGTATATATACACATATATGAATATATTCATATATACTTATATGAATATATTCATATATACACATATGTATATAATACTTTGTATTATATATTGTATTATATACATTGTATAAAATACTTTGTAGAATATGATGTATTATATACATTGTATAAAATACTTTGTATTTATGTATATATGTATATATATGAAATACAAAGTATTTTATACATATGTGTATATATGTTTATATATATATACACACACATACACTAGAGAAAATCCTGAAAACTAGTCATCTTTCCTACTACATCCTGTTCAACTTCACCACTGTTCTGCACTTGCTCTCAACTCTCTACTTAATGCTAAATCCTCAGCCTAATTTAGGCCAAGCCTCTCCTTCAGGATACACAGGGTCTGGAGAAAGAAAATACGTGGATTTAGTTTCAGGAACTCTTTTCTCAATTTAACAAAGTATTTTATAAGCTTTATCACAAAGGTAATAATGCTAATAAGAATACTAAAGTTTCCCAAGGTATTATATAATATAAAAATCACAATATTATCTCTCCAATAAAGGTTGATTCTATATCTGTCCTTCTGTGGTTTGAATAAATGATACATCATTTCAGCTGTCTTCAGTTTGTGTGCACTAATTCAGGATTTGGAGCTCAGGTTGGGAGGAGTAGTTGGAGAAGAAATACCATTTGGGCAAAAACTGCCTACATTTTCCTTGGATATCTCTTGCCTTTTATCCCATGCTCTCTCTGGCCAGATCACAAATCATCACTTTTCATTTCTCTTGAATGAAAGTGTAATGAAACCATTGGTACCTGCTCCAACCTTGGCCTCTTTGAGGTCTTCACTTTCTAAACATTAGTTGCATGAAAAAGCCTCTCAACAATTTATGTCCATTTTTAATTGCTTGAAGGGAAAATTAAAGACAAGATGGATTTCATTTCAAGAAAAGGTATGCTCATTCCCTTTACATATATCCATATCTATGTCCGTATCATATCTATGAATTGGTGTATATATATACATATATATATACACACACACACATACACGTGCACTTACACACACAGATGGTCCCCAACTTTCAATGGTACAACTTAATTTTTTTACTTTACGACAGTGCAAAAGCAATATGCATTTAGTAGAAACTGTACTTTGAGTACCCATACAACCATTCTGTTTTTCACTTTCAGTGCAGTAGTCAATAAATTATATGAGACAATCAACACTTTATTATAAAATAGGCTTGGTGTTAGAAGATTTTGCCTAACTGTAGGCTAATGTAAGTGTTCTGAGCATCTTTAAGACATACTAGACTAAGCTTATGATTGGTAGGTTAGATGTATTAAATGCATTTTTGGTTAATGATATTTTCAACTACGATGAGTTTGTTGGGAGATAACCCCATCATAAGTCGAGGAGTTTCTGTATACAAATACACACACACACACACACATACACACATACGCTTACATATGTATCTATTAGACTCAATGTATGTATCCTTCATGATGGGAAAATAGTGGCATATCCTCCTCTGGGACATGGGATGGGTTGGTCTAGAATGGTGTAGGTTGACAAGCAGGTGGTTGGGAGCCGAGGCTAAAATGAGTGCAAGTAGGCCACTCTAACCTAATTCAAAGCTACAATTGCCTCACACCATCAGGCCAACCACCTGCTAAGCATCCTTCCCCTTTATTTCCATTTCTTTTCACCATTACTTAAGCATTGTGTATTCTCACCTGTGCTGGAAAGTGGCTGAGGAATGGTAAGAGTTGAAATCCTGAATCACTGATTTGATAGAAAGCAGATCTAATTATATTATGTAATGATGACATCTGCATTTTTAACAAATCCAGTAGCCAAATCTCCACAGGACCTTTGGCCATAACAGAATTATCCAGCTAAAACAAAATTACAAGGATATTATAAATTGATAATAATTTGGCATTTTTACAGATGTTCCATGCACACTTAATAAATCATAGTGCCCTATGCCAAGCAAACAGTTTCATATTTTATACAAAATATTTTAAATATGGGTGAAATCATCTAATACTATAGCTGGAAGGAACTACACGGATCACCTAGTCCAAAACTTTCACTTTATAAATTACAAAATGAGTCTCAGAGAAGTTAAAGGATTTATCTAAACTAGTTTTTAACAAAGCCCAGGGCTGTAGAATGAGAACTCCCTCTCCTCCTGTTTTTTTCTGTAAGAGAACTGTATTCTCCTCAACCTAAGTTTTTAAAGAAATTCTAATAACAAAATTTAAAGCAAGGTAAATTACAACAATTTTTTCTCCTTCTCTTGATATGACGGCCATGATGCGATCATAGTCTTTTGCATGAAATGTCACCTCATTGATGTTGTCAGATACTGCAGGGAGATGCGGCTGTAAGACAGAGGAAAACGTCACACATGAGGCTGGACACAAAAGCCGCTGAGATGTTTTTAAAAGCCTTAATATTTTGTATCTTTTTAAAAGGTTAAGTATTTACTTTATTGTCTCAAAAAATAGAGAGAGACTCTGCTTTGACCCTTAACTGGCTTGGAGGTCTACTTTTTAAAATCAAGCCCTACGGAATGTTTTCTCCAAGTCCTGCAAATGGCCCCCTCCCATGCTATGCAGATTAGACTAAGGACTGTCACCTTCCACCAGATGGGGACTGGACCATACCACCTCCCCCCTCCTCCCCTGACAGATACAGCTCAGTCCTGCCCTCTCTCCTAGCTCTACCTCCACCTTTCACGGAGCCTTTCTATTCTCTTTTCTCATTGTTACAAGTCCCTGGAAACCAACAAGGAATCAACATTAGCCGTTTCCCAGATCCCCAGACCAGAATTGGCCCTGGGATGGGACCTTCTGTGCCTCCCACTCTCAGTTCGCTACGGTTTTTCTTTTCCTCTTCCAAAGTATTGCTCTGGGAAATGGCTAAAAGCATTTGAGAAGTATTGAGGAAGGAAAAAAGGACAAATCCAAAATATAATCCCTATTTGGTCTAAGAATATTTAGAATAAAATACTCATAATGATAAATTCGATTTAATAAACACATACTGTGTGCTAGAGACTTTGCTATGCATGATCTCATATAATCCTCATGACAGTCCTGTGAGGTGAGAACCATTAATATCCTGATTTTACAGATATGGAATTGAGGCATGGGGAAATTAGGAAGCCTGCCAAGATCACACAGCTAGGAATGGCATAGTCAGTGCATAGTCACTCAACACTGCTGGACTGCATCAGGATGACAGGCTCCAAATACACAGAAAATATGAAATTTTATGATCAATGTAATTTGTAATACTCTTCTTTCCTGCCTGCATTTTTAAGATTTTAACTTCACTTTTATTCTTCATTGTGTATGTCGTGGGAAAAGCAAGTTAGATCACAGATTCTTAGATTATACCTGTATGGTGTGGGAATCACTGGCTTGTCCAAGAATTTCCAGGAGAACTGGATCAGATACAAAGAAGAATCTTGGAAACAGTAATCGTTTCTTCTCCAAATACCTTCAAATAAAGTCGACAGTATGTTACCAAGTGGTTTTTTTTCCCCTAAATTATTATTTTTTTAGTCAAGATATAATCACTAACTTCTTTGCTAAGATAATAGCAAACACCTAAAGTCATTTATCACCTACCCCCGCAATATTTGGTGAAAACCAAAGTCCATGCTCCACCATGGATGACACTTGGGAAAACAAGAGATTCAGAGCAAGGCTGCCCCATCATCTGCTGTCCTCTCCTTTCTCATCAGATGCCCTCCTATGACCTTTCTGAGACTGCTGGAAAGCTCATGGCTTAAACCCAGGGAGAGCACAAACCGTATCTCCAAACCAACACATTTTGAGAGTGAAAGGGAGGACAACTAACCATTAAGCCAGGACAGACACATAAACTTGGACAAACCAGGATGTATTATCACCCTATTTCAAATAGAGATTGAAAATGAACTGCCTTAAAAAAATTATCCTGACACCGTCCTCTTGTGACAGTAAAAATAAAATAAAATAAAAATGATCTTTGAGTTTGGTGAGTTGTTCTCTTAGTGCACATTTCTATTCTATGCCTGCAGTGGCTTGAATGTTAGCCCTCAAAAAGACATGTCCAGGTCCTATTCCCTGAAATCCTGAAGCGTGACCTTATTTGGAGAAAGGGCTTTTGCAGAGGTAGTGAAGTTAAGGATCTTGAAGAGCCTTGAATCCAGTGACAAATGTCGTCATAAGAGACACACAGGAAGAGGAGAAGAAGGCCAAGTGAAGACAGAGACAGATATTGGAGTTATGAAGGCATGAACCAAGAAACTCCTAGAGCCACGACAAGCCAAAAGAGGCAAGGGAGGATCCTCTCTTAGAGCCTTCAGAGGGAGCCAACACCTTGATTTCAGACTTCTTGTCTCCACAACTGTGAGAATGAATTTCTGTTGCTTTAAGCCAACTGTCTGTGGAAATTTGTTATAGCAGCCTGACGAAACTAATACAATGCCTTAACCACCCCCAAGTCAAAGGTGCCTTCCTCACAGAAAAGTTCAATCTATGTGAAATTTTAAGTTCCTAGCCCCACTTTAACCATCACTACCAAACCAGAAATGTAGTCAATACTAGTAAGTTTGGGATAAAACACTGTCACATACAAAATGATATGTGTTTAAAAATTAAACTCTTACCCTGTGAGTGACTTCTGACATACTTCCAACTGCTCATGTAAATGAGGTAAAAGTTGTCCCATGGTTTCATCTCCAACACAGCAATTAATCACATTGGGATTCTCATGAGCTCGCTGCATTATTTTTATCCACGACTTGTCAATATTCTGAAAACGTTTTGCTTCCTGAAAACGCATCCATAGCCAGTAAAGATTAGCATTTGGATAATTGAAAAAAAGCAAAGTCTTCACCTTGGAATTTTCTATAGTTCTTCAAACCAGCCTCTATTAGTCTCAGGCTGCATAATTTAAACAGACAATTTTTTTTTCATTTTAATTAATTCTGAGCGACACAAACCCAAAGTTATAAAACTGCATATTAAAATGCTTCTTTATCACAATGAGGCTTATTGCTTATTTGTTTCATTGCATTCAACATGTTTTTCAAAGTACCACATGATTAATTTGCAGAGCTATCAACTTAAAGTTCCAATCTAGTGTTTCAGCACCCCAGGTGTTTTGGTTTGAGGAGTAAACTGAAGAAGCATGAAAATAATTTGATCTCAGGATCCTTGGAATAATTACAGCTCAATAGTACCCCAGGGCGGGGGAAAAAAGAAAAAAGACAGTAAAGCCACAAAACAAAGTTTCATTTACATTTTCGCAAGTGAAAATTTTCTATTTACTATGAATGACATTAAGCTTTGTACTCAGTTGCAAAAATGCCTCTAGCAATTGGCATAATCTTTCCTCTTTTAAAAATACAAACTTCTGATTAAAAAACAAAAATGATATATTTCAGTTTAATGTTTTAAAAATGTGCTATTAGTACAAAGGAAATCGGCCATTTTCAAAAAAAACAAACAAACAAACAAAAAAACCTCTTTTATCCTTGATTTTTAACCTATATATATATATCCTGCTTGTAAATACAGAAGTTTAGGAAGAGCAGGCTTAATTTTCTAATAGCAAAGTTACCTTCATCGACTAAACCTATCAGTTATTATCATTATTGGCATTTATTTAAAAGGCCCCAATAGAGCTGTTTTAAAGGTTTTGTTACAGCCTCCCAAGGCTGTTTTCTTGCTCCACAGTATGTTCTGATCTGCTAGTAGTAGACTTAGTAATAATTAACTAAAGTTGATCTGTGCTTACAGAATATAGATTAATTTTAATATTATTCTCAGAGGAATATTATGAGGTTAACTCTTAGAAGAGATGAACTACGATAATAGTACTGCATTTGAATGTACCTCACATCCTCAAACCACCTCAAGATTATTCACTGTTTAAAACTATGTGAGTTTCTTCTTTCTGCTAATCAGAGGTCAGCACTTTCTAAAAAACTTCTTCTGTGAAGGGCCAGATAGTAAAGATTTTAGACTTTTTGGGCCGTATAATCTCAGTTATAACTACTCAACTCTGCTGTTGCGGTGCTACAGCAGCCACAGACAATATATAAAAGAATGGATGTGGTTGTGTTCCAATAAAACTTTATTTACAAAAACAGGCAAGTGGGCCATAGTTTGCCAAACCCCATCATAGTCAAGCCTTGACCATATGTCTTTGAGAAGACTTTTACAGAGACATATAGACAACATACACCAAATTATTTTATCAGTAATTACAAAAGCCATATTTACCTGAGGCAGCTGTTTGGCAATATCTCCACCTACAAAGACGGCTTCAAGATAAACCCAAAGGTTCTGTACTACGAGCCACTCTTCAATTATATCTGAGGAAGTGGACAATTTATACACCCAATTCTGGATATTTTTTTTAAATGGAGCATTGTATCTAAAAGGTAAGAACGGAAAAGATCACATTTCAAAGAAGATTCAGAAAATAGTATGGCCTTACCGAAGTAAATTCCAGAAGAAATATTACTTTGGGAATGAATGCTTTGTCCTTAAAGGGCAGTTCCTAATAGATATCATACAGCTAATAAAAATTGTTGCTTTTCATGAATAAAACTCATATAACTGTAGTGATTTTACTTATTGTTCCCATGTGTCAGTCATAGAATAGGAGAATGTGCCTAGTTTTATGGTGCATAGGTCCAGCAAAGGAACTGTGCTGGTTGCTTCTGGGAGTAAATGCCAAGCAAGGAATAAGATGGTTTTCCAAAACGTCTGTGAACCAAATCCAAGTGGGGTCTGCTTGTGAGAGTAACATGTGAGACACTGTTACTGGTCTATGGAACTATTGAATCTAGGGAAAGAGAACACTATCCAGGGATTTTCCTTTTATGAATGGTCTTGAAGGTTTCATCCAGCAAGAGACAGACTATCTCTAAAGGGACAGGACAAATCAGATCCCTAAAGATCAGGAGAGGGTTAGGTATCACCAGGTTCACCTGGAGAAGATGACCGCAAAGCCAGAGTCAAGCTTGAGGTCTGATGTTCACTTACAGGTGTGATCTTCCCACCCACAGAGAGAGAATTACACCAGGTACTACAACTAGATTCTGCAGAGCTAGAGACCCTGGGTTGCTACCCCCATATAGCATGGCTCCTGTTTTCTGATCATCAGGGCTTGCTGAAGTGTTTATGAGAATACAAGGGGTCCAGAAAGCTGAGCACAACAAAGGAAGACAAGAAATAGAATGGATGCCATGGAGGAAGCAATGGGAGGCTACTGGGTAAAAACCCCAACTACCTACAGTTAGAGCAAGAAGCCGACTGCAGTGTGCAGCAAGGGCAAGCAGTTTCAAGGTGGTGCAGTGACATTTGCTGGTGAGTGGCACTTGTTGACTAGGATCTTCAAACTTTTCTTGATCTAGGACAGAGTGATTCACATGTAGAATGGGGTTTTTTCTGGGTACGGTCTGATGCCTGAATACAACTCATAACTTCCCTGAAAGCCTATGTTATACATGAAGTTATAAATGGAGTTGTACATAAATTGCTCTAAGGCGGTAGGTAATCCAGTTGTTCAGGCAGTAAGAGGCATTTTTCCCAATACTCAGTTTCTACTGTTTCCCTGGCCACTGATCGAGAGCTGAAAGGCAGTCAATATGCCAAAAACATCTTCCAAATAAAGACATGTAAACCAACATGGCATGGGCAGGCATTTAGGGAGATGAAGCAACTAGATAGTCCAAAATTGTTCTGCACAGAAAAAAAAGAGTCATCCTTGATGGTGTATAACTTCTAAAGATGGAAAAGGGAGATCTGAAATAAAATCGAGCATAGCTAGTTTCTGTCCTTTGGCCAGATACCTGCATTGTACAACTTTGTGTGGTCAAACCCACCATGGCCCATGAAGTCCCATGGAATCAGGGATCCACCAGGGAAGTGTCACAATCCAGGCAATACCTACAGTCAAGTCTTACCGAAGGAGACATACAGCTTCCTTCTGAAGTCACATCAAAGTAGTCCTAGAGATCCAGCAGGTATGACTCACTACTAGGTCAGTCTGTGGTTAGTTCTGGAACAGGCTTTCCAGACCTACTTGGCACTGCAAAGTTCTCTAGGAGGAGAATCTCCCAGAATTTGATGACTTCTTAGCTATCCTTATACTCTTTCTGGCAGGGCCTAGAAGTTTGTAAACATTGAGTTTACTAATAACACAAATAGGTATTTTACTAATCAGGTTATGTCCAAGTAAGTATGAATTGAAGAAAGCCTTCAAATCCTGAATTTCTTGGCTGCAGACACTGCCCAGGTGAATCTATAGCCCTTCATCAAGAGGTCATCATCCAGGAAGTCAGATGGGCAAAATTTGCAATGAACCATAGGGCAGCAGTTGCCCATGAAGTCTAGGAAGTACTGAATATCCTATGGTCATCTTTGCCAGGATTCCCTGAACACAGAGGATGCATCCGAGGACCTTGACCTTTATATATTCAACCCAGAACTCCCTGGACTGGCAGCTTTGTCATTATACAAATACAAGACTGCCCCTGGAGCCAGAGGTCATGCAGCATGCAACTCACTAACCAGTGATCCCAACGTGGAAAAGGGATATTAGCTATTTCTTAGGTGTGTTCAGGTGAAGAATAGTTGAGAACTACTGCACAGTCGGCCAGAGGAATAGAGGTTGCCAGTGCCAATGACCTGACAGAATATTTAATCTGAGTCCTACAGGAATTTCCTAAAGCTGCACTCAAGATCATAGGCACCTCCAAGCTGGTTCGTAGTTCAATGATGAACAGGTGACCTCATTCAGGCCATAATGGTCTCAGGCTCTTTTCACCATAAAAAATGAAAGTCTCTAAGTAAGTGCCAAGCCCCTAATGGGTAGATTGCTGTAGTGGTAGATTGCTCTCACGGGTGGCCAGCAGGCTTTTCCCGGGCCACTGGGTGAATGTTTGAACAGGATTAGCCAAGAGGTCAATGATGTCAAATCAGAGGAACAAAGGAGAGAAAAGATGAAATGAAGAGGTCATCTCAGTGGGGAGCCAAGACCTTCAGAGGACAAGATGCCAGTCTGGGGAGGAATAATTAGGATGGGGCCCACCAGGAAAAATAGGGAAGGGGAGATGAGTACCATTAAAGAAGAGATGGAGGCCATGATTATTAGGGAAAACAGGCAGTTTGTATAGGAACAGACAAGATAATACCAATTTAGTGCAGAATCCTATCCAATGCAAGAGCTTTAAAACTGAGCTTTTACTTAGAATTTTATAACGCTAAATATCCCATTTAAAACTCTCTCTCAAATTATAAAATTACCTGTTGCTGAGTAGAGACCCTAAGACCATTAAACTATCCTCCATCAAAGTGATAATTTCTCCCGATTCGGTTCCTTTGAGCAGAAGCTCTCCTTTTCCCTTAAATCCTGCAAAACTCAGATTTTGGTTGGTCCAATTCTCAATCACCTGAGTCAGCTTGGCTTCGATATCCTTCTCCTTAATGGCAGATATGCAAATATCCTTTGAAGGAAAAGCAAAGTATATGTCATGATGTTTTCAACTACAAATTAAGTGCATCATCAAATCATAGAATTTTTTTTTTGCTTGAAAGGGACCTGTAAGTCACCCAGTTCATTTAGTCATTTTACAGCCAAGAAAAGGCTTCAGATCATTGTGTTGCAACTTGACACTAGAGCCTAACTAATTATTTACTAATCGCCGACTACTAATTATTTTTCTGTACCACATACATGAAACAATGGAACTTAAATCATCATTTTTCAGATTATGTTTTCAATTCGAACTTTTGGCTAAAATGGGGATAATCACAGCTGCCCTGTTTATCCCAGAGGTTAGCTATGAGATTCAAATGAGAATATACATAAGAGTCTTTTGAACTCTTTCAAGTAACATATAGATATTACTATATTTCTGCCTGTTCTGGTCCTAATATGAATATCTCATTTGCTTAAGCATCAGTTGTTTTTTTCTTATGGGTTTTTCTATATTTTTTTTGAGAATACTTAATAAGAAAGACTCACGAAAGAAAATAAAAGTAACATATTTTCCCCACAATGCCTCAATGTGTGTTCATAGTTAGAATCACAGAGATGAAAAAGAATTTAAAGGTGTGAGATGTTTCCACAAATGATCTTAACACAAATTACTGTGTAATAAATGTCCTAAGAATGATGTGGACCATGGTGATTTCTGAGGAGGGAGGCCTGTGCTGAGGAGGAACAGCTTCGTAGAGGAGGAGGTGAGATTCCAGCAGAGGCTCTCTGGGAGGAAGAGGAAATTCTGTACTGAAGGGAAGCCTTCCTTTAGAGGCAGTGAGTCCAGTAACAGCAGGAATCTAATTTGGCTAATGGTACAGCATGTGTGGCTGAGCAACTAGATGTATCGGGGGTAGACAGTACCAAGGCTCTGTTTTGTGTACCAAGAGTCATTAACAGAAGCCTGGAATTACTTGAAATTGTATAATAAAGCACAGCCTACGAATGGCTATATTATTAAGTATAAAAACCTACTTATAAGAAGGAGATGGTCACCAAAGTGTTTCTACCTCTTTGTTTCTTAGTGATATTTACAAATAGGACAAAAATGCTTTGAAAGAAAAGCTTTTTGTGCACACATGTTGTTAAAAAGAGGTAGGGGAAGGCAGAAAACCCAAACCATATATTTGGGAGATTTCTGGTCACATGGTGCATTTTCTCAACTCCAAAAACATAGAATAATGGATAAAATAATTTTTTTAAAGTAAGTAAAAAAGCAAACAGAGCCAGACTTAAAAAAAAGACAAACATATCCATGAACCAAAAGTGGAAAAGCTATGCAAACCAGTTGGTGGAGCTGAAACACAGGCCTGAGGCCTGGACACTGGGGCCAGGCCTTTGGTTCCCATGGGGTGAAGAAGAGTAAAAATGATCTATAGGAAAAGGAGTACCTGGGCTGGGGTCTAAAGCCCTCCATTCATGGAAGGAGGCTGAAAACACTGCCTCTAGCTGCCATCTAGGCAACTAGATTTAATGGAACTGTGGACCTGGGGGATGGGGTGACACAAAACCAGCCCCACAACCAGGACCTGAAATAGGTCAGCACATTCCTGGATCATCACACCACAGCACAGTAGAGGAAGGAGACCGCTATTACAACACCTGGCTCTCAACTTGGGGCTGAGGGGACATGGACAGTGTAGGAGGCAACCACAAAGCCACTAGACAAGGAAAACGAAGACACAAACGGACAGAGACAATTTTAACACATTATATAAGCCAGAATTTTTGAAATCCTGCCCATTCAAAATGAGCCCTCCCAGCCACCCCAATAAAAATTACAAAACCCATGAAAAAAATCTAAGGCTCAGAGGATAGCCAACATAAAAAACAATCACAGCAAAAATTCAGTCCAGGTGAAATTAATCTTAAAGAAGAATCTGAAAACATCTTTATGTTTAATTTGGAGTTGTTGAAGTATAGATAAAGATAGTATAGATAAAATAATATTGGCCATGAGTTGATAAATGCTAGAGCAAGGAGATCTTTACTTTTGTATGTGTTTAAAATTTTCCCTAATGAAAAATGTTTAAATAATTATGTTTAAAATGCTCAAAGAGATAAGCGAAGACATCTATAAATCTATAGATTTGAAACCTACAGATCTGGGAATATATATAGATTTAAGACTGTAGATCTAAGAATCTACAAAAGGGACAGAAAATTTTTAATGAAAAAATGAAAAAAAAAGATTGGCCACAAAAAAGAATGAATTAAAAATCTTGGAAAGGAAAAATGTAATAATAGAAAATTCTAAAAACTTAATAGACTGAACAGGAAAAAGCATAAAATTAGAAATTTGGAAAATAGTTCAGAGGGATTCACCAAGAACACAATACATAAATAAACAAATTTTTTTTTAAGTGGAAGTGCATTCTGGGGACAAGGAAGATGTATTGAAGGGTTCCAGAACAAATGTATTTCAAATAATCATATAATCTCATTGAGTTACAAGATTATTTCATAAAAGTCAAGAATGTTCAGGATCATTCCAAATTTTGAGGGTGCATTATAGAGGGCAATTAGTCCAACCTCTCATAAAATATCTGTACAACTCCCAGAAAAGAAAAAGCAGACATTCTTTAATGGATCATTGATAAGAACGTATACACTTATGTACCTCAATATCATCCTTATGTTTAAGGAGTGGTGCTTCCATGATATTTCTAAGGCAAAAAGAATCAGATTCCACATCAAATGGGGTTCCAGTTAACTCAGAGATTCTATCCCAGTGTCTCTGTTTCATGGCCTTATTGGTCATCATTTCCAGTAGAGGACATGACTCACTGAAATCAT
Organism: Pan troglodytes; assembly: GCF_028858775.2. Lineage (NCBI taxonomy): Eukaryota > Metazoa > Chordata > Mammalia > Primates > Hominidae > Pan > Pan troglodytes. The sequence goes on along the minus strand of NC_072403.2, from coordinate 44,736,092 downwards.
CAATTCTCTTTTTGAGATCCAAAAAAGCTTGCCAATCTTTAAGTCCTTTTGGAAGTTTACGACATCTTTCAGAAAGAAAGAGAAAAAAAAATATGCCACCTTCACATTTATTTGAGGAAGGTTTTATGTATATACACTATTATATTAGGGAATAAATTAGCTTCTGAAATACCTATAGGATCCTAAGAAGATAGGCATTATAAAAAATTCCATTGAAACTCACCTGTTTTGAAATTCCAGCAGTTCTGCATTAATTTTTTCAATATCTACATCTCCCCAAAGTATTTCATAATAACCACTAATACTGCTCATTACGGTGTCATACAATCCATACAGCTTCTGCAGCAAGTTGAGTTCTTTTCTGGGAAACAAAGTAACTAAGTTATCACATCATGTATAATATTTAATAAAGTCCATTATTGGAAAGGCAGAGTTCATCCAATCAAATATTTCATACATTGCATGTACAATGTCTTATGGATACCAAATGCATACAACTATATCCATTTTCAATACAAAGACTTCGTTAAAGATCTGTCATTAAGGCCAAGTTTACTGCTCCCAAATATTCCAAGTCAGACTATAACTTGACATTAGCAAATGGTTTATTCTGTAAAGAAAAAAATCTTGCTACTTTTTAATGAGAAACTTACTATACCAATCATTGCAAACAATGTGACCAAAACTTAATGATAAGGTCATAGCTGCGGCTAAGGTTTCATTTGACTTTTTTTTCTTTCAAATACAAGCTGGATTTTATGAGAACATTTCCCTTGACTAAGCCCTGATCTGCCTTTAAGATTGAGCTTAAACACCCTATTCCTACCAGAAGTTTTCCCTCATGTGGCCAGGTGTGGTGGCATGTGACTGTAGTCCCAGCTACTTGGGAGGCTGATGTGAAAGGACTGCTTCAGCCCAGGAGTTCAAGGATGCAGTGAGCTATGATTGCACCACTGCACTCCAGCCTGGGCAACAGAACAAGATCCTATCCAAAAAAAAAAATCCCACATGTGCCCAGATGAAGTTACTGTGTTTAAAACAAGAATAAAAGGTCCAAGTAAAGGAAAATTCTTAAATGTGTAAAACACCAAATTGACCACTCAACAGAATTTGTGGATTCTCCCAGAAATTCCTCAGCCCTTAGTATGCCATAAGGTTCTACTGGATTCAGTTTTAGTTTTCAAGTTTATTTATAAGGATTGACATTCACAACTTTTATTCTTCATCAGAGATACTTCAAAAACCAAAAATAAATTTTGTAATGAAGTAAAAGTCGTTCTATCTTTTTATTTTATTTTATTTTATTTTATTTTATTTTATTTTTGAGAGAGAATCTCACTCTGTTGCCCAGGCTGGAGTGCAGTGGCACGATCTCGGCTCACCATAACCTCTGCCTCCTGGGTTCAAGCAATTCCCCTGCCTCAGCCTCCCAAGTAGCTGAGATTACAGGCAGATGCCACCACGCCCGGCTAATTTTTGTATTTTTAGTAGAGATGAGGTCTCGTCATGTTAGCTAGGCTGGTCTTGAACTCCTGATCTCAGGTGATCGGCCCGCCTCAGCCTCCCTAAGTGCTGGGATTATAGGCATGAGCTACGGCACCCAGCCCATTCTATCTTGTAATTACCATGTAGGCGTAGTAGATTTTACAAATCTAAGACACATTCTGCAATCTTAGTTGTCCTATTTTTCCAATTCTTGATTCATTTTTCATCATTCTTAGAATTGTTTCATTACTACTTATTATTATTCTCAACTATGCTAAAAATGACTAAAAAAATAAGAAAAGAGAATGATGACATTGCCTAAAGGGTAATGCAACAGTGAAAAAAAAATGACTACTGCATCATCCTCCAGGCTTCTTACTGTATAACATGAAGTATTGCAAAATCTTTCAAAAAAGTATATAAAAAGAATGCCAGAGACACCATTTTTGTTGTCTTTTGATTTTTGCTTGTTTAATACAGTTGCTTTCATTTAATACAGTTAAGAATTCAGAATTTTTCATTTTCTACCTAAAAGGGTAAAGAGAAGAAAATTGACAAAGAAATGTGTTTCCCAAGTATTAAACAGGAAAGAGAAAGCAGCATTCCCTTTTGATGGTGAAATTGATTAATATGTGAAATCTCATACTATGTCTTCAGATGATCATAACCTAGATGAATTTTATAAAATCCAGTAATTTATAAGTAAACAATATATTTCCGTAGACTTCAATAGAAATAAGGGCCTTATCATGCAATATTTTGCAACAAGAACCTAAACTATTCCATTTTGTGAAAAAGATAAGTGAGAGTGTTCCTTCATTATTTATATTTACATAAGTTGTATTTGATACATTTCATAAGTGGACAAATGTTGAAGTCAGATGTGTATTCAAGGAAATAGATGATTTAGAAATTTAAAATTTCTTGGAATTGATCATTCAAATCTAAAAGTAAAGTCTTCAATATTTATGAAGCAAAACAGATGACAGTCTTCTCTTAAAAAAATGATGACTGTCCGAGTTTTCAACAGTTTTGAGTCTTGACAATGCAAGTGCAAGAAAAGTCAGAATTAATGATAAGCCACAGATCCATTGGAGATGATTTAAAATATGAAATCCATATTTACAGCATGGATATGCTCCAGTTTCACACATGACAGCTGATGAGGAGTTAGTCTCATTCAGTGCTGGTCCCCATTTTGTATATATACATCTTCAAACTAGGATATTACAGAATAAAAGTTTGAGTTTACTCTGCTTAAATTATTATTAAATCTTCTAATAAAAGTGCTTCTTCACCGGACATGGTGGCCCACGCCTGTAATCCCAGCACTTTGGGAGGCCAAGGCAGGCAGATCATCTGAGGTCAGGAGTTTGAGACCAGCCTGACCAACATGATGAAACCCCGTCACTACTAAAAATATAAAATTAGCCGGGCATGGTGGCACATGCCTGTAATCCCAGCTACTCGGGAGGCCGAGGCAGGCGAATCACTTGAACCCAGCAGGTGGAGGTTGCTGTGAGCCGAGATCATGTCATTGCTCTCCAGCCTGGGCAACAAGAGTGAAACTCCGTCTCAAAAAAAAAAAAAAGTGCTTCTCGGTTGGGTGCGGGTGCTCACACCTGAAATCTCAACACAATGGGAGGCTGAGATGGGAGGATCACTTGAGCCCCAAAGTTCAAGACTAGCCTGGGCAACATAAGGAGACTCCTGTATGTATAAAAAATTTTTTTTAAATTACCTGGGCCCAGTGGTATGCACCTATAATCCCCACTACCTGGGAGGCTGAGGCAGGAGGATCACTTGAACTACGGAAGTCAAGTGATTCCACCACTACACTCCAGTACTAGCAACAGAGTGAGATCCTGTCTCAAAAAAAAACAAACAAACAAACAAACAAAAAAACTTCAAAGCTTCTCACCATTCTCACCATTCTCTAATTCTCACCATTCTCTAAAATTATTCATAAAATTTAAAATATCAAAATGAAAATGGTCTGTTGGTCCAGATGGTAAATGGTGATGATGATTTCTCCTGCTAGCCTGAGGGTGAACGCATTGGATCTCAGGCTGAGTGTGCATCACAGTCACCTGGAGAGTGTGTAAAATGCAGATTTTCTGGGACCCAATCCCAGAGGTTCTGATTCAGTAAATCAGAAATGAGGGCCAGACATCCGCAATTCTAACACAATTGGCTAATGGATTACGTTTGGAGAATGACTGTTTTAGAAAGAGAATACAAACCACCTACCCTAAATGGCTGAAGCATTCATTTCTCTTCAGAAAATTTCATGTCTATTTTCACGAAATTTTCATGTTGCGGCTTTGAAGGAAGTCAACATAAACTTATTTTCTAAAGCCAAGACTCTAATGAGCTAATACTATCACTGTATTAATGTTGCTTTTAAGGAAAGTTATATTTCAAATTCTTTAAGAATATTCTAAAATTTGATTGAAATACACTTGTTTATATGTGTGGTTTATAATCAATTAGCTTATTTGGACGTCAATCTCAATAAATTCTATGTCTACCCAATGGGGAAGAGCATTTTACCACAAATGGAGTAAGAAGGCAAGGGGAGCCAGGCGTGGTGGCTCACGCCTGTAATCCCAGCACTTTGGGAGGCCGAGGCGGGCGGATCACGAGGTCAGGAGATCGAGACCATCCTGGCTAACATGGTGAAACCCCGTCTCTACTAAAAACACAAAAAAATTAGCCGGCCATGGTGGTGGGAGCCTGTAGTCCCAGCTATTCGGAAGGCTGAGGCAGGAGAATAGCATGAATCTGGGAGGCAGAGCTTGCAGTGAGCCGAGATTGCGCCACTGCACTCCAGCCTGGGCAACAGAGCGAGACTCTGTCTCAAAAAAAAAAAGAAGGCAAGGGGAGCCAGGAAGGTTATTCCTCTAAATAAACAAAAGTTACTCAAAATTGCTGTGCTTCTGCATAATCACTGACACTATGCAAAAACAGTCAAAAGAAAAAGTAAAGCATAGGCTAAATATAGACCATGCATGCTCAAAATTTTAGCAACATATTTTTTACTCCCCTAGAACGTTTCTTTTGTATAGGAGACTGTGTGTCCAATTTGTAAAGAATAGCTGGAATAAGGAGAATATTCAATTGTGCTCCAAGCTGTAGTGTCCTCTGCATGATAAAGGATTTAATGGTGACATGATTCTTCTAATAGATAGTATTTAATTATTTGCATGTAATACTTGCTTATTTTCTAAACTTACCTGGTTTTGTGTAAAACCTCATAATCAGTTACAGGCAATCCAAAAAGTTGTTCACCAGATGAATATGTAAGAAATTTCCTCCACAGATCATCAAAACTGGCCTGTAACAAAGGTTTTTAAATTGTACTAAAATACAATTAATTCAGTAGAATTAAAGTGGAATTTATTTTCATTGGGATAAAAGCTAGGTTGAGGTTTATTAAGTAATAGCTATAAAATAAGGATTTGTGAAGCAAATTTATACTGATACCAAGCTATCAGAGAAAAAGTTAAACACTTAGGAAAGTTCGCTTTCAAGCATTCTAAAAGCATTCATTTTATATAAAATTATTTCTTCTTCTTCTCCAGAAGGCCTATATTTCGAGTTCCCATAAGTACATCTAAAAGTAATAAAGCTGCATTTTTAAAACTCTACAATTCAGGATTTTTCAGTAATTTAGACTGGCCATCTCTATCCTACAGGGCTCAAATGAGCAAAGTGTTAGTCTAATCCATTCAGTCCTGTTTTCTGTACATGCAATGAAGAGTCTATAAAAAAGAAGATCCAATTTTAACACCATTTGAAATAATTCTAACAACTTAAATCACCAAAGTTAATGCACATGTCTTTTAATTTTTCCTTTTGAATTGGGATTTGAATATCCTATATTTGGGATGCTAAATATTAGCAATGTTCAAAGCACAAATGCCAACAGAAGTAACCCATCTGTGAGGACATATGAGCACTCTGTGTAAGTGGTACAGCATATTCCCAAGAACCCTAAATTCCCAGCCCTGGAGAATATCCAGCATCAGACCTCACAAGGCTTAGACAAAAATACAGATCTGACTGATACGTTAGTATATTTTACAGGACCCAGATCAGGAAGGCACGAAGATACCAGGTGAACTCGAATGAACTCTTAGTTCCTAGAGGGCAAGTGCCATATTTTGTACTTTGTGTATTCCTTGGTGGTTGGCATGGTGGTTATTCAATAAATGTACTGAATGAAGAGTCCATAGGATTCTTCACTATGAAGAGTGGGACTATGTGAACACTAAGGAAGGATAAACAATAACACTAAAGTTAGAATACATTAAAATAATGGTGTTTAAAAACTCATCAATGTGTAAAGACTATTGATGGATGCTAATCACTCACCTTTTTTTTCCTTCAGGTTGCAAGTAACATAAAAACACCCACAGCATCAGCTGAACAGGAATAAAGTATCAGCTTTGTCAACAGGCCGGCAGGGTGCCCAAGAACTCCCCAAAATAAATTTGCATGAGAGAGCACCATCAGGACCCAAGGCCCAATATAAGGCACCTCTACCTTCACACATCCAGCCTTTGGCACCTGTTTTTTTTAGGGGGTTGGAGTACATCTCATTTTGAAAAGGGTTGTGTCTACAAATCTGACCTCAAGTCACATATCCCAGTGAAGTGCATGCCAAACAGCCTGTTTGGCTCACACCTCGAGAGAGAGGCAGAACAGAAGGTACAGAAAGGCAAAAGATGTGCCCTACATTGCCTTTTTTTTTTTTTTGAGATGGTTTTTTTGTTGTTGTTGTTTTGTTGGGTTTTGTTGTTGTTGTTGTTGTTTTGTTTTGTTTTGAGATGGAGTCTTGCTCTGTTGCCCAGGCTGGAGTGCAGTGGTGCGATCTTGGCTCACTGCAACCTTCACCTCCCAGGTTCAAGCAATTCTCCTGCCTCAGCCTCCTGAGTAGCTGGGACTACAGGCACATGCCACAATACCTGGCTACATTAGCAAGCACACCCCTGGGTAAAATCTTGGCACATAATGTCCCAGTTGCTGACTAATCAGTTGGTTTACATCACATGCCCTAAATTTTCTCTGCAAACTTGAAAACAAGGTCATCCGCTCAAACAAGCCCCAAAGCTACTCCTCCTACTACATGCCCTCCTTCGATAAGTAGTTCTACCTTCGTCAATATGCCCAAGTTGGAAACCTTTAACTTTTTCCCTCAAACCAGGTTTCAGGCCCGTCAATTCTGCTTCATTAATAAATTCATGATCCATCCAATTTTCTTCATTATACAGGTGTCACTTGCTTGGTCTCCCTCTTTACAATTTCTTGCTTTTACTACCAAAACTGCCCTCAGTTTGATCTTCCTCTCTCCAAACCAGTCTCCACATTAGTACCACTAAAAATCTTTAAAAAACCAACTATTTTAATAATTCAAGTATGATCATATCACTCCCTGCTTAGAACCCTCCAACCCTCAAGATAGAATTCAGACTCCTTATTATTGCCTACCGGGCCCTCCACTGGTGCTCGCTGCCCACTCTGTCACCTCGTTCCTCACCACTAACCTCTTTAGTACTGCATCCCCAAGGTACACGACCCCACCCTACACTCCTTACATCTCCCCATATTGCCCTACTAGTTTCCTCTCTGCCGGGCCTTTGTATGAGCTGCAAATTCTGCCTAACTTTCTTTTTCCCCTCCTTCTTCCCCTGGCTAACTCTAATTAGTCCTTCAAGATGCAGCTTAGATTCTTCCTCTTTCAGGAAGCCTTCTCCATCTGCTCTAACAGCCCATCTGTTTCCATTACACAATTTCACATACCTAGGTCACATCTCTCATCGCACTTGCAGTTTTCTCTCTAGCTTGCTATCTCTCTATCAGATTTTAGCAGCTTAGAGGTAAGAACCACTTCTTCATCAAATTTCTCCTGAGCAAGCCACACAGTAGGCATCTGATCTTTTTTTTTGTTTTTGTTTTTGTTTTTGTTTTTTTTTATTACTAAGAATGCAGGTGGGAAAGGGGACATGAAAAGAACATAATCACACTATTCAGCCACTGTGGGAAACAGGAAAAAGAGCAGGAGCAAAGAAGAGAATTGCTTGATGCTCCTGAGGAGGAAGTTCACATAGAAATCCATGAATTTGCAAAGTATTAATCCATGTGGATGTGTTAACTTTCTCTAGATGCGCTCAGCAATCTGAGTGTAGAAAAAGATGGTGAATGGTTGGCCTGATCCAATGAGTATTGTACAGGCAGAGGAGACAGGACAAAGAAGTAGGGAAACTTAAAGAGATGGACGCAAAAGGAAGACAAAATAATGAATACAGAGGGAAAACATTTGCCAATATTTAAAATATTATTTTGATAAATTTTACTATACTATGATTTCTTATTACTTTACATATCAAATGAAATGCTTAGAACTAAAATAAGTTATATTCTTAAGTTGAGAATCAGTCTTATTCTCTAAAAATACAGAGAGCTATTCTGTGGAGAGGAGCATGGAGGGAGACAGAGGAGTCAATTGCATCATTTAGCAGATTAGAATACAATTAAGGACTGATGTACTTGAAACACAAACTTTTCTATTATAAAGTAAAACCTCCATCTTTCCCCAAAAACATTTTTTTAAATTACACATTGTCGATGTAACAAAAAAAATGTGGTTTCACCTGAAATATCTGTAGCCTGTTGCTAGCTTCTTGGGGTGGTATATTTGGAACCATGGGTCCTTCCTGTAAGGAAGAATATAATCTCCATTTTCATTCTTAATCATATGTATTTGTCAGTTTATTGGGTTTATCTATTATTTCCATTTAAGTAAACAAGCATTATTTTTAATTTAAATTATTTAATTGTGTCCCGTACTTGAAGCTTTTATTTATTTCTAACAGCTTTATTGAGATGGAATTCACATACTATACAATTCGTTCATTTAAAGTGTACAAGTCAATGATTTCTAGTACATTCACAGGGTTGTGCAACCATGACCACAATCATTTAGAACATTTTCATCACTCTATCTTCCATTCATTTTTAAAGGACCCTGACAGAGCTAATAAAAAATGTGACAAAATTACATTCTATATGGAGTATGTACCCCAAGGGCTCTGCCAAATTTCATTTATGATTACAAATGATGATGCTGTGTTTGTGCATTAGAATAACTGATACAGAGTTCTGAGAACATCCTCTTTTTAATAATTGTTCAGCCCAATATGGAAATAGGGACACACGTAAGTTGAATATTTGGAAGAAGCAGAAAGCAGTGTCTGGTGGCTATGAACCAGAACACAGTTGCAAAATAATCCTCAAAAACAGTCCCCAAAATAAGTAAAGGAATAAATGAATTTATAGCAACAAATTAAAATAACAGGGGCTACTCCCAATGGAAAAATGAAGGCTATTAAGTATATTAACATGGTCAATCATGATATGATAGATATACTAAATAATAGACTAGATTCCCAATATAATAGTGTTTAAAAAGTAAACTGAGGCCCAATAATTTTTTTTTAAGTTTATCTGAGCACACAGTAATTCATAAATTGGGAAACTCCCAACTAGACTTGGTTCAGGGTCTCCACTGCAGAAGGATTTTACAGAGTGAGCACAGAAGTAATGCAAAGAAAACATTTTATTGGTTTCATTTATAAAGTTGTCTTCTTTGGTCTATCCTGCTGGAAAGTCCCCAGTTATATAATTACGGGATTGTTTGCAGCTTCTGATTAGTTAAGCTGTTTCTAATATAGGCATTTATAAGAAATAGTGTGTTCAGATTTGCTTATGTCTGCAAATTGTGCAAGGGCAAGGTAACTTAAGAAGCCTGACTGGCTGTGTCTGTTCAGGGATTCTTCAGACCTGGTCTCCATTTTAAATTTACTTTAACAATAGAATGAGGGGGCAAATCAACAGATATGTTTAGTACATGTTAAAAAAAAAAGCATTATATAAGTGACTGGCTGTGTCTGTTCAGGGACTCTTCAGACCTGGTCTCCATTTTAGATTTACTTTAACAATAGAATGAGGCAGCAAATCAACAGATATGTTTAGCACATGTTAAAAAAAAAAGCATTATATAAGTAGCACCAAGGGCTTAAATCATCTTATGAATACAGATCCACTGTGACCACTAAAAGAAAGAATATTTCAGGGGAACATATTCAGTCTTGAGTTTAACTTCAAGGTCAACATTATCAGTCAGAATACCAGTTTGAGTAGCATACGGGACTGATCCAGTATGACATCTATTATTTATTCTCAGGGACCTTTTTGGTTCTCTAAGAGTTAGTGAGAATGCAAAATCAATGGCATAATATCCTGGTATTAGACGTTTATAGTTTCTCACGGCCTTCCAACAACTATATTACATTTTCTACCATGAGAATTCAGCCCCCGAGAAAGGACAAAACCAGACCCTTTGTTCCTTCCACAATCTCCAAAGTTGTTGCTCCTTTTAACAGTAAAATCTGTTTTCTTTCTCTATAAAATTTGCTTAAAGCAAGCTTGCCCAACCCACAGCCCACAGGCCACATGAAGCCCAGGACAGCTTTGAATGCAGCCCAACACAAATTCATAAACTTTCTTAAAACAGTATGAGATTTTTCTGCAATTTTTAAAAGCTAATCAGCTATCGTTAGTGTTAGCGTATTTTATGTGTGGCCCAGAAAAATTCTTCTTCCATTATGGCCAAGGAAGCCAAAAGATTGGACATCCCTGGTTTAAAGGATGAGCTATCCCCTTTTTCTGATAGCTGCAAATACGCAAATATAGCCACATACATGCAACGTACCTATTCCTCAGGGTTCATCACTTTCATTTCATATAAACACATCACAGAACATTTCAACATGCAGCAAGAAAATACTTAAATTACCAACTCATATGCTTCTGCAAAGTTTATCACGTCCTCACGAAAAACTTCCACAGACTCAAGTAGATTGCTTTTAAACTTTGGCTGCACTTGAACTAGGTCCTCTTGTACCGAAACCTACAATTAAAAAGAATATTCAACCTGAGAGTGAAAGTAACATATTAAAAACAAAAATTACAATTCTATTCCAACAAGTTTGTTATCTCACAGATATCCTATATGAACAAGGAAGTCTCTGTTTGCTTGTAATAAAATATATTAACAACCCAAATGAACCTACAGGAGACTCAAATCATTCTAGCCTGTGACTCAAGAGGCAAAGCCAATTTCTCTGTAACTGTTTCTGGTTGATCCAGTTCAGGCCATCACTGTGACATGGGAGACAGATACTATTATTGGCATGGTCTGGGTCACATGTTGTCTGTGGAGCTAGGCCAAGACTTGGGATTAGCAATCTCTAATAAGTTCACATGCCTGCAGTCGTTGGAGCAAATTCCTAAAAGAAAGTGATATTACTCTAGGTATTAAAAAAAATAGCAAATACCCTACACAATGGTCCTGAAATACTCTGCTTAAACCTTCAATAATAATTGCCAGCACTTAAATAATGCTTGCTATCTGCCATGCTCTCTATATATGTTAACTCTTTTAATCTTTGTAACAACCCTATGAAGAAAATTGTACTATGCTAATATGATTACCATTTTACAGTTGAGAAAACTGAGGTACAGAGAGGCTAAGTAACTTCTCCAAAGTCCCAGCACCAGTATCAGGCAAAGTCAAGATTCAAAACCTGGCTGTGTAGTTCCAGGGCCCCTGCTCTTAACTGCTGTCAACAATAGCAGCTATCTTTAGATTGGAACATATATTACCTCAAGTTCAATGGTGACTGTAGTATAGAACAATCTATCTCTGCTAAAGGATGGGTTAGTGGGTTTAACACTAACCATTAAAGAGATAGAGGAACAACCTAAGTGAGTCTCTTTTTTTTTTTTTTTTTTGAGATGGTGTCTCACTCTGTCACCAGGGTGGAGACTGGAGTGCAGTGGCACAATCTCAGTTCACTGCAGTCTCAACCTCTGGGGCTCAAGTGATCCTCCCATCTCAGCCTCCCAAATAGCCAGAACTACAGGTGTGTGCTGCCATGTCCAGCTAATTTTTGTATTTTTTGTAGAGACAAGGTTTTGACATGTTGCCCAGGCTGGTCTGGAACTCCTGGGCTCAAGTGATCCACCCATCTCAGCCTCCCAAAGTGCTGGGATTACAGGTGTGAGCCACCATGCTCAGCCATGAATCTTTTCCATTGAAATAATAGCAGAAAATTGGGTTTCACTAAACCTCAACAGAGATTTCCTATTTCTTTTCTAAGACTCGCTTCTCTGACTAACCTGCAAGAGGAGTAAGCTATTAGTTAATATTGGATATGAATTTAAATAAACATGAGTTTATTTCTTTCAAAAAAGTATTTTATATACATTACCTCAAGTAAGCCTCATAGACACATAAAAAAATTATCCTTCCTAAATGACCCCAAGAAGAAGTTGAGAAACAAATGTTATTAACTTGCATAAAATCATCCAACTGACTGGTAGTAGAGCTATAGTCACAAGCCGTGACCTCAGCTTCAGTTTTGTGTCTCCTTGCTGTTGTGTCTTGCTTCAGTATAAGTGACAAATATTTCCATAAATAAGAAATGCTAAAGCCAATGTCCAATTTAATTTTCTATAAAATTCAGTATAATTAAAGAATGTAGGTCATCCCTTGGAGTTCTTTTTTTTTTTTTTTTTTTTTTTTTGAGACAGAGTCTCACTCTGTTGCCCAGGCTGGAGTGCAGTGGCGCGATCTCGGCTCACTGGAAGCTCCGCCTCCCGGGTTCACGTCTTTCTCCTGCCTCAGCCTCCCGAGTAGCTGGGACTACAGGTGCCTGCCACCATGCCTGGCTGATTTTTTTGTATTTTTAGTAGAGGCAGGGTTTCACTGTGTTAGCCAGGATGGTCTCGACCTCCTGAACTTGTGATCCGCCCACCTCAGCCTCCCAAAGTGCTGGGATTACAGGCGTGAGCCACCATGCCTGGCCCCTTGGAGTTCATTTTTAATGTCTAATTTTGGTGTATAAATGTTTATCAACTTCAAAAATGCTTAGAGAAATTTGTAGCTATCAAGTTCTACATTAAAAGAAAAAAAATCTCAAATCAGTAACCTCAACTTTGCAAATTAAACAAAGAAGAATAAATTAAACCCAGAGCAAGAAGAAAAGAAATGATAAAAACTAGAGCACAAATAAATGGTAGACAGAATAGAAAAACAATAGAGAAAATCAACAAACCAAAGTTTTTTATTTGAAAAGACTGACAAAATTGACTACCTTTACCTAGACTAAGTAAGAATAAAGGAGAGAAGATGCAAATTACTAAAATTAGGAATGAAAAAGGGGACATCACTACCAGCCTAACAGAAATAGAAAGGACTATAAAGACAATCAGCAGAGTGAACAGGCAACCTAGAAATGGTAGGGGAAAATGGAGAGTTGTTGTTTAATAGAGTATCAGTTTTGCAAGATTTTTGGCAAGTTCTGGAGATTGGTTGCACAGCAATGTGAATATACTTAACACTACTAAAATGGTTAAGAAGGTAAATTTTATGTTACATGCATTTTGCCACTATTTTCTTTTTAAAGCTTAGCACAAAGCTACTATAATCAAGACAGTGTGGTGCTGGCATAAGGATAGGCATATAGATAAAAAGAATAGAAATTGAGAGTCTGAAATAAACCCTTACATCTATGATCAATTGATTTTCAGCAAGGCTACCAAGACAATTTGTTGGTGAAAGGATAGTTTTTTCAGTAAACAATGTCAATGCAACTGGATTATCTACATGCTTTTATATGAAGTCGAATACCTAACTTATACCATATGCACAAATTAACTCAGAATGTATCAGAAATCAAAATTTCAGTGCTAAAGTTATAAAACTCTCATAAGAAAATATGGCAGTAAATCTTTGTAACTCTAGATTGGGCAATGGTTTCCCAGATAACATACCAAAAACACCAACAACAACAACAATAAAAAGATGAACTAGACTTCATCAAAGTAAAAAACTTTGTGCATCAAAAGACACCATCAATAAAGCGAAAAGATAACCCACAGAAGAGAAAACATTTGCAAATCACATATCTGATAAGAAACTTGTATCCATAATATATAAAGAATTCTTACAACTCAAAAGTAAAAAGACAACAAAATTTTAAAAAATCAAGCAAAGGATTTAAATTCACATTTCTCCAAATAAGATATACAAATGACCAATAAAATGGCCACATGAAAACATGCTCTATCTCATTAGGCATTAGGAAAATGAAGTCCTCGCACATGGACAATATGGATGAAGTTTGAAAAATTATGTTAAGTGAAAGAATCAAGTTACGAAAGACCATATATTGTATGATTTAGTCTACATTAAATGTCCAGAAAAGGAAAATCCACAGAAACAGAAAGTAGATTAGTGGTTGCCAGGGCTGGCGCAAGAGAGAGAATCAGGAGTGATTGCTAATGGGCATGGGGTTTCCTTTGGGGGGTGATAATGTTTTAAAATTAGACAATGACAGTGGTTAAGCAACGATGTGAATATACTAAAAAACACTGAATTGCATGCTTTAAAATGGTAAACTTTATGGTATGTGTATTCTATCTCAATAAAGCCATTAAAATAATTTATAGTCTCACATTGCTTGATGATGGTAATAGGCTGAGAAATGTGTCATTAGGTGATTTTGTCGTGTGAACATCATTGAGTGTACTTACACAAACCTAGAGGGATAGCCTACTGCACACCTAGGCTATATGGTATGGCCTATTGCTGCTAGGCTACAAACCTCTACAGCATGTTACTATACTGAATGCTGAAGGCAATTCTAGACAATGGTAAGCATTTGTGTATCTAAATATAGAAAAGGATCAGTAAAAATACGGTATTATAATCTTATGAGATCACCGTTGTATATGCAGTCTGTTGTTGACTGAAACATTGTTACGTGGCACATGACTGTATATTAAGCTTTAAAAAGGTATAAAATACCTTTTTTTTCTGGAGATAGTGACTTAAGAAAAAATAATGTAGTTAAATTCATACTTACAGCTTTGCTCTGCAATTTGTTGAAAGAATATCTTAAGGTATCAACTGCTTCTGATTCTTCTTTGGTTACTTCAACTTCAAATCTGTTTAAAATAGCATAGGCTTCCTGCAGGATGAAGGTGGAGTTTAGAAATATCACAAGGGAAAGCCATTGCCAAATGATTTAGACGCCTTCTAGAAACACATTCCTATGTCTTAGAAGAAGACAGCATGTTCTAGAAAAGTGGTTTCCAAAATTAAAAGTGTATGAAAAGCACCTTTAGATTCTGACTACCAGATACTAACTCTGGATCACAGGCTCTGAAATCTGCATTTAATAAGCACCTAGGTGATTCTGATGGAGATGTATATGTCTCTCTTTTTCCTCCTTGACCCTATGTCAATACCACATAAGATACAGACTGTATTAAAACAGGGGTTGACTATACAAGGAACAGAATGAAATGATGTGGGAGATACTCCAAAGAAAAGAAACTTGAATGATCCAGGGTCCAAGGGATGACCAGTAATTGTCTTCACCAAAAAAAAAAAAAAAAAAAAAAGTATGGTAAAGAATTAAGCTTCTGCAGTCAGGGAAAATTTGATATAATAATTTATTATATCTTGAAGTCTGGCTGGTCAGCATCCAAAATCCCCAAATACTAAGATTTTTTTAAAGCAGTAAAAGTAAAAAGTTCATTAGCTACCAAAGAGTATAAACTCTCAATGGGTTCAAGAACGCATAAAACAGTCATAAATATTGGGTACCATAAAGAGGCAGTAGTGGTGTCAAGTCCCCAGATATTGTAGGCAATGAGGCAGTACATTGTTTATAGACAACAAAACAATAATAAAAAGAATCAGAAGCCTGATTTTTATCACCATGTATCAGAAATTCTAAATAATATTAGTCCTAAAACATTCTAAATATTAGTAATAGACAAACTCACCAAGGCTATCCAAGTCCTGATCCCCAAAGTCTGCGAACATATTATCTTATATGGTAAAAGGGACTTTGCAGATATGATTATGTTAAGGAGCTTGCTATGGGGAGATTACCCTGGATTAACAGGCGGGCCTGATGTAATCACAAAAGTCCACATAAGAGAAAGAGTGTGGCAGGAAAGTAGGTGTGAGAGAAGACACAATGACAGAAATGGGCGTAGAAGTGATGGCATCACTAGAAGGGAACCATGAGCCAAGGCACGTGGGCAGCCCCTAGAAGCTGGAAAAAGGAGGGAATGGATTCTCCCCTAGAGCCTCCAGGAGCAACATGGCCCTGCTGACATCTTGATGTTAGCCCCATTAGATCCATTTTTGGACTTCTGATGTCTAGAACTGTAAAATAAACAATCTGTGTTGTTTTAAGCCATTAAGTTGGTGGTGATTTGTTATAGCAGCAATAGGAAACTCATACTGTTTCCTAAAAACATCTTTCATTGATGTAAGTTCCAACAGTTTACTATGGAGACTGAGGGAACTGTTTCTGCCATACTGCCTGTGATACACCACCGGTCATGAGTGAGACCTATAATTGGTTTCTAAGGCAAGCCAAAGATATTGGGAGAACTTGCCTAACATGTTGGGATTGACATGACAAGGGACAATTATTTCTTTCCACAAAATGTTGGTGCCAGTATCAAAAAATAAACACTACCTACCCCACTATAGCATTATTAATATATTAATATTCCTTTGTATTACAACAGTGTCTTTTGTATACTGTTCACTGTTGATAATTGCCAAAATTCTCCCAAAGACGTCAACATCAGAGATGAGAAATAGGCAGACTGTGCTACATAATAGATGAATATGTTAAAGAATCACTTTCTTAGTGTGTCTCTATTTCTTTAAAACACAAAAAAGCATTCCAAGAAAAAAAAAATGCAATCATTTCTTACTTCAATTGGTCCCAAAGTCATGTCCATTTGAATTTCATTATCACGTATGCAAGACAAGGCTTCCATTGCAAATCTGACATCATCTAAATCACGAATAGGTCTAGATAACTTTTTTAGGTATTCATTAATAAATGCTATCATGTCTGACATTTTCTTTTTGTATTCTTCATTCAGATATCGACAGAGTAACATCTTCCATGCCTTGGCCTCAATGGATAAGGCCAATTTCATTGGCTCTGATGAAGACAAGAAGAAATTAAATTAGAATATAACTGGCATTCTGAAACTATAAGGGCATCTATAATTGCTCTGTCCAATTCAATAGTCACTAACCACATGTGGCTTTTGAACACTTGAAATGTGGTTAGTATGAATTACATGTGCTATAAGGTCACTAGATTTTGAAGACTTAATTCCTGTCCCCATAGAGCATGTATGCCCGTGGAGATGTGCATGAGTTTGACACCACAGCCCATGGGGGAGCATTTTTGAAATTAGTTCTATCACTGTTCTGTGTGACCCCTGCACTTCTTCTGACCATCCCATTAGCCGCCCTCATTCATTCCCACATTTTTCTTGAGGGATCCCATGAGGTGGAGTGAAATCTATTGTTTTGTCTGTCAAGCCATGACTTCACAGGTTTCTTGCTTTTCTACTCCCCACATCATCCACATGGTCAGAGTATCCGTCTACCCTGACCCTGGACCCTGGACCTAGCCAGTTTTCCCAGGTCAACATGACCTATATTATGGACCAATCAGAGTCCTTTCTTGAGAGTTTGAAATGAGGCTTGAGGAGGAGCCACATAGTCTGGGAAGCAGAAAAACTCATGCACAGAGGGAAGAAGAAACGAGAGGCATAGAGAAAGAACTTCCTCAGCTTCCTACACTGTCCCTGATTCTGGTCTATTCTGAAGGCTCAGTTGCACCCTGGATTCTGGGATAAACCTTTTCTCCCTTAACATAGCTCAAATGTGTTTCTATTTCTTGAAACAAAACAGCTCTAACTAGTCAACTCTGCCTTATCAATCCTTCCCCTTTTACCTCTCAGTACCCCTACACTCCCCAATTCTGCCAAGCTTGAAACATGGCTGCGCCGCTCTTGCCTTCCAACCATTAAACTTAAGAGGCCTGTGGAGCTGAGGAGAAAGCGTGGCCCAAGAACAACCATGCAGCCAGTCTGGTGACTGAGGCTGTGAGAACGTATCTCATGAGATCCCCTAGGGGACCCTTTTCCCTCAGGCCTTAGGGATTCAGCCCACCCTCCCCTTTCTTTATAACTACCATCACCTCTTCCATTTTTAGATGCCACTCTCCAAAAACAAGCTCCCCAGCGAACTCTATCAGTATACTACAGTTGCTTTTTGTATTGTGGATCATAGTGCTAACCATTATGAGGAGACAAATGTGAACTTTTAAAAAATAATAGAGTACAGTTTCCAAAACGCTACAGAAGTTCTTGTAATTATTGCCACTGATGCATAGTTTCTGATTTCCAGGTAAATAGTCCCCCTTAAGTACTTGTAATTCTTTGGTACTTGTGATTCTTCCTCAGAGAATCACAAGTACTTCCTTGGTAGATATAATAATAATATTTAATATTTATTCAACATCAATCATACGCCAGGTACTATGCTAAGCATCTCATATAAAGCATTTCGTGAGGTGGATACTGTCATTTTCATCAGCAGAGGAAATGGAGATTAAAGAGGTCAAGTAACCCAAGTGGCCAAATTCAAGAGCCACAGTTACATTAACTTCTTGATAACAGACCTGAAAATCTACTTAAGGTAGATAATGGATGTAAAATACCTCATTCAAATATTGTCTGAGAATAAAATCTTTCCACAAACTTAGGATAAGACTGATTGTTATGTAACCATGGTAACAATGAGCCACCACAACCAGCTTTAAACCCAAACCACAGACCAAGTCAACATCGGTTCTCATATGTGTCCAACCCTATCAGTGCCAGGCCCTTTCTTCTGAATGTCAACTAGTCAAGAAAGACTTACTCCAATAAACCCGCCTCTGAGTGCCAACCAGCCTACAACAGTCTCACCTGAGTAAGCATCCTCCTACAGATGATGTCAACCTGTCTACGTCCACAGTCCTTCAACTCCATGCTGCCCAGACACCCTGTATGAGACCAGCAGTCTGCCCTGCCAGGTACACTGTGCCTGACCAGTACAGCTCTCTGTCACTACAGCAAGCAATAAAGTCATCTTTCTATTTCAAGCATTAATGATTGTCTCATCATCCTTTGATACTCTAATCCCAAATGGATCAACTTCTTGGCAGACTTCAAACTGTTTGACTCCCATCTCATGTATACAAGCCCCTCCTTACAGTAACCTAAAAGAGAATTTCACCTATACTTTTAGCTGTTTGACTGCCAGTGGAGGAATCGTCCTGTGTAGTGTGTCTACGGATGTGTATATAAAGAATACCAATGGCCCAGAACTATTTAACATTTATATTAGGTTGGTGCAAAAGTAATTGCAGTTTTTGCCATTACTTTTAATGGTATAACAATATTATAATATATCTTGGTATAATACTATTATTATAACCTTGGTATATTATTATTATTATATCTTGGTATAATACTATTGTACCAAGATAACTTAATAACTGCTTGCTAAATAAAGTAACACTTCATGTGAAAGTACAGATACTTTACATAATAAATATTTTTAAAATACCTGTATGTAATTCAAGTGTTCCTACAACAATAATAGGCTTCAACTCATCAATCTCCTGTTCAAAAGTAGCATAGTGTAGAATTTCTGATCTGATTTCAGTCAGAGAGGGGTTGTTAGCCAAAAATTCCTGTGGTAAGAAAATAGTCAATATTTTAATTTTTTAACAGTATAAATCTTACCATAGTTACATTAGAAAATTGCATTTGCTCATACACATTTACACTTGTGTGTGCAATGGGGCCAGTGGCTGGGTAAGAAATAGGGTGTCCACCAGGAAGCGAGGAATTTCACAGTCTGCAGGGCATGGTTATTCAGAGTTCTAAAGTTCCCTTGAGTCTCTAACCGAAATACAGCTGGGTCTACAGAAGTGTGACGCACCCTTGAATACCTAGCCTCTAGTCCGTGGTGGCACATAATTGGTACTCAATTGTTTAAGGAAATTGAACAAAATCTGTCTGAGCCTCAGTAATATCAATTGCCTCAGTGTGTCCATGTGAGAATTACACCAGCTAGAAGGTGACAGGTGCTTGGTATTTATAGATTCTTGGCCTCTGCTCATGGGTTCCTGTCATTATCCCTGATATTTTCCTGGTCCACCCTCAAGAATTAGAGACAAACAAAACCCAAACGACATCACAAGTAGCAGAAAGACACCTTCACTTTCACATCGCGGTCCTCTGTCCAGAGAGTCTTGTACTTCTGAAAGTCCTGCAGGGCCTCATGAGCTGCCTTTCTTAGGGAATTTACAGAGGAAGAAAGGAGCAGGACCAACTTAGAAATATCCTTGTGCTCCGCTACCCCCGGGTAAAAATTCTTCAGCTTCCTCGCAGGAATAACTTCTTCAAAAGATCCTGAAAACAGATGTTTTTACACTATAAATAACTTCTATATTCAACTTTAAATATTATCAGTTTTAATATTTGTGATTCTTTTTCAAACTGTATTTTCTTAAAGATTCTCCCTCCAAGAAACTAAGAGCTATTTTGAGTAATTAAGAGCTATTCTCTTGCTATCTTCATGTATTCTCATTAAACTATGGTGTCAGATTTTGAGCTCTAGATTTCTTTAATCTAGAAGAACTGTTATTCGGAGCAGATAACTGAAAGACACTGATTAAAACACCCCAAAATGTTAAAGTCCTTTAAGAAAAGGTTAAAAGCTTTGAAATTTCCACCCTGAGGAATAGCACAGTGGTTCAAGGAGAGACATTACATTTATTACCCAAATGACCTTGGGCCAAGTATTTAGTCTTCGTGGATATACTTGTGAGAATTAAATGAGACAACCTCTGCTGAGGTGTTTAAAGGTCAGCGCTGCAGATATTCAGCATCTGGCATCTTGGCTTCCTGCTTGTTAAACCTGGTATTTTTACTGATACAGTATTTGTGTAGTTTTCTTAGACTGTTCAGTTTGATACAGTCTTCAATAGTCACCAATGCTTTTATTTTTCTAGGGTGTCAAATTGAAAACTAGGCAGATCCACCTACTCTAAAAATGACCCTAAAATAAACTGGTTGAAGAAATTAGATCCCAAAGATTCTTGGTGAAGAATCACTACATGCATATTCAAATAGAGATAAGCCCCTCCTCACAGTAACCTAAAAGAGAATTTCACCTATAGTTTTAGCTGTTTGACGGCCAGTGGAGGAATCGGCCTGTGTATCACTATATGAATATTCACTATATGCATATTCAAATACAGATAAAAGAATCCAAAATACAAGAATTGTGCCCAGGCTGATAGGAGACATGTGGACTAAGCAACAGTTCTAATAATGAGGGCTAACTTGAAAACACATCTTTTGAAGATAAATTTTGACTCCAGCTGGCTGGGCACAGTGGTTCATGCCTAGAATCCTAGCACTTTGGGAAGCCCAGGCGGGGAGATCGTTTGAGTCCAAGAGTTCGTGACCAGCCTTGGTAACATGGCAAAATCCTATCTCTACAATAATACAAAAATTAGCTGAGCATGGTGGCACGTGCCGGTAGTCCCATCTACTCGGAGGCTGAAAGGGGAGGATTGCTTCAGCCAAGAAGGCAGAGGCTGCAGTGAGCTGAGGCTGCACCACCTCACTCCAGCCTGGGCAACAGAGTGGGATCCCATCTCTAAATAAATAAAACCAAGTAGTGGTAAGTTCTCCAGTTTTGTTCTTTTTCAAAATTGTTTTGGCCATTATAGGTCCTTTGAATTCCCCTATTCTCTATTCAAATTTTAGGATCAACTTATCAATTTCTTCAGCAAAAAAAGCCTTCTGGGATTTTGATAGAGATTGTATAAAATCTGTAGATCAATTTGGGAAGAACTGCCAGTTTAATAATATTAGATCTTCCAACCCATGAGCATGATGTATCTCTTCATAGTATAACTTTCAGCAATGTTTTGCAGTTTCAGTGTACAGACCTTATACTTCTGTTAAATGTATTTTATTCTTCCTTCCTTTTGTGCATTAAATTGTTTTATTTCATTTTCAGATGGTTCATTGCTAATATTTAGAAATATAGTTGATATCTGTATATTAATCCTGTATCCTGCAGTCTTACTGAATTCATGTATTAGTTCTAATGGGTTTTTTTTGTGTGTGTGAGGGTTGATTCCTTAGGTTATTTTTACATACAAGATCATGTCATCTGCTAATAAAGATGGTTTAACTTTTTCCCTTCCAATCTGTGTATCTTCAATTTAGTTCACTTATCTTAATCCACTTGATAGAATTTCCACTATAATGTCGAGTAGATGTGGTAAGAGCTAGTATTCTTGACTTGTTCCTAATCTTAGGGGGAAAAAATTCAGGCTTTCAACATTAAGTATGATGCCTTTTATAAGGCTGAAGAAGTTCAATTCTATTCCCAGATTGCTGAGCATGTTTATCATGAAAGGGTATTGGATTTTGTCAAATATTTTTTCTATGTCTATTGAGATAATCATGAGTTTTTTCCCTTTATTCTATTCATATGGTGTATTTTAGGATGTTAAACCAACCTTGCTTTTATGGGATAAACCTCATTTGGTCACACCATACAACACTTTTTATACACTGCTGGATTCAGTTTGCTAACATTTTATTTTGGACTTCAGCATGGTCATTTAAATTTAAGGGTCCTTTAAAGATGTTTTTAGATATAAAGAAGTCAAATTTAAACATCTTTTCTTCTATGGTTTGAGCTTTGTATGTCTTGAGAATCCTTCCCTACCCTGGTGGTATAAATATATTGTGCTGTTTTATTCTAAAAGTGTTGTAAAATAGATGGAATAGTGTTATAGGATATAGAATAGCAGGTATGATGTGTATCTAATTCAAGATATTACTGTAAGTTTTTTCCACATGGAAACAAATCCTTAGCCACATTTATTAAATAGTACATTCTTTCTCCACTGATTTGTAAATCCACCTATACCATATATTTTCATATACATGAGTATTTCTGCACCCTCTGTCCTGTTCTGCTGTATGTTATCTATCTTTGGATCACTAAAAGATGGTCCTCATTAGCCTGGCTTTGTAACACTCCCTGCTATTTGGCAGGGCAGGACCCCTCACCTTGCTTTTCTTCATCACCAATTTTTCTCAGCTATTTTTAACTCTTTTCACTTCCATATAATTTTACAATCAAATTTATAAATCAAGTTGACAACAGAAAAAAATCTATTATGATTTCTTTGGAACTGTATTACATTTATAGATTAATCAAAGAATTGACTTCTTCATCACGTGGACTTATTCTTGTCTTCCATTATCTCATTCAGTAATATTTTCTCCAAAAATGCTGTGCAAATTTTTCTTACATTTATTTGTTAAATACCTTATGATTTGTGGCTAATAAAAAAAATCTGTGTTTCTATTATATATTAATTGTATTACTGGTAAATGTAAAAATACTGGGGGTTTTGCATGTTGATCTTTTATACATAAACATTACTGAACTTATTGGTTGTAACAATTATTTCTAGATTTCCTAGATTTTCTATATATAATCTTTAAATAAGGACAATCTCAGTCTTCCTCTCCAATTCTTCTCATTTTTTCTTATCTTAATTCATAATTAAGATCTCTAGTAAACTATCAAATAAAAATGATAATAGTGGGCTTCCTTCTTTATTCTTCATTTTATTGATAATGGAATACTTCTAAATATTTTTACAGATGACACTATTGGAAAATCTGTCTTATTCCTAGTTTGCTAAGAGGCTGTATTTAAGTCTATGTGTGGGTAAGTGAAATATACTTACAGAAACATATATAAAACACAAGAAATAGGTAAAATGTATATTAAAGAAGAAGAAAAAATGAATTCCAATGTACTCACCACCAAGTTAAGAATAGAATGTTACCAATAGATCAGTCCTCTCTAGGCACCTCTCTAATCCCATTCCCTGCCCTTACCCCCAGAGGCAACCATTATCCTGAATTTTCTTTGAAGATAAACTTTACAATAAACCAACATGTTTATCCCTAAACACCTTTTAAAAGCTGAGCAGTAAGCACAAAACTAGCCATAAAGGAAAGAACATTAATTGTTCATGTGAGATGAAGGCTCCTACAAGAAAAGAGTCTCTGGGACTGGTCTGGCTTCACCTTTTCTACAAGTTTACAAAAGCCCTTTGTGGGGGAAGCTATGGGGCAGGATCATAAATAAGTCCTAGAAAATATATGTGTCATGACAATCAGGGCATCTGGCAGCACTGTGTTTGTGGGCCGAGTAATAAATGTCCAGCAAGAAAATGGCCAGGATAGTGAGCTAACCTCTATTTCCTTATATCACAATTACCTGCCTCCAGTTCTCAGTAGTTGGTCAAGGCAGAACGCTTCTGAGGAATGAATAAGTTTCCTCAGCTGACCCAGAGCAATGAGTGTAGAGCAGCAACTTCATCAGC
The DNA here is from genome assembly GCF_028858775.2 of Pan troglodytes. Taxonomy (NCBI): domain Eukaryota; kingdom Metazoa; phylum Chordata; class Mammalia; order Primates; family Hominidae; genus Pan; species Pan troglodytes. The sequence goes on along the minus strand of NC_072403.2, from coordinate 44,712,156 downwards.
ACATGGTGAGAACAAGAAAGTCCAGACAAGAATACAGACCAGGTTTACCCAGGCATTCTGTCTTCAAGTTAAAAGACAGTATATATAACGGCATCCAGCATTTGGTGAGAGCAGTCAAAACTCACCTGTTTCCTAAGTCACACTGGTTGCCCTCTATGCTTAGAACATAACTATCACTGCACAATCACCCTTCAACATTCACCTTGAAATTCCCTTCACCTGTCTGCTGTGTTTTATTCCTGTTTCCAATATCCCATATCTTCTTTCTTTTTTTTTTTTTTTTTTGCTTTTGCTTTTGCTTTCTTATTTTGGAAGACTACAACCTTCAGTAACGTTGTGGAAAAGCGTGTGTTGATGGTACATTTTAAAAGACATTGCATGTCTGAAAATGTCTATTTACATCGTACTTGGTAGATAATTTTGCAGATAATAGAATTCTTATTTGCAAGATTGTTGATAAGTCCAAGGAGATTTTTGCATCTAACAATTTATAGTTTTATGTTTAGCCTGCTACAATAATAGAAAAATATATAGAATGGACTAGGGATAGAATAAAGAATATTGGCAAACATTGGATTAAACGTAAAAAAACTAGATACTGATCTTCTTATATGGATTAATTCCCAGCCCTCTTATTAGGTTTGTGACTTTGGAAAAATTATTTAACCTCTCTGAAGAAAGAACTGGGTTTGATTCATAATCTCAGAAAACACAATCCCAAACATCATAATCTCAGAAATCCCAAAAGCTCAAAATCCCTAAAATCTAAATCCCAAAAGTATAAAATCCATGTCTAAAATTCTGAAAATCAAATCCCCCTTTAAAAATGTAAATAAATATATTTAAAAGAACTGTTTATTAAAATAATAATTATTTTTTCCATAATTATATTTTTGGGATTTTGATCTTTTTGGATTTCAACATTTGAGATTATGGCATTGGATTGTCTTTCAAGATTATGATCAGCCCTTGAAGGAACTAATATTTATCTTCCCAGGTATTTTATGTAAATTCATAGATACATCCACATGCTTTTTCCCTAGCTCTTCTTGCCTCTGATTTTCCAAAGTTGCTCTTTCTAGGTCCTGAATGGTCAGTCCAGCCATTCGTCACTGCCCAAGAGTCCATGTATATCTTTGCTTCAGACCACTCTCCTTATAAAAAAGGTATACTGCTTGAAGCTCTGCCCACTGGGGGGAATTCCCCTTTTCACTCTCCTTTAGGGCCACTCCTGAGTGGGCTGTAGTGCAACAGAAGTCCATTTTCAGCTGACACCAACACATCAAGCCAATTCAGATAGACCAGTCCTGAGATTTTTCATCCTTTATTAGCTGGTTGTAGGGAACACCCCATGAGACCACAGATGTAAGCTGAGAAAGCAATGTTAGTGCAACATAGAAAGGTGCCACAGGGGTCTGAGCCACCTGGTTGTGTAGCTTACCTGGTATCTTGGGGGTGTTTTTGTTTTTTGTTTTTTGGAGACGGAGTCTCCCTCTGTTGCTCTGGCTGGAGTGCAGTGGTGCAATCTCAGCTCACTGCAACCTCTGCCTCTGGTTCAAGTGATTCTCCTGCTTCAGCCTCCCCAGTAGCTAGGATTACAGGTGCCTGCCACCATGCCCGGCTAATATTCTTGTATTTTTAGTAGAGACAGTGTTTTGCCATGTTGGCCAGGATGATATCAAACTCCTGACCTTAGAAGATCCACCTGCCTCGGCCTCCCAAAATGTTGGGATTACAGACGTGAGCCACCACACTGGGCCTTACCTGGTATCTTGTTATTTTCAATTTGCCTTTCCCTGCATCACAGTGGAAGCGACATAGTTTTGAGACCAGTTTCTCAACCCCATTAAAAAGTTAAAGAGACCAGTTGAAGAGACCAGTTTCTCAACCTCATCAGAAAATGGACAAAGGACATGAATAGACACTTTGCAAAAGAAGACACTTATGTGGCCAAAAAACATATATTAAAAAAAGCTCAACATCAGTGATCATTACAGAAATGCAAATCAAAACCACAGTGAGATACCATCTCATGCCAGACAGAATGGCAATTATTAAAAAGTCAAGAAACAAAAGATGCTGGCAAGGCTGTGGAGAAATAGGAATGCTTTTACACTGTTGGTGGGAATGTAAATTAGTTCAACCATTGTAGAAAACAGTGTGGCAATTCCTCAAAGACCTAGAACCAGAAATACCATTTGACCCAGCAATTCCGTTACTGGGTATATACCCGAAGGAATATAAATCATTCTATTATAAGGATACATGCACGCCTATGTTCACTGTAGCACTATTCACAAGAGCAGACATGGAATCAACCCAAATGCCCATCAATGGTAAACTGCATAAAGAAAATGTGGTACATATACACCATGGAATATTACGCAGCCATAAAAAAAGAATGAGTTCATGTCCTTTGCAAGGACATAGATGGAGCTGGAAGCCATTATCCTTGGCAAACTAATGCAGGAACAGAAAACCAAACACTACATGTTCTCACTTGTAAGTGGGAGCTGAACAATGTGAATACATTGACATAGGGAGGGGAACAACACATACTGGAGCCTGTTGGTGGGGGATGGGGGGTGACGGGAGGGAGAGCATCAGGAAAACTAGCTAATGCATACTTGCTTAACACCTATGTGATGGGTTGATAGGTGCAGCAAACCACCATGGCACATGTTTACCCATGTAACAAACCTACACATCCTGCACATGTACCCTAGAACTAAAATAAAATAAAATAAAATAAAACAAAACAAAATAAAATAAAATAAAAAAGAAACCAGTTTATTTCTATACAGGAAGTGTCAAAAAAAAGTTCATAACATTTTGGGTCACTATCATATCATATTCATAATTACTTAAGTGACGAATTTATGTTTACCTTAAGTTTATCCAACCTACTATTATGCAGAAAGTAAAATTAGTGCTAAGATTTATTTTAATTTTTAACTTAAGATCATCATAGTAGAAAAGTGATTTAAAAATCCTTTTCACCCACCACCCAAAGCCAGGAAAAAATGCCTGCACGTTATGTTTAAGATGAAACATACTATTTTTTAAATGCAAAAGGTATCAAACATATAAAATAATTTAAAAATCTATATGCTATCAAATCCAAGAAGGATCAGTAAGATCATGGACTAATTTTACATTCTTACTTTCTTCCTTCTTCAGCAGTTTTCCTGTGTTTTGATGGGTCACGTCAGTAGTCGTGGGGCTGGGAATGACAGACTTGATGGGACGGATTTGCTGTTGCCCCCAGTGAGCCACTCCTCTGCTGACCTCCAGGGTTAACTGGATCATACGGTTAATGGCTTGTTGAATGTCATCCAAACTAGGAATCATCACCTGTGGAAAGAAGAAACAAATGTGTAATACTGCCGGCACATACAGTCCATCCCTCAATTTTCACCACCTCCATTCCCCACTGAGTGGGGCAAGCCTTGGCTGGCCCAGTGCAAGGCTGATTTGAGGGGGAGAATGATAGAGGAAGATGGGGAGGATGCAGATTTTCTCTATCCTGAAGTTTTCCCGCTATCGATTCCTGCAAGCCTCATTACACCACGAGCTAATGCGGACGTAACTTTTTAATAACAGATAGAAATGACATTTCGATTTTGTTAAAAAGGTCAAACTAGTACTTGTCATCCTTTTCCCCATGAGGGTGGCAGAATGCAGTGGGAAATTACAGACTATGTGTTAGAGATCTATGAAACAAAGCAACTGAAGAAGCTACACCACCAAGATTCTGACCTCAGTTCTTTGAAATGTGCCAAATAAGCTAAGAAGCTATCCTTCAGGAGGTCAGACCATGTAAAGGTGGTTTTAGGTGAGTCACGGACCGTTTCTGCCTGGGCTTACCCTTTGACCCATCGCAGAATGCAGCTCAGCCATCCCATGTGGCTTGGAGTTCCAGATGCCCATCAGCAGCTGGGGTAGTTGTAGAGATAAGTGCCATGGGAAGACACGGGTGATTCAGATGCTCAGGGCACAGGCTCTTTTTGTCTTTCTCTTCTGCCATCCTTACCTTAGTGCGTTGCCTCACAGTCATGTGTTTGAGGTAGGGATCTGGACAACTATGATGATTTTATTTAGATAATTTAATGTCTGAAGTAAGAAAAAGCAAGGCAATTTGTAGGGTGCTTGCTAACTGCTGGCAGAACAGATGCCTAACTCAATTCTTTCACGAGGCCTTCAATACACCGTGAGCTAATACAGAAGTAACTTTTTTTTTTTGACAGAGTCTTGCTCTGTCGCCCAGGCTGGAGTGCGGTGGCATGATCTCAGCTCACTGCAACCTCCGCCTCCCAGGTTCAAGCAATTCTCCTGCCTCAGCCTCCCAAGTAGCTGGGACTACAGGCACCTACCACCACGCCTGGCTAATTTTTGTATTTTTAGTAGAGACGGGGTTTCACCATGTTGGCCAGGATGGTCTCGAACTCCTGACCTCAGGTGCTCCACCCGCCTTGGCCTCCCAAAGTGTTGGGATTACAGGTGTGAGCCACTGCACCCATCCCAGAAGTAGCTTTTTCATAACAGATATAAATGACATTTCCGATTTGTTAAATAGTGAGGGAAAGTGAAAAAAGACATAGGACCAAAATGTTACCTTAAATGAAAGCTCAGTTCTAGTACTATACTTCTTAAGTACCTTATCAAAATATCAGTGTATTTAATAATACTTACCACATTAGGAATTGCAAGATGTACTTCACTTTTTATAAAGGAAATAATATCTTCTGACTGCTTTCGCCCATAAAGGCTGCAATGAGATGGACATTTAGCTGATGAACCTTACCCTAAAATTTCATTAATAGTTTATTATGCTAGAAAATTCAGTCCGAACAATAAAGATCATTTTTAAAAGGCCAAATTACACAAAGAGAATATTACTTAGAACAGAACCCTAAATTGCAGAGAACTAAGAAAATACGATGACCCAATAGTCTTAGAAGTAAAATAGTAATCTCATATACATTTTCTACTATTTTATTGTTGTTCTTTCTCAGTAATAACCTTTAACAATGTTTACTAAAGGCATTCTTTGTTCCCAGCCCTGCAACAGATACAGGACGAGATCACCAGCATATACTTTTATATGCTTCTTTATCTATATTTTTACAAGATTAAACAGGAAGTTTCTGGTCCATGCTTTCCAAAAACCGCTTTGTTAAACAATATCACTCATGCACAGACAGCAGCACAGACGCCTGAGTCCAGTTATGAAGGACACATGCAGAGCTGCAAATTAGTCTGGCTAGCATAGCTCCCTCTGTCTTAACCTCCACCCCATCCCAGGCAAAATTATAATAAATGTAAACTGTCCATTCTCTTTTTCTCTGGGAGTGCAAGAAATACCGTCATTACTGAAAACTTACATCTCCATTTCTAAATACAAGCAGATGGGGGGTGGGAGGGGATCACAAGAAACATAGAGGCCACAGTTCAAAAGTGAAGACCCAACTTTTAGCACTCAGGGCCAATGGTTCCCAGATAAACATATTATTGGAAAGGACTGAACAAAAAGCAAGCAAGCAAACAAAACCCCTCAATTCATAGTGTCCCAGTGAAATTCAAGATGTTGCAATAAAATTAGTGTGGGCATTGATTCAAAGTGTGTAATTTGAGAATAAGAAAGAGTTTTCATAAAGTATAAAGGAACAGTTGAATAATAAAGGCAGTGAACAGTGCACTAGATCATTTGGTACCTTATATAGCAAATTAGAGAATCAGCTGAAGGTATTCTCCAAAATTTCAGGTGCAAAATACAAAGAGAGAGAAAATACTTAATAACATTTATTGAATGTTTAATGTATGCCAGCCACTTTCCATAGATTACCAGTTTATGTTCACATTAATTCTGTGAGGCAGACCCTATGATTATTATTATTTCCATATTGTAGATAAGGAAACCAAGGTAGGGACAGGTTAAGTAATTTCCAGAGGGTCACTCCGCTCAGAGATGCTTACTACCTAGATACGGCATGTGAATACTGTGTAGATATGGGAAATTAAAGCAAAGCACTCCTTTAACCTTAAGAATAGGTTTGTTTTTTCATCTTCAAGAGATTCTCTAGGTGCCTGACAGGATTAATGGGGGAAAAAATCCACCTGCATCTAAACATACAATTTGTGAATTTCAAGAATAAAAGAGAAATCCTGTCAGCATCAAAACAAATACAAGTTGTTAGTTGGAAAGGAAAATCGGATTAGCAGCAGAACTCTCCTCTAAAAACTGAAACCAAAGAAGCCAATGGAGCAGCCTCTGTAGAGTGTGAGAGAAAGGGATTCTGATCCCAGAAGACCAAGCTAGCGTTCGCGTGTGGGAATAAGAGAAAGACATTTTAGACAAGTAAGGATCCTCATGTATGCCTCCTCAAAAATTGCTGAATTGCCACAGAACTTGTAAATCAGTGTAGCATAGTGAGTTCATACTTCAAAAAAGCTTCTTTTTGCCAAACTCATCACAATCACGGATGGGAGATAAAGGACATGAGAATGCTCAAATACAAGGTAAGCATCTGCATGAAGTAGAAATGGAGAGAAACTCAAGGACAGTCTAGCCAGGGTTGAGGGCTGGAAAGAGGCAGTGACCGTGGGGAGGTTGGCTCTGGTGGAATATAGAGGATGGACAGGACTCAATGAGGAATGGGGCCTCGGCCAGCCTCACTACTTAAGGCCAAAAACTAAGATGATGCTCTCCCACCTGTCTTGCAGATGATGCTGCAAGACAAGATGTGTCAACTTACTTCCTGCAGCTACGGCTTTTCCAGGAGATGCAGACCTGGGGCAAAAAAAGCACATCCACAAATTCCCTGATAAGTAACTAAGTTAGGCCACCCATGTGCTCCCTAGCCAAACCTGCCATACCCCCAGTATCTCTCCAGGGGCCAGTAACTGTGAAGAAATAAGACCTGGTTCTGTACTCAGGGTTCTAAGTGTCATTTAGAGGCAAAAGTGAAACTCACAGATAGGGAGAGAGAGAAGGAAAAAGAAACACAAAAACAAAGCTCTCGCTCAAAGAGAGCCTGCACATTAAAACCCAAGTATGCGTGAATATGTCTAAGGGTAAGAAAGAGAGGTAACGAAATCCAAAAACGAAACAGAAACTCACTCTAGATAAAAATTAATGTCCAGATAACAAGCTCTAAAGTAAGGGAAAATGTTCAGTGATATATGAATACTCTTCCAAAAAAATTAAAAATTTGCTAAACTAAAAAGGCAGAAATAATACCATATCTGGAGGATAAGGAAAAAGTATTTTTTCTTGAAATATTTAAGATGCCACAGATGACAAAATCTTTAGAATAGATACAGAGATACTGCCCATAATGTAGTTCAGAAAGGCAAAAAGATAACATAGATGACAGAGTCATTAGGAGACAACGAGAAGAGAATGAGAAGCCCCAACATATGAAATGATCACATGTCCAGTGTGCCCAGGACAGTTCCAGATTCACTGTGTCCTGGCACCTCACCTGGACAGTGCTCCTTCACTCACAAAAGTTCCATAGTTGGAACAATAAGTTATGTGGTCATTCTACTCAACATTCAATTAATAGGAGTTCCAGAAGAAGACAATGAAAGAATATCCTAGAAGCAATAACTAAAGGGAAAATTGCTGAGGTTTTTTCTAGCATTAAGGAAAGCTATAAACCCTCAAATAGAAAGTGCACTCTGAGAACAAAGCAGGATTAAATAAAGACAAATCCACACGGGGTAAGAAAACTGCAGAAACATTAAGGATTAAAAGAGAATATTCAGTTAGACTCTTGCAGACTTCTCATCAGCAGCAACAAAACTCAGAAAAAAATGAAGAAATACTTTCCAAGTGCTAAAAGACAAAGAAAAATTTTATATCCAGCCAAAATGTTATGAAAGTATGAGGGCAAAACATTTTCAGACTTACAAAAAAGGATAAAAGAGTCTACTTCTCACAGATCCTCGCTAAAGAACCAATGGGATACAAAAAACTACATGAGAACCTGGAGATTTTAATAAATTATGCCAGTAAATAAATTATTTTAATATATTATTTTTGAGTGTTTACAAAAAAAGTAAAACTAAAACATCAAACAGCAATAAAATATGTACAGTTCAGTGAGTAAAGCCTGCCAAGGCCCTTGTAGTCAGAAATAAGACTAGAAAACTGCAAAACTAAGGACAGTGCTTTTTTTTTTTTCTTTTTTTTTTTTTTTTTGAGATGGAGTCTCACTCTGTTGCCCAGGCTGGAATGCAATGGCACAGTCTTGGCTCACTGCAACCTCCACCTCCCAGGTTCAAGGGATTCTCCTGCCACAGCCTCCCTAGCAGCTGGGACTACAGGCGTGCACCACCACACCTGCCTACTTTTTGTATTTTTAGTAGAGACGGAGTTTCACCATGTTGGTCACGCTGGTCTCAAACTCCTGACCTCAAGTGATTCGCCTGCCTCGGCCTCCCATGGTGCTGGGATTACAGAGGTGAGCCACTGCGCCTGGCCAGTACTTCTTTTAGTTGGAGCAAAATATGTGCATTCTAAAGTTAAGGGTAATCACTTAAAGAACTGAAGTACAGAAAAGAGAATAAATGGTGAAAATTATCCACCACAAAGACAACAGTCATAATGAAATGAATCAAAGAAAAAGAATGTTGAGAAGAAAACACAAAATAAAATGTCATAAATTAAGTGCAACTATATCAAAAATCACAATAAATGCAAACAAATTAAACTCACTAAGACAGAGATAATGAGATTGAAGGAAAATTATCAGGTATACAATGTTTTTAAGAGGTAAAACTAAAAAGTACAGAGAAAGGCTTAAGTAAAGAGACCGAAACAATTACACAAAAAAAGTTGGTAAAGTAATGACAAACTAAATTGTGAGGAATCAGAATTAATACAGATAAAGGGATGTGCCAAATAAAAATAAAAGGAAAGGTGCTCTTAAGCAGGTTTAGCTACTATGACCTTGTATGCACCTAACAACACAGCCATAGAATACATAAAACAAGAACCGACCGAAACAAAAGGAAAGTTTAATAAATCCACAATCACACTGGGAGAATTGAACAGTACAATTAAATTAAAAATCAGCAATGAATAGCCAAGGAATAAATCTAACAAAAATGTGCAGGACCTTTACACAGAGATTTATAAAACGTCACAGAGAGATATTAAAGAAGACATATCAATGAAGAGGTAATACATAATTCTGAATAGAAGACTCAATATTTGTAAGGATGCTAATTCTCTTCAAATTGATCTATAGATACAATGCAACTTAAATAACTCCCCCACCTGACCTCACAAGTAAGTTGATTTTTCAACAACTTTTGCTTGGTCAACTAATTAACCATATGGAAAAAAATATATTAATTTGCTACCTCACACTAAGCATAAAAATCAATACCATGTAAATTAAAACCCTAAATATAAAGGTCAAAACTACAAAAGTTTTGGAAGACATTATGAAGTAGGGAAGAGTTGGTTTCTTTAAACAGATCACAAATCACTAAAATTGATAAATTTGAATATTTTTAAAACTCAGCAATGGAAAATGAAAATTAATAAAGAAAATGAAAAGATAAGGCAAAACTGACAAAAGACATTTGTTATATTATCATCAATAATGTAATATACTAAGAATACTTATGAATTAATCCAATTCGATAGAAAAACAGGCCAAAAAAGGAACACAATTTTTTTTCTTTTTTTTTTAATCATACTTTAAGTTCTGGGGTACATGTGCAGAACATGCAGGTTTGTTACATAGGTATACACATGCTATGGTGGTTTGCTGCACCCATCAACCCGTCATCTACATTAGGTATTTCTTCTAATGCTATCCCTCCCCTATCCCCACACCCCCTGACAGGCCCTTGGTGTGTGATGTTCCCCTCCCTGTGTCCATGTGTTCTCATTATTTAACTCCCACTTATGAGTGAGAACATGTGGTGTTTGGTTTTCTGCTCTTGTGTTAGTTTGCTGAGAATGATGGTTTCCAGCTTCATCCATGTCCCTGCAAAGGACATGAACTCATTCTTCTTTATGGCTGCATAGTATTCCATGGTATATATGTGCCACATTTTCTTTATCCAGTCTATCACTGATGGGCATTTGGGTTGCTTCTAAGCCTTTGCTATTGTGAACATTGCCACAGTAAACATACGTGTGCATATGTCTTTATTTGAGAATGATTTATAATTATTTGGGTATATACCCAGTAATGGGATTGCTGGGTCAAATAGTATTTCTGGTTCTAGATCCTTGAGGAATCGCCACACTGTCTTCCACAGTGGTTGAACTAGGAACACAACTTTTAAGGAAGAGAAACAAATGGCCCATAAACACAAGAAAGTATATTTAATCTCATCAGTAACCAGGAAAATGCAAACCAAAATCCTGATGAGATGCCATTTCACACCCTGTATGTTGGCAAGAATTTTTTAACCGAATAATACTGTCTGTAGGGATGAGGGGCCATGGGTACTCTCACTATGTGCTGCCTGGTAAAATGAGGCATGCACATACCTTAGGACCCACCAAACCCACTCCTAGCAGGTGCAACAGGAGACAGGTACTCACAGAAGCTTTATTCATGATAGCAAAAACTGAAGCAACCCAAATCACCATCACCAGTAGAATGGATAAACAGACTACGTATACTCCAACTACATAGAAGTGTAAAAAACTATACCCCATGGATGAATCTCAAAAACATTATACCAAGCACAGTTCAAATACAGGCAAAATTAAATGATACGTGGATTGGGGATACAAAAGCATAGTAAACTGTGAAGAAAACCAAGACAATGATAAACACTAAGTTCAGGATAGTGGTTACTTTTAGGTGAGAAGGGAGAGGACCCATGAGGGGACTGGTAGCCTTTTTTTGTCTCAGGCAGGGTGTTGGGAATATGGGTGTTCATTTAACTACAGTTCTTGCAGTATTACACAAATACTTTCATACAGTCTTTTAATGAATGCTATATTTTAAATTTTATAGTTTTTTTATTAATAAATTTATAAGAGGTGCTATTCACATTATAATATAAGTATGATTACCAGACATAATTAGCATATTTTCAACTTGCCTTGCAACAAATATTCTTCTTTTCATTGTGTCCAGAGATAACCGTGTAGCTTTTTGAAGACTGTCTAGTAATTGATGAGAGAAAAAAGCAAAGACCTCTTTACACTCCTGTAATAAGAAATCAGATTAAATTTGGTATCTCTCCTCCAAAAAACCTCGAGCATCCCCAAAACAATGACACAATATTAGATGTGGCATGTGAAAGGCAACAAATAATAAACTATACAATTTCAATGATATTGTAGAAATAAATTCAGTCCTAAATTACTTGTCTGTTTTTTTTAGACAAATAAGAATACATGAAAAATGTGTTTGCATAAACACCCTAGCAAACCAGAGGGACTTATTCAAAAACCAAAATTCACAAACAGTATGTTCAGAGTAATCCTGGCTTGCTCAATACTCAATTTTCACCTAACAAAATTGAAGCACTTTAAATGTGGTACATTTCTCAATGATTAACGGCATGGGCACAAGAAGATAACTAGTCTCCATCCTCAAGAAGCTCAGCTTGGTGGATAAATGTATTTTAAAATGTGCAATACTCAAATATATGAGATGAAAATTCTACCCTCTGGGACAGCGGTTTGACCCTCTCTCCACACCCTTCCTTCCCTTGGGAGAAGTAGCCAAGTTTATTGATCAGAGCACAGGACAGGTTTTGAGCCTGGTAGGCAGAGATGTGGGCCCATGTCTTGCTTACACAATGAGTCATACATTGGGGCAAGGCTCTGGCCATACTGTTCCTCACTGCTCTAGAACCCGGCCCCTCTGAGACTGGGTTGGTGAGGCAGAAGAGAGAGTAATAAGGCATGAACAAAGAGGAAATCAAGATTTTCCATGTGGCAGTGGGGTACACTCAGGGCTAGTGAACTATCAAGCTAAAGCACAGATGTGACATAATCAGATTATTATTATTATTATTATTATTTTTCTTTTGAGACAGAGTCTTGCTCTGTCGCCCAGGCTGGAGTGCAGTGGCGCGATCTCGGCTCACTGCAAGCTCTGCCTCCCGGGTTCACGCCATTCTCCTGTCTCACCCTCCTGAACATAATCAGATTTTTATGTTAGACCATTCTGGCAGCAATGTGAGAGATGAATTTGCGAGGCAGAGGCTATTTATGAGGTGACCACTAGCACAGCTCCAGTGATCCCCCAACTGGAGAGGTTCTGAGGGTACTCAGTCATGCTCTAAGGACTTCAGCCAGTGTCAAAAGGTAATGCAACTGAAAGACAGGCACTTCTGAGAGGGGAGTGCTCCAGCTGACACCTGCTGGTTGCTAACAGCTGCCTGGGGCATGGTACTGAGAAGCCTAAACTCTGCAGAAATCTAGATGCTGCAGAAAAGTGTTTCCCAATTATCTGGCAATATCATCCTTGAGCAAGAAGGTGAAAGTGGAATAAATGGGTGCTGTTTATTTCTAAAACTGCATCAGATTGTGTAAAAGTGGGTAAAATAGAAAAAGAATGAAAAGAAGGTGGGTATGAAGGATTAAAAGAAAACTGACCCAGGGAGGAGAAAGCAGGAATGAGTGCAAATGTGACAGTGACATTCAGAGCTCATGCATGACCAGAAGGGTGAGGACTAAGAAGGAAAAAGAAACCCCAGTCCCCCTTCTGAACCTTCATTCTCAACACATTTCAACTCAATGTGAAAATCTGCCTATCTAGGGCTTCTCCTGGGGAAGAGTCCAGAGTGGTCATCCATAATGCTAGTTTAAAATGCAGATCCCTGAGCCCCAAGTGAACCACAATCTGGACTTGCAATACAGATAACCATTAAACACAACAACTGAGAACAAAGTTCTCCATTCTGAGTCAAACCGATTGCTGCTCCAATCCCTGACGTCACATTTACTATATGAGAAAACATGGTCAATCACAATGAGGAGAGGTGACTACATAAACTGTAATTGACAGAATCACATCAAAAGCTGTGATACTGGGGAAAACCTAAAGGATTGCCTGATCCTACAGTATAAAATTGAAAATTATACTTTCTGTATTTTGTTAGAAATTAGATTGGTTGCAGAACTGCCTGGAAAAAGCACCATATGGGGTTATCTATAATCCTATAAACCATAATTCTGTGAATTGCATGAAGTTGTTCCACAATAAATACCTTTTTAAATTCATCTTCTTTATCATTAGTATCAACCTCATTCACAATATTAGCTTCATAGTCATTGTTTTCACCCTCTTCTGTTTCACTTCCAAAAACAACGTGTTTCCGCTGTTCTATAGACAAAAGACAAAACAAAAATATAACATTTGACTTTTTAGCATTGTCTGTATTCTACATGGCCAAATCCTCTTAGGAAGCTCCTTTTTAAAAAGTTCTTACTTTTAAAACTGTTTTTTGAAAAATGCTTTTCGCATTTGTTCCTCTAGGAGTCATCCTTGAATTCAATTTAAATTATCCACCTCAATAGAATTGTCATTCTACTAAGAAATACACTCTGTAAATATACAATCTAGAATTCAGAAAAGTTTTAAGAGAGTTTTACCTATTATCCTTCTAAATTATCTGTTTATCTTTTGAGTTTTCCAACTTGACTGAAATGATATTTTTGTGTTTTTGACACTTGTGATGAAACTAATTAAACTAAGTGGAAAAACTCTAAGAGGAAAGATGTGATGTGCATACTCATTCTAGGCTGAGGCTTTCTCATCCTCAGCACTACTGACATCTTGGGTGGGTCAATTCTTTGTTGCTGGGGGCTGTCCTGTAGGATGTTTAACAGCATCCCTGGCCCTTTTCCACCAGAAGCCAGTAGCAACAACACCCACCCCCTCCCCCGCCCCGCCAACACACACACACACACACACACTGTGTGACAATTGAAATGTCTCCAGACCTTGCCAAATATTCCCTTGGGGGCAAAATCCCTTCCAGTCCCATTAAGAACCACTGTTCCAGGCACAGTTTTCTCTTTCTCTCTCTCTCTCTCTCTTCTTGCTATGTCACTTTCATGGGATCTCTGCTTGACTGGAATGTTCTCTCACTCCAAAAAGCCAGTTTCCCACAGATTCCCTACTTCAAATATGTTGGTAATTAGCTAATTAACTTCATCCCTGTAAGGCAGCGCCATCTCTCAGGTCTCCTTCGAGAGTCTGGGTGGCACACTCTGTGTCAGTGACCTACTTACTGGTGCAGTCAATGGCTAGCCTTGCTCGAAGCCAGCCTCACACTACTTCCCTGAGCAGCAGCTGGGGAGAAGAGCAGATGCGTAGTAAACAGGGATCGTGACTGACAGGCACATCCCCTTACAATACTAACAAGTAAAACCTCCAACTACAAAGTTTTACCTAATCAGTTCTTATTTAGAGCTTGAAAACAAAACTTTAAAATGAAATATGTCTTTCTCTTCTAATTTATCCAAAGATTTGTTATATCTAGGACAGGACAATAATCTGAGCAAAGCTAAAAGTCCCGTGTTCTTAAACCATAATCTAGGAAGCAAAACACTCCCCTACTAGGGAATCTTTTCTTAAAATTCCCTGCCCCTGATAAAGGGGATTCAAATTCAACAGCTTCTCTCTCGGGCTTATTAATAAAACTGAAACTATTAGAACCTATTGAGATAACAGGAAATTCAATAGGGTAAAAATTATTTCATTCACTTTAAATAATGCAGGCACCTTGTCATACAAATTTGCCTGAACAGATGTGATGAAGTAAGGAAGTTTCTCTTAGTCCCAGTAAAGCAAACTGAATGAAGGTTATGAGGGTGTGGGCAGAATCAAAAGTTAGGAGCCTTTTAGGGCATCCTTTAATCATGGGAGGGGGAATGGATGGTGGAGAATACATGCTTCCGTATCATGTTTTCTTCCTTGAGAGTGCACTCTTCAACTGGGTACCATTTATCTGTACCCAAACCCCAAAGATAGTTGTAAGTAGGAATTCATAGCTTACTCTACACAGAGAAGGATCTAGGAAAAGAAAAAAAAAAAGTCTTAAAACATGGTTTCACCCAGATTAAGTTTTCCAGATTCAAGAAAATTATAGCATTTACCTTTTCCTGGTTTATTTTTCTCAAAAAAAACAAAGTAAAATAAATCAAATAGTCAAAGTGACTTGATAAGAATGCTGCACCAGAAAAAAAAAAAAATAGAGTTAGCATAGCAGGCCTGAGACTGCTATCCATAGGAAGGCCAACTTGCAACGCTGGACCGGGGTTGGGAACTTGGATTTGAGAGGGGTTCCCACCATTCCCGAACTAACAAAAAGAACTCTCTGGGCTTAAACTGTTGGTACAAACAATGTGATTTATGCTGAACACCTTCTTTGCTTCTGGGGAAGGGAGGGTCTGGAATTCAGTACCTGCTAAGCAGAAGGTGCTTACATAAGAACGAATCTGTAGATCTTGTAATTCAAACATAGTAACGAGAAAAGTTACCTGACTGTTTTGCTACTTTCCCAGTGTATTTCACTTCATAAATCTGCTCAAATATTGATATAAGTTCTCTGACAGCTTCTTCCACATGCTTACTTTTGTGGTTTAGAATGTCAGCCCATTCTTTTGTGTATGTCTGTTAAATAAAGAAATGACTATTATTTTCCAGATACTTAAACGTAACACTGTGAAAATTAGTCCTATGACTTTAATTTATAAAACTATAATTAACTTCACTTGAAAAAAAAAGCTAGAGATAGCTGAAAATGGCATAATGCTTCAGATTCAAAATTGTCAATGGCTAAAAGCATAGCTGCTAAGGCCCAAAGAAGAGCAGAAAGATGAAAAAGTCCATCTTTGACCTATCCCTGACTCAATCACACATAGAAATCTACCTTGATATTCACATAGGTGAAAAGAAAGAAGGCTGAAGGGGTGGAGAGAAGATGATGCCAGAAGTTGAAAATGAGATGTGGTTTCAAAAGAAGACAATCCAGAGTATTGGTTTGAAGAGTTAAATTAGATAAAGTTTTTAATTGAGCATGGTGTTGTATAACAGGCATCAATTTAAGAGCTTTACACATATTAACTCATTTAGTTAAACACTGATCTTGGGATGAGTAATGGGGTGAGTAATATTATGGTCCCCATTTCACAGCAGAGAAAACTGAGGCTCAGAAAGAATAAGAAATTTTCCTAGGTCACACAGTAGTTGGAAAAACTATTTGAAATCAGTTTTGTCTGATTCAAAATGCCTGCACTTTGTCTTTCTAAACTCTTCTACTAGCAAATGCTTTAGGAAGAAGTTGAGAACTAGTCAAATTCAGAAAAGAAAACTAGTTTATAAAGTTCAATAAGTCTTTTGACATGCTCACAAAATACACTCATTTTAGGACAAAGAAAAGTAGTTGGATGCAGTGTCTCGTGCCTATAATCCCAGCTACTCAGGAGGCTGAAGCAAGAGGATTGCTCATGCCCAGGAGTTCAAGGCTGCAGGAGCCATGATCGCACCACTGCACTCCAGCCTGGGTGACAGCACAAGACCTCATCTCTAAAAAAAAAAGGTAAAAGTAAATCAGGGCTGGGTGCAGTGGCTCATACCTGTAATCCTAACCCTTTTGGAGGCTGAGGATGGAGGATTGCTTGAGCCCAGGAATTTGAGACCAGCCTGGGCAACATGGCGAGACCCCATCTCTACAATAAATTTTTTAGAATTTTGCCAGGCATGGTGGTGCGTGCCTGTGGTCCCACCTACTCAGGAGGCTGAGGCAAGAGGATTGCTTGAGCCCAGGAGGCAGCAGTGAGCCATGTTCACTGCATTCCAGCCTGGGCAACAGAGCAAGACCCTGTCTCAAAAAAAAAAAAATGTAAATAGGAGCAGCCACTTTGGGCCTTCAAGAACACAACTGCAGAGGATCCCAAGTCTGTCCATGCAAACTTCTCTCCAGAAAAGCCTTGGGAAGTCCCATATTCCCCATGTTTTGCCCCCATGTGTTATGTGTTCCTTTCTTGACCGTCTAATCTGTATCTGAACGCATTCTCATCATTTTTTAGTCCCAGGAGACATGGTGTCCCTCCTTCTATCCAAGGATGTTCTGTGATCCTCTCCACACCCACCGACTTTTCTGACCTTGCTCCATCATTCATTCAGTTTGTCCTTTTCAATTTATTCAATGCAGTGCTAAACATTGGAATGGTAACGGAGGCTGGAAGCCACTTCAGTCTAACAGGCAAAATAAGTGTTAAGCAAGTAGACAATTCCAGCTGATCATGGCAGATTGGACATATGTGTTTATACAACCCAGCTTTGAAATTCCCTCAGGAACCAGACACACTAATTAACTTGGCAGAATGAACACACATGTTTATCTTGGCATCCCCATGATATATCCAGAAACCTCGACAAAATAACATACAGTAATTTTTTAAAAAGAATATACCCACAAAACAAATGGGAGAATGTCATATAAATTTTTCCATACGTTTCCAATACCATATAATAGTAAAGTTAATGGGATTAACAACTGGTACTGGGACAACTGAATATCCACTTGCAAGAGAATGAAACGGAACCTTCTCCTTACACCATACAAACAGATTAGCTCAAAATGGATCATAGACGTAAAATTTAAGAACTAAAACTAAAAAAAACTCTTAGAGGAAAATATAGGCATAAATCTTCATGACCTTGGATTAGGCAAAGTTATCTTAGATGTGACACCAAAAGCAGAACAACAAAAGAAAAAAATTGATAAATTAAGACTTCATCAAAATTAAAAACTTTTGTGCATCAAAGAACACCATAAAGAAATTGAAAAGAAAACCCAAAGACTGGGAGAAAAAAAACTGTAAATCATATATCTGATAAGGAACTAGTATCTATAAAACATTATTACAACTCAAAAACAAAAAGACAAATATCCAGTTTTAAAATGAGCAAATGATCTGAATACCTACTTCTGAAGGAAAGCATACAAAAGGTTAATAAGCACAGGAGGCAGGGCACGGTGGCTCACGTCTGTAATCCCAGCACTTTGGGAGGCACTTGAGGGGGAGGCAGATCATTTGAGGTCAGGGGTTTGAGCCCAGCCTGGCCAACATGGCGAAACCCCCTCTCTACTAAAAATACAAACATTAACTGGGCATGGTGGCACATGCCTGTAATTCCAGCTACTTGGTAGGCTGAGGCAGGAGAATCGCTTGAACCCAGGAGGCAGAGGTTGCAGTGAGCCGAGATCACACCATTGCACTCCAGCCTGGGCAACAGAGTGAGACTCTGTCTCCAAAAAATAAAAATAAGCACATGAAAGATGTTCAACATCACTAGCTAATAGGGAAACATTTGTCAAAACCACCCTGAGATACCACTTCACACTCACCAGGACAGCTGTCACCAAAAAGACAAATAATAGCAAGTGTTGGCAAGGACGTAGAGCAATTGGAACCCTCATACATGCTGGTGGGAATGAAAAATGATACAGTCACTTTGGAAAGCATCCTGGCAGTTCTTCAAAGAGTATAACATGGAGTTGGGAGACAGTAATTCCATTCCTAGGTATACATACCCAAGAGAAATGAAAACTTAAGTCCACACACACAAAAAAATAGACACTTATGTTCGCAGCAGCATTCTTTATAGTAGCCAAAAAGTGGAAACAACCCAAATGTCCATCAACTGGTGAATGGATAGATAAAATGTGGCATAACCATACAATGGAATATTATTCAGCAATAAAAAGAAATGAAGTTTTGTGAGACAGGGGGATCGCTTGAGCCTTGGAATTAGAGGCTGCAGTAAGCCATATTCACACTACTGCATTCCAGTCTGGGTGACAGGGCAAGACCTTGTTGTTTCTTTAAAAAGAAAAAAAAACACTTTGGGAGGCCGAGGCGGGTGGATCACGAGGTCAGGAGATCGAGACCATCTTGGCTAACACGGTGAAACCCCGTTTCTACTAAAAATACAAAAAATTAGCCGGGCGTGTTGGCGGGCGCCTGTAGTCCCAGCTACTTGGGAGGCTGAGGCAGGAGAATGGCGTGAACCCAGGAGGCGGAGCTTGCAGTGAGCCGAGATCGCGCCACTGCACTCCAGCCTGGGAGACACAGCGAGACTCCGTCTCAAAAAAAAAAAAAAAAAAAAAGAAAAAAAAGAAAAAAAAAGAAATTAAGTTCTGATATATAGGCTACTATGAATAAATTTTGAAAACACTCCACTAAGAGAAAGAAGCTAGTCACAAAAGAACATATATTGTATGATTCCATTTGTATGAAACGTCCAGAATAGGCATGTCTATAGAAGCAGAAAGGAAATTTGGGGTTGCCTCGGGGCTGGGAGGGTTGAGAGGAAATGGAGAATGACTAATGAGGACGAGTTTCTTTTGGGTGATGAAGATGTTCTAAATTGATTGCAGTGATGGTTGTGCAACTCTGTGAATATACTGAAAAGCACTGAGATGTACACTTTAAATGGGTGAATTGTAGGGTATGTGAATTTTATCTCAATAAGGCTGCTAAAAAATAATAATTCGTGCCAGAAATAATTTGAGCCAGAAATTGGGGAAACAAAAATTAATGGGAGATGGGAAAGTGAAGATAGCATGTGCGAGCATTTGGAGAAGTCTGGTTGTAAATGAGAAGCAAAGGAAGAAGTGGGAAAGTGTCTGTTGGCAAGGAAAGCATGAGAGCATATGATACTGCTGGAGAGAAGGACCCAGTGGAGAGGACAACGCCGAGGATACAGGAGAAAGGAAAACTGGCGGAACAAGGTCACCGAGAAGACAGGTAGGCATGGAATCAACAGCCCATTTGGAGGACCTCAGTTTTGAAGAGAGGTGGAAACTTTCTCCATAGAACCCAAAGGAAGGAAAAATGGATGCAGCAGCAGTCAGCAATGTGCCAAGAGCTCTGATTGTGGAAATTATTTACATGATTTTAATTATGAATAATCCCTGTCACTCCATCAAAGCCATATTGCCAGACACTCCATGTCCTGCCAACCATTCTCTACTTTTCTCTGCCACGCCCTACGTTGTGGGACTCCCTCATTCTCTGACTTCCAGTTGGGTTTAACCCAAGAGGAGGCACCAAGAGAAGACAGGAGAGCTATAGGAGAGAGAAGGTGGGGTATTTCTTTCCCATTCCCTCCTTGCTTGGAGGCTGCATCTCTGGTAGAGCCCTGCCACATGGCTTCAGCTTTTACCTGGCTCTGAAAGCACAATTTTCTTCCCTGGTCCCTTCAGCCCTAGTGGTGGTGATGACTTCCCACCACTGGGACTCCTGCGGTATCTCACACTGCTGGGATCTTCACTGATACTGTCCCATACACAATCCCTGTGCCTCAACTCCAACCCTGTGTCTGAACTCTGATCAAAGAACACATGCAAAACAAACTTCATTAATCCTTGCTGAATTGGGCCACTTCAGATAATCACAACGACCCACACTGCCATCAATACCAAGGGTAAGAAACTTAGACGTACACATTCCACTGCACAGATGTCCTGTGTCAGCTGGCAACCCAATGGCTCAGCCACCTTCCTCTTATGTTCAACAAGTGGCAAAATAATGTCACTGCAAATACTACCTCTATAACACGTCATGAACAGTTGAGGCCACACAAAGTAAAGCATCCTGTCCTAATAAGGACTCCATCTCTTCTTGAGAAGACTCGCTACTCCTTGAGGATTAAGACCATTCTTAAAACTCAGTAAGAAACAGACTGAATACTAAAGAAGTGACTTAGGGGTACGCCAGGGACTAGGAGACAGTTATATTGATTTTTAAATTTTGTTTTAATTAAGATATAATCCACATTCTACAAAATTAACCTTGTGAAGTGTGTAACTTACTGGTTTTTAGTATATTCACAGACTTGTGCAATCATGACCACTATCTAATTCCATAATATTCTCATCACCTCAGAAAGCATCCCTATACCCATTAGCAGTCACCCCATTTCCCCATCTCCACAGCTCTGGCAACCACTAATGTGCTTTTGTCTCTATAGAGCAAAGTTGATTTTTTTTTTTTTTTGAGACGGAGTCTCACTCTGTGGCCCAGGCTGGAGTGGACACGGTCTCGGCTCACTGCAACCTCCGCCTCCCAGGTTCAAGCAATTCTCCTGCTTCAGCCTCCCAAGTAGCTGGTGTAATGCTAAAGGTTTTTGCCTTAGCCAAGCCAAAGAATTGGCGTGGCAGCTGCGAGTGATGGAGACACCAACTAAGAGAAAAAAAAGCTGTAGGCTTTATTGAGCAGAGTGACAGTACAAAGCTTCCACAGCGTGGAAGGGGTCTTGAGCAGGTAGCCAGTGTTATATTCTTTGATCACTTTTTAAACTTTTTAAGGCGGGAAATATGTGCAGCCGGGAGATGTTACTAGAGCGAGAAACAAAGACAATTAACATGTCTTAGATCTTGAGGAAAACCTGAATTGTAACTTAGGTTTCATCTACTTTATGACTTTGCAGCGGCATGGTAAAGGAGACAGGATCTCACAGTATTTTCACAAGGAATTGGAATTGGAAGCATAGATAAGGTCTGCTGGTCACAAACAAACAGGCAATTAAAATTCCTTTTAGTTTCAGGGGCGGGGAAAGGGAGAGAGGGAGAGAGGACACAAGGAAGCTTACAGCAAAATTTTCGCTGTTTATAGCTTTCTTAGGGAAGAAAACACGCACAAACCCTGGTGTTAGGAATATTTTAAGCATATATCTTCACTATTATTTATCTAGGACTAAAGTAAGGCTTGAGGCAGGAAATGAGTGAGTTTCACAGCTTTCTGAGCCTTTACTCGACTTAAGAAGCCTAGCTGGCCTCTCCTTTCACTGGGATTACAGGCATGCACCACCACCGCCCCCCCACTAATTTTTGTACTTTTAGTAGAGATGGGGTTTTGCCATGTTGGCTAGGCTGGTGTCAAACTCCTGAGCTCAAGTGATCCACCTGCCTTGGCCTCCCAAAGTGCTGGGATTACAGGCATGAGTCACCGCGTCCAGCCCCAAGTTGATTTTGTTGACAGAATTGCTAATACTCATTAATTATTTAACAGTGTTTAATTTGGATCATAACATTTCCTTGATTTTCTATTCCATTGGTAGATCTATCGAGACAGAAGTTATCAGTTAGGCTCCAGTCAGGAAAACGGAAGACACACCAGCTATTGTAACAAATAAAATTAGATAATTTAATATGGAGGATGGGTTAAACACAGTTAAAGTGTAGCAGGACAAGCCGCAGACAAGAACCCCTCAGACACCGAGTTGTGGAGGGAAAGGGCTTTATTCAACTGGGAGCATCGGTGGGCTCACGTCTCCAAAAACCGAGCTCCCCAAGTGAGCAATTCCTGTCCCTTTTAAGGGCTTACAACTCTAAGCAGGTCCCCATGAGAGGATTGTGATTGACTGAACAAGCAGTGGGTACGTGACTGGGGGCTGCATGCACCGGTAGTCAGAACGAAACAGAACAGGACAGGGATTTTCACAGTGCTTTTCCATACAATGTCTGGAATCTATAGATAACATAACCAGTTAGGTCAGGGGTCCATCTTAAACTACCAGGCCCAGGGTGTGGTGCACGCTGTCTGCCTGTGGATTTCATTTCTGCCTTTTTGGTTTTTACTTCTTTCTTTGGAGGCAGAAATTGGGCATAAGACAATATGAGGGGTGGTCTCCTCCCTTAAAAGGACCCAAAATGCTTACAGGGACACTGACGGCACACAGAGATATAACAGTTACAGCAGGAAGAAGTTAGCATCCCTAGGACTTGGGATGAGGATGGAGTTATTAGAACCTGGAGCAGAGAAGTGAGGGGGCTGCCCAGCCGGCACTGCTACCTCAGGAGCTCAGAGAGGGACCTCATGATGCTGGTACCGTGAAAGGCACACGGGGCTGGCTCTGGAAGGGCTGGGAAAGCCAGGGCTGTGACTAAGTGCTGTTGGCAGAGTGAAGAGTTGTTGTGGGTACAGTAGTGTCAGGAACAGGAGGCAAATCAGGAAAGAGCAAGTCCCTTCTCTCTCCTCCAGCATCCTTCTAGCACACCCATTGGTAAATCCTAAAAGGGACCCAGCTGGCCAAGGAGGAAAGTACTATCAGCCCTAGGATCACAGGACAGAAAGAACAACTGGAAACTAACAGAAGAAAGCTTTTTAATAATTCACATAATCTGTCCTAAACCACCCTTGGATGCGCCAAGACAAGGAACACTGCCCTGACTGCAAATAGCCCTGATTCCCAAATATGATCTGAAACCACAGTTTGGCCCAAACCAACTTTGTCTCAAAAAATTAATGTTACATATATTGTGTTTCCAAAACTGATTGCAGTCAGGAGTGTGATCCAACTTGCCCTGTCATTACAAATCATACTCTGGCTTCACTATAACGGCCACTTGCTGGTAGGTTTGTGAGAAGACAGCCCAACTGTTACTAGATCTTAGATCACTCCAGGGCAAGTGACTGGGCATACTGCTTGACAAGCATGCTCTTCAGAATTCTGCCTCCTGCATCTTGACTTACACTCTTTTTTTTTTTTTTTTTGAGACACAGTCTCGCTCTGTCGCCCAGGCTGGAGTGCAGTGGTGTGATCTCAGCTCACTGCAAGCTCCGCCTCCTGGGTTCACGCCATTCTCCTGCCTCAGCCTCCCAAGTAGCTGGGACTACAGGCACCCGCCACCACACCTGGCTAATTTTTTTGTATTTTTAGTAGAGACGGGGTTTCACCGTGTTTGCTAGGATGGTCTCGATCTCCTGACCTCGTGATCCACCCGCCTCGGCCTCCCAAAGTGCTGGGATTACGGGCGTGAGCCACCGTGCCCAGCAACTTACACTCTTGAGTCTTAGCACTACCACTGGAGAATTACTGTATAATTGGTAGAGAGTTTTAGTTTGAGATGATGAAAAAGTTTTGGAAATAGATCATTGTGATGGTTATACAACATTGGGAATGTACCTAATGCCACTAAATTGTACACTTAAAATGGTTAAAATGGTAAATGCTATGTTAGTATATTTTATCACAATAAAAAACTTGTCAGCCAAAACAAAGAGTGGGGAGTGGGAAATGATTTTTAAAACTTAAAGAGACATTTCAATCAAATGTAATGCGTGAACTTGTCTGGCTCCTAGTTCAGAGACAAACTCTAAAAAGACAATTTCTATTAAAGCTAAATATATTCATAATCTATGACTCAACAATTTCCCTTTGGGGTATATATCCACCAAATTAGTGCTTAAGTCCACAAAAAAAAAATTTACAAGAATTCTTAGTATATAACCAAAAGCTATAAACAATCTAAATGCCCTCAAGAGTAGAATGAACAAATAAACTGTACTAAATCCATATTATGTAATACTATACAGCAATGAGAAGTTGAAATGAAAGAACGAATGTGTCACAACTGCAAAGATGAATCTCATACATATAACACTGAGCAAAAGAAGTCAGAAATAGAGAATATATTCTGCACCATTCCATTTACATGAAGTTCAAAAACAGGCGAAACTAATATACAGTGATAGAAGTCAAATGGTGATTACTTTTAGGGGTGGGAAGGAAGTGTAACTGGCTGGAGTAAAGCACAAAGGAATCACTTGGGATACAGAAAGTGTTCCATATCTTGATCATGGAGATAGTTACAAGGGTGTATCATATGTAAACGTTCATTGAATGGTGCACTTAAAATTTGTGCACTTTTCTGAGTATATGTTACATCTCAATTTTTTTAAAGCATAGAAATTAAAATAAAAAGCAACCTGAAACCATAGCTTCTATGGGCTTTGTTTTTTCATAACCAAAAAAAAAAAAATTAAGGCCTTGGATCCCTCACAAGGGTGAGAGGCTGGAAATGAGACCTACCCCATCCCCACCCTTGCTTAATATCAGGTAAATCAAGGGCTAGGCCCTCAGGGAAAGAGTGGACGAGAAAGGAAAGTCAGCTACCTTGGTTGAGGCTCTGGGCTGGCGGGGAGCAAATTCTCCCTTGGGAATTTACAACTAGTTTACCCTTACATAGGTTTGGGGCTTGAGTTTATACAATCTATGAAGCTTTGGAAATTCTATCCTCTGAGAAACCAACATAAAGTTGTCCCAACTTGGTAAAACTCCTAGGCATCACATAGAAATAAATAAAAAGAAACAGGTTCTCAACCAAGGCTGTCCAGCATTCCCACAAATAGATGTGTGTGCATTAGCTCCCAATCCAAAACTGTAAAAAAACAGGAAGAAACAAGCCACTCTGGGCAAGAGTTGGTAGAAACAGCACAGAGCAGAATTAGACTCCCCCATTTTTTTCAGATAGTGAAATTATGTTGTAAAATATAAAATATTTTTTAATGTCTAAAGAAAATAGAATAAAGACATGAGAAAAAGATCACATATATTTGAAAAAGAATATAAAATAACATCTAGAAATAGATAAGTCAATAAATTTTAAAAAGAGGGCAGGGAGTAGAAGTATTTCTAAAAATATTAATTAATAGTTACAATTGGAGGAGGAGCCAAGATGGCCGAATAGGAACAGCTCCGGTCTACAGCTCCCAGCGTGAGCGACGCAGAAGACGGGTGATTTCTGCATTTCCATCTGAGGTACCGGGTTCATCTCACTAGGGAGTGCCAGAGAGTGGGCGCAGGCCAGTGGGTGCACGCACCTTGCGCGAGCCGAAGCAGGGAGAGGCATTGCCTCACCTGGGAAGCGCAAGGGGTCAGGGAGTTCCCTTTCCGAGTCAAAGAAAGGGGTGACGAACGCACCTGGAAAATCGGGTCACTCCCACCCGAATACTGCGCTTTTCAGACCGGCTTAAAAAACGGCGCACCACGAGACTATATCCCACACCTGGCTCGGAGGGTCCTACGCCCACGGAGTCTCGCTGATTGCTAGCACAGCAGTCTGAGATCAAACTGCAAGGCGGCAGCGAGGCTGGGGGAGGGGCGCCCGCCATTGCCCAGGCTTGCTTAGGTAAACAAAGCAGCCAGGAAGCTCGAACTGGGTGGAGCCCACCACAGCTCAAGGACTCCTGCCTGCCTCTGTAGGCTCCACCTCTGGGGGCAGGGCACAGACAAACAAAAAGACAGCAGTAACCTCTGCAGACTTAAATGTCCCTGTCTGACAGCTTTGAAGAGAGCAGTGGTTCTCCCAGCACGCAGCTGGAGATCTGAGAACGGGCAGACTACCTCCTCAAGTGGGTCCCTGACCCCTGACCCCTGACCCCCGAGCAGCCTAACTGGGAGGCACCCCCAGCAGGGGCACACTGACACCTCACACGGCAGGGTATTCCAACAGACCTGCAGCTGAGGGTCCTGTCTGTTAGAAGGAAAACTAACAAACAGAAAGGACATCCACACCAAAAACCCATCTGTACATCACCATCATCAAAGACCAAAAGTAGATAAAACCACAAAGATGGGGAAAAAACAGAACAGAAAAACTGGAAACTCTAAAACGCAGAGCGCCTCTCCTCCTCCAAAGGAACGCAAGTTCCTCACCAGCAACGGAACAAAGCTGGATGGAGAATGACCTGGACGAGCTGAGAGAAGAAGGCTTCAGACGATCAAATTACTCTGAGCTACGGGAGGACATTCAAACCAAAGGCAAAGAAGTTGAAAACTTTGAAAAAAATTTAGAAGAATGTATAACTAGAATAACCAATACAGAGAAGTGCTTAAAGGAGCTGATGGAGCTGAAAACCAAGGCTCGAGAACTACGTGAAGAATGCAGAAGCCTCAGGAGCCGATGCGATCAACTGGAAGAAAGGGTATCAGCAATGGAAGATGAAATGAATGAAATGAAGCAAGAAGGGAAGTTTAGAGAAAAAAGAATAAAAAGAAATGAGCAAAGCATCCAAGAAATATGGGACTATGTGAAAAGACCAAATCTACGTCTGATTGGTGTACCT
Source organism: Pan troglodytes (assembly GCF_028858775.2). NCBI lineage: Eukaryota > Metazoa > Chordata > Mammalia > Primates > Hominidae > Pan > Pan troglodytes. The sequence continues at coordinate 44,685,293 of NC_072403.2, read as the reverse complement.
GAAAGTGATGCGGAGAATGGAACCAAGTTGGAAAACACTCTGCAGGATATTATCCAGAACTTCCCCAATCTAGCAAGACAGGCCAACGTTCAGATTCAGGAAATACAGAGAACGTCAGGAAATACAGAGAACGCCACAAAGATACTCCTCGAGAAGAGCAACTCCAAGACACATAATTGTCAGATTCACCAAAGTTGAAATGAAGGAAAAAATGTTAAGGGCAGCCAGAGAGAAAGGTCGGGTTACCCTCAAAGGGAAGCCCACCAGACTAACAGCGGATCTCTCGGCAGAAACCCTACAAGCCAGAAGAGAGTGGAGGCCAATATTCAACATTCTTAAAGAAAAGAACTTTCAACCCAGAATTTCATATCCAGCCAAACTAAGCTTCATAAGTGAAGGAGAAATAAAATACTTTACAGACAAGCAAATGCTGAGAGATTTTGTCACCACCAGGCCTGCCCTAAAAGAGCTCCTGAAGGAAGCGCTAAACATGGAAAGAAACAACCGGTACCAGCCACTGCAAAATCATGCCAAAATGTAAAGACCATCGAGACTAGGAAGAAACTGCATCAACTAACGAGCAAAATCACCAGCTAACATCATAATGACAGGATCAAATTCACACATAACAATATTAACTTTAAATGTAAATGGACTAAATTCTCCAATTAAAAGACACAGACTGGCAAGTTGGATAAAGAGTCAAGACCCATCAGTGTGCTGTATTCAGGAAACCCATCTCATGTGCAGAGACACACATAGGCTGAAAATAAAAGGATGGAGGAAGATCTACCAAGCAAATGGAAAACAAAAAAAGGCAGGGGTTGGAATCCTAGCCTCTGATAAAACAGACTTTAAACCAACAAAGATCAAAAGAGACAAAGAAGGCCATTATGTAATGGTAAAGGGATCAATTCAACAAGAGGAGCTAACTATCCTAAATATATATGCACCCAATACAGGAGCACCCAGATTCATAAAGCAAGTCCTGAGTGACCTACAAAGAGACTTAGACTCCCACACATTAATAATGGGAGACTTTAACACCCCACTGTCAACATTAGACAGATCAAGGAGACAGAAAGTCAACAAGGATACCCAGGAATTGAACTCAGCTCTGCACCAAGCGGACCTAATAGACATCTACAGAACTCTCCACCCCAAATCAACAGAATATACATTTTTTTCAGCACCACACCACACCTATTCCAAAATTGACCACATACTTGGAAGTAAAGCTCTCCTCAGCAAATGTAAAAGAACAGAAATTATAACAAACTATCTCTCAGACCACAGTGCAATCAAACTAGAACTCAGGATTAAGAATCTCACTCAAAGACGCTCAACTACATGGAAACTGAACAACCTGCTCCTGAATGACTACTGGATACATAACGAAATGAAGGCAGAAATAAAGATGTTCTTTGAAACCAACGAGAACAAAGACACAACATACCAGAATCTCTGGGACGCATTCAAAGCAGTGTGTAGAGGGAAATTTATAGCACTAAATGCCCACAAGAGAAAGCAGGAAAGATCCAAAATTGACACCCTAACATCACAATTAAAAGAACTAGAAAAGCAAGAGCAAACACATTCAAAAGCTAGCAGAAGGCAAGAAATAACTAAAATCAGAGCAGAACTGAAGGAAATAGAGACACAAAAAACCCTTCAAAAAATCAATGAATCCAGGAGCTGGTTTTTTGAAAGGATCAACAAAATTGATAGACCGCTAGCAAGACTAATAAAGAAAAAAAGAGAGAAGAATCAAATAGACACAATAAAAAATGATAAAGGGGATATCACCACCGATCCCACAGAAATACAAACTACCATCAGAGAATACTACAAACACCTCTACGCAAATAAACTAGAAAATCTAGAAGAAATGGATAAATTCCTCGACACATACACTCTCCCAAGACTAAACCAGGAAGAAGTTGAATCTCTGAATAGACCAATAACAGGAGCTGAAATTGTGGCAATAATCAATAGTTTACCAACCAAAAAGAGTCCAGGACCAGATGGATTCACAGCCGAATTCTACCAGAGGTACAAGGAGGAACTGGTACCATTCCTTCTGAAACTATTCCAATCAATAGAAAAAGAGGGAATCCTCCCTAACTCATTTTATGAGGCCAGCATCATTCTGATACCAAAGCCGGGCAGAGACACAACCAAAAAAGAGAATTTTAGACCAATATCCTTGATGAACATGGATGCAAAAATCCTCAATAAAATACTGGCAAACCGAATCCAGCAGCACATAAAGAAGCTTATCCACCATGATCAAGTGGGCTTCATCCCTGGGATGCAAGGCTGGTTCAATATATGCAAATCAATAAATGTAATCCAGCATATAAACAGAGCCAAAGACAAAAACCACATGATTATCTCAATAGATGCAGAAAAAGCCTTTGACAAAATTCAACAACCCTTCATGCTAAAAACTCTCAGTAAATTAGGTATTGATGGGACGTATTTCAAAATAATAAGAGCTATCTATGACAAACCCACAGCCAATATCATACTGAATGGGCAAAAACTGGAAGCATTCCCTTTGAAAACTGGCACAAGACAGGGATGCCCTCTCTCACCGCTCCTATTCAACATAGTGTTGGAAGTTCTGGCCAGGGCAATCGGGCAGGAGAAGGAAATAAAGGGTATTCAATTAGGAAAAGAGGAAGTCAAATTGTCCCTGCTTGCAGACGACATGATTGTTTATCTAGAAAACCCCATCATCTCAGCCCAAAATCTCCTTAAGCTGATAAGCAACTTCAGCAAAGTCTCAGGATACAAAATCAATGTACAAAAATCACAAGCATTCTTATACACCAACAACAGACAAACAGAGAGCCAAATCATGAGTGAACTCCCATTCACAATTGCTTCAAAGCGAATAAAATACCTAGGAATCCAACTTACAAGGGATGTGAAGGACCTCTTCAAGGAGAACTACAAACCACTGCTCAAGGAAATAAAAGAGGATACAAACAAATGGAAGAACATTCCATGCTCATGGGTAGGAAGAATCAATATCGTGAAAATGGCCATACTGCCCAAGGTAATTTACAGATTCAATGCCATCCCCATCAAGCTACCAACGACTTTCTTCACAGAATTGGAAAAAACTACTTTAAAGTTCATATGGAACCAAAAAAGAGCCCGCATCGCCAAGTCAATCCTAAGCCAAAAGAACAAAGCTGGAGACATCACACTACCTGACTTCAAACTATACTACAAGGCTACAGTAACCAAAACAGCATGGTACTGGTACCAAAACAGAGATATAGATCAATGGAACAGAACAGAGCCCTCAGAAATAACACTGCATACCTACAACTATCTGATCTTTGACAAACCTGAGAAAAACAAGCAATGGGGAAAGGATTCCCTATTTAATAAATGGTGCTGGGAAAACTGGCTAGCCATATGTAGAAAGCTGAAACTGGATCCCTTCCTTACACCTTATACAAAAATCAATTCAAGATGGATTAAAGATTTAAACATTAGACCTAAAACCATAAAAACCCTAGAAGAAAACCTAGGCATTACCATTCAGGACATAGGCATGGGCAAGGACTTCATGTCCAAAACACCAAAAGCAATGGCAACAAAAGCCAAAATTGACAAATGGGATCTAATTAAACTAAAGAGCTTCTGCACAGCAAAAGAAACTACCATCAGAGTGAACAGGCAACCTACAACATGGGAGAAAATTTTTGCAACCTACTCATCTGACAAAGGGCTAATATCCAGAATCTACAATGAACTCAAACAAATTTACAAGAAAAAAACAAACAACCCCATCAAAAAGTGGGCGAAGGACATGAACAGACACTTCTCAAAAGAAGACATTTATGCAGCCAAAAAATACATGAAAAAATGCTCATCATCACTGGCCATCAGAGAAATGCAAATCAAAACCACTATGAGATATCATCTCACACCAGTTAGAATGGAAATCATTAAAAAGTCAGGAAACAACAGGTGCTGGAGAGGATGTGGAGAAATAGGAACACTTTTACACTGTTGGTGGGACTGTAAACTAGTTCAACCATTGTGGAAGTCAGTGTGGCGATTCCTCAGGGATCTAGAACTGGAAATACCATTTGACCCAGCCATCCCATTACTGGGTATATACCCAAATGACTATAAATCATGCTGCTATAAAGACACATGCACACGTATGTTTATTGCGGCATTATTCACAATAGCAAAGACTTGGAACCAACCCAAATGTCCAACAATGATAGACTGGATTAAGAAAATGTGGCACATATACACCATGGAATACTATGCAGCCATAAAAAATGATGAGTTCATGTCCTTTGTAGGGACATGGATGAAATTGGAAACCATCATTCTCAGTAAACTATCGCAAGAACAAAAAACCAAACACCACATATTCTCACTCATAGGTGGGAATTGAACAATGAGATCACATGGACACAGGAAGGGGAATATCACACTCTGGGGACTGTGGTGGGGTGGGGGGAGGGGGGAGGGGTAGCATTGGGAGATATACCTAATGCTAGGTGACGAGTTAGTGGGTGCAGCGCACCAGCATGGCACATGTATACATATGTAACTAACCTGCACAATGTGCACATGTACCCTAAAACTTAAAGTATAATTTAAAAAAAAAATAGTTACAATTAATGTAAATAGGTCAAAATTACCAGTTTTTTAAAAAGACTTTCAGAATAGATTAAAAATAAAACACAGTTAAATGTTCTTTACAAGAACAAAATCTAAAATAGGAGAAGCCAAAAAGGACGAAAGTCATAAAATGGAAAAAGACACATCTGAAAAATAGTAACCTGAAAAAAGCTGGTATAATCACATCAATATCAAACAAAATAACTTAAGGATAAAAAACTTAATCAATAATGATAGAGGAACACCCAATCCAGAAGATATAATCATCTTAAACTTGAACACACCAAGAACAGGATGTTAAAACGGGTCATCTCACAGGCAAGGTGGCTCACACTTATAATCCCAGCACTTTGGGAGGATGAGGTAGGAGAATCACATAAACCCAGGAATTCTAGTCTGCAGTGAGCCATGATCTTGCCACTGCACTCCAGGCTGGGTGGCAGACCTCATCTCAAAAAACTAAATTAATTAACTAATTTAATGTAATGGGTTGTTTAGTGCTGTCTCAGTTATAGTCAAGACCCCAAAACTGAGAACAAGTAATTTTAAGGCTGGGCATGGTGGCTCACACCTGTAATCCCAGCACTTTGGGAGGCCAAAGTGGGTGGATCGCTTGAGTTCAGGAGTTCAAGACCAGCCTGGGTAACATGGTGAAACCCTGTCTCTACAAAAAAAATTTTTTTAATTAGCAAGTTGTGGTGGTATGCACCTGTAATCTCAGCTACTTGGGAGGCTGAAATGGGAAGATCACTTGAGCCCAGGAGGTCAAGGCTCCAGTGAGCCATGACCACACCACTGCAGAACAACCTGAGTGACAGAGCAAGACCCTGTCTCAAAAAAAGAAAGAAAGAGTTCAGTTCAAAACATAAATGTATGTCTTGAATTTATAAGAGAGGTTGCATTATGTGCTGGTCCTTGAAAATGTTTAGACAGGGTTCCTGTCTTTGTGCTTTTGAGTCAATGGAGGATAAACAGGTATCTAAATAGTTTCAACATAACAATGCTGAAGAGGTTACATTTTATCCTGCAAGGACTATGTGCCACTGCCAAGAAGGATTTAAGCTGGGGCATTTCACAATCAGATTTGATGGCAATGTGGATGGATGTGTCAGGGCAAACATGGAAGCAGCGAGACCAGTTGGATCACCAAATGAATTGCTAAAGTCAAAATGAGCAGTAACGACCTGACCTAGAAAGGGAAAGAACAGGCTGAAACTCAAGCAAAATCTAAGTAAGAAAAAAATCCTAGGCTGGGAGTTGTGGCTCAGGCCTGTAATCCCAGCACTTTGGGAGGCTGAGGCTGTGGATCACCTGAGGTCGGGAGTTCGAGACCAGTCTGGCCAACATGGCAAAACCCCATCTCTACTAAAAATACAAAAATTAGCCGGGCGTGGTGGTACAGGCCTGTAATCCCAGCTACTTGGGAGGCTGAAGCAGGAGAATCACTTGAACCCGGGAGGCAGAGGTTGCAGTGAGCCAAGATCACACCATTGTATTCCAGCCTGGGCGACAAGAGTGAAACTTCATCTCAAAAAAAAAAGTCCTGGCTAAGCCTCTCAGGACTGGCTGGATATAGGAAATGAAGGAGTGAGGAAAGAAGTCTAGATGATTCCCAGGTTTCTGAGTGACTTAGAGGGAAAGTATGTTGGAGTTAAAGCCATGAGAAAGATGATATGGCCTTGGTAGCCATGCACAGTGGAAGAGAGCTGTGAACCACTTACGGAGCCCCAGGAAACGCCAGCATTAGGCTGAGGATATCAACAAAATGTTAGTCTAGGTTGTGGCCAGGGCTCTTGCTATTGAAGGCATGAAAGTCCTTGGAGCAGAGAATGTCCACAAAAAACAAAACAAAAAAGTCTAAATGCTACTGACCCAGGTTTCTACTTTTAGACTGAAATTTCACATTTTAGGTTTATAGGCCAATATTTTTGTGATTCTAATTTAATGAACAAATGCATACCTCATTGAGGGTCAACATATCTTCTACTTTGGTAGCACCACTTTCAGGCAGAGAAATCAACACAGTTTTGGCTATCTCCTTCAGAACTGTATCAATATGCATTTCACACAAGTCACTGATCTACAAGGAAGAAAAATGTAAGAAAAAAAAAAACTCTTCTTTCCTTTAGAGCTAGGTTTTCATCCAAAAGAGGCTTGAGTTATAAATTAATTTAGAAGGCTAAATCTAGAAACTTGCATCTTGAGCCAAGCATAATTTGGTGAACATTTTAGGAGGACATCTGCAAAGAAAGCTTGACATAAAACTAAATTTTTCTTGAGCAATAACATGTGCCATAACCTTATTTGTGTTATCTCCTTTAATCCTGATTCCAGCACAGGAGGCACTGATATCCCAGTTTTACAACTAAAGACACCAAGGCTCTGAGAAGTAAAGCAACCTGGGAAGGAACACATAGCTAGTAACAGGCAGAGAATCCTACCCAGGTTTATCTAACTCCAAAGCCTCTGAGTTTGTGTATTACACCATGCTGCCATGACACACAGACCAGCACATCTAAAATGACAGGCTTGTTCTATGTAGCCAATATGTCAGAAATCAATAGACAATCTTCAATTTGATGATCATCTCATCTAGTTAATATTAAATACATTAATATTAATATTTAAGCA